>NC_140590.1:1312434705-1313034705 GCF_964204655.1 Triturus cristatus
AGGCCAGAGTAAGAGCTAAGACCTTAACCATTAGGCCAGAGTAAGAGTCTAAGACCTTAAGCATTAGGCCAGAGTAAGAGTCTAAGACCTTAACCATTAGGTCAGAGTAAGAGTTAAGACCTTAACCATTAGGCCAGAATACGAGTCTAAGACCTTAACCATTAGGACAGAGTAAGAGTCTAAGATCTTAACCATTAGGCCAGAGTACGAGTTAAGACCTTAACCATTAGGCCAGAGTAAGAGTCTAAGACCTTAACCAGTAGGCCAGAGTAAGAGCTAAGACCTTAACCATTAGGCCAGAGTAAGAGTCTAAGACCTTAAGCATTAGGCCAGAGTAAGAGTCTAAGACCTTAACCATTAGGTCAGAGTAAGAGTTAAGACCTTAACCATTAGGCCAGAATAAGAGTCTAAGACCTTAACCATTAGGCAAGAGTAAGAGTTAATACCTTAAACAGTAGGCCGGAGTAAGAGTCTAAGACCTTAACCATTAGACCAGAGTAAGAGTCTAAGACCTTAACCATTAGGCCAGAGTAAGAGTCTAAGACCTTACCCATTAGGCCAGAGTCAGAGTCTAAGACCTTAACCATTAGGTCAGAGTAAGGGTTAAGACCTTAACCATTAGGTCAGAGTAAGAGTTAAGACCTTCACCATTAGGCGAGAGTAAGAGTCTAAGACCTTAACCATTAGGCCAGAGTAAGAGTCAAGACCTTAACCATAAGGCCAGAGTAAGAGTTAAGACCTTAACCATTAGGCCGGAGTAAGGGTCTAGATCTTACCATTAGGCCAGAGTAAGAGTTAAGACCTTAACCATTAGGCCAGAGTAAGAGTCTAAGACCTTAACCATTACGTCAGAGTAAGAGATAAGACCTTAACCATTAGGCCAGAGTAAGATTATAAGACCTTAACCATTAGGCCAGAGTAAGAGTCTAAGACATTAACCATTAGGCCAGAGTAAGAGTCAATACCTTAACCATTAGGCCAGAGTAAGACTCTAGACCTTAACCATTAGGCCAGAGTAAGAATCTAAGACCTTAACCATTAGGCTAGAGTAAGAGTCTAAGACCTTAACCATTAGTCAAGAGTAAGAGTTAAGACCTTAACCATTAGGCCAGAGTAAGAGTCTAGACCTTAACCATTAGGACAGAGTTAGAGTCTAAGACCTTAGCCATTAGGCCAGAGTTAGAGTCTAAGACCTTAACAATTAGGCTAGAGTAAGAGTCTAAGACCTTAACCATTAGGCTAGAGTAAGAGTCTAGACCTTAACCATTAGGCCAGAGTAAGAGTCTAACACCTTAACCATTATTCCAGATTAAAAGTCAAGACTTTAACCATTAGGCCAGAGTAAGAATCTAAGACTTTAATGATTAGGCAAGAGTAAGAGTCTAAGACCTTAACCATTAGGCCAGAGTAAGAGTTAAGCCCTTCACCATTAGGCCAGAGTAAGAGTTAAGACCTTAATCATTAGGCCAGAGTAAGAGTCTAAGACCTTAAACAATAGGCAAGAGTAAGAGTCTAAGACCTTAACCAGTAGGCCAGAGTAAGTGTTAAGCCCTTCACCATTAGGCCAGGGTAAGAGTTAAGACCGTAATCATTAGGCCAGAGTAAGAGTCTAAGACCTTAACCATTAGGCTAGAGTAAGATTCTAAGACCTTAACCATTAGGCTAGAGTAAGAGTTAAGACCTTAACCATTAGGCCAGAGTAAGAGTCTAGACCTTACCATTAGGCCAGACTTAGAGTATAAGACCTTAACTATTAGGCCAGACTTAGAGTATAAGACCTTAACCATTAGGCCAGGCCAGAGTAAGAGTCTAAGACCTTAACCATTAGGCCAGAGTAAGAGTCAAGACCTTAACCATTAGGACAGAGTAAGAGTCTAAGACCTTATCCATTAGGCCAGAGTAAGATCTAAGACCTTAACCATTAGGCCAGAGTAAGATTTAAGACCTTAAACAGTAGGCCAGAGTAAGAGTCAATACCTTAACCAGTAGGCCAGAGTAAGAGTCTAAGACCTTAACCATTAGGTCAGAGTAAGAGTTAAGACCCAGAGTTAAGACCTTAACCATTAGGCCAGAGTAAGAGTCTAAGACCTTAAGCTTTAGGCCAGAGTAAGAGTTAGGACCTTAACCATTAGGCCGGAGTAAGAGTCTAGACCTTACCATTAGGCCAGAGTAAGAGTTAAGACCTTAACCATTAGGCCAGTGTAAGAGTAAAGACCTTAACTAGTAGGCCAGAGTAAGAGTTAAGACCTTAACCATTAGGACAGAGTAAGAGTCTAAGATCTTAACCATTAGGCCAGAGTACGAGTTAAGACCTTAACCATTAGGCCAGAGTAAGAGTCTAAGACCTTAACCAGTAGGCCAGAGTAAGAGCTAAGACCTTAACCATTAGGCCAGAGTAAGAGTCTAAGACCTTAAGCATTAGGCCAGAGTAAGAGTCTAAGACCTTAACCATTAGGTCAGAGTAAGAGTTAAGACCTTAACCATTAGGCCAGAATAAGAGTCTAAGACCTTAACCATTAGGACAGAGTAAGAGTCTAAGATCTTAACCATTAGGCCAGAGTACGAGTTAAGACCTTAACCATTAGGCCAGAGTAAGAGTCTAAGACCTTAACCAGTAGGCCAGAGTAAGAGCTAAGACCTTAACCATTAGGCCAGGATAAGAGTCTAAGACCTTAAGCATTAGGCCAGAGTAAGAGTCTAAGACCTTAACCATTAGGTCAGAGTAAGAGTTAAGACCTTAACCATTAGGCCAGAATAAGAGTCTAAGACCTTAACCATTAGGCAAGAGTAAGAGTTAATACCTTAAACAGTAGGCCGGAGTAAGAGTCTAAGACCTTAACCATTAGACCAGAGTAAGAGTCTAAGACCTTAACCATTAGGCCAGAGTAAGAGTCTAAGACCTTACCCATTAGGCCAGAGTCAGAGTCTAAGACCTTAACCATTAGGTCAGAGTAAGAGTTAAGACCTTAACCATTAGGTCAGAGTAAGAGTTAAGACCTTAACCATTAGGCGAGAGTAAGAGTCTAAGACCTTAACCATTAGGCCAGAGTAAGAGTCAAGACCTTAACCATAAGGCCAGAGTAAGAGTTAAGACCTTAACCATTAGGCCGGAGTAAGGGTCTAGATCTTACCATTAGGCCAGAGTAAGAGTTAAGACCTTAACCATTAGGCCAGAGTAAGAGTCTAAGACCTTAACCATTACGTCAGAGTAAGAGATAAGACCTTAACCATTAGGCCAGAGTAAGATTCTAAGACCTTAACCATTAGGCCAGAGTAAGAGTCTAAGACATTAACCATTAGGCCAGAGTAAGAGTCAATACCTTAACCATTAGGCCAGAGTAAGACTCTAGACCTTAACCATTAGGCCAGAGTAAGAATCTAAGACCTTAACCATTAGGCTAGAGTAAGAGTCTAAGACCTTAACCATTAGTCAAGAGTAAGAGTTAAGACCTTAACCATTAGGCCAGAGTAAGAGTCTAGACCTTAACCATTAGGACAGAGTTAGAGTCTAAGACCTTAGCCATTAGGCCAGAGTTAGAGTCTAAGACCTTAACCATTAGGCTAGAGTAAGAGTCTAAGACCTTAACCATTAGGCTAGAGTAAGAGTCTAGACCTTAACCATTAGGCCAGAGTAAGAGTCTAACACCTTAACCATTATTCCAGAGTAAAAGTCAAGACTTTAACCATTAGGCCAGAGTAAGAATCTAAGACTTTAATGATTAGGCAAGAGTAAGAGTCTAAGACCTTAACCATTAGGCCAGAGTAAGAGTTAAGCCCTTCACCATTAGGCCAGAGTAAGAGTTAAGACCTTAATCATTAGGCCAGAGTAAGAGTCTAAGACCCTAACCAATAGGCAAGAGTAAGAGTCTAAGACCTTAACCAGTAGGCCAGAGTAAGTGTTAAGCCCTTCACCATTAGGCCAGGGTAAGAGTTAAGACCTTAATCATTAGGCCAGAGTAAGAGTCTAAGACCTTAACCATTAGGCTAGAGTAAGATTCTAAGACCTTAACCATTAGGCTAGAGTAAGAGTTAAGACCTTAACCATTAGGCCAGAGTAAGAGTCTAGACCTTACCATTAGGCCAGACTTAGAGTATAAGACCTTAACTATTAGGCCAGACTTAGAGTATAAGACCTTAACCATTAGGCCAGGCCAGAGTAAGAGTCTAAGACCTTAACCATTAGGCCAGAGTAAGAGTCAAGACCTTAACCATTAGGACAGAGTAAGAGTCTAAGACCTTATCCATTAGGCCAGAGTAAGATCTAAGACCTTAACCAGTAGGCCAGAGTAAGATTTAAGACCTTAACCAGTAGGCCAGAGTAAGAGTTAAGACCTTAACCAGTAGCCCAGAGTAAGAGTCTAATACCTTAACCAGTAGGCCAGAGTAAGAGTCTAAGAACTTAACCATTAGGTCAAAGTAAGAGTCTAAGACCTTAACCGTTAGGCTAGTGTAAGAATCAAGACCTTAACCATTAGGCCAGAGTAAGAGTCTAAGACATTAACCATTAGGCCAGAGTAAGAGTCAATACCTTAACCATTAGGCCAGAGTAAGAGTCTAGACCTTAACCATTAGGCCAGAGTAAGAATCTAAGACTTTAACGATTAGGCCAGAGTAAGAGTTAATACCTTAACCATTAGGCCAGAGTAAGAGTCAAGACCTT
The DNA here is from genome assembly GCF_964204655.1 of Triturus cristatus. Taxonomy (NCBI): domain Eukaryota; kingdom Metazoa; phylum Chordata; class Amphibia; order Caudata; family Salamandridae; genus Triturus; species Triturus cristatus. The sequence goes on from NC_140590.1 coordinate 1,312,439,366, forward strand.
ACCCATTAGGCCCGAGTAAGAGATAAGACCTTAACCTTTAGGCCAGAGTAAGAGTTAAGACCTTAACCATTGGGCCAGAGTAAGAGTTAAGACCTTAACCATTGGGCCAGAGTAAGAGTCTAAGACCTTAGCCATTAGGCCAGAGTAAAAGTCAAGACCTTAACCATTAGGCCAGAGTAAGAGTCTAAGACTTTAACGATTAGGCCAGAGTAAGAGTCTTAACCATTAGGCCAGAGTAAGAGTTAAGACCTTAACCATTGGGCCAGAGTAAGAGTTAAGACCTTAACCATTGGGCCAGAGTAAGAGTCTAAGACCTTAACCATTAGGCCAGAGTAAGAGTTAAGAACTTAACCATTAGGCAAGAGTAAGAGTCTAAGACATTACCCATTAGGCCAGAGTAAGAGTCAAGACCTTAACCATTAGGCCAGAGTAAGAGTCTAAGAACTTAACCATTAGGTCAGAGTAAGAGTCTAAGACCTTAACCATTAGGTCAAAGTAAGACTTAAGACCTTATCCAGTAGGCCAGAGTAAGAGTTTGAGACCTTAACCATTAGGCCAGAGTAAGAGTCTAAGACCTTAACCATTAGGCCAGAGTAAGAGTCTAAGACCTTAACCATTAGGCTAGAGTAAGAGTCTAAGACCTTAACCAGTAGGCCAGAGTAAGAGTCTAAGACCTTAACCATTAGGCCAGAGTAAGAGTTAAGACCTTAACCATTAGGCCAGAGTAAGAGTCAAGACCTTAACCATTAGGCCAGAGTAAGAGTTAAGACCTTAGCCATTAGGCTAGAGTAAGAGTCTAAAACCTTAACCATTAGGCCAGAGTAAGAGTTAAGACCTTAACCATTAGGCAAGAGTAAGAGTTTAAGACCTTAACCATTAGGCCAAAATAAGAGTTAAGACCTCAACCATTGGGCCAGAGCAAGAGTCTAAAACCTTAACCATTAGGCCACAGTAAGAGTCAAACACCTTAACCAATAGGCCAGAGTAAGAACAAAGACCTTAACCAGTAGGCCAGAGTAAGTGTCTAAGACCTTAACCATTAGGCCAGAGTAAGAGCCTAAGACCTTAACCATTAGGCCAGAGTAAGAGTCAATACCTTAACCAGTAGGCCAGAGTAAGAGTCTAAGACCTTAACCATTAGGTCAGAGTAAGAGTTAGGACCTTAACCATTAGGCCGGAGTAAGAGTCTAGACCTTACCATTAGGCCAGAGTAAGAGTAAAGACCTTAATTAGTAGGCCAGAGTAAGAGTTAAGATCTTAACCATTAGGCCAGAGTACGAGTTAAGACCTTAACCATTAGGCCAGAGTAAGAGTCTAAGACCTTAACCAGTAGGCCAGAGTAAGAGCTAAGACCTTAACCATTAGGCCAGAGTAAGAGTCTAAGACCTTAACCATTAGGCCAGAGTAAGAGTTAAGACCTTAACCATTAGGCCAGAGAAAGAGTCTAAGGCCTTAAGCATTAGGCCAGAGTAAGAGGCTAAGACCTTAACCATTAGGTCAGAGTAAGAGTTAAGATCTTAACCATTAGGCCAGAATAAGAGTCTAAGACCTTAACCATTAGGCAAGAGTAAGAGTTAATACCTTAAACAGTAGGCCGGAGTAAGAGTCTAAGACCTTAACCATTAGACCGGAGTAAGAGTCTAAGACCTTAACCATTAGGCCAGAGTAAGAGTCTAAGACCTTACCCATTATGCCAGAGTCAGAGTCTAAGACCTTAACCATTAGGTCAGAGTAAGAGTTAAGACCTTAACCATTAGGTCAGAGTAAGAGTTAAGACCTTAACCATTAGGCGAGAGTAAGAGTCTAAGACCTTAACCATTAGGCCAGAGTAAGAGTCAAGACCTTAACCATAAGGCCAGAGTAAGAGTTAAGAACTTAACCATTAGGCCGGAGTAAGGGTCTAGATCTTACCATTAGGCCAGAGTAAGAGTTAAGACCTTAACCATTAGGCCAGAGTAAGAGTCTAAGACCTTAACCATTAGGTCAGAGTAAGAGTTAAGACCTTAACCATTAGGCCAGAGTAAGATTCTAAGACCTTAACCATTAGGCCAGAGTAAGAGTCTAAGACATTAACCATTAGGCCAGAGTAAGAGTCAATACCTTAACCATTAGGCCAGAGTAAGAGTCTAGACCTTAACCATTAGGCCAGAGTAAGAATCTAAGACCTTAACCACTTGGCTAGAGTAAGAGTCTAAGACCTTAGCCATTAGGCCAGAGTTAGAGTCTAAGACCTTAACCATTAGGCTAGAGTAAGAGTCTAAGACCTTAACCATTAGGCTAGAGTAAGAGTCTAGACCTTAACCATTAGGCCAGAGGAAGAGTCTAACACCTTAACCATTATTCCAGATTAAAAGTCAAGACTTTAACCATTAGGCCAGAGTAAGAATCTAAGACTTTAATGATTAAGGCAAGAGTAAGAGTCTAAGACCTTAACCATTAGGCCAGAGTAAGAGTTAAGCCCTTCACCATTAGGCCAGAGTAAGAGTTAAGACCTTAATCATTAAGCCAGAGTAAGAGTCTAAGACCTTAACCAATAGGCAAGAGTAAGAGTCTAAGACCTTAACCAGTAGGCCAGAGTAAGTGTTAAGCCCTTCACCATTAGGCCAGGGTAAGAGTTAAGACCTTAATCATTAGGCCAGAGTAAGAGTCTAAGACCTTAACCATTAGGCTAGAGTAAGAGTCTAAGACCTTAACCATTAGGCTAGAGTAAGAGTTAAGACCTTAACCATTAGGCCAGAGTAAGAGTCTAGACCTTACCATTAGGCCAGACTTAGAGTATAAGACCTTAACCATTAGGCCAGAGTAAGAGTTAAGACCTTAACCATTAGGCCAGAGTAAGAGTTAAGACCTTAACCATTAGGCCAGAGTAAGAGTCTAAGACCTTAACCATTAGGCCAGAGTAAGAGTCTAAGACCTTAACCATTAGGCCAGAGTAAGAGTCAAGACCTTAACCATTAGGACAGAGTAAGAGTCTAAGACCTTAACCATTAGGACAGAGTAAGATCTAAGACCTTAACCAGTAGGCCAGAGTAAGATTTAAGACCTTAACCAGTAGCCCAGAGTAAGAGTCTAATACCTTAACCATTAGGCCAGAGTAAGAGTCTAAGAACGTAACCATTAGGTCAGAGTAAGAGTCTAAGACCTTAACCGTTAGGCTAGTGTAAGAATCAAGACCTTAACCATTAGGCCAGAGTAAGAGTCTAAGACATTAACCATTAGGCCAGAGTAAGAATCTAAGACCTTAACCACTTGGCTAGAGTAAGAGTCTAAGACCTTAACCATTTGGCAAGAGTAAGAGTTAAGACCTTAACCATTAGGCCAGAGTAAAAGTCTAGACCTTAACCATTAGGCCAGAGTTAGAGTCTAAGACCTTAACCATTAGGCTAGAGTAAGAGTCTAAGACCTTAACCATTAGGCTAGAGTAAGAGTCTAGACCTTAACCATTAGGCCAGAGGAAGAGTCTAACACCTTAACCATTATTCCAGAGTAAAAGTCAAGACTTTAACCATTAGGCCAGAGTAAGAATCTAAGACTTTAATGATTAAGGCAAGAGTAAGAGTCTAAGACCTTAACCATTAGGCCAGAGTAAGAGTTAAGCCCTTCACCATTAGGCCAGAGTAAGAGTTAAGACCTTAATCATTAAGCCAGAGTAAGAGTCTAAGACCTTAACCAATAGGCAAGAGTAAGAGTCTAAGACCTTAACCAGTAGGCCAGAGTAAGTGTTAAGCCCTTCACCATTAGGCCAGGGTAAGAGTTAAGACCTTAATCATTAGGCCAGAGTAAGAGTCTAAGACCTTAACCATTAGGCTAGAGTAAGAGTCTAAGACCTTAACCATTAGGCTAGAGTAAGAGTTAAGACCTTAACCATTAGGCCAGAGTAAGAGTCTAGACCTTACCATTAGGCCAGACTTAGAGTATAAGACCTTAACCATTAGGCCAGAGTAAGAGTTAAGACCTTAACCATTAGGCCAGAGTAAGAGTTAAGACCTTAACCATTAGGCCAGAGTAACAGTCTAAGACCTTAACCATTAGGCCAGAGTAAGAGTCTAAGACCTTAACCATTAGGCCAGAGTAAGAGTCAAGACCTTAACCATTAGGACAGAGTAAGAGTCTAAGACCTTAACCATTAGGACAGAGTAAGATCTAAGACCTTAACCAGTAGGCCAGAGTAAGATTTAAGACCTTAACCAGTAGCCCAGAGTAAGAGTCTAATACCTTAACCATTAGGCCAGAGTAAGAGTCTAAGAACTTAACCATTAGGTCAGAGTAAGAGTCTAAGACCTTAACCGTTAGGCTAGTGTAAGAATCAAGACCTTAACCATTAGGCCAGAGTAAGAGTCTAAGACATTAACCATTAGGCCAGAGTAAGAGTAAGAGTCAATACCTTAACCATTAGGCCAGAGTAAGAGTCTAGACCTTAACCATCAGGCCAGAGAAAGAATCTAAGACTTTAACGATTAGGCCAGAGTAAGAGTTAATACCTTAACCATTAGGCCAGAGTAAGAGTCAAGACCTTAACCATTAGGCCAGAGTAAGAGATAAGACCTTAACCTTTAGGCCAGAGTAAGAGTTAAGACCTTAACCATTGGGCCAGAGGAAGAGTTAAGACCTTAACCATTGGGCCAGAGTAAGAGTCTAAGACCTTAGCCATTAGGCCAGAGTAAAAGTCAAGACCTTAACCATTAGGCCAGAGTACGAGTCTAAGACTTTAACGATTAGGCCATAGTAAGAGTCTTAACCATTAGGCCAGATTAAGAGTTAAGACCTTAACCATTGGGCCAGATTAAAAGTTAAGACCTTAACCATTGGGCCAGAGTAAGAGTCTAAGACCTTAACCATTAGGCCAGAGTAAGAGTTAAGAACTTAACCATTAGGCAAGAGTAAGAGTCTAAGACATTACCCATTAGGCCAGAGTAAGAGTCAAGACCTTAACCATTAGGCCAGAGTAAGAGTCTAAGAACTTAACCATTAGGTCAGAGTAAGAGTCTAAGACCTTAACCATTAGGTCAAAATAAGACTTAAGACCTTATCCAGTAGGCCAGAGTAAGAGTTTGAGACCTTAACCATTAGGCCAGAGTAAGAGTCTAAGACCTTAACCATTAGGCCAGAGTAAGAGTCTAAGACCTTAACCATTAGGCTAGAGTAAGAGTCTAAGACCTTAACCAGTAGGCCAGAGTAAGAGTCTAAGACCTTAACCATTAGGCCAGAGAAAGAGTTAAGACCTTAACCATTAGGCCAGAGTAAGAGTCAAGACCTTAACCATTAGGCCAGAGTAAGAGTTAAGACCTTAGCCATTAGGCTAGAGTAAGAGTCTAAAACCTTAACCATTAGGCCAGAGTAAGAGTTAAGACCTTAACCATTAGGCAAGAGTAAGAGTTTAAGACCTTAACCATTAGGCCAAAATAAGAGTTAAGACCTCAACCATTGGGCCAGAGCAAGAGTCTAAAACCTTAACCAATAGGCCAGAGTAAGAACAAAGACCTTAACCAGTAGGCCAGAGTAAGTGTCTAAGACCTTAACCATTAGGCCAGAGTAAGAGCCTAAGACCTTAACAATTAGGCCAGAGTAAGAGTCAATACCTTAACCAGTAGGCCAGAGTAAGAGTCTAAGACCTTAACCATTAGGTCAGAGTAAGAGTTAAGACCCAGAGTTAAGACCTTAACCATGAGGCCAGAGTAAGAGTCTAAGACCTTAAGCATTAGGCCAGAGTAAGAGTTAGGACCTTAACCATTAGGCCGGAGTAAGAGTCTAGACCTTACCATTAGGTCAGAGTAAGAGTTAAGACCTTAACCATTAGGCCAGTGTAAGAGTAAAGACCTTAATTAGTAGGCCAGAGTAAGAGTTAAGACCTTAACCATTAGGCCAGAGTAAGAGTCTAAGACCTTAACCAGTAGGCCAGAGTAAGAGCTAAGACCTTAACCATTAGGCCAGAGTAAGAGTCTAAGACCTTAACCATTAGGCCAGAGTAAGAGTTAAGACCTTAACCATTAGGCCAGAGAAAGAGTCTAAGACCTTAAGCATTAGGCCAGAGTACGAGTCTAAGACCTTAACCATTAGGTCAGAGTAAGAGTTAAGACCTTAACCATTAGGCCAGCATAAGAGTCTAAGACCTTAACCATTAGGCAAGAGTAAGAGTTAATACCTTAAACAGTAGGCCGGAGTAAGAGTCTAAGACCTTAACCATTAGACCAGAGTAAGAGTCTAAGACCTTAACCATTAGGCCAGAGTAAGAGTCTAAGACCTTACCCATTAGGCCAGAGTAAGAGTCTAAGATCTTAACCATTAGGCCAGAGTACGAGTTAAGACCTTAACCATTAGGCCAAAGTAAGAGTCTAAGACCTTAACCAGTAGGCCAGAGTAAGAGCTAAGACCTTAACCATTAGGCCAGAGTAAGAGTCTAAGACCTTAACCATTAGGCCAGAGTAAGAGTTAAGACCTTAACCATTAGGCCAGAGAAAGAGTCTAAGACCTTAAGCTTTAGGCCAGAGTAAGAGTCTAAGACCTTAACCATTAGGTCAGAGTAAGAGTTAAGACCTTAACCATTAGGCCAGAATAAGAGTCTAAGACCTTAACCATTAGGCAAGAGTAAGAGTTAATACCTTAAACAGTAGGCCGGAGTAAGAGTCTAAGACCTTAACCATTAGACCAGAGTAAGAGTCTAAGACCTTAACCATTAGGCCAGAGTAAGAGTCTAAGACCTTAACCATTAGGTCAAAGTAAGAGTTAAGACCTTAACCATTAGGCCAGAATAAGAGTCTAAGACCTTAACCATTAGGCTAGAGTAAGAGTCTAAGACCTTAACCAGTAGGCCAGAGTAAGAGTCTAAGACCTTAACCATTAGGCCAGAGAAAGAGTTAAGACCTTAACCATTAGGCCGGAGTAAGAGTCAAGACCTTAACCATTAGGCCAGAGTAAGAGTTAAGACCTTAGCCATTAGGCTAGAGTAAGAGTCTAAAACCTTAACCATTAGGCCAGAGTAAGAGTTAAGACCTTAACCATTAGGCAAGAGTAAGAGTTTAAGACCTTAACCATTAGGCCAAAATAAGAGTTAAGACCTCAACCATTGGGCCAGAGCAAGAGTCTAAAACCTTAACCATTAGGCCACAGTAAGAGTCAAACACCTTAACCAATAAGCCAGAGTAAGAACAAAGACCTTAACCAGTAGGCCAGAGTAAGTGTCTAAGACCTTAACCATTAGGCCAGAGTAAGAGCCTAAGACCTTAACCATTAGGCCAGAGTAAGAGTCAATACCTTAACCAGTAGGCCAGAGTAAGAGTCTAAGACCTTAACCATTAGGTCAGAGTAAGAGTTAAGACCCAGAGTTAAGACCTTAACCATGAGGCCAGAGTAAGAGTCTAAGACCTTAAGCATTAGGCCAGAGTAAGAGTTAGGACCTTAACCATTAGGCCGGAGTAAGAGTCTGGACCTTACCATTAGGCCAGAGTAAGAGTTAAGACCTTAACCATTAGGCCAGTGTAAGAGTAAAGACCTTAATTAGTAGGCCAGAGTAAGAGTTAAGACCTTAACCATTAGGCCAGAGTAAGAGTCTAAGACCTTAACCAGTAGGCCAGAGTAAGAGCTAAGACCTTAACCATTAGGCCAGAGTAAGAGTCTAAGACCTTAACCATTAGGCCAGAGTAAGAGTTAAGACCTTAACCATTAGGCCAGAGAAAGAGTCTAAGACCTTAAGCATTAGGCCAGAGTAAGAGTCTAAGACCTTAACCATTAGGTCAGAGTAAGAGTTAAGACCTTAACCATTAGGCCAGAATAAGAGTCTAAGACCTTAACCATTAGGCAAGAGTAAGAGTTAATACCTTAAACAGTAGGCCGGAGTAAGAGTCTAAGACCTTAACCATTAGACCAGAGTAAGAGTCTAAGACCTTAACCATTAGGCCAGAGTAAGAGTCTAAGACCTTACCTATTAGGCCAGAGTAAGAGTCTAAGATCTTAACCATTAGGCCAGAGTACGAGTTAAGACCTTAACCATTAGGCCAAAGTAAGAGTCTAAGACCTTAACCAGTAGGCCAGAGTAAGAGCTAAGACCTTAACCATTAGGCCAGAGTAAGAGTCTAAGACCTTAACCATTAGGCCAGAGTAAGAGTTAAGACCTTAACCATTAGGCCAGAGAAAGAGTCTAAGACCTTAAGCATTAGGCCAGAGTAAGAGTCTAAGACCTTAACCATTAGGTCAGAGTAAGAGTTAAGACCTTAACCATTAGGCCAGAATAAGAGTCTAAGACCTTAACCATTAGGCAAGAGTAAGAGTTAATACCTTAAACAGTAGGCCGGAGTAAGAGTCTAAGACCTTAACCATTAGACCAGAGTAAGAGTCTAAGACCTTAACCATTAGGCCAGAGTAAGAGTCTAAGACCTTAACCATTAGGTCAGAGTAAGAGTTAAGACCTTAACCATTAGGTCAGAGTAAGAGTTAAGACCTTAACCATTAGGTGAGAGTAAGAGTCTAAGACCTTAACCATTAGGCCAGAGTAAGAGTCAAGACCTTAACCATAAGGCCAGAGTAAGAGTTAAGACCTTAACCATTAGGCCGGAGTAAGGGTCTAGATCTTACCATTAGGCCAGAGTAAGAGTTAAGACCTTAACCATTAGGCCAGAGTAAGAGTCTAAGACCTTAACCATTAGGTCAGAGTAAGAGTTAAGACCTTAACCATTAGGCCAGAGTAAGATTCTAAGACCTTAACCATTAGGCCAGAGTAAGAGTCTAAGACATTAACCATTAGGCCAGAGTAAGAGTCAATACCTTAACCATTAGGCCAGAGTAAGAGTCTAGACCTTAACCATTAGGCCAGAGTAAGAATCTAAGACCTTAACCATTAGGCTAGAGTAAGAGTCTAAGACCTTAACCATTAGGCAAGAGTAAGAGTTAAGACCTTAACCATTAGGCCAGAGTAAGAGTCTAAGACCTTAACCATTAGGCCAGAGTAAGAGTCAATACCTTAACCATTAGGCCAGAGTAAGAGTCTAAGACCTTAACCATTAGGCCAAGGTAAGAGTTAAGACCTTACCATTATGCCAGAGTAAGAGTTTAAGGCCTTAACCATTAGGCCAGCGTTAGAGTCTAAGACCTTAACCAATTGGCCAGAGTAAGAGCAAAGACCTTAACCATTAGGCCAGAGTAAGATTTAAGACCTTAACCAGTAGGCCAGAGTAAGAGTTAAGACCTTAACCAATTGGCCAGAGTAAGAGCAAAGACCTTAACCATTAGGCCAGAGTAAGATTTAAGACCTTAACCAGTAGGCCAGAGTAAGAGTTAAGACCTTAACCAGTAGCCCAGAGTAAGAGTCTAAGACCTTAACCATTAGGCCAGAGTAAGAGTCAAGACCTTAACCATTAGGTCAGAGTAAGAGTCTAAGACCTTAACCGTTAGGCCAGTGTAAGAATTAAGACCTTAACCATTAGGCCAGAGTAAGAGTCTAAGACAGTAACCATTAGGCCAGAGTAAGAGTCAATACCTTAACCATTAGGCCAGAGTAAGAGTCTAGACCTTAACCATTAGGCCAGAGTAAGAATCAAATACCTTAACCATTAGGCTAGAGTAAGAGTCTTAGACCTTAACCATTAGGCCAGTGTAAGAATTAAGACCTTAACCATTAGGCCAGAGTAAGAGTCTAAAACATTAACCATTAGGCCAGACTAAGAGTCAAAACCTTAACCATTAGGCCAAAGTAAGAGTCTAGACCTTAACCATTAGGCCAGAGTTAGAGTCTTAAACCTTAGCCATTAGGCCAGAGTTAGAGTCTAAGACCTTAACCATTAGGCTAGAGTAAGAGTCTAAGACCTTAACCATTAGGCAAGAGTAAGAGTTAAGACCCTAACCATTAGGCCAGAGTAAGAGTCTAAGACCTTAAGCATTAGGCTAGAGTAAGAGTCTAAGACCTTAACCATTAGGCCAGAGTAAGAGTCTAGACCTTAACCATTAGGCCAGAGTTAGAGTCTAAGACCTTAAGCATTAGGCCAGAGTAAGAGTTAAGACCTTAACCATTAGGCCAGAGAAAGAGTCTAAGACCTTAAGCATTAGGCCAGAGTAAGAGTTAAAACCTTAACCATTAGGCCAGTGTAAGAGTAAAGACCTTAATCAGTAGGCCATAGTAAGAGTTAAGACCTTAACCATTAGGCCAGAGTAAGAGTCTAAGACCTTAACCATTAGGTCAGAGTAAGAGTTAAGACCTTAACCATTAGGCCAGAATAAGAGTCTAAGACCTTAACCATTAGGCAAGAGAAAGAGTTAATACCTTAAACAGTAGGCCAGAGTAAGAGTCTCAGACCTTAACCATTAGACCAGAGTAAGAGTCTAAGACCTTAACCATTAGGCTAGAGTAAGAGTCTAAGACCTTAACCATTAGACAAGAGTAAGAGTTAAAACCTTAACCATTAGGCCAGAGTAAGGGTCTAGATCTTACCATTAGGCCAGAGTAAGATTTAATACCTTAACCATTAGGCCAGAGTAAAAGTCTAAGACCTTAACCATTAGGTCAGAGTAAGAGTTAAGACCTTAACCATTAGGCCAGAGTAAGATTCTAAGACCTTGACCATTAGGCTAGAGTAAGAGTCTAAGACATTAACCATTAGGCCAGAGTAAGAGTCAATACCTTAACCAATTGGCCAGAGTAAGAGCAAATACCTTAACTATTAGGCCAGAGTAAGATTTAAGACCTTAACCAGTAGGCCAGAGTAAGAGTTAAGACCTTAACCAGTAGCCCAGAGTAAGAGTCTAATACCTTAACCATTAGGCCAGAGTAAGAGTCTAAGACCTTAACCATTAGGCCCGAGTAAGAGTCAAGACCTTAACCATTAGGTCAGAGTAAGAGTCTAAGACCTTAACCGTTAGGCCAGTGTAAGAATTAAGACCTTAACCATTAGGCCAGAGTAAGAGTCTAAGACAGTAACCATTAGGCCAGAGTAAGAGTCAATACCTTAACCATTAGGCCAGAGTAAGAGTCTAGACCTTAACCATTAGGCCAGAGTAAGAATCTAAGACCTTAACCATTAGGCTAGAGTAAGAGTCTTAGACCTTAACCATTAGGCAAGATTAAGAGTTAAGACCTTAACCCTTAGGCCAGAGTAAGAGTCTAAGACCTTAACCATTAGGCCAGAGTAAGAGTCAATACCTTAACCATTAGGCCAGAGTAAGAGTCAATACCTTAACCATTAGGCCAAAGTAAGAGTCTAGACCTTAACCATTAGGCCAGAGTTAGAGTCTTAGACCTTAGCCATTAGGCCAGAGTTAGAGTCTAAGACCTTAACTATTAGGCTAGAGTAAGAGTCTAAGACCTTAACCATTAGGCAAGAGTAAGAGTTAAGACCTTAACCATTAGGCCAGAGTAAGAGTCTAAGACCTTAAGCATTAGGCTAGAGTAAGAGTCTAAGACCTTAACCATTAGGCCAGAGTAAGAGTCTAGACCTTAACCATTAGGCCAGAGTTAGAGTTTAAGACCTTAAGCATTAGGCCAGAGTAAGAGTTAAGACCTTAACCATTAGGCCAGCGTAAGAGTCTAAGACATTAACCATTAGGCCAGAGTAAGAGTCAATACCTTAACCATTAGGCCAGAGTAAGAGTCTAGACCTTAACCATTAGGCCAGAGTAAGAATCTAAGACCTTAACCACTTGGCTAGAGTAAGAGTCTAAGACCTTAACCATTTGGCAAGAGTAAGAGTTAAGACCTTAACCATTAGGCCAGAGTAAAAGTCTAGACCTTAACCATTAGGCCAGAGTTAGAGTCTAAGACCTTAGCCATTAGGCCAGAGTTAGAGTCTAAGACCTTAACCATTAGGCTAGAGTAAGAGTCTAAGACCTTAACCATTAGGCTAGAGTAAGAGTCTAGACCTTAACCATTAGGCCAGAGGAAGAGTCTAACACCTTAACCATTATTCCAGAGTAAAAGTCAAGACTTTAACCATTAGGCCAGAGTAAGAATCTAAGACTTTAATGATTAAGGCAAGAGTAAGAGTCTAAGACCTTAACCATTAGGCCAGAGTAAGAGTTAAGCCCTTCACCATTAGGCCAGAGTAAGAGTTAAGACCTTAATCATTAAGCCAGAGTAAGAGTCTAAGACCTTAACCAATAGGCAAGAGTAAGAGTCTAAGACCTTAACCAGTAGGCCAGAGTAAGTGTTAAGCCCTTCACCATTAGGCCAGGGTAAGAGTTAAGACCTTAATCATTAGGCCAGAGTAAGAGTCTAAGACCTTAACCATTAGGCTAGAGTAAGAGTCTAAGACCTTAACCATTAGGCTAGAGTAAGAGTTAAGACCTTAACCATTAGGCCAGAGTAAGAGTCTAGACCTTACCATTAGGCCAGACTTAGAGTATAAGACCTTAACCATTAGGCCAGAGTAAGAGTTAAGACCTTAACCATTAGGCCAGAGTAAGAGTTAAGACCTTAACCATTAGGCCAGAGTAAGAGTCTAAGACCTTAACCATTAGGCCAGAGTAAGAGTCTAAGACCTTAACCATTAGGCCAGAGTAAGAGTCAAAGACCTTAACCATTAGGACAGAGTAAGAGTCTAAGACCTTAACCATTAGGACAGAGTAAAGATCTAAGACCTTAACCAGTAGGCCAGAGTAAGATTTAAGACCTTAACCAGTAGCCCAGAGTAAGAGTCTAATACCTTAACCATTAGGCCAGAGTAAGAGTCTAAGAACTTAACCATTAGGTCAGAGTAAGAGTCTAAGACCTTAACCGTTAGGCTAGTGTAAGAATCAAGACCTTAACCATTAGGCCAGAGTAAGAGTCTAAGACATTAACCATTAGGCCAGAGTAAGAGTAAGAGTCAATACCTTAACCATTAGGCCAGAGTAAGAGTCTAGACCTTAACCATCAGGCCAGAGAAAGAATCTAAGACTTTAACGATTAGGCCAGAGTAAGAGTTAATACCTTAACCATTAGGCCAGAGTAAGAGTCAAGACCTTAACCATTAGGCCAGAGTAAGAGATAAGACCTTAACCTTTAGGCCAGAGTAAGAGTTAAGACCTTAACCATTGGGCCAGAGTAAGAGTTAAGACCTTAACCATTGGGCCAGAGTAAGAGTCTAAGACCTTAGCCATTAGGCCAGAGTAAAAGTCAAGACCTTAACCATTAGGCCAGAGTACGAGTCTAAGACTTTAACGATTAGGCCAGAGTAAGAGTCTTAACCATTAGGCCAGATTAAGAGTTAAGACCTTAACCATTGGGCCAGAGTAAGAGTTAAGACCTTAACCATTGGGCCAGAGTAAGAGTCTAAGACCTTAACCATTAGGCCAGAGTAAGAGTTAAGAACTTAACCATTAGGCAAGAGTAAGAGTCTAAGACATTACCCATTAGGCCAGAGTAAGAGTCAAGACCTTAACCATTAGGCCAGAGTAAGAGTCTAAGAACATAACCATTAGGTCAGAGTAAGAGTCTAAGACCTTAACCATTAGGTCAAAATAAGACTTAAGACCTTATCCAGTAGGCCAGAGTAAGAGTTTGAGACCTTAACCATTAGGCCAGAGTAAGAGTCTAAGACCTTAACCATTAGGCCAGAGTAAGAGTCTAAGACCTTAACCATTAGGCTAGAGTAAGAGTCTAAGACCTTAACCAGTAGGCCAGAGTAAGAGTCTAAGACCTTAACCATTAGGCCAGAGAAAGAGTTAAGACCTTAACCATTAGGCCAGAGTAAGAGTCAAGACCTTAACCATTAGGCCAGAGTAAGAGTTAAGACCTTAGCCATTAGGCTAGAGTAAGAGTCTAAAACCTTAACCATTAGGCCAGAGTAAGAGTTAAGACCTTAACCATTAGGCAAGAGTAAGAGTTTAAGACCTTAACCATTAGGCCAAAATAAGAGTTAAGACCTCAACCACTGGGCCAGAGCAAGAGTCTAAAACCTTAACCATTAGGCCACAGTAAGAGTCAAACACCTTAACCAATAGGCCAGAGTAAGAACAAAGACCTTAACCAGTAGGCCAGAGTAAGTGTCTAAGACCTTAACCATTAGGCCAGAGTAAGAGCCTAAGACCTTAACCATTAGGCCAGAGTAAGAGTCAATACCTTAACCAGTAGGCCAGAGTAAGAGTCTAAGACCTTAACCATTAGGTCAGAGTAAGAGTTAAGACCCAGAGTTAAGACCTTAACCATGAGGCCAGAGTAAGAGTCTAAGACCTTAAGCATTAGGCCAGAGTAAGAGTTAGGACCTTAACCATTAGGCCGGAGTAAGAGTCTAGACCTTACCATTAGGCCAGAGTAAGAGTTAAGACCTTAACCATTAGGCCAGTGTAAGAGTAAAGACCTTAATTAGTAGGCCAGAGTAAGAGTTAAGACCTTAACCATTAGGCCAGAGTAAGAGTCTAAGACCTTAACCAGTAGGCCAGAGTAAGAGCTAAGACCTTAACCATTAGGCCAGAGTAAGAGTCTAAGACCTTAACCATTAGGCCAGAGTAAGAGTTAAGACCTTAACCATTAGGCCAGAGAAAGAGTCTAAGACCTTAAGCATTAGGCCAGAGTAAGAGTCTAAGACCTTAACCATTAGGTCAGAGTAAGAGTTAAGACCTTAACCATTAGGCCAGAATAAGAGTCTAAGACCTTAACCATTAGGCAAGAGTAAGAGTTAATACCTTAAACAGTAGGCCGGAGTAAGAGAATAAGACCTTAACCATTAGACCAGAGTAAGAGTCTAAGACCTTAACCATTAGGCCAGAGTAAGAGTCTAAGACCTTACCCATTAGGCCAGAGTAAGAGTCTAAGATCTTAACCATTAGGCCAGAGTACGAGTTAAGACCTTAACCATTAGGCCAAAGTAAGAGTCTAAGACCTTAACCAGTAGGCCAGAGTAAGAGTCTAAGACCTTAACCATTAGGCCAGAGTAAGAGTTAAGACCTTAACCATTAGGCCAGAGAAAGAGTCTAAGACCTTAAGCATTAGGCCAGAGTAAGAGTCTAAGACCTTAACCATTAGGTCAGAGTAAGAGTTAAGACCTTAACCATTAGGCCAGAATAAGAGTCTAAGACCTTAACCATTAGGCAAGAGTAAGAGTTAATACCTTAAACAGTAGGCCGGAGTAAGAGTCTAAGACCTTAACCATTAGACCAGAGTAAGAGTCTAAGACCTTAACCATTAGGCCAGAGTAAGAGTCTAAGACCTTAACCATTAGGTCAGAGTAAGAGTTAAGACCTTAACCATTAGGCCAGAATAAGAGTCTAAGACCTTAACCATTAGGCTAGAGTAAGAGTCTAAGACCTTAACCAGTAGGCCAGAGTAAGAGTCTAAGACCTTAACCATTAGGCCAGAGAAAGTGTTAAGACCTTAACCATTAGGCCGGAGTAAGAGTCAAGACCTTAACCATTAGGCCAGAGTAAGAGTTAAGACCTTAGCCATTAGGCTAGAGTAAGAGTCTAAAACCTTAACCATTAGGCCAGAGTAAGAGTTAAGACCTTAACCATTAGGCAAGAGTAAGAGTTTAAGACCTTAACCATTAGGCCAAAATAAGAGTTAAGACCTCAACCATTGGGCCAGAGCAAGAGTCTAAAACCTTAACCATTAGGCCACAGTAAGAGTCAAACACCTTAACCAATAGGCCAGAGTAAGATCAAAGACCTTAACCAGTAGGCCAGAGTAAGTGTCTAAGACCTTAACCATTAGGCCAGAGTAAGAGCCTAAGACCTTAACCATTAGGCCAGAGTAAGAGTCAATACCTTAACCAGTAGGCCAGAGTAAGAGTCTAAGACCTTAACCATTAGGTCAGAGTAAGAGTTAAGACCCAGAGTTAAGACCTTAACCATGAGGCCAGAGTAAGAGTCTAAGACCTTAAGCATTAGGCCAGAGTAAGAGTCAATACCTTAACCATTAGGCCAGAGTAAGAGTCTAGACCTTAACCATTAGGCCAGAGTAAGAATCTAAGACCTTAACCATTAGGCTAGAGTAAGAGTCTAAGACCTTAACCATTAGGCCAGAGTAAGAGTTAAGACCTTAACCATTAGGCCAGAGTAAGAGTCTAAGACCTTAACCAGTAGGCCAGAGTAAGAGCTAAGACCTTAACCATTAGGCCAGAGTAAGAGTCTAAGACCTTAACCATTAGGCCAAGGTAAGATTTAAGACCTTACCATTAGGCCAGAGTAAGAGTTTAAGACCTTAACCATTAGGCCAGCGTTAGAGTCTAAGACCTTAACCAATTGGCCAGAGTAAGAGCAAAGACCTTAACCATTAGGCCAGAGTAAGATTTAAGACCTTAACCAGTAGGCCAGAGTAAGAGTTAAGACCTTAACCAATTGGCCAGAGTAAGAGCAAAGACCTTAACCATTAGGCCAGAGTAAGATTTAAGACCTTAACCAGTAGGCCAGAGTAAGAGTTAAGACCTTAACCAGTAGCCCAGAGTAAGAGTCTAAGACCTTAACCATTAGGCCAGAGTAAGAGTCAAGACCTTAACCATTAGGTCAGAGTAAGAGTCTAAGACCTTAACCGTTAGGCCAGTGTAAGAATTAAGACCTTAACCATTAGGCCAGAGTAAGAGTCTAAGACAGTAACCATTAGGCCAGAGTAAGAGTCAATACCTTAACCATTAGGCCAGAGTAAGAGTCTAGACCTTAACCATTAGGCCAGAGTAAGAATCTAATACCTTAACCATTAGGCTAGAGTAAGAGTCTTAGACCTTAACCATTAGGCCAGTGTAAGAATTAAGACCTTAACCATTAGGCCAGAGTAAGAGTCTAAGACATTAACCATTAGGCCAGAGTAAGAGTCAATACCTTAACCATTAGGCCAAAGTAAGAGTCTAGACCTTAACCATTAGGCCAGAGTTAGAGTCTTAGACCTTAGCCATTAGGCCAGAGTTAGAGTCTAAGACCTTAACCATTAGGCTAGAGTAAGAGTCTAAGACCTTAACCATTAGGCAAGAGTAAGAGTTAAGACCCTAACCATTAGGCCAGAGTAAGAGTCTAAGACCTTAAGCATTAGGCTAGAGTAAGAGTCTAAGACCTTAACCATTAGGCCAGAGTAAGAGTCTAGACCTTAACCATTAGGCCAGAGTTAGAGTCTAAGACCTTAAGCATTAGGCCAGAGTAAGAGTTAAGACCTTAACCATTAGGCCAGAGTAAGAGTTAAAACCTTAACCATTAGGCCAGTGTAAGAGTAAAGACCTTAATCAGTAGGCCATAGTAAGAGTTAAGACCTTAACCATTAGGCCAGAGTAAGAGTCTAAGACCTTAACCATTAGGTCAGAGTAAGAGTTAAGACCTTAACCATTAGGCCAGAATAAGAGTCTAAGACCTTAACCATTAGGCAAGAGTAAGAGTTAATACCTTAAACAGTAGGCCAGAGTAAGAGTCTCAGACCTTAACCATTAGACCAGAGTAAGAGTCTAAGACCTTAACCATTAGGCTAGAGTAAGAGTCTAAGACCTTAACCATTAGACAAGAGTAAGAGTTAAGACCTTACCCATTAGGCCAGAGTAAGGGTCTAGATCTTACCATTAGGCCAGAGTAAGAGTTAATACCTTAACCATTAGGCCAGAGTAAAAGTCTAAGACCTTAACCATTAGGTCAGAGTAAGAGTTAAGACCTTAACCATTAGGCCAGAGTAAGATTCTAAGACCTTGACCATTAGGCTAGAGTAAGAGTCTAAGACATTAACCATTAGGCCAGAGTAAGAGTCAATACCTTAACCAATTGGCCAGAGTAAGAGCAAATACCTTAACTATTAGGCCAGAGTAAGATTTAAGACCTTAACCAGTAGGCCAGAGTAAGAGTTAAGACCTTAACCAGTAGCCCAGAGTAAGAGTCTAATACCTTAACCATTAGGCCAGAGTAAGAGTCTAAGACCTTAACCATTAGGCCCGAGTAAGAGTCAAGACCTTAACCATTAGGTCAGAGTAAGAGTCTAAGACCTTAACCAGTAGGCCAGAGTAAGAGTTAAGACCTTAACCAATTGGCCAGAGTAAGAGCAAAGACCTTAACCATTAGGCCAGAGTAAGATTTAAGACCTTAACCAGTAGGCCAGAGTAAGAGTTAAGACCTTAACCAGTAGCCCAGAGTAAGAGTCTAAGACCTTAACCATTAGGCCAGAGTAAGAGTCAAGACCTTAACCATTAGGTCAGAGTAAGAGTCTAAGACCTTAACCGTTAGGCCAGTGTAAGAATTAAGACCTTAACCATTAGGCCAGAGTAAGAGTCTAAGACAGTAACCATTAGGCCAGAGTAAGAGTCAATACCTTAACCATTAGGCCAGAGTAAGAGTCTAGACCTTAACCATTAGGCCAGAGTAAGAATCTAATACCTTAACCATTAGGCTAGAGTAAGAGTCTTAGACCTTAACCATTAGGCCAGTGTAAGAATTAAGACCTTAACCATTAGGCCAGAGTAAGAGTCTAAGACATTAACCATTAGGCCAGAGTAAGAGTCAATACCTTAACCATTAGGCCAAAGTAAGAGTCTAGACCTTAACCATTAGGCCAGAGTTAGAGTCTTAGACCTTAGCCATTAGGCCAGAGTTAGAGTCTAAGACCTTAACCATTAGGCTAGAGTAAGAGTCTAAGACCTTAACCATTAGGCAAGAGTAAGAGTTAAGACCCTAACCATTAGGCCAGAGTAAGAGTCTAAGACCTTAAGCATTAGGCTAGAGTAAGAGTCTAAGACCTTAACCATTAGGCCAGAGTAAGAGTCTAGACCTTAACCATTAGGCCAGAGTTAGAGTCTAAGACCTTAAGCATTAGGCCAGAGTAAGAGTTAAGACCTTAACCATTAGGCCAGAGTAAGAGTTAAAACCTTAACCATTAGGCCAGTGTAAGAGTAAAGACCTTAATCAGTAGGCCATAGTAAGAGTTAAGACCTTAACCATTAGGCCAGAGTAAGAGTCTAAGACCTTAACCATTAGGTCAGAGTAAGAGTTAAGACCTTAACCATTAGGCCAGAATAAGAGTCTAAGACCTTAACCATTAGGCAAGAGTAAGAGTTAATACCTTAAACAGTAGGCCAGAGTAAGAGTCTCAGACCTTAACCATTAGACCAGAGTAAGAGTCTAAGACCTTAACCATTAGGCTAGAGTAAGAGTCTAAGACCTTAACCATTAGACAAGAGTAAGAGTTAAAACCTTACCCATTAGGCCAGAGTAAGGGTCTAGATCTTACCATTAGGCCAGAGTAAGAGTTAATACCTTAACCATTAGGCCAGAGTAAAAGTCTAAGACCTTAACCATTAGGTCAGAGTAAGAGTTAAGACCTTAGCCATTAGGCTAGAGTAAGAGTCTAAAACCTTAACCATTAGGCCAGAGTAAGAGTTAAGACCTTAACCATTAGGCAAGAGTAAGAGTTTAAGACCTTAACCATTAGGCCAAAATAAGAGTTAAGACCTCAACCATTGGGCCAGAGCAAGAGTCTAAAACCTTAACCATTAGGCCACAGTAAGAGTCAAACACCTTAACCAATAGGCCAGAGTAAGATCAAAGACCTTAACCAGTAGGCCAGAGTAAGTGTCTAAGACCTTAACCATTAGGCCAGAGTAAGAGCCTAAGACCTTAACCATTAGGCCAGAGTAAGAGTCAATACCTTAACCAGTAGGCCAGAGTAAGAGTCTAAGACCTTAACCATTAGGTCAGAGTAAGAGTTAAGACCCAGAGTTAAGACCTTAACCATGAGGCCAGAGTAAGAGTCTAAGACCTTAAGCATTAGGCCAGAGTAAGAGTCAATACCTTAACCATTAGGCCAGAGTAAGAGTCTAGACCTTAACCATTAGGCCAGAGTAAGAATCTAAGACCTTAACCATTAGGCTAGAGTAAGAGTCTTAGACCTTAACCATTAGGCCAGAGTAAGAGTTAAGACCTTAACCATTAGGCCAGAGTAAGAGTCTAAGACCTTAACCAGTAGGCCAGAGTAAGAGCTAAGACCTTAACCATTAGGCCAGAGTAAGAGTCTAAGACCTTAACCATTAGGCCAAGGTAAGATTTAAGACCTTACCATTAGGCCAGAGTAAGAGTTTAAGACCTTAACCATTAGGCCAGCGTTAGAGTCTAAGACCTTAACCAATTGGCCAGAGTAAGAGCAAAGACCTTAACCATTAGGCCAGAGTAAGATTTAAGACCTTAACCAGTAGGCCAGAGTAAGAGTTAAGACCTTAACCAATTGGCCAGAGTAAGAGCAAAGACCTTAACCATTAGGCCAGAGTAAGATTTAAGACCTTAACCAGTAGGCCAGAGTAAGAGTTAAGACCTTAACCAGTAGCCCAGAGTAAGAGTCTAAGACCTTAACCATTAGGCCAGAGTAAGAGTCAAGACCTTAACCATTAGGTCAGAGTAAGAGTCTAAGACCTTAACCGTTAGGCCAGTGTAAGAATTAAGACCTTAACCATTAGGCCAGAGTAAGAGTCTAAGACAGTAACCATTAGGCCAGAGTAAGAGTCAATACCTTAACCATTAGGCCAGAGTAAGAGTCTAGACCTTAACCATTAGGCCAGAGTAAGAATCTAATACCTTAACCATTAGGCTAGAGTAAGAGTCTTAGACCTTAACCATTAGGCCAGTGTAAGAATTAAGACCTTAACCATTAGGCCAGAGTAAGAGTCTAAGACATTAACCATTAGGCCAGAGTAAGAGTCAATACCTTAACCATTAGGCCAAAGTAAGAGTCTAGACCTTAACCATTAGGCCAGAGTTAGAGTCTTAGACCTTAGCCATTAGGCCAGAGTTAGAGTCTAAGACCTTAACCATTAGGCTAGAGTAAGAGTCTAAGACCTTAACCATTAGGCAAGAGTAAGAGTTAAGACCCTAACCATTAGGCCAGAGTAAGAGTCTAAGACCTTAAGCATTAGGCTAGAGTAAGAGTCTAAGACCTTAACCATTAGGCCAGAGTAAGAGTCTAGACCTTAACCATTAGGCCAGAGTTAGAGTCTAAGACCTTAAGCATTAGGCCAGAGTAAGAGTTAAGACCTTAACCATTAGGCCAGAGTAAGAGTTAAAACCTTAACCATTAGGCCAGTGTAAGAGTAAAGACCTTAATCAGTAGGCCATAGTAAGAGTTAAGACCTTAACCATTAGGCCAGAGTAAGAGTCTAAGACCTTAACCATTAGGTCAGAGTAAGAGTTAAGACCTTAACCATTAGGCCAGAATAAGAGTCTAAGACCTTAACCATTAGGCAAGAGTAAGAGTTAATACCTTAAACAGTAGGCCAGAGTAAGAGTCTCAGACCTTAACCATTAGACCAGAGTAAGAGTCTAAGACCTTAACCATTAGGCTAGAGTAAGAGTCTAAGACCTTAACCATTAGACAAGAGTAAGAGTTAAGACCTTACCCATTAGGCCAGAGTAAGGGTCTAGATCTTACCATTAGGCCAGAGTAAGAGTTAATACCTTAACCATTAGGCCAGAGTAAAAGTCTAAGACCTTAACCATTAGGTCAGAGTAAGAGTTAAGACCTTAACCATTAGGCCAGAGTAAGATTCTAAGACCTTGACCATTAGGCTAGAGTAAGAGTCTAAGACATTAACCATTAGGCCAGAGTAAGAGTCAATACCTTAACCAATTGGCCAGAGTAAGAGCAAATACCTTAACTATTAGGCCAGAGTAAGATTTAAGACCTTAACCAGTAGGCCAGAGTAAGAGTTAAGACCTTAACCAGTAGCCCAGAGTAAGAGTCTAATACCTTAACCATTAGGCCAGAGTAAGAGTCTAAGACCTTAACCATTAGGCCCGAGTAAGAGTCAAGACCTTAACCATTAGGTCAGAGTAAGAGTCTAAGACCTTAACCAGTAGGCCAGAGTAAGAGTTAAGACCTTAACCAATTGGCCAGAGTAAGAGCAAAGACCTTAACCATTAGGCCAGAGTAAGATTTAAGACCTTAACCAGTAGGCCAGAGTAAGAGTTAAGACCTTAACCAGTAGCCCAGAGTAAGAGTCTAAGACCTTAACCATTAGGCCAGAGTAAGAGTCAAGACCTTAACCATTAGGTCAGAGTAAGAGTCTAAGACCTTAACCGTTAGGCCAGTGTAAGAATTAAGACCTTAACCATTAGGCCAGAGTAAGAGTCTAAGACAGTAACCATTAGGCCAGAGTAAGAGTCAATACCTTAACCATTAGGCCAGAGTAAGAGTCTAGACCTTAACCATTAGGCCAGAGTAAGAATCTAATACCTTAACCATTAGGCTAGAGTAAGAGTCTTAGACCTTAACCATTAGGCCAGTGTAAGAATTAAGACCTTAACCATTAGGCCAGAGTAAGAGTCTAAGACATTAACCATTAGGCCAGAGTAAGAGTCAATACCTTAACCATTAGGCCAAAGTAAGAGTCTAGACCTTAACCATTAGGCCAGAGTTAGAGTCTTAGACCTTAGCCATTAGGCCAGAGTTAGAGTCTAAGACCTTAACCATTAGGCTAGAGTAAGAGTCTAAGACCTTAACCATTAGGCAAGAGTAAGAGTTAAGACCCTAACCATTAGGCCAGAGTAAGAGTCTAAGACCTTAAGCATTAGGCTAGAGTAAGAGTCTAAGACCTTAACCATTAGGCCAGAGTAAGAGTCTAGACCTTAACCATTAGGCCAGAGTTAGAGTCTAAGACCTTAAGCATTAGGCCAGAGTAAGAGTTAAGACCTTAACCATTAGGCCAGAGTAAGAGTTAAAACCTTAACCATTAGGCCAGTGTAAGAGTAAAGACCTTAATCAGTAGGCCATAGTAAGAGTTAAGACCTTAACCATTAGGCCAGAGTAAGAGTCTAAGACCTTAACCATTAGGTCAGAGTAAGAGTTAAGACCTTAACCATTAGGCCAGAATAAGAGTCTAAGACCTTAACCATTAGGCAAGAGTAAGAGTTAATACCTTAAACAGTAGGCCAGAGTAAGAGTCTCAGACCTTAACCATTAGACCAGAGTAAGAGTCTAAGACCTTAACCATTAGGCTAGAGTAAGAGTCTAAGACCTTAACCATTAGACAAGAGTAAGAGTTAAGACCTTACCCATTAGGCCAGAGTAAGGGTCTAGATCTTACCATTAGGCCAGAGTAAGAGTTAATACCTTAACCATTAGGCCAGAGTAAAAGTCTAAGACCTTAACCATTAGGTCAGAGTAAGAGTTAAGACCTTAGCCATTAGGCTAGAGTAAGAGTCTAAAACCTTAACCATTAGGCCAGAGTAAGAGTTAAGACCTTAACCATTAGGCAAGAGTAAGAGTTTAAGACCTTAACCATTAGGCCAAAATAAGAGTTAAGACCTCAACCATTGGGCCAGAGCAAGAGTCTAAAACCTTAACCATTAGGCCACAGTAAGAGTCAAACACCTTAACCAATAGGCCAGAGTAAGATCAAAGACCTTAACCAGTAGGCCAGAGTAAGTGTCTAAGACCTTAACCATTAGGCCAGAGTAAGAGCCTAAGACCTTAACCATTAGGCCAGAGTAAGAGTCAATACCTTAACCAGTAGGCCAGAGTAAGAGTCTAAGACCTTAACCATTAGGTCAGAGTAAGAGTTAAGACCCAGAGTTAAGACCTTAACCATGAGGCCAGAGTAAGAGTCTAAGACCTTAAGCATTAGGCCAGAGTAAGAGTCAATACCTTAACCATTAGGCCAGAGTAAGAGTCTAGACCTTAACCATTAGGCCAGAGTAAGAATCTAAGACCTTAACCATTAGGCTAGAGTAAGAGTCTAAGACCTTAACCATTAGGCCAGAGTAAGAGTTAAGACCTTAACCATTAGGCCAGAGTAAGAGTCTAAGACCTTAACCAGTAGGCCAGAGTAAGAGCTAAGACCTTAACCATTAGGCCAGAGTAAGAGTCTAAGACCTTAACCATTAGGCCAAGGTAAGATTTAAGACCTTACCATTAGGCCAGAGTAAGAGTTTAAGACCTTAACCATTAGGCCAGCGTTAGAGTCTAAGACCTTAACCAATTGGCCAGAGTAAGAGCAAAGACCTTAACCATTAGGCCAGAGTAAGATTTAAGACCTTAACCAGTAGGCCAGAGTAAGAGTTAAGACCTTAACCAATTGGCCAGAGTAAGAGCAAAGACCTTAACCATTAGGCCAGAGTAAGATTTAAGACCTTAACCAGTAGGCCAGAGTAAGAGTTAAGACCTTAACCAGTAGCCCAGAGTAAGAGTCTAAGACCTTAACCATTAGGCCAGAGTAAGAGTCAAGACCTTAACCATTAGGTCAGAGTAAGAGTCTAAGACCTTAACCGTTAGGCCAGTGTAAGAATTAAGACCTTAACCATTAGGCCAGAGTAAGAGTCTAAGACAGTAACCATTAGGCCAGAGTAAGAGTCAATACCTTAACCATTAGGCCAGAGTAAGAGTCTAGACCTTAACCATTAGGCCAGAGTAAGAATCTAATACCTTAACCATTAGGCTAGAGTAAGAGTCTTAGACCTTAACCATTAGGCCAGTGTAAGAATTAAGACCTTAACCATTAGGCCAGAGTAAGAGTCTAAGACATTAACCATTAGGCCAGAGTAAGAGTCAATACCTTAACCATTAGGCCAAAGTAAGAGTCTAGACCTTAACCATTAGGCCAGAGTTAGAGTCTTAGACCTTAGCCATTAGGCCAGAGTTAGAGTCTAAGACCTTAACCATTAGGCTAGAGTAAGAGTCTAAGACCTTAACCATTAGGCAAGAGTAAGAGTTAAGACCCTAACCATTAGGCCAGAGTAAGAGTCTAAGACCTTAAGCATTAGGCTAGAGTAAGAGTCTAAGACCTTAACCATTAGGCCAGAGTAAGAGTCTAGACCTTAACCATTAGGCCAGAGTTAGAGTCTAAGACCTTAAGCATTAGGCCAGAGTAAGAGTTAAGACCTTAACCATTAGGCCAGAGTAAGAGTTAAAACCTTAACCATTAGGCCAGTGTAAGAGTAAAGACCTTAATCAGTAGGCCATAGTAAGAGTTAAGACCTTAACCATTAGGCCAGAGTAAGAGTCTAAGACCTTAACCATTAGGTCAGAGTAAGAGTTAAGACCTTAACCATTAGGCCAGAATAAGAGTCTAAGACCTTAACCATTAGGCAAGAGTAAGAGTTAATACCTTAAACAGTAGGCCAGAGTAAGAGTCTCAGACCTTAACCATTAGACCAGAGTAAGAGTCTAAGACCTTAACCATTAGGCTAGAGTAAGAGTCTAAGACCTTAACCATTAGACAAGAGTAAGAGTTAAGACCTTACCCATTAGGCCAGAGTAAGGGTCTAGATCTTACCATTAGGCCAGAGTAAGAGTTAATACCTTAACCATTAGGCCAGAGTAAAAGTCTAAGACCTTAACCATTAGGTCAGAGTAAGAGTTAAGACCTTAACCATTAGGCCAGAGTAAGATTCTAAGACCTTGACCATTAGGCTAGAGTAAGAGTCTAAGACATTAACCATTAGGCCAGAGTAAGAGTCAATACCTTAACCAATTGGCCAGAGTAAGAGCAAATACCTTAACTATTAGGCCAGAGTAAGATTTAAGACCTTAACCAGTAGGCCAGAGTAAGAGTTAAGACCTTAACCAGTAGCCCAGAGTAAGAGTCTAATACCTTAACCATTAGGCCAGAGTAAGAGTCTAAGACCTTAACCATTAGGCCCGAGTAAGAGTCAAGACCTTAACCATTAGGTCAGAGTAAGAGTCTAAGACCTTAACCAGTAGGCCAGAGTAAGAGTTAAGACCTTAACCAATTGGCCAGAGTAAGAGCAAAGACCTTAACCATTAGGCCAGAGTAAGATTTAAGACCTTAACCAGTAGGCCAGAGTAAGAGTTAAGACCTTAACCAGTAGCCCAGAGTAAGAGTCTAAGACCTTAACCATTAGGCCAGAGTAAGAGTCAAGACCTTAACCATTAGGTCAGAGTAAGAGTCTAAGACCTTAACCGTTAGGCCAGTGTAAGAATTAAGACCTTAACCATTAGGCCAGAGTAAGAGTCTAAGACAGTAACCATTAGGCCAGAGTAAGAGTCAATACCTTAACCATTAGGCCAGAGTAAGAGTCTAGACCTTAACCATTAGGCCAGAGTAAGAATCTAATACCTTAACCATTAGGCTAGAGTAAGAGTCTTAGACCTTAACCATTAGGCCAGTGTAAGAATTAAGACCTTAACCATTAGGCCAGAGTAAGAGTCTAAGACATTAACCATTAGGCCAGAGTAAGAGTCAATACCTTAACCATTAGGCCAAAGTAAGAGTCTAGACCTTAACCATTAGGCCAGAGTTAGAGTCTTAGACCTTAGCCATTAGGCCAGAGTTAGAGTCTAAGACCTTAACCATTAGGCTAGAGTAAGAGTCTAAGACCTTAACCATTAGGCAAGAGTAAGAGTTAAGACCCTAACCATTAGGCCAGAGTAAGAGTCTAAGACCTTAAGCATTAGGCTAGAGTAAGAGTCTAAGACCTTAACCATTAGGCCAGAGTAAGAGTCTAGACCTTAACCATTAGGCCAGAGTTAGAGTCTAAGACCTTAAGCATTAGGCCAGAGTAAGAGTTAAGACCTTAACCATTAGGCCAGAGTAAGAGTTAAAACCTTAACCATTAGGCCAGTGTAAGAGTAAAGACCTTAATCAGTAGGCCATAGTAAGAGTTAAGACCTTAACCATTAGGCCAGAGTAAGAGTCTAAGACCTTAACCATTAGGTCAGAGTAAGAGTTAAGACCTTAACCATTAGGCCAGAATAAGAGTCTAAGACCTTAACCATTAGGCAAGAGTAAGAGTTAATACCTTAAACAGTAGGCCAGAGTAAGAGTCTCAGACCTTAACCATTAGACCAGAGTAAGAGTCTAAGACCTTAACCATTAGGCTAGAGTAAGAGTCTAAGACCTTAACCATTAGACAAGAGTAAGAGTTAAGACCTTACCCATTAGGCCAGAGTAAGGGTCTAGATCTTACCATTAGGCCAGAGTAAGAGTTAATACCTTAACCATTAGGCCAGAGTAAAAGTCTAAGACCTTAACCATTAGGTCAGAGTAAGAGTTAAGACCTTAACCATTAGGCCAGAGTAAGATTCTAAGACCTTGACCATTAGGCTAGAGTAAGAGTCTAAGACATTAACCATTAGGCCAGAGTAAGAGTCAATACCTTAACCAATTGGCCAGAGTAAGAGCAAATACCTTAACTATTAGGCCAGAGTAAGATTTAAGACCTTAACCAGTAGGCCAGAGTAAGAGTTAAGACCTTAACCAGTAGCCCAGAGTAAGAGTCTAATACCTTAACCATTAGGCCAGAGTAAGAGTCTAAGACCTTAACCATTAGGCCCGAGTAAGAGTCAAGACCTTAACCATTAGGTCAGAGTAAGAGTCTAAGACCTTAACCGTTAGGCCAGTGTAAGAATTAAGACCTTAACCATTAGGCCAGAGTAAGAGTCTAAGACAGTAACCATTAGGCCAGAGTAAGAGTCAATACCTTAACCATTAGGCCAGAGTAAGAGTCTAGACCTTAACCATTAGGCCAGAGCAAGAATCTAAGACCTTAACCATTAGGCTAGAGTAAGAGTCTTAGACCTTAACCATTAGGCAAGAGTAAGAGTTAAGACCTTAACCCTTAGGCCAGAGTAAGAGTCTAAGACCTTAACCATTAGGGCAGAGTAAGAGTCAATACCTTAACCATTAGGCCAGAGTAAGAGTCAATACCTTAACCATTAGGCCAAAGTAAGAGTCTAGACCTTAACCATTAGGCCAGAGTTAGAGTCTTAGACCTTAGCCATTAGGCCAGAGTTAGAGTCTAAGACCTTAACTATTAGGCTAGAGTAAGAGTCTAAGACCTTAACCATTAGGCAAGAGTAAGAGTTAAGACCTTAACCATTAGGCCAGAGTAAGAGTCTAAGACCTTAAGTATTAGGCTAGAGTAAGAGTCTAAGACCTTAACCATTAGGCCAGAGTAAGAGTCTAGACCTTAACCATTAGGCCAGAGTTAGAGTTTAAGACCTTAAGCATTAGGCCAGAGTAAGAGTTAAGACCTTAACCATTAGGCCAGCGTAAGAGTCTAGACCTTAACCATTAGGCCAGAGTTAGAGTCTAAGACCTTAACCATTAGGCTAGAGTAAGAGTCTAAGACCTTAACCATTAGGCTAGAGTAAGAGTCTAGACCTTAACCATTAGGCCAGAGTAAGAGTCTAACACCTTAACCATTATTCCAGAGTAAAAGTCAAGACCTTAACCATTAGGCCAGAGTAAGAATCTAAGACTTCAATGATTAGGCAAGAGTAAGAGTCTAAGACCTTAACCATTAGGCCAGAGTAAGAGTTAAGACCTTCACCATTAGGCCAGAGTAAGAGTTAAGACCTTAATCATCAGGCCAGAGTAAGAGTCTAAGACCTTAACCAAGAGGCAAGAGTAAGAGTCTAAGACCTTAACCAGTAGGCCAGAGTAAGAGTTAAGCCCTTCACCATTAGGCCAGAGTAAGAGTTAATACCTTAATCATTAGGCAAGAGTAAGAGTCTAAGACCTTAACCATTAGGCTTGAGTAAGAGTCTAAGACCTTAACCATTAGGCTAGAGTAAGAGTTAAGACCTTAACCATTAGGCCAGAGTAAGAGTCTAGACCTTACCATTAGGCCAGACTTAGAGTATAAGACCTTAACCATTAGGCTAGAGTAAGAGTCTAAGCTTAACCATTAGGCCAGAGTAAGAGTCAAGACCTTAACCATTAGGCCAGAGTAAGAGTCTAAGACCTTAACCATTAGGCCTGAGTAAGATCTAAGACCTTAACCAGTAGGCCAGAGTAAGATTTAAGACCTTAACCAGTAGGCCAGAGTAAGAGTTAAGACCTTAACCAGTAGCCCAGAGTAAGAGTCTAATACCTTAACCATTAGGCCAGAGTAAGAGTCTAAGAACTTAATCATTAGGTCAGAGTAAGAGTCTAAGACCTTAACCGTTAGGCTAGTGTAAGAATTAAGACCTTAACCATTAGGCCAGAGTAAGAGTCTAAGACATTAACCATTAGGCCAGAGTAAGAGTCAATACCTTAACCATTAGGCCAGAGTAAGAGTCTAGACCTTAACCATTAGGCCAGAGTAAGAATCTAAGACTTTAACGATTAGGCCAGAGTAAGAGTTAATACCTTAACCATTAGGCCAGAGTAAGAGTCAAGACCTTAACCATTAGGCCAGAGTAAGAGATAAGACCTTAACCTTTAGGCCAGAGTAAGAGTTAAGACCTTAACCACTGGGCCAGAGTAAGAGTTAAGACCTTAACCATTGTGCCAGAGTAAGAGTCTAAGAACTTAACCATTAGGCCAGAGTAAGAGTTAAGACCTTAACCTTTAGGCCAGAGTAAGAGTCTAAGACATTAACCATTAGGCCAGAGTAAGAGTCAAGACCTTAACCATTAGGCCAGAGTAAGAGTCTAAGAACTTAACCATTAGGTCAGAGTAAGAGTCTAAGACCCTAACCATTAGGTCAAAGTAAGACTTAAGACCTTATCCAGTAGGCCAGAGTAAGAGTTTGAGACCTTAACCATTAGGCCAGAGTAAGAGTCTAAGACCTTAACCATTAGGCCAGAGTAAGAGTCTAAGACCTTAACCATTAGGCTAGAGTAGGAGTCTAAGACTTTAACGATTAGGCCAGAGTAAGAGTTAATACCTTAACCATTAGGCCAGAGTAAGAGTCAAGACCTTAACCATTAGGCCAGAGTAAGAGATAAGACCTTAACCTTTAGGCCAGAGTAAGAGTTAAGACCTTAACCACTGGGCCAGAGTAAGAGTTAAGACCTTAACCATTGTGCCAGAGTAAGAGTCTAAGAACTTAACCATTAGGCCAGAGTAAGAGTTAAGACCTTAACCTTTAGGCCAGAGTAAGAGTCTAAGACATTAACCATTAGGCCAGAGTAAGAGTCAAGACCTTAACCATTAGGCCAGAGTAAGAGTCTAAGACCTTAACCATTAGGCCTGAGTAAGATCTAAGACCTTAACCAGTAGGCCAGAGTAAGATTTAAGACCTTAACCAGTAGGCCAGAGTAAGAGTTAAGACCTTAACCAGTAGCCCAGAGTAAGAGTCTAATACCTTAACCATTAGGCCAGAGTAAGAGTCTAAGAACTTAATCATTAGGTCAGAGTAAGAGTCTAAGACCTTAACCGTTAGGCTAGTGTAAGAATTAAGACCTTAACCATTAGGCCAGAGTAAGAGTCTAAGACATTAACCATTAGGCCAGAGTAAGAGTCAATACCTTAACCATTAGGCCAGAGTAAGAGTCTAGACCTTAACCATTAGGCCAGAGTAAGAATCTAAGACTTTAACGATTAGGCCAGAGTAAGAGTTAATACCTTAACCATTAGGCCAGAGTAAGAGTCAAGACCTTAACCATTAGGCCAGAGTAAGAGATAAGACCTTAACCTTTAGGCCAGAGTAAGAGTTAAGACCTTAACCACTGGGCCAGAGTAAGAGTTAAGACCTTAACCATTGTGCCAGAGTAAGAGTCTAAGAACTTAACCATTAGGCCAGAGTAAGAGTTAAGACCTTAACCTTTAGGCCAGAGTAAGAGTCTAAGACATTAACCATTAGGCCAGAGTAAGAGTCAAGACCTTAACCATTAGGCCAGAGTAAGAGTCTAAGAACTTAACCATTAGGTCAGAGTAAGAGTCTAAGACCCTAACCATTAGGTCAAAGTAAGACTTAAGACCTTATCCAGTAGGCCAGAGTAAGAGTTTGAGACCTTAACCATTAGGCCAGAGTAAGAGTCTAAGACCTTAACCATTAGGCCAGAGTAAGAGTCTAAGACCTTAACCATTAGGCTAGAGTAGGAGTCTAAGACCTTAACCAGTAGGCCAGAGTAAGAGTCTAAGACCTTAACCATTAGGCCAGAGTAAGAGTTAAGACCTTAGCCATTAGGCTAGAGTAAGAGTCTAAAACCTTAACCATTAGGCCAGAGTAAGCGTTAAGACCTTAACCTTTAGGCAAGAGTAAGAGTTTAAGACCTTAACCATTAGGCCAAAATAAGAGTTAAGACCTCAACCATTGGGCCAGAGCAAGAGTCTAAAACCTTAACCATTAGGCCACAGTAAGAGTCAAACACCTTAACCAATAGGCCAGAGTAAGAACAAAGACCTTAACCAGTAGGCCAGAGTAAGTGTCTAAGACCTTAAAATTAGGCCACAGTAAGAGCCTAAGACCTTAACCATTAGGCCAGAGTAAGAGTCAATACCTTAACCAGTAGGCCAGAGTAAGAGTCTAAGACCTTAACCATTAGGTCAGAGTAAGAGTTAAGACCCAGAGTTAAGACCTTAACCATTAGGCCAGAGTAAGAGTCTCAGACCTTAAGCATTAGGCCAGAGTAAGAGTTACGACCTTAAACATTAGGCCGGAGTAAGAGTCTAGACCTTACCATTAGGCCAGAGTAAGAGTTAAGACCTTAACCATTAGGCCAGTGTAAGAGTAAAGACCTTAATTAGTAGGCCAGAGTAAGAGTTAAGACCTTAACCATTAGGACAGAGTAAGAGTCTAAGATCTTAACCATTAGGCCAGAGTACGAGTTAAGACCTTAACCATTAGGCCAGAGTAAAACTCTAAGACCTTAACCAGTAGGCCAGAGTAAGAGCTAAGACCTTAACCAGTAGACCAGAGTAAGTGTCTAAGACCTTAACTATTAGGCCAGAGTAAGAGTTAAGACATTAACCATTAGGCCAGAGTAAGAGTTAAGACCTTAACTATTAGGCAAGAGTAAGTGTCTAAGACCTTAACCATTAGGCAAGAGTAAGAGTTAAGACCTTAACCATTAGGCCAGAGTAAGAGTCTAAGACCTTAACCATTAGGCCAGAGTAAGAGTCAATACCTTAACCACTAGGCCAGTGTAAGAGTCTAGACCTTAACCATTACGCCAGAGTTAGAGTCTAAGACCTTAGCCATTAGGCCAGAGTAAGAGTCAATACCTTAACCATTAGGCAAGAGTAAGAGTTAAGACCTTAACAGATTAGGCCAGAGTAAGAGTCTAAGACCTTAGCCGTTAGGCCAGAGTAAGAGTTAAGACCTTAACCATTAGGCCAGAGTAAGAGTCAAGACCTTAACCATTAAGCAAGAGTAAGAGTCTAAGACCTTAACCATTAGGCTAGATTAAGAGTCTAAGACCTTAACCATTCACCTTAACCATTAGGCCAGAGTAAGAGTCTAAGACCTTAACCATTAGGCCAGAGTAAGAGTCAATACCTTAACCATTAGGCAAGAGTAAGAGTTAAGACCTTAACAGATTAGGCCAGAGTAAGAGTCTAAGACCTTAGCCGTTAGGCCAGAGTAAGAGTTAAGACCTTAACCATTAGGCCAGAGTAAGAGTCAAGACCTTAACCATTATGCAAGAGTAAGAGTCTAAGACCTTAACCATTAGGCTAGAGTAAGAGTCTAAGACCTTAACCATTAGGCTAGAGTAAGAGTCTAGACCTTAACCATTAGGCCAGAGTAAGAGTCTAAGACCTTAACCATTAGGCCAAAGTAAAAGTCAAGACCTTAACCATTAGGCCAGAGTAAGAGTTAAGACCTTAACCATTTGGCCAGAGTACGAGTTAGGACCTTAACCATTAGGCCAGAGTAAGAGTCTAAGACCTTAACCAGTAGGCCAGAGTAAGAGCTAAGACCTTAACCATTAGGCCAGAGTAAGAGTCTAAGACCTTAACCATTAGGCCAGAGTAAGAGTTAAGACCTTAACCATTAGGCCAGAGAAAGAGTCTAAGACCTTAAGCATTAGGCCAGAGTAAGAGTTAAAACCTTAACCATTGGGGCCAGTGTAAGAGTAAAGACCTTAATCACTAGGCGATAGTAAGAGTTAAGACCTTAACCATTAGGCCAGAGTAAGAGTCTAAGACCTTAACCATTAGGTCAGAGTAAGAGTTAAGACCTTAACCAATCGGCCAGAATAAGAGTCTAAGACCTTAACCATTAGGCAAGAGTAAGAGTTAATACCTTAAACAGTAGGCCAGAGTAAGAGTCTAAGACCTTAACCATTAGACCAGAGTAAGAGTCTAAGACCTTAACCATTAGGCCAGAGTAAGAGTCTAAGACCTTACCCATTAGGCCAGAGTCAGAGTCTAAGACCTTAACCATTAGGTCAGAGTAAGAGTTAAGACCTTACCCATTAGGCAAGAGTAAGAGTTAAGAACTTAACAGATTAGGCCAGAGTAAGAGTCTAAGACCTTAACCATTAGGCCAGAGTAAGAGTCAAGTCCTTAACCATTAGGCGAGAGTAAGAGTCTAAGACCTTAACCATTAGGCCAGAGTAAGAGTCAAGACCTTAACCATTAGGCCAGAGTAAGAGTTAAGACCTTAACCATTAGGCCGGAGTAAGGGTCTAGATCTTACCATTAGGCCAGAGTAAGAATTAAGACCTTAACCATTAGGCCAGAGTAAGAGTCTAAGACCTTAACCAGTAGGCCAGAGTAAGAGCTAAGACCTTAACCATTAGGCCAGAGTAAGAGTCTAAGACCTTAACCATTAGGCCAGAGTAAGAGTTAAGACCTTAACCATTAGGCCAGAGAAAGAGTCTAAGACCTTAAGCATTAGGCCAGAGTAAGAGTTAAAACCTTAACCATTGGGGCCAGTGTAAGAGTAAAGACCTTAATCACTAGGCGATAGTAAGAGTTAAGACCTTAACCATTAGGCCAGAGTAAGAGTCTAAGACCTTAACCATTAGGTCAGAGTAAGAGTTAAGACCTTAACCAATCGGCCAGAATAAGAGTCTAAGACCTTAACCATTAGGCAAGAGTAAGAGTTAATACCTTAAACAGTAGGCCAGAGTAAGAGTCTAAGACCTTAACCATTAGACCAGAGTAAGAGTCTAAGACCTTAACCATTAGGCCAGAGTAAGAGTCTAAGACCTTACCCATTAGGCCAGAGTCAGAGTCTAAGACCTTAACCATTAGGTCAGAGTAAGAGTTAAGACCTTACCCATTAGGCAAGAGTAAGAGTTAAGACCTTAACAGATTAGGCCAGAGTAAGAGTCTAAGACCTTAACCATTAGGCCAGAGTAAGAGTCAAGTCCTTAACCATTAGGCGAGAGTAAGAGTCTAAGACCTTAACCATTAGGCCAGAGTAAGAGTCAAGACCTTAACCATTAGGCCAGAGTAAGAGTTAAGACCTTAACCATTAGGCCGGAGTAAGGGTCTAGATCTTACCATTAGGCCAGAGTAAGAATTAAGACCTTAACCATTAGGCCAGAGTAAGAGTCTAAGACCTTAACCATTAGGTCAGTGTAAGAGTTAAGACCTTAACCATTAGGCCAGAGTAAGAGTCTAAGACCTTAACCATTAGACCAGAAGAAGAGTCTAAGACATTAACCATTAGGCCAGAGTAAGAGTCAATACCTTAACCATTAGGCCAGAGTAAGAGTCTAGACCTTAACCATTAGGCCAGAGTAAGAATCTAAGACCTTAACCATTAGGCTAGAGTAAGAGTCTAAGACCTTAACCATTAGGCAAGAGTAAGAGTTAAGATCTTAACCATTAGGCCAGAGTAAGAGTCTAAGACATTAACCATTAGGCCAGAGTAAGAGTCAAGACCTTAACCATAAGGCCAGAGTAAGAGTTAAGACCTTAACCATTAGGCCGGAGTAAGGGTCTAGATCTTACCATTAGGCCAGAGTAAGAGTTAAGACCTTAACCATTAGGCCAGAGTAAGAGTCTAAGACCTTAACCATTAGGTCAGAGTAAGAGTTAAGACCTTAACCATTAGGCCAGAGTAAGATTCTAAGACCTTAACCATTAGGCCAGAGTAAGAGTCTAAGACATTAACCATTAGGCCAGAGTAAGAGTCTAGACCTTAACCATTAGGCCAGAGTAAGAATCTAAGACCTTAACCATTAGGCTAGAGTAAGAGTCTAAGACCTTAACCATTAGGCAAGAGTAAGAGTTAAGACCTTAACTATTAGGCCAGAGTAAGAGTCTAGACCTTAACCATTAGGCCAGAGTTAGAGTCTAAGACCTTATCCATTAGGCCAGAGTTAGAGTCTAAGACCTTAACCATTAGGCTAGAGTAAGAGTCTAAGACCTTAACCATTAGGCTAGAGTAAGAGTCTAGACCTTAACCATTAGGCCAGAGGAAGAGTCTAACATCTTAACCATTATTCCAGAGTAAAAGTCAAGACTTTAACCATTAGGCCAGAGTAAGAATCTAAGACTTTAATGATTAAGGCAAGAGGAAGAGTCTAAGACCTTAACCATTAGGCCAGAGTAAGAGTTAAGCCCTTCACCATTAGGCCAGAGTAAGAGTTAAGACCTTAATCATTAGGCCAGAGTAAGAGTCTAAGACCTTAACCAATAGGCAAGAGTAAGAGTCTAAGACCTTAACCAGTAGGCCAGAGTAAGTGTTAAGCCCTTCACCATTAGGCCAGGGTAAGAGTTAAGACCTTAATCATTAGGCCAGAGTAAGAGTATAAGACCTTAACCATTAGGCTAGAGTAAGAGTCTAAGACCTTAACCATTAGGCCAGAGTAAGAGTCTAGACCTTAACCATTAGGCCAGAGATAGAGTCTAAGACCTTAAGCATTAGGCCAGAGTAAGAGTTAAGACCTTAACCATTATTCCAGAGAAAGAGTCTAAGACCTTAAGCATTAGGCCAGAGTAAGAGTTAAAACCTTAACCATTAGGCCAGTGTAAGAGTCTAGACCTTAACCATTAGGCCAGTGTAAGAGTTAAGACCTTAACCAGTAGGCCAGAGTAGGAGTTAAGACCTTAACCAGTAGCCCAGAGTAAGAGTCTAAGACCTTAACCATTAGGCCAGAGTAAGAGTCAAGACCTTAACCATTAGGTCAGAGTAAGAGTCTAAGACCTTAACCGTTAGGCCAGTGTAAGAATTAAGACCTTAACCATTAGGCCAGAGTAAGAGTCTAAGACAGTAACCATTAGGCCAGAGTAAGAGTCAATACCTTAACCATTAGGCCAGAGTAAGAGTCTAGACCTTAACCATTAGGCCAGAGTAAGAATCTAATACCTTAACCATTAGGCTAGAGTAAGAGTCTTAGACCTTAACCATTAGGCCAGTGTAAGAATTAAGACCTTAACCATTAGGCCAGAGTAAGAGTCTAAGACATTAACCATTAGGCCAGAGTAAGAGTCAATACCTTAACCATTAGGCCAAAGTAAGAGTCTAGACCTTAACCATTAGGCCAGAGTTAGAGTCTTAGACCTTAGCCATTAGGCCAGAGTTAGAGTCTAAGACCTTAACCATTAGGCTAGAGTAAGAGTCTAAGACCTTAACCATTAGGCAAGAGTAAGAGTTAAGACCCTAACCATTAGGCCAGAGTAAGAGTCTAAGACCTTAAGCATTAGGCTAGAGTAAGAGTCTAAGACCTTAACCATTAGGCCAGAGTAAGAGTCTAGACCTTAACCATTAGGCCAGAGTTAGAGTCTAAGACCTTAAGCATTAGGCCAGAGTAAGAGTTAAGACCTTAACCATTAGGCCAGAGAAAGAGTCTAAGACCTTAAGCATTAGGCCAGAGTAAGTGTTAAAACCTTAACCATTAGGCCAGTGTAAGAGTAAAGACCTTAATCAGTAGGCCATAGTAAGAGTTAAGACCTTAACCATTAGGCCAGAGTAAGAGTCTAAGACCTTAACCATTAGGTCAGAGTAAGAGCTAAGACCTTAACCATTAGGCCAGAATAAGAGTCTAAGACCTTAACCATTAGGCAAGAGTAAGAGTTAATACCTTAAACAGTAGGCCAGAGTAAGAGTCTCAGACCTTAACCATTAGACCAGAGTAAGAGTCTAAGACCTTAACCATTAGGCTAGAGTAAGAGTCTAAGACCTTAACCATTAGACAAGAGTAAGAGTTAAGACCTTAACCATTAGGCCAGAGTAAGGGTCTAGATCTTACCATTTGGCCAGAGTAAGAGTTAATACCTTAACCATTAGGCCAGAGTAAAAGTCTAAGACCTTAACCATTAGGTCAGAGTAAGAGTTAAGACCTTAACCATTAGGCCAGAGTAAGATTCTAAGACCTTGACCATTAGGCTAGAGTAAGAGTCTAAGACATTAACCATTAGGCCAGAGTAAGAGTCAATACCTTAACCAATTGGCCAGAGTAAGAGCAAATACCTTAACTATTAGGCCAGAGTAAGATTTAAGACCTTAACCAGTAGGCCAGAGTAAGAGTTAAGACCTTAACCAGTAGCCCAGAGTAAGAGTCTAATACCTTAACCATTAGGCCAGAGTAAGAGTCTAAGACCTTAACCATTAGGCCCGAGTAAGAGTCAAGACCTTAACCATTAGGTCAGAGTAAGAGTCTAAGACCTTAACCGTTAGGCCAGTGTTAGAATTAAGACCTTAACCATTAGGCCAGAGTAAGAGTCTAAGACAGTAACCATTAGGCCAGAGTAAGAGTCAATACCTTAACCATTAGGCCAGAGTAAGAGTCTAGACCTTAACCATTAGGCCAGAGTAATAATCTAAGACCTTAACCATTAGGCTAGAGTAAGAGTCTTAGACCTTAACCATTAGGCAAGAGTAAGAGTTAAGACCTTAACCCTTAGGCCAGAGTAAGAGTCTAGACCTTAACCATTAGGCCAGAGTAAGAATCTAATACCTTAACCATTAGGCTAGAGTAAGAGTCTTAGACCTTAACCATTAGGTCAGTGTAAGAATTAAGACCTTAACCATTAGGCCAGAGTAAGAGTCTAAGACATTAACCATTAGGCCAGAGTAAGAGTCAATACCTTAACCATTAGGCCAAAGTAAGAGTCTAGACCTTAACCATTAGGCCAGAGTTAGAGTCTTAGACCTTAGCCATTAGGCCAGAGTTAGAGTCTAAGACCTTAACCATTAGGCTAGAGTAAGAGTCTAAGACCTTAACCATTAGGCAAGAGTAAGAGTTAAGACCCTAACCATTAGGCCAGAGTAAGAGTCTAAGACCTTAAGCATTAGGCTAGAGTAAGAGTCTAAGACCTTAACCATTAGGCCAGAGTAAGAGTCTAGACCTTAACCATTAGGCCAGAGTTAGAGTCTAAGACCTTAAGCATTAGGCCAGAGTAAGAGTTAAGACCTTAACCATTAGGCTAGAGTAAGAGTCTAAGACCTTAACCATTAGGCCAGAGTAAGAGTCTAAGACCTTAACCATTAGGCTAGAGTAAGAGTCTAAGACCTTAACCATTAGGCTAGAGTAAGAGTTAAGACCTTAACCATTAGGCCAGAGTAAGAGTCTAGACCTTACCATTAGGCCAGACTTAGAGTATAAGACCTTAACCATTAGGCCAGAGTAAGAGTTAAGACCTTAACCATTAGGCCAGAGTAAGAGTTAAGACCTTAACCATTAGGCCAGAGTAAGAGTCTAAGACCTTAACCATTAGGCCAGAGTAAGAGTCTAAGACCTTAACCATTAGGCCAGAGTAAGAGTCAAGACCTTAACCATTAGGACAGAGTAAGAGTCTAAGACCTTAACCATTAGGACAGTGTAAAGATCTAAGACCTTAACCAGTAGGCCAGAGTAAGATTTAAGACCTTAACCAGTAGCCCAGAGTAAGAGTCTAAGAACTTAACCATTAGGCCAGAGTAAGAGTCTAAGAACTTAACCATTAGGTCAGAGTAAGAGTCTAAGACCTTAACCGTTAGGCTAGTGTAAGAATCAAGACCTTAACCATTAGGCCAGAGTAAGAGTCTAAGACATTAACCATTAGGCCAGAGTAAGAGTAAGAGTCAATACCTTAACCATTAGGCCAGAGTAAGAGTCTAGACCTTAACCATCAGGCCAGAGAAAGAATCTAAGACTTTAACGATTAGGCCAGAGTAAGAGTTAATACCTTAACCATTAGGCCAGAGTAAGAGTCAAGACCTTAACCATTAGGCCAGAGTAAGAGATAAGACCTTAACCTTTAGGCCAGAGTAAGAGTTAAGACCTTAACCATTGGGCCAGAGTAAGAGTTAAGACCTTAACCATTGGGCCAGAGTAAGAGTCTAAGACCTTAGCCATTAGGCCAGAGTAAAAGTCAAGACCTTAACCATTAGGCCAGAGTACGAGTCTAAGACTTTAACGATTAGGCCAGAGTAAGAGTCTTAACCATTAGGCCAGATTAAGAGTTAAGACCTTAACCATTGGGCCAGAGTAAGAGTTAAGACCTTAACCATTGGGCCAGAGTAAGAGTCTAAGACCTTAACCATTAGGCCAGAGTAAGAGTTAAGAACTTAACCATTAGGCAAGAGTAAGAGTCTAAGACATTACCCATTAGGCCAGAGTAAGAGTCAAGACCTTAACCATTAGGCCAGAGTAAGAGTCTAAGAACATAACCATTAGGTCAGAGTAAGAGTCTAAGACCTTAACCATTAGGTCAAAATAAGACTTAAGACCTTATCCAGTAGGCCAGAGTAAGAGTTTGAGACCTTAACCATTAGGCCAGAGTAAGAGTCTAAGCCCTTAACCATTAGGCCAGAGTAAGAGTCTAAGACCTTAACCATTAGGCTAGAGTAAGAGTCTAAGACCTTAACCAGTAGGCCAGAGTAAGAGTCTAAGACCTTAACCATTAGGCCAGAGAAAGAGTTAAGACCTTAACCATTAGGCCAGAGTAAGAGTCAAGACCTTAACCATTAGGCCAGAGTAAGAGTTAAGACCTTAGCCATTAGGCTAGAGTAAGAGTCTAAAACCTTAACCATTAGGCCAGAGTAAGAGTTAAGACCTTAACCATTAGGCAAGAGTAAGAGTTTAAGACCTTAACCATTAGGCCAAAATAAGAGTTAAGACCTCAACCATTGGGCCAGAGCAAGAGTCTAAAACCTTAACCATTAGGCCACAGTAAGAGTCAAACACCTTAACCAATAGGCCAGAGTAAGAACAAAGACCTTAACCAGTAGGCCAGAGTAAGTGTCTAAGACCTTAACCATTAGGCCAGAGTAAGAGCCTAAGACCTTAACCATTAGGCCAGAGTAAGAGTCAATACCTTAACCAGTAGGCCAGAGTAAGAGTCTAAGACCTTAACCATTAGGTCAGAGTAAGAGTTAAGACCCAGAGTTAAGACCTTAACCATGAGGCCAGAGTAAGAGTCTAAGACCTTAAGCATTAGGCCAGAGTAAGAGTTAGGACCTTAACCATTAGGCCGGAGTAAGAGTCTAGACCTTACCATTAGGCCAGAGTAAGAGTTAAGACCTTAACCATTAGGCCAGTGTAAGAGTAAAGACCTTAATTAGTAGGCCAGAGTAAGAGTTAAGACCTTAACCATTAGGCCAGAGTAAGAGTCTAAGACCTTAACCAGTAGGCCAGAGTAAGAGCTAAGACCTTAACCATTAGGCCAGAGTAAGAGTCTAAGACCTTAACCATTAGGCCAGAGTAAGAGTTAAGACCTTAACCATTAGGCCAGAGAAAGAGTCTAAGACCTTAAGCATTAGGCCAGAGTAAGAGTCTAAGACCTTAACCATTAGGTCAGAGTAAGAGTTAAGACCTTAACCATTAGGCCAGAATAAGAGTCTAAGACCTTAACCATTAGGCAAGAGTAAGAGTTAATACCTTAAACAGTAGGCCGGAGTAAGAGTCTAAGACCTTAACCATTAGACCAGAGTAAGAGTCTAAGACCTTAACCATTAGGCCAGAGTAAGAGTCTAAGACCTTACCCATTAGGCCAGAGTAAGAGTCTAAGATCTTAACCATTAGGCCAGAGTACGAGTTAAGACCTTAACCATTAGGCCAAAGTAAGAGTCTAAGACCTTAACCAGTAGGCCAGAGTAAGAGCTAAGACCTTAACCATTAGGCCAGAGTAAGAGTCTAAGACCTTAACCATTAGGCCAGAGTAAGAGTTAAGACCTTAACCATTAGGCCAGAGAAAGAGTCTAAGACCTTAAGCATTAGGCCAGAGTAAGAGTCTAAGACCTTAACCATTAGGTCAGAGTAAGAGTTAAGACCTTAACCATTAGGCCAGAATAAGAGTCTAAGACCTTAACCATTAGGCAAGAGTAAGAGTTAATACCTTAAACAGTAGGCCGGAGTAAGAGTCTAAGACCTTAACCATTAGACCAGAGTAAGAGTCTAAGACCTTAACCATTAGGCCAGAGTAAGAGTCTAAGACCTTAACCATTAGGTCAGAGTAAGAGTTAAGACCTTAACCATTAGGCCAGAATAAGAGTCTAAGACCTTAACCATTAGGCTAGAGTAAGAGTCTAAGACCTTAACCAGTAGGCCAGAGTAAGAGTCTAAGACCTTAACCATTAGGCCAGAGAAAGAGTTAAGACCTTAACCATTAGGCCGGAGTAAGAGTCAAGACCTTAACCATTAGGCCAGAGTAAGAGTTAAGACCTTAGCCATTAGGCTAGAGTAAGAGTCTAAAACCTTAACCATTAGGCCAGAGTAAGAGTTAAGACCTTAACCATTAGGCAAGAGTAAGAGTTTAAGACCTTAACCATTAGGCCAAAATAAGAGTTAAGACCTCAACCATTGGGCCAGAGCAAGAGTCTAAAACCTTAACCATTAGGCCACAGTAAGAGTCAAACACCTTAACCAATAGGCCAGAGTAAGATCAAAGACCTTAACCAGTAGGCCAGAGTAAGTGTCTAAGACCTTAACCATTAGGCCAGAGTAAGAGCCTAAGACCTTAACCATTAGGCCAGAGTAAGAGTCAATACCTTAACCAGTAGGCCAGAGTAAGAGTCTAAGACCTTAACCATTAGGTCAGAGTAAGAGTTAAGACCCAGAGTTAAGACCTTAACCATGAGGCCAGAGTAAGAGTCTAAGACCTTAAGCATTAGGCCAGAGTAAGAGTCAATACCTTAACCATTAGGCCAGAGTAAGAGTCTAGACCTTAACCATTAGGCCAGAGTAAGAATCTAAGACCTTAACCATTAGGCTAGAGTAAGAGTCTAAGACCTTAACCATTAGGCCAGAGTAAGAGTTAAGACCTTAACCATTAGGCCAGAGTAAGAGTCTAAGACCTTAACCAGTAGGCCAGAGTAAGAGCTAAGACCTTAATCATTAGGCCAGAGTAAGAGTCTAAGACCTTAACCATTAGGCCAAGGTAAGAGTTAAGACCTTACCATTAGGCCAGAGTAAGAGTTTAAGACCTTAACCATTAGGCCAGCGTTAGAGTCTAAGACCTTAACCAATTGGCCAGAGTAAGAGCAAAGACCTTAACCATTAGGCCAGAGTAAGATTTAAGACCTTAACCAGTAGGCCAGAGTAAGAGTTAAGACCTTAACCAATTGGCCAGAGTAAGAGCAAAGACCTTAACCATTAGGCCAGAGTAAGATTTAAGACCTTAACCAGTAGGCCAGAGTAAGAGTTAAGACCTTAACCAGTAGCCCAGAGTAAGAGTCTAAGACCTTAACCATTAGGCCAGAGTAAGAGTCAAGACCTTAACCATTAGGTCAGAGTAAGAGTCTAAGACCTTAACCGTTAGACCAGTGTAAGAATTAAGACCTTAACCATTAGGCCAGAGTAAGAGTCTAAGACAGTAACCATTAGGCCAGAGTAAGAGTCAATACCTTAACCATTAGGCCAGAGTAAGAGTCTAGACCTTAACCATTAGGCCAGAGTAAGAATCTAATACCTTAACCATTAGGCTAGAGTAAGAGTCTTAGACCTTAACCATTAGGCCAGTGTAAGAATTAAGACCTTAACCATTAGGCCAGAGTAAGAGTCTAAGACATTAACCATTAGGCCAGAGTAAGAGTCAATACCTTAACCATTAGGCCAAAGTAAGAGTCTAGACCTTAACCATTAGGCCAGAGTTAGAGTCTTAGACCTTAGCCATTAGGCCAGAGTTAGAGTCTAAGACCTTAACCATTAGGCTAGAGTAAGAGTCTAAGACCTTAACCATTAGGCAAGAGTAAGAGTTAAGACCCTAACCATTAGGCCAGAGTAAGAGTCTAAGACCTTAAGCATTAGGCTAGAGTAAGAGTCTAAGACCTTAACCATTAGGCCAGAGTAAGAGTCTAGACCTTAACCATTAGGCCAGAGTTAGAGTCTAAGACCTTAAGCATTAGGCCAGAGTAAGAGTTCAGACCTTAACCATTAGGCCAGAGTAAGAGTTAAAACCTTAACCATTAGGCCAGTGTAAGAGTAAAGACCTTAATCAGTAGGCCATAGTAAGAGTTAAGACCTTAACCATTAGGCCAGAGTAAGAGTCTAAGACCTTAACCATTAGGTCAGAGTAAGAGTTAAGACCTTAACCATTAGGCCAGAATAAGAGTCTAAGACCTTAACCATTAGGCAAGAGTAAGAGTTAATACCTTAAACAGTAGGCCAGAGTAAGAGTCTCAGACCTTAACCATTAGACCAGAGTAAGAGTCTAAGACCTTAACCATTAGGCTAGAGTAAGAGTCTAAGACCTTAACCATTAGACAAGAGTAAGAGTTAAGACCTTACCCATTAGGCCAGAGTAAGGGTCTAGATCTTACCATTAGGCCAGAGTAAGAGTTAATACCTTAACCATTAGGCCAGAGTAAAAGTCTAAGACCTTAACCATTAGGTCAGAGTAAGAGTTAAGACCTTAACCATTAGGCCAGAGTAAGATTCTAAGACCTTGACCATTAGGCTAGAGTAAGAGTCTAAGACATTAACCATTAGGCCAGAGTAAGAGTCAATACCTTAACCAATTGGCCAGAGTAAGAGCAAATACCTTAACTATTAGGCCAGAGTAAGATTTAAGACCTTAACCAGTAGGCCAGAGTAAGAGTTAAGACCTTAACCAGTAGCCCAGAGTAAGAGTCTAATACCTTAACCATTAGGCCAGAGTAAGAGTCTAAGACCTTAACCATTAGGCCCGAGTAAGAGTCAAGACCTTAACCATTAGGTCAGAGTAAGAGTCTAAGACCTTAACCGTTAGGCCAGTGTAAGAATTAAGACCTTAACCATTAGGCCAGAGTAAGAGTCTAAGACAGTAACCATTAGGCCAGAGTAAGAGTCAATACCTTAACCATTAGGCCAGAGTAAGAGTCTAGACCTTAACCATTAGGCCAGAGCAAGAATCTAAGACCTTAACCATTAGGCTAGAGTAAGAGTCTTAGACCTTAACCATTAGGCAAGAGTAAGAGTTAAGACCTTAACCCTTAGGCCAGAGTAAGAGTCTAAGACCTTAACCATTAGGGCAGAGTAAGAGTCAATACCTTAACCATTAGGCCAGAGTAAGAGTCAATACCTTAACCATTAGGCCAAAGTAAGAGTCTAGACCTTAACCATTAGGCCAGAGTTAGAGTCTTAGACCTTAGCCATTAGGCCAGAGTTAGAGTCTAAGACCTTAACTATTAGGCTAGAGTAAGAGTCTAAGACCTTAACCATTAGGCAAGAGTAAGAGTTAAGACCTTAACCATTAGGCCAGAGTAAGAGTCTAAGACCTTAAGTATTAGGC
Organism: Triturus cristatus; assembly: GCF_964204655.1. Classification (NCBI taxonomy): domain Eukaryota; kingdom Metazoa; phylum Chordata; class Amphibia; order Caudata; family Salamandridae; genus Triturus; species Triturus cristatus. The sequence goes on from NC_140590.1 coordinate 1,312,483,468, forward strand.
TAGAGTAAGAGTCTAAGACCTTAACCATTAGGCCAGAGTAAGAGTCTAGACCTTAACCATTAGGCCAGAGTTAGAGTTTAAGACCTTAAGCATTAGGCCAGAGTAAGAGTTAAGACCTTAACCATTAGGCCAGCGTAAGAGTCTAGACCTTAACCATTAGGCCAGAGTTAGAGTCTAAGACCTTAGCCATTAGGCCAGAGTTAGAGTCTAAGACCTTAACCATTAGGCTAGAGTAAGAGTCTAAGACCTTAACCATTAGGCTAGAGTAAGAGTCTAGACCTTAACCATTAGGCCAGAGTAAGAGTCTAACACCTTAACCATTATTCCAGAGTAAAAGTCAAGACCTTAACCATTAGGCCAGAGTAAGAATCTAAGACTTTAATGATTAGGCAAGAGTAGTAGTCTAAGACCTTAACCATTAGGCCAGAGTAAGAGTTAAGACCTTCACCATTAGGCCAGAGTAAGAGTTAAGACCTTAATCATCAGGCCAGAGTAAGAGTCTAAGACCTTAACCAATAGGCAAGAGTAAGAGTCTAAGACCTTAACCAGTAGGCCAGAGTAAGAGTTAAGCCCTTCACCATTAGGCCAGAGTAAGAGTTAATACCTTAATCATTAGGCAAGAGTAAGAGTCTAAGACCTTAACCATTAGGCTTGAGTAAGAGTCTAAGACCTTAACCATTAGGCTAGAGTAAGAGTTAAGACCTTAACCATTAGGCCAGAGTAAGAGTCTAGACATTACCATTAGGCCAGACTTAGAGTATAAGACCTTAACCATTAGGCTAGAGTAAGAGTCTAAGCTTAACCATTAGGCCAGAGTAAGAGTCAAGACCTTAACCATTAGGCCAGAGTAAGAGTCTAAGACCTTAACCATTAGGCCAGAGTAAGATCTAAGACCTTAACCAGTAGGCCAGAGTAAGATTTAAGACCTTAACCAGTAGGCCAGAGTAAGAGTTAAGACCTTAACCAGTAGCCCAGAGTAAGAGTCTAATACCTTAACCATTAGGCCAGAGTAAGAGTCTAAGAACTTAATCATTAGGTCAGAGTAAGAGTCTAAGACCTTAACCGTTAGGCTAGTGTAAGAATTAAGACCTTAACCATTAGGCCAGAGTAAGAGTCTAAGACATTAACCATTAGGCCAGAGTAAGAGTCAATACCTTAACCATTAGGCCAGAGTAAGAGTCTAGACCTTAACCATTAGGCCAGAGTAAGAATCTAAGACTTTAACGATTAGGCCAGAGTAAGAGTTAATACCTTAACCATTAGGCCAGAGTAAGAGTCAAGACCTTAACCATTAGGCCAGAGTACGAGATAAGACCTTAACCTTTAGGCCAGAGTAAGAGTTAAGACCTTAACCACTGGGCCAGAGTAAGAGTTAAGACCTTAACCATTGTGCCAGAGTAAGAGTCTAAGAACTTAACCATTAGGCCAGAGTAAGAGTTAAGACCTTAACCTTTAGGCCAGAGTAAGAGTCTAAGACATTAACCATTAGGCCAGAGTAAGAGTCAAGACCTTAACCATTAGGCCAGAGTAAGAGTCTAAGAACTTAACCATTAGGTCAGAGTAAGAGTCTAAGACCCTAACCATTAGGTCAAAGTAAGACTTAAGACCTTATCCAGTAGGCCAGAGTAAGAGTTTGAGACCTTAACCATTAGGCCAGAGTAAGAGTCTAAGACCTTAACCATTAGGCCAGAGTAAGGATCTAAGACCTTAACCATTAGGCTAGAGTAAGAGTCTAAGACCTTAACCAGTAGGCCAGAGTAAGAGTCTAAGACCTTAACCATTAGGCCAGAGTAAGAGTTAAGACCTTAGCCATTAGGCTAGAGTAAGAGTCTAAAACCTTAACCATTAGGCCAGAGTAAGCGTTAAGACCTTAACCTTTAGGCAAGAGTAAGAGTTTAAGACCTTAACCATTAGGCCAAAATAAGAGTTAAGACCTCAACCATTGGGCCAGAGCAAGAGTCTAAAACCTTAACCATTAGGCCACAGTAAGAGTCAAACACCTTAACCAATAGGCCAGAGTAAGAACAAAGACCTTAACCAGTAGGCCAGAGTAAGTGTCTAAGACCTTAAAATTAGGCCACAGTAAGAGCCTAAGACCTTAACCATTAGGCCAGAGTAAGAGTCAATACCTTAACCAGTAGGCCAGAGTAAGAGTCTAAGACCTTAACCATTAGGTCAGAGTAAGAGTTAAGACCCAGAGTTAAGACCTTAACCATTAGGCCAGAGTAAGAGTCTCAGACCTTAAGCATTAGGCCAGAGTAAGAGTTACGACCTTAAACATTAGGCCGGAGTAAGAGTCTAGACCTTACCATTAGGCCAGAGTAAGAGTCAAGACCTTAACCATTAGGCCAGTGTAAGAGTAAAGACCTTAATTAGTAGGCCAGAGTAAGAGTTAAGACCTTAACCATTAGGACAGAGTAAGAGTCTAAGATCTTAACCATTAGGCCAGAGTACGAGTTAAGACCTTAACCATTAGGCCAGAGTAAAACTCTAAGACCTTAACCAGTAGGCCAGAGTAAGAGCTAAGACCTTAACCAGTAGACCAGAGTAAGTGTCTAAGACCTTAACTATTAGGCCAGAGTAAGAGTTAAGACATTAACCATTAGGCCAGAGTAAGAGTTAAGACCTTAACTATTAGGCAAGAGTAAGTGTCTAAGACCTTAACCATTAGGCAAGAGTAAGAGTTAAGACCTTAACCATTAGGCCAGAGTAAGAGTCTAAGACCTTAACCATTAGGCCAGAGTAAGAGTCAATACCTTAACCACTAGGCCAGTGTAAGAGTCTAGACCTTAACCATTACGCCAGAGTTAGAGTCTAAGACCTTAGCCATTAGGCCAGAGTAAGAGTCAATACCTTAACCATTAGGCAAGAGTAAGAGTTAAGACCTTAACAGATTAGGCCAGAGTAAGAGTCTAAGACCTTAGCCGTTAGGCCAGAGTAAGAGTTAAGACCTTAACCATTAGGCCAGAGTAAGAGTCAAGACCTTAACCATTAAGCAAGAGTAAGAGTCTAAGACCTTAACCATTAGGCTAGATTAAGAGTCTAAGACCTTAACCATTCACCTTAACCATTAGGCCAGAGTAAGAGTCTAAGACCTTAACCATTAGGCCAGAGTAAGAGTCAATACCTTAACCATTAGGCAAGAGTAAGAGTTAAGACCTTAACAGATTAGGCCAGAGTAAGAGTCTAAGACCTTAGCCGTTAGGCCAGAGTAAGAGTTAAGACCTTAACCATTAGGCCAGAGTAAGAGTCAAGACCTTAACCATTAAGCAAGAGTAAGAGTCTAAGACCTTAACCATTAGGCTAGAGTAAGAGTCTAAGACCTTAACCATTAGGCTAGAGTAAGAGTCTAGACCTTAACCATTAGGCCAGAGTAAGAGTCTAAGACCTTAACCATTAGGCCAAAGTAAAAGTCAAGACCTTAACCATTAGGCCAGAGTAAGAGTTAAGACCTTAACCATTTGGCCAGAGTACGAGTTAGGACCTTAACCATTAGGCCAGAGTAAGAGTCTAAGACCTTAACCAGTAGGCCAGAGTAAGAGCTAAGACCTTAACCATTAGGCCAGAGTAAGAGTCTAAGACCTTAACCATTAGGCCAGAGTAAGAGTTAAGACCTTAACCATTAGGCCAGAGAAAGAGTCTAAGACCTTAAGCATTAGGCAAGAGTAAGAGTTAAAACCTTAACCATTGGGGCCAGTGTAAGAGTAAAGACCTTAATCACTAGGCGATAGTAAGAGTTAAGACCTTAACCATTAGGCCAGAGTAAGAGTCTAAGACCTTAACCATTAGGTCAGAGTAAGAGTTAAGACCTTAACCAATCGGCCAGAATAAGAGTCTAAGACCTTAACCATTAGGCAAGAGTAAGAGTTAATACCTTAAACAGTAGGCCAGAGTAAGAGTCTAAGACCTTAACCATTAGACCAGAGTAAGAGTCTAAGACCTTAACCATTAGGCCAGAGTAAGAGTCTAAGACCTTACCCATTAGGCCAGAGTCAGAGTCTAAGACCTTAACCATTAGGTCAGCGTAAGAGTTAAGACCTTACCCATTAGGCAAGAGTAAGAGTTAAGACCTTAACAGATTAGGCCAGAGTAAGAGTCTAAGACCTTAACCATTAGGCCAGAGTAAGAGTCAAGTCCTTAACCATTAGGCGAGAGTAAGAGTCTAGAACCTTAACCATTAGGCCAGAGTAAGAGTCAAGACCTTAACCATTAGGCCAGAGTAAGAGTTAAGACCTTAACCATTAGGCCGGAGTAAGGGTCTAGATCTTACCATTAGGCCAGAGTAAGAATTAAGACCTTAACCATTAGGCCAGAGTAAGAGTCTAAGACCTTAACCATTAGGTCAGAGTAAGAGTTAAGACCTTAACCATTAGGCCAGAGTAAGAGTCTAAGACCTTAACCATTAGACCAGAAGAAGAGTCTAAGACATTAACCATTAGGCCAGAGTAAGAGTCAATACCTTAACCATTAGGCCAGAGTTAGAGTCTAGACCTTAACCATTAGGCCAGAGTAAGAATCTAAGACCTTAACCATTAGGCTAGAGTAAGAGTCTAAGACCTTAACCATTAGGCAAGAGTAAGAGTTAAGATCTTAACCATTAGGCCAGAGTAAGAGTCTAAGACATTAACCATTAGGCCAGAGTAAGAGTCAAGACCTTAACCATAAGGCCAGAGTAAGAGTTAAGACCTTAACCATTAGGCCGGAGTAAGGGTCTAGATCTTACCATTAGGCCAGAGTAAGAGTTAAGACCTTAACCATTAGGCCAGAGTAAGAGTCTAAGACCTTAACCATTAGGTCAGAGTAAGAGTTAAGACCTTAACCATTAGGCCAGAGTAAGATTCTAAGACCTTAACCATTAGGCCAGAGTAAGAGTCTAAGACATTAACCATTAGGCCAGAGTAAGAGTCTAGATCTTAACCATTAGGCCAGAGTAAGAATCTAAGACCTTAACCATTAGGCTAGAGTAAGAGTCTAAGACCTTAACCATTAGGCAAGAGTAAGAGTTAAGACCTTAACTATTAGGCCAGAGTAAGAGTCTAGACCTTAACCATTAGGCCAGAGTTAGAGTCTAAGACCTTAGCCATTAGGCCAGAGTTAGAGTCTAAGACCTTAACCATTAGGCTAGAGTAAGAGTCTAAGACCTTAACCATTAGGCTAGAGTAAGAGTCTAGACCTTAACCATTAGGCCAGAGGAAGAGTCTAACATCTTAACCATTATTCCAGAGTAAAAGTCAAGACTTTAACCATTAGGCCAGAGTAAGAATCTAAGACTTTAATGATTAAGGCAAGAGGAAGAGTCTAAGACCTTAACCATTAGGCCAGAGTAAGAGTTAAGCCCTTCACCATTAGGCCAGAGTAAGAGTTAAGACCTTAATCATTAGGCCAGAGTAAGAGTCTAAGACCTTAACCAATAGGCAAGAGTAAGAGTCTAAGACCTTAACCAGTAGGCCAGAGTAAGTGTTAAGCCCTTCACCATTAGGCCAGGGTAAGAGTTAAGACCTTAATCATTAGGCCAGAGTAAGAGTATAAGACCTTAACCATTAGGCTAGAGTAAGAGTCTAAGACCTTAACCATTAGGCCAGAGTAAGAGTCTAGACCTTAACCATTAGGCCAGAGATAGAGTCTAAGACCTTAAGCATTAGGCCAGAGTAAGAGTTAAGACCTTAACCATTATTCCAGAGAAAGAGTCTAAGACCTTAAGCATTAGGCCAGAGTAAGAGTTAAAACCTTAACCATTAGGCCAGTGTAAGAGTCTAGACCTTAACCATTAGGCCAGTGTAAGAGTTAAGACCTTAACCAGTAGGCCAGAGTAGGAGTTAAGACCTTAACCAGTAGCCCAGAGTAAGAGTCTAAGACCTTAACCATTAGGCCAGAGTAAGAGTCAATACCTTAACCATTAGGCAAGAGTAAGAGTTAAGACCTTAACAGATTAGGCCAGAGTAAGAGTCTAAGACCTTAGCCGTTAGGCCAGAGTAAGAGTTAAGACCTTAACCATTAGGCCAGAGTAAGAGTCAAGACCTTAACCATTAAGCAAGAGTAAGAGTCTAAGACCTTAACCATTAGGCTAGAGTAAGAGTCTAAGACCTTAACCATTAGGCTAGAGTAAGAGTCTAGACCTTAACCATTAGGCCAGAGTAAGAGTCTAAGACCTTAACCATTAGGCCAAAGTAAAAGTCAAGACCTTAACCATTAGGCCAGAGTAAGAGTTAAGACCTTAACCATTTGGCCAGAGTACGAGTTAGGACCTTAACCATTAGGCCAGAGTAAGAGTCTAAGACCTTAACCAGTAGGCCAGAGTAAGAGCTAAGACCTTAACCATTAGGCCAGAGTAAGAGTCTAAGACCTTAACCATTAGGCCAGAGTAAGAGTTAAGACCTTAACCATTAGGCCAGAGAAAGAGTCTAAGACCTTAAGCATTAGGCAAGAGTAAGAGTTAAAACCTTAACCATTGGGGCCAGTGTAAGAGTAAAGACCTTAATCACTAGGCGATAGTAAGAGTTAAGACCTTAACCATTAGGCCAGAGTAAGAGTCTAAGACCTTAACCATTAGGTCAGAGTAAGAGTTAAGACCTTAACCAATCGGCCAGAATAAGAGTCTAAGACCTTAACCATTAGGCAAGAGTAAGAGTTAATACCTTAAACAGTAGGCCAGAGTAAGAGTCTAAGACCTTAACCATTAGACCAGAGTAAGAGTCTAAGACCTTAACCATTAGGCCAGAGTAAGAGTCTAAGACCTTACCCATTAGGCCAGAGTCAGAGTCTAAGACCTTAACCATTAGGTCAGCGTAAGAGTTAAGACCTTACCCATTAGGCAAGAGTAAGAGTTAAGACCTTAACAGATTAGGCCAGAGTAAGAGTCTAAGACCTTAACCATTAGGCCAGAGTAAGAGTCAAGTCCTTAACCATTAGGCGAGAGTAAGAGTCTAGAACCTTAACCATTAGGCCAGAGTAAGAGTCAAGACCTTAACCATTAGGCCAGAGTAAGAGTTAAGACCTTAACCATTAGGCCGGAGTAAGGGTCTAGATCTTACCATTAGGCCAGAGTAAGAATTAAGACCTTAACCATTAGGCCAGAGTAAGAGTCTAAGACCTTAACCATTAGGTCAGAGTAAGAGTTAAGACCTTAACCATTAGGCCAGAGTAAGAGTCTAAGACCTTAACCATTAGACCAGAAGAAGAGTCTAAGACATTAACCATTAGGCCAGAGTAAGAGTCAATACCTTAACCATTAGGCCAGAGTTAGAGTCTAGACCTTAACCATTAGGCCAGAGTAAGAATCTAAGACCTTAACCATTAGGCTAGAGTAAGAGTCTAAGACCTTAACCATTAGGCAAGAGTAAGAGTTAAGATCTTAACCATTAGGCCAGAGTAAGAGTCTAAGACATTAACCATTAGGCCAGAGTAAGAGTCAAGACCTTAACCATAAGGCCAGAGTAAGAGTTAAGACCTTAACCATTAGGCCGGAGTAAGGGTCTAGATCTTACCATTAGGCCAGAGTAAGAGTTAAGACCTTAACCATTAGGCCAGAGTAAGAGTCTAAGACCTTAACCATTAGGTCAGAGTAAGAGTTAAGACCTTAACCATTAGGCCAGAGTAAGATTCTAAGACCTTAACCATTAGGCCAGAGTAAGAGTCTAAGACATTAACCATTAGGCCAGAGTAAGAGTCTAGATCTTAACCATTAGGCCAGAGTAAGAATCTAAGACCTTAACCATTAGGCTAGAGTAAGAGTCTAAGACCTTAACCATTAGGCAAGAGTAAGAGTTAAGACCTTAACTATTAGGCCAGAGTAAGAGTCTAGACCTTAACCATTAGGCCAGAGTTAGAGTCTAAGACCTTAGCCATTAGGCCAGAGTTAGAGTCTAAGACCTTAACCATTAGGCTAGAGTAAGAGTCTAAGACCTTAACCATTAGGCTAGAGTAAGAGTCTAGACCTTAACCATTAGGCCAGAGGAAGAGTCTAACATCTTAACCATTATTCCAGAGTAAAAGTCAAGACTTTAACCATTAGGCCAGAGTAAGAATCTAAGACTTTAATGATTAAGGCAAGAGGAAGAGTCTAAGACCTTAACCATTAGGCCAGAGTAAGAGTTAAGCCCTTCACCATTAGGCCAGAGTAAGAGTTAAGACCTTAATCATTAGGCCAGAGTAAGAGTCTAAGACCTTAACCAATAGGCAAGAGTAAGAGTCTAAGACCTTAACCAGTAGGCCAGAGTAAGTGTTAAGCCCTTCACCATTAGGCCAGGGTAAGAGTTAAGACCTTAATCATTAGGCCAGAGTAAGAGTATAAGACCTTAACCATTAGGCTAGAGTAAGAGTCTAAGACCTTAACCATTAGGCCAGAGTAAGAGTCTAGACCTTAACCATTAGGCCAGAGATAGAGTCTAAGACCTTAAGCATTAGGCCAGAGTAAGAGTTAAGACCTTAACCATTATTCCAGAGAAAGAGTCTAAGACCTTAAGCATTAGGCCAGAGTAAGAGTTAAAACCTTAACCATTAGGCCAGTGTAAGAGTCTAGACCTTAACCATTAGGCCAGTGTAAGAGTTAAGACCTTAACCAGTAGGCCAGAGTAGGAGTTAAGACCTTAACCAGTAGCCCAGAGTAAGAGTCTAAGACCTTAACCATTAGGCCAGAGTAAGAGTCAAGACCTTAACCATTAGGTCAGAGTAAGAGTCTAAGACCTTAACCGTTAGGCCAGTGTAAGAATTAAGACCTTAACCATTAGGCCAGAGTAAGAGTCTAAGACAGTAACCATTAGGCCAGAGTAAGAGTCAATACCTTAACCATTAGGCCAGAGTAAGAGTCTAGACCTTAACCATTAGGCCAGAGTAAGAATCTAATACCTTAACCATTAGGCTAGAGTAAGAGTCTTAGACCTTAACCATTAGGCCAGTGTAAGAATTAAGACCTTAACCATTAGGCCAGAGTAAGAGTCTAAGACATTAACCATTAGGCCAGAGTAAGAGTCAATACCTTAACCATTAGGCCAAAGTAAGAGTCTAGACCTTAACCATTAGGCCAGAGTTAGAGTCTTAGACCTTAGCCATTAGGCCAGAGTTAGAGTCTAAGACCTTAACCATTAGGCTAGAGTAAGAGTCTAAGACCTTAACCATTAGGCAAGAGTAAGAGTTAAGACCCTAACCATTAGGCCAGAGTAAGAGTCTAAGACCTTAAGCATTAGGCTAGAGTAAGAGTCTAAGACCTTAACCATTAGGCCAGAGTAAGAGTCTAGACCTTAACCATTAGGCCAGAGTTAGAGTCTAAGACCTTAAGCATTAGGCCAGAGTAAGAGTTAAGACCTTAACCATTAGGCCAGAGAAAGAGTCTAAGACCTTAAGCATTAGGCCAGAGTAAGAGTTAAAACCTTAACCATTAGGCCAGTGTAAGAGTAAAGACCTTAATCAGTAGGCCATAGTAAGAGTTAAGACCTTAACCATTAGGCCAGAGTAAGAGTCTAAGACCTTAACCATTAGGTCAGAGTAAGAGCTAAGACCTTAACCATTAGGCCAGAATAAGAGTCTAAGACCTTAACCATTAGGCAAGAGTAAGAGTTAATACCTTAAACAGTAGGCCAGAGTAAGAGTCTCAGACCTTAACCATTAGACCAGAGTAAGAGTCTAAGACCTTAACCATTAGGCTAGAGTAAGAGTCTAAGACCTTAACCATTAGACAAGAGTAAGAGTTAAGACCTTAACCATTAGGCCAGAGTAAGGGTCTAGATCTTACCATTTGGCCAGAGTAAGAGTTAATACCTTAACCATTAGGCCAGAGTAAAAGTCTAAGACCTTAACCATTAGGTCAGAGTAAGAGTTAAGACCTTAACCATTAGGCCAGAGTAAGATTCTAAGACCTTGACCATTAGGCTAGAGTAAGAGTCTAAGACATTAACCATTAGGCCAGAGTAAGAGTCAATACCTTAACCAATTGGCCAGAGTAAGAGCAAATACCTTAACTATTAGGCCAGAGTAAGATTTAAGACCTTAACCAGTAGGCCAGAGTAAGAGTTAAGACCTTAACCAGTAGCCCAGAGTAAGAGTCTAATACCTTAACCATTAGGCCAGAGTAAGAGTCTAAGACCTTAACCATTAGGCCCGAGTAAGAGTCAAGACCTTAACCATTAGGTCAGAGTAAGAGTCTAAGACCTTAACCGTTAGGCCAGTGTTAGAATTAAGACCTTAACCATTAGGCCAGAGTAAGAGTCTAAGACAGTAACCATTAGGCCAGAGTAAGAGTCAATACCTTAACCATTAGGCCAGAGTAAGAGTCTAGACCTTAACCATTAGGCCAGAGTAATAATCTAAGACCTTAACCATTAGGCTAGAGTAAGAGTCTTAGACCTTAACCATTAGGCAAGAGTAAGAGTTAAGACCTTAACCCTTAGGCCAGAGTAAGAGTCTAGACCTTAACCATTAGGCCAGAGTAAGAATCTAATACCTTAACCATTAGGCTAGAGTAAGAGTCTTAGACCTTAACCATTAGGTCAGTGTAAGAATCTAATACCTTAACCATTAGGCTAGAGTAAGAGTCTTAGACCTTAACCATTAGGTCAGTGTAAGAATTAAGACCTTAACCATTAGGCCAGAGTAAGAGTCAATACCTTAACCATTAGGCCAAAGTAAGAGTCTCGACCTTAACCATTAGGCCAGAGTTAGAGTCTTAGACCTTAGCCATTAAGCCAGAGTTAGAGTCTAAGACCTTAACCATTAGGCTAGAGTAAGAGTCTAAGACCTTAACCATTAGGCAAGAGTAAGAGTTAAGACCCTAACCATTAGGCCAGAGTAAGAGTCTAAGACCTTAAGCATTAGGCTAGAGTAAGAGTCTAAGACCTTAACCATTAGGCCAGAGTAAGAGTCTAGACCTTAACCATTAGGCCAGAGTTAGAGTCTAAGACCTTAAGCATTAGGCCAGAGTAAGAGTTAAGACCTTAACCATTAGGCCAGAGAAAGAGTCTAAGACATTAAGCATTAGGCCAGAGTAAGAGTTAAAACCTTAACCATTAGGCCAGTGTAAGAGTAAAGACCTTAATCAGTAGGCCATAGTAAGAGTTAAGACCTTAACCATTAGGCCAGAGTAAGAGTCTAAGACCTTAACCATTAGGTCAGAGTAAGAGTTAAGACCTTAACCATTAGGCCAGAATAAGAGTCTAAGACCTTAACCATTAGGCAAGAGTAAGAGTTAATACCTTAAACAGTAGGCCAGAGTAAGAGTCTCAGACCTTAACCATTAGACCAGAGTAAGAGTCTAAGACCTTAACCATTAGGCTAGAGTAAGAGTCTAAGACCTTAACCATTAGACAAGAGTAAGTGTTAAGACCTTAACCATTAGGCCAGAGTAAGGGTCTAGATCTTACCATTAGGCCAGAGTAAGAGTTAATACCTTAACCATTAGGCCAGAGTAAAAGTCTAAGACCTTAACCATTAGGTCAGAGTAAGAGTTAAGACCTTAACCATTAGGCCAGAGTAAGATTCTAAGACCTTGACCATTAGGCTAGAGTAAGAGTCTAAGACATTAACCATTAGGCCAGAGTAAGAGTCAATACCTTAACCAATTGGCCAGAGTAAGAGCAAATACCTTAACTATTAGGCCAGAGTAAGATTTAAGACCTTAACCAGTAGGCCAGAGTAAGAGTTAAGACCTTAACCAGTAGCCCAGAGTAAGAGTCTAATACCTTAACCATTAGGCCAGAGTAAGAGTCTAAGACCTTAACCATTAGGCCCGAGTAAGAGTCAAGACCTTAACCATTAGGTCAGAGTAAGAGTCTAAGACCTTAACCGTTAGGCCAGTGTAAGAATTAAGACCTTAACCATTAGGCCAGAGTAAGAGTCTAAGACAGTAACCATTAGGCCAGAGTAAGAGTCAATACCTTAACCATTAGGCCAGAGTAAGAGTCTAGACCTTAACCATTAGGCCAGAGTAAGAATCTAAGACCTTAACCATTAGGCTAGAGTAAGAGTCTTAGACCTTAACCATTAGGCAAGAGTAAGAGTTAAGACCTTAACCCTTAGGCCAGAGTAAGAGTCTAAGACCTTAACCATTAGGCCAGAGTAAGAGCTAAGACCTTAACCAGTAGACCAGAGTAAGTGTCTAAGACCTTAACTATTATGCCAGAGTAAGAGTTAAGACATTAACCATTAGGCCAGAGTAAGAGTTAAGACCGTATCCATTAGGCCAGAGTAAGAGTTAAGACCTTAACTATTAGGCTAGAGTAAGAGTCTAAGACCTTAACCATTAGGCAAGAGTAAGAGTTAAGACCCTAACCATTAGGCCAGAGTAAGAGTCTAAGACCTTAAGCATTAGGCTAGAGTAAGAGTCTAAGACCTTAACCATTAGGCCAGAGTAAGAGTCTAGACCTTAACCATTAGGCCAGAGTTAGAGTCTAAGACCTTAAGCATTAGGCCAGAGTAAGAGTTAAGACCTTAACCATTAGGCCAGAGAAAGAGTCTAAGACCTTAAGCATTAGGCCAGAGTAAGAGTTAAAACCTTAACCATTAGGCCAGTGTAAGAGTAAAGACCTTAATCAGTAGGCCATAGTAAGAGTTAAGACCTTAACCATTAGGCCAGAGTAAGAGTCTAAGACCTTAACCATTAGGTCAGAGTAAGAGCTAAGACCTTAACCATTAGGCCAGAATAAGAGTCTAAGACCTTAACCATTAGGCAAGAGTAAGAGTTAATACCTTAAACAGTAGGCCAGAGTAAGAGTCTCAGACCTTAACCATTAGACCAGAGTAAGAGTCTAAGACCTTAACTATTAGGCTAGAGTAAGAGTCTAAGACCTTAACCATTAGACAAGAGTAAGAGTTAAGACCTTAACCATTAGGCCAGAGTAAGGGTCTAGATCTTACCATTAGGCCAGAGTAAGAGTTAATACCTTAACCATTAGGCCAGAGTAAAAGTCTAAGACCTTAACCATTAGGTCAGAGTAAGAGTTAAGACCTTAACCATTAGGCCAGAGTAAGATTCTAAGACCTTGACCATTAGGCTAGAGTAAGAGTCTAAGACATTAACCATTAGGCCAGAGTAAGAGTCAATACCTTAACCAATTGGCCAGAGTAAGAGCAAATACCTTAACTATTAGGCCAGAGTAAGATTTAAGACCTTAACCAGTAGGCCAGAGTAAGAGTTAAGACCTTAACCAGTAGCCCAGAGTAAGAGTCTAATACCTTAACCATTAGGCCAGAGTAAGAGTCTAAGACCTTAACCATTAGGCCCGAGTAAGAGTCAAGACCTTAACCATTAGGTCAGAGTAAGAGTCTAAGACCTTAACCGTTAGGCCAGTGTTAGAATTAAGACCTTAACCATTAGGCCAGAGTAAGAGTCTAAGACAGTAACCATTAGGCCAGAGTAAGAGTCAATACCTTAACCATTAGGCCAGAGTAAGAGTCTAGACCTTAACCATTAGGCCAGAGTAATATTCTAAGACCTTAACCATTAGGCTAGAGTAAGAGTCTTAGACCTTAACCATTAGGCAAGAGTAAGAGTTAAGACCTTAACCCTTAGGCCAGAGGAAGAGTCTAGACCTTAACCATTAGGCCAGAGTAAGAATCTAATACCTTAACCATTAGGCTAGAGTAAGAGTCTTAGACCTTAACCATTAGGTCAGTGTAAGAATTAAGACCTTAACCATTAGGCCAGAGTAAGAGTCTAAGACATTAACCATTAGGCCAGAGTAAGAGTCAATACCTTAACCATTAGGCCAAAGTAAGAGTCTAGACCTTAACCATTAGGCCAGAGTTAGAGTCTTAGACCTTAGCCATTAGGCCAGAGTTAGAGTCTAAGACCTTAACCATTAGGCTAGAGTAAGAGTCTAAGACCTTAACCATTAGGCAAGAGTAAGAGTTAAGACCCTAACCATTAGGCCAGAGTAAGAGTCTAAGACCTTAAGCATTAGGCTAGAGTAAGAGTCTAAGACCTTAACCATTAGGCCAGAGTAAGAGTCTAGACCTTAACCATTAGGCCAGAGTTAGAGTCTAAGACCTTAAGCATTAGGCCAGAGTAAGAGTTAAGACCTTAACCATTAGGCCAGAGAAAGAGTCTAAGACCTTAAGCATTAGGCCAGAGTAAGAGTTAAAACCTTAACCATTAGGCCAGTGTAAGAGTAAAGACCTTAATCAGTAGGCCATAGTAAGAGTTAAGACCTTAACCATTAGGCCAGAGTAAGAGTCTAAGACCTTAACCATTAGGTCAGAGTAAGAGTTAAGACCTTAACCATTAGGCCAGAATAAGAGTCTAAGACCTTAACCATTAGGCAAGAGTAAGAGTTAATACCTTAAACAGTAGGCCAGAGTAAGAGTCTCAGACCTTAACCATTAGACCAGAGTAAGAGTCTAAGACCTTAACCATTAGACAAGAGTAAGAGTTAAGACCTTAACCATTAGGCCAGAGTAAGGGTCTAGATCTTACCATTAGGCCAGAGTAAGAGTTAATACCTTAACCATTAGGCCAGAGTAAAAGTCTAAGACCTTAACCATTAGGTCAGAGTAAGAGTTAAGACCTTAACCATTAGGCCAGAGTAAGATTCTAAGACCTTGACCATTAGGCTAGAGTAAGAGTCTAAGACATTAACCACTAGGCCAGAGTAAGAGTCAATACCTTAACCAATTGGCCAGAGTAAGAGCAAATACCTTAACTATTAGGCCAGAGTAAGATTTAAGACCTTAACCAGTAGGCCAGAGTAAGAGTTAAGACCTTAACCAGTAGCCCAGAGTAAGAGTCTAATACCTTAACCATTAGGCCAGAGTAAGAGTCTAAGACTTTAACCATTAGGCCCGAGTAAGAGTCAAGACCTTAACCATTAGGTCAGAGTAAGAGTCTAAGACCTTAACCGTTAGGCCAGTGTAAGAATTAAGACCTTAACCATCAGGCCAGAGTAAGAGTCTAAGACAGTAACCATTAGGCCAGAGTAAGAGTCAATACCTTAACCATTAGGCCAGAGTAAGAGTCTAGACCTTAACCATTAGGCCAGAGTAAGAATCTAAGACCTTAACCATTAGGCTAGAGTAAGAGTCTTAGACCTTAACCATTAGGCAAGAGTAAGAGTTAAGACCTTAACCCTTAGGCCAGAGTAAGAGTCTAAGACCTTAACCATTAGGCCAGAGTAAGAGTCAATACCTTAACCATTAGGCCAGAGTAAGAGTCAATACCTTAACCATTAGGCCAAAGTAAGAGTCTAGACCTTAACCATTAGGCCAGAGTTAGAGTCTTAGACCTTAGCCATTAGGCCAGAGTTAGAGTCTAAGACCTTAACTATTAGGCTAGAGTAAGAGTCTAAGACCTTAACCATTAGGCAAGAGTAAGAGTTAAGACCTTAACCATTAGGCCAGAGTAAGAGTCTAAGACCTTAAGCATTAGGCTAGAGTAAGAGTCTAAGACCTTAACCATTAGGCCAGAGTAAGAGTCTAGACCGTAACCATTAGGCCAGAGTTAGAGTTTAAGACCTTAAGCATTAGGCCAGAGTAAGAGTTAAGACCTTCACCATTAGGCCAGCGTAAGAGTCTAGACCTTAACCATTTGGCCAGAGTTAGAGTCTAAGACCTTAGCCATTAGGCCAGAGTTAGAGTCTAAGACCTTAACCATTAGGCTAGAGTAAGAGTCTAAGACCTTAACCATTAGGCCAGAGTAAGAGTCTAACACCTTAACCATTATTCCAGAGTAAAAGTCAAGACCTTAACCATTAGGCCAGAGTAAGAATCTAAGACTTTAATGATTAGGCAAGAGTAAGAGTCTAAGACCTTAACCATTAGGCCAGAGTAAGAGTTAAGCCCTTCACCATTAGGCCAGAGTAAGAGTTAAGACCTTAATCATCAGGCCAGAGTAAGAGTCTAAGACCTTAACCAATAGGCAAGAGTAAGAGTCTAAGACCTTAACCAGTAGGCCAGAGTAAGAGTTAAGCCCTTCACCATTAGGCCAGAGTAAGAGTTAATACCTTAATCATTAGGCCAGAGTAAGAGTCTAAGACCTTAACCATTAGGCTTGAGTAAGAGTCTAAGACCTTAACCATTAGGCTAGAGTAAGAGTTAAGACCTTAACCATTAGGCCAGAGTAAGAGTCTAGACCTTACCATTAGGCCAGACTTAGAGTATAAGACCTTAACCATTAGGCTAGAGTAAGAGTCTTAGACCTTAACCATTAGGCAAGAGTAAGAGTTAAGACCTTAACCCTTAGGCCAGAGTAAGAGTCTAAGACCTTAACCATTAGGCCAGAGTAAGAGTCAATACCTTAACCATTAGGCCAGAGTAAGAGTCAATACCTTAACCATTAGGCCAAAGTAAGAGTCTAGACCTTAACCATTAGGCCAGAGTTAGAGTCTAAGACCTTAACTATTAGGCTAGAGTAAGAGTCTAAGACCTTAACCATTAGGCAAGAGTAAGAGTTAAGACCTTAACCATTAGGCCAGAGTAAGAGTCTAAGACCTTAAGCATTAGGCTAGAGTAAGAGTCTAAGACCTTAACCATTAGGCCAGAGTAAGAGTCTAGACCTTAACCATTAGGCCAGAGTTAGAGTTTAAGACCTTAAGCATTAGGCCAGAGTAAGAGTTAAGACCTTCACCATTAGGCCAGCGTAAGAGTCTAGACCTTAACCATTAGGCCAGAGTTAGAGTCTAAGACCTTAGCCATTAGGCCAGAGTTAGAGTCTAAGACCTTAACCATCAGGCTAGAGTAAGAGTCTAAGACCTTAACCATTAGGCTAGAGTAAGAGTCTAGACCTTAACCATTAGGCCAGAGTAAGAGTCTAACACCTTAACCATTATTCCAGAGTAAAAGTCAAGACCTTAACCATTAGGCCAGAGTAAGAATCTAAGACTTTAATGATTAGGCAAGAGTAAGAGTCTAAGACCTTAACCATTAGGCCAGAGTAAGAGTTAAGCCCTTCACCATTAGGCCAGAGTAAGAGTTAAGACCTTAATCATCAGGCCAGAGTAAGAGTCTAAGACCTTAACCAATAGGCAAGAGTAAGAGTCTAAGACCTTAACCAGTAGGCCAGAGTAAGAGTTAAGCCCTTCACCATTAGGCCAGAGTAAGAGTTAATACCTTAATCATTAGGCCAGAGTAAGAGTCTAAGACCTTAACCATTAGGCTTGAGTAAGAGTCTAAGACCGTAACCATTAGGCTAGAGTAAGAGTTAAGACCTTAACCATTAGGCCAGAGTAAGAGTCTAGACCTTACCATTAGGCCAGACTTAGAGTATAAGACCTTAACCATTAGGCCAGAGTAAGAGTTAAGACCTTAACCATTAGGCCAGAGTAAGTTTTAAGACCTTAACCATTAGGCCAGAGTAAGAGTCTAAGACCTTAACCATTAGGCTAGAGTAAGAGTCTAAGCTTAACCATTAGGCCCGAGTAAGAGTCAAGACCTTAACCATTAGGCCAGAGTAAGAGTCTAAGACCTTAACCATTAGGCCAGAGTAAGATCTAAGACCTTAACCAGTAGGCCAGAGTAAGATTTAAGACCTTAACCAGTAGGCCAGAGTAAGAGTTAAGACCTTAACCAGTAGCCCAGAGTAAGAGTCTAATACCTTAACCATTAGGCCAGAGTAAGAGTCTAAGAACTTAATCATTAGGTCAGAGTAAGAGTCTAAGACCTTAACCGTTAGGCTAGTGTAAGAATTAAGACCTTAACCATTAGGCCAGAGGAAGAGTCTAAGACATTAACCATTAGGCCAGAGTAAGAGTCAATACCTTAACCATTAGGTCAGAGTAAGAGTCTAGACCTTAACCATTAGGCCAGAGTAAGAATCTAAGACTTTAACGATTAGGCCAGAGTAAGAGTTAATACCTTAACCATTAGGCCAGAGTAAGAGTCAAGACCTTAACCATTAGGCCAGAGTAAGAGATAAGACCTTAACCTTTAGGCCAGAGTAAGAGTTAAGACCTTAACCACTGGGCCAGAGTAAGAGTTAAGACCTTAACCATTGTGCCAGAGTAAGAGTCTAAGAACTTAACCATTAGGCCAGAGTAAGAGTTAAGACCTTAACCTTTAGGCCAGAGTAAGAGTCTAAGACATTAACCATTAGGCCAGAGTAAGAGTCAAGACCTTAACCATTAGGCCAGAGTAAGAGTCTAAGAACTTAACCATTAGGTCAGAGTAAGAGTCTAAGACCCTAACCATTAGGTCAAAGTAAGACTTAAGACCTTATCCAGTAGGCCAGAGTAAGAGTTTGAGACCTTAACCATTAGGCCAGAGTAAGAGTCTAAGACCTTAACCATTAGGCCAGAGTAAGAGTCTAAGATCTTAACCATTAGGCTAGAGTAAGAGTCTAAGACCTTAACCAGTAGGCCAGATTAAGAGTCTAAGACCTTAACCATTAGGCCAGAGTAAGAGTTAAAACCTTAGCCATTAGGCTAGAGTAAGAGTCTAAAACCTTAACCATTAGGCCAGAGTAAGCGTTAAGACCTTAACCTTTAGGCAAGAGTAAGAGTTTAAGACCTTAACCATTAGGCCAAAATAAGAGTTAAGACCTCAACCATTGGGCCAGAGCAAGAGTCTAAAACCTTAATCATTAGGCCACAGTAAGAGTCAAACACCTTAACCAATAGGCCAGAGTAAGAACAAAGACCTTAACCAGTAGGCCAGAGTAAGTGTCTAAGACCTTAACCATTAGGCCAGAGTAAGAGCCTAAGACCTTAACCATTAGGCCAGAGTAAGAGTCAATACCTTAACCAGTAGGCCAGAGTAAGAGTCTAAGACCTTAACCATTAGGTCAGAGTAAGAGTTAAGACCCAGAGTTAAGACCTTAACCATTAGGCCAGAGTAAGAGTCTCAGACCTTAAGCATTAGGCCAGAGTAAGAGTTAGGACCTTAAACATTAGGCCGGAGTAAGAGTCTAGACCTTACCATTAGGCCAGAGTAAGAGTTAAGACCTTAACCATTAGGCCAGTGTAAGAGTAAAGACCTTAATTAGTAGGCCAGAGTAAGAGTTAAGACCTTAACCATTAGGACAGAGTAAGAGTCTAAGATCTTAACCATTAGGCCAGAGTACGAGTTAAGACCTTAACCATTAGGCCAGAGTAAAACTCTAAGACCTTAACCAGTAGGCCAGAGTAAGAGCTAAGACCTTAACCAGTAGACCAGAGTAAGTGTCTAAGACCTTAACTATTAGGCCAGAGTAAGAGTTAAGACATTAACCATTAGGCCAGAGTAAGAGTTAAAGACTGTATCCATTAGGCCAGAGTAAGAGTTAAGACCTTAACTATTAGGCTAGAGTAAGTGTCTAAGACCTTAACCATTAGGCAAGAGTAAGAGTTAAGACCTTAACCATTAGGCCAGAGTAAGAGTCTAAGACCTTAACCATTAGGCCAGAGTAAGAGTCAATACCTTAACCACTAGGCCAGTGTAAGAGTCTAGACCTTAACCATTACGCCAGAGTTAGAGTCTAAGACCTTAGCCATTAGGCCAGAGTAAGAGTCAATACCTTAACCATTAGGCAAGAGTAAGAGTTAAGACCTTAACAGATTAGGCCAGAGTAAGAGTCTAAGACCTTAGCCGTTAGGCCAGAGTAAGAGTTAAGACCTTAACCATTAGGCCAGAGTAAGAGTCAAGACCTTAACCATTAAGCAAGAGTAAGAGTCTAAGACCTTAACCATTAGGCTAGAGTAAGAGTCTAAGACCTTAACCATTCACCTTAACCATTAGGCCAGAGTAAGAGTCTAAGACCTTAACCATTAGGCCAGAGTAAGAGTCAATACCTTAACCATTAGGCAAGAGTAAGAGTTAAGACCTTAACAGATTAGGCCAGAGTAAGAGTCTAAGACCTTAGCCGTTAGGCCAGAGTAAGAGTTAAGACCTTAACCATTAGGCCAGAGTAAGAGTCAAGACCTTAACCATTAAGCAAGAGTAAGAGTCTAAGACCTTAACCATTAGGCTAGAGTAAGAGTCTAAGACCTTAACCATTAGGCTAGAGTAAGAGTCTAGACCTTAACCATTAGGCCAGAGTAAGAGTCTAAGACCTTAACCAGTAGGCCAGAGTAAGAGTCTAAGACCTTAACCATTAGGCCAGAGTAAGAGTTAAGACCTTAGCCATTAGGCTAGAGTAAGAGTCTAAAACCTTAACCATTAGGCCAGAGTAAGCGTTAAGACCTTAACCTTTAGGCAAGAGTAAGAGTTTAAGACCTTAACCATTAGGCCAAAATAAGAGTTAAGACCTCAACCATTGGGCCAGAGCAAGAGTCTAAAACCTTAACCATTAGGCCACAGTAAGAGTCAAACACCTTAACCAATAGGCCAGAGTAAGAACAAAGACCTTAACCAGTAGGCCAGAGTAAGTGTCTAAGACCTTAACCATTAGGCCAGAGTAAGAGCCTAAGACCTTAACCATTAGGCCAGAGTAAGAGTCAATACCTTAACCAGTAGGCCAGAGTAAGAGTCTAAGACCTTAACCATTAGGTCAGAGTAAGAGTTAAGACCCAGAGTTAAGACCTTAACCATTAGGCCAGAGTAAGAGTCTCAGACCTTAAGCATTAGGCCAGGGTAAGAGTTAGGACTTTAAACATTAGGCCGGAGTAAGAGTCTAGACCTTACCATTAGGCCAGAGTAAGAGTTAAGACCTTAACCATTAGGCCAGTGTAAGAGTAAAGACCTTAATTAGTAGGCCAGAGTAAGAGTTAAGACCTTAACCATTAGGACAGAGTAAGAGTCTAAGATCTTAACCATTAGGCCAGAGTACGAGTTAAGACCTTAACCATTAGGCCAGAGTAAAACTCTAAGACCTTAACCAGTAGGCCAGAGTAAGAGCTAAGACCTTAACCAGTAGACCAGAGTAAGTGTCTAAGACCTTAACTATTAGGCCAGAGTAAGAGTTAAGACATTAACCATTAGGCCAGAGTAAGAGTTAAAGACCGTATCCATTAGGCCAGAGTAAGAGTTAAGACCTTAACTATTAGGCTAGAGTAAGTGTCTAAGACCTTAACCATTAGGCAAGAGTAAGAGTTAAGACCTTAACCATTAGGCCAGAGTAAGAGTCTAAGACCTTAACCATTAGGCCAGAGTAAGAGTCAATACCTTAACCACTAGGCCAGTGTAAGAGTCTAGACCTTAACCATTACGCCAGAGTTAGAGTCTAAGACCTTAGCCATTAGGCCAGAGTAAGAGTCAATACCTTAACCATTAGGCAAGAGTAAGAGTTAAGACCTTAACAGATTAGGCCAGAGTAAGAGTCTAAGACCTTAGCCGTTAGGCCAGAGTAAGAGTTAAGACCTTAACCATTAGGCCAGAGTAAGAGTCAAGACCTTAACCATTAAGCAAGAGTAAGAGTCTAAGACCTTAACCATTAGGCTAGAGTAAGAGTCTAAGACCTTAACCATTCACCTTAACCATTAGGCCAGAGTAAGAGTCTAAGACCTTAACCATTAGGCCAGAGTAAGAGTCAATACCTTAACCATTAGGCAAGAGTAAGAGTTAAGACCTTAACAGATTAGGCCAGAGTAAGAGTCTAAGACCTTAGCCGTTAGGCCAGAGTAAGAGTTAAGACCTTAACCATTAGGCCAGAGTAAGAGTCAAGACCTTAACCATTAAGCAAGAGTAAGAGTCTAAGACCTTAACCATTAGGCTAGAGTAAGAGTCTAAGACCTTAACCATTAGGCTAGAGTAAGAGTCTAGACCTTAACCATTAGGCCAGAGTAAGAGTCTAAGACCTTAACCATTAGGCCAAAGTAAAAGTCAAGACCTTAACCATTAGGCCAGAGTAAGAGTTAAGACCTTAACCATTTGGCCAGAGTACGAGTTAGGACCTTAACCATTAGGCCAGAGTAAGAGTCTAAGACCTTAACCAGTAGGCCAGAGTAAGAGCTAAGACCTTAACCATTAGGCCAGAGTAAGAGTCTAAGACCTTAACCATTAGGCCAGAGTAAGAGTTAAGACCTTAACCATTAGGCCAGAGAAAGAGTCTAAGACCTTAAGCATTAGGCCAGAGTAAGAGTTAAAACCTTAACCATTGGGGCCAGTGTAAGAGTAAAGACCTTAATCACTAGGCGATAGTAAGAGTTAAGACCTTAACCATTAGGCCAGAGTAAGAGTCTAAGACCTTAACCATTAGGTCAGAGTAAGAGTTAAGACCTTAACCAATCGGCCAGAATAAGAGTCTAAGACCTTAACCATTAGGCAAGAGTAAGAGTTAATACCTTAAACAGTAGGCCAGAGTAAGAGTCTAAGACCTTAACCATTAGACCAGAGTAAGAGTCTAAGACCTTAACCATTAGGCCAGAGTAAGAGTCTAAGACCTTACCCATTAGGCCAGAGTCAGAGTCTAAGACCTTAACCATTAGGTCAGAGTAAGAGTTAAGACCTTACCCATTAGGCAAGAGTAAGAGTTAAGACCTTAACAGATTAGGCCAGAGTAAGAGTCTAAGACCTTAACCATTAGGCCAGAGTAAGAGTCAAGACCTTAACTATTAGGCGAGAGTAAGAGTCTAAGACCTTAACCATTAGGCCAGAGTAAGAGTCAAGACCTTAACCATTAGGCCAGAGTAACAGTTAAGACCTTAACCATTAGGCCGGAGTAAGGGTCTAGATCTTACCATTAGGCCAGAGTAAGAGTTAAGACCTTAACCATTAGGCCAGAGTAAGAGTCTAAGACCTTAACCATTAGGTCAGAGTAAGAGTTAAGACCTTAACCATTAGGCCAGAGTAAGAGTCTAAGACCTTAACCATTAGACCAGAAGAAGAGTCTAAGACATTAACCATTAGGCCAGAGTAAGAGTCAATACCTTAACCATTAGGCCAGAGTAAGAGTATAGACCTTAACCATTAGGCCAGAGTAAGAATCTAAGACCTTAACCATTAGGCTAGAGTAAGAGTCTAAGACCTTAACCATTAGGCAAGAGTAAGAGTTAAGATCTTAACCATTAGGCCAGAGTAAGAGTCTAAGACATTAACCATTAGGCCAGAGTAAGAGTCAAGACCTTAACCATAAGGCCAGAGTAAGAGTTAAGACCTTAACCATTAGGCCGGAGTAAGGGTCTAGATCTTACCATTAGGCCAGAGTAAGAGTTAAGACCTTAACCATTAGGCCAGAGTAAGAGTCTAAGACCTTAACCATTAGGTCAGAGTAAGAGTTAAGACCTTAACCATTAGGCCAGAGTAAGATTCTAAGACCTTAACCATTAGGCCAGAGTAAGAGTCTAAGACATTAACCATTAGGCCAGAGTAAGAGTCAATACCTTAACCATTAGGCCAGAGTAAGAGTCTAGACCTTAACCATTAGGCCAGAGTAAGAATCTAAGACCTTAACCATTAGGCTAGAGTAAGAGTCTAAGACCTTAACCATTAGGCAAGAGTAAGAGTTAAGACCTTAACCATTAGGCCAGAGTAAGAGTCTAGACCTTAACCATTAGGCCAGAGTTAGAGTCTAAGACCTTAGCCATTAGGCCAGAGTTAGAGTCTAAGACCTTAACCATTAGGCTAGAGTAAGAGTCTAAGACCTTAACCATTAGGCAAGAGTAAGAGTCAATACCTTAACCAGTAGGCCAGAGTAAGAGTCTAAGACCTTAACCATTAGGTCAGAGTAAGAGTTAAGACCCAGAGTTAAGACCTTAACCATTAGGCCAGAGTAAGAGTCTCAGACCTTAAGCATTAGGCCAGAGTAAGAGTTAGGACCTTAAACATTAGGCCGGAGTAAGAGTCTAGACCTTACCATTAGGCCAGAGTAAGAGTTAAGACCTTAACCATTAGGCCAGTGTAAGAGTAAAGACCTTAATTAGTAGGCCAGAGTAAGAGTTAAGACCTTAACCATTAGGACAGAGTAAGAGTCTAAGACCTTAACCATTAGGCCAGAGTACGAGTTAAGACCTTAACCATTAGGCCAGAGTAAAACTCTAAGACCTTAACCAGTAGGCCAGAGTAAGAGCTAAGACCTTAACCAGTAGATCAGAGTAAGTGTCTAAGACCTTAACTATTAGGCCAGAGTAAGAGTTAAGACATTAACCATTAGGCCAGAGTAAGAGTTAAAGACCGTATCCATTAGGCCAGAGTAAGAGTTAAGACCTTAACTATTAGGCTAGAGTAAGTGTCTAAGACCTTAACCATTAGGCAAGAGTAAGAGTTAAGACCTTAACCATTAGGCCAGAGTAAGAGTCTAAGACCTTAACCATTAGGCCAGAGTAAGAGTCAATACCTTAACCACTAGGCCAGTGTAAGAGTCTAGACCTTAACCATTACGCCAGAGTTAGAGTCTAAGACCTTAGCCATTAGGCCAGAGTAAGAGTCAATACCTTAACCATTAGGCAAGAGTAAGAGTTAAGACCTTAACAGATTAGGCCAGAGTAAGAGTCTAAGACCTTAGCCGTTAGGCCAGAGTAAGAGTTAAGACCTTAACCATTAGGCCAGAGTAAGAGTCAAGACCTTAACCATTAAGCAAGAGTAAGAGTCTAAGACCTTAACCATTAGGCTAGAGTAAGAGTCTAAGACCTTAACCATTCACCTTAACCATTAGGCCAGAGTAAGAGTCTAAGACCTTAACCATTAGGCCAGAGTAAGAGTCAATACCTTAACCATTAGGCAAGAGTAAGAGTTAAGACCTTAACAGATTAGGCCAGAGTAAGAGTCTAAGACCTTAGCCGTTAGGCCAGAGTAAGAGTTAAGACCTTAACCATTAGGCCAGAG
Organism: Triturus cristatus; assembly: GCF_964204655.1. Classification (NCBI taxonomy): domain Eukaryota; kingdom Metazoa; phylum Chordata; class Amphibia; order Caudata; family Salamandridae; genus Triturus; species Triturus cristatus. Next base: position 1,312,508,059 of record NC_140590.1, read on the forward strand.
TAATAGTCAAGACCTTAACCATTAAGCAAGAGTAAGAGTCTAAGACCTTAACCATTAGGCTAGAGTAAGAGTCTAAGACCTTAACCATTAGGCTAGAGTAAGAGTCTAGACCTTAACCATTAGGCCAGAGTAAGAGTCTAAGACCTTAACCAGTAGGCCAGAGTAAGAGTCTAAGACCTTAACCATTAGGCCAGAGTAAGAGTTAAGACCTTAGCCATTAGGCTAGAGTAAGAGTCTAAAACCTTAACCATTAGGCCAGAGTAAGCATTAAGACCTTAACCTTTAGGCAAGAGTAAGAGTTTAAGACCTTAACCATTAGGCCAAAATAAGAGTTAAGACCTCAACCATTGGGCCAGAGCAAGAGTCTAAAACCTTAACCATTAGGCCACAGTAAGAGTCAAACACCTTAACCAATAGGCCAGAGTAAGAACAAAGACCTTAACCAGTAGGCCAGAGTAAGTGTCTAAGACCTTAACCATTAGGCCAGAGTAAGAGCCTAAGACCTTAACCATTAGGCCAGAGTAAGAGTCAATACCTTAACCAGTAGGCCGGAGTAAGAGTCTAAGACCTTAACCATTAGGTCAGAGTAAGAGTTAAGACCCAGAGTTAAGACCTTAACCATTAGGCCAGAGTAAGAGTCTCAGACCTTAAGCATTAGGCCAGAGTAAGAGTTAGGACCTTAAACATTAGGCCGGAGTAAGAGTTAAGACCTTAACCATTAGGCCAGTGTAAGAGTAAAGACCTTAATTAGTAGGCCAGAGTAAGAGTTAAGACCTTAACCATTAGGACAGAGTAAGAGTCTAAGATCTTAACCATTAGGCCAGAGTACGAGTTAAGACCTTAACCATTAGGCCAGAGTAAAACTCTAAGACCTTAACCAGTAGGCCAGAGTAAGAGCTAAGACCTTAACCAGTAGACCAGAGTAAGTGTCTAAGACCTTAACTATTAGGCCAGAGTAAGAGTTAAGACATTAACCATTAGGCCAGAGTAAGAGTTAAAGACCGTATCCATTAGGCCAGAGTAAGAGTTAAGACCTTAACTATTAGGCTAGAGTAAGTGTCTAAGACCTTAACCATTAGGCAAGAGTAAGAGTTAAGACCTTAACCATTAGGCCAGAGTAAGAGTCTAAGACCTTAACCATTAGGCCAGAGTAAGAGTCAATACCTTAACCACTAGGCCAGTGTAAGAGTCTAGACCTTAACCATTACGCCAGAGTTAGAGTCTAAGACCTTAGCCATTAGGCCAGAGTAAGAGTCAATACCTTAACCATTAGGCAAGAGTAAGAGTTAAGACCTTAACAGATTAGGCCAGAGTAAGAGTCTAAGACCTTAGCCGTTAGGCCAGAGTAAGAGTTAAGACCTTAACCATTAGGCCAGAGTAAGAGTCAAGACCTTAACCATTAAGCAAGAGTAAGAGTCTAAGACCTTAACCATTAGGCTAGAGTAAGAGTCTAAGACCTTAACCATTCACCTTAACCATTAGGCCAGAGTAAGAGTCTAAGACCTTAACCATTAGGCCAGAGTAAGAGTCAATACCTTAACCATTAGGCAAGAGTAAGAGTTAAGACCTTAACAGATTAGGCCAGAGTAAGAGTCTAAGACATTAGCCGTTAGGCCAGAGTAAGAGTTAAGACCTTAACCATTAGGCCAGAGTAAGAGTCAAGACCTTAACCATTAAGCAAGAGTAAGAGTCTAAGACCTTAACCATTAGGCTAGAGTAAGAGTCTAAGACCTTAACCATTAGGCTAGAGTAAGAGTCTAGACCTTAACCATTAGGCCAGAGTAAGAGTCTAAGACCTTAACCATTAGGCCAAAGTAAAAGTCAAGACCTTAACCATTAGGCCAAAGTAAGAGTTAAGACCTTAACCATTTGGCCAGAGTACGAGTTAGGACCTTAACCATTAGGCCAGAGTAAGAGTCTAAGACCTTAACCAGTAGGCCAGAGTAAGAGCTAAGACCTTAACCATTAGGCCAGAGTAAGAGTCTAAGACCTTAACCATTAGGCCAGAGTAAGAGTTAAGACCTTAACCATTAGGCCAGAGAAAGAGTCTAAGACCTTAAGCATTAGGCCAGAGTAAGAGTTAAAACCTTAACCATTGGGGCCAGTGTAAGAGTAAAGACCTTAATCACTAGGCGATAGTAAGAGTTAAGACCTTAACCATTAGGCCAGAGTAAGAGTCTAAGACCTTAACCATTAGGTCAGAGTAAGAGTTAAGACCTTAACCAATCGGCCAGAATAAGAGTCTAAGACCTTAACCATTAGGCAAGAGTAAGAGTTAATACCTTAAACAGTAGGCCAGAGTAAGAGTCTAAGACCTTAACCATTAGACCAGAGTAAGAGTCTAAGACCTTAACCATTAGGCCAGAGTAAGAGTCTAAGACCTTACCCATTAGGCCAGAGTCAGAGTCTAAGACCTTAACCATTAGGTCAGAGTAAGAGTTAAGACCTTACCCATTAGGCAAGAGTAAGAGTTAAGACCTTAACAGATTAGGCCAGAGTAAGAGTCTAAGACCTTAACCATTAGGCCAGAGTAAGAGTCAAGACCTTAACTATTAGGCGAGAGTAAGAGTCTAAGACCTTAACCATTAGGCCAGAGTAAGAGTCAAGACCTTAACCATTAGGCCAGAGTAACAGTTAAGACCTTAACCATTAGGCCGGAGTAAGGGTCTAGATCTTACCATTAGGCCAGAGTAAGAGTTAAGACCTTAACCATTAGGCCAGAGTAAGAGTCTAAGACCTTAACCATTAGGTCAGAGTAAGAGTTAAGACCTTAACCATTAGGCCAGAGTAAGAGTCTAAGACCTTAACCATTAGACCAGAAGAAGAGTCTAAGACATTAACCATTAGGCCAGAGTAAGAGTCAATACCTTAACCATTAGGCCAGAGTAAGAGTCTAGACCTTAACCATTAGGCCAGAGTAAGAATCTAAGACCTTAACCATTAGGCTAGAGTAAGAGTCTAAGACCTTAACCATTAGGCAAGAGTAAGAGTTAAGATCTTAACCATTAGGCCAGAGTAAGAGTCTAAGACATTAACCATTAGGCCAGAGTAAGAGTCAAGACCTTAACCATAAGGCCAGAGTAAGAGTTAAGACCTTAACCATTAGGCCGGAGTAAGGGTCTAGATCTTACCATTAGGCCAGAGTAAGAGTTAAGACCTTAACCATTAGGCCAGAGTAAGAGTCTAAGACCTTAACCATTAGGTCAGAGTAAGAGTTAAGACCTTATCCATTAGGCCAGAGTAAGATTCTAAGACCTTAACCATTAGGCCAGAGTAAGAGTCTAAGACATTAACCATTAGGCCAGAGTAAGAGTCAATACCTTAACCATTAGGCCAGAGTAAGAGTCTAGACCTTAACCATTAGGCCAGAGTAAGAATCTAAGACCTTAACCATTAGGCTAGAGTAAGAGTCTAAGACCTTAACCATTAGGCAAGAGTAAGAGTTAAGACCTTAACCATTAGGCCAGAGTAAGAGTCTAGACCTTAACCATTAGGCCAGAGTTAGAGTCTAAGACCTTAGCCATTAGGCCAGAGTTAGAGTCTAAGACCTTAACATTAGGCTAGAGTAAGAGTCTAAGACCTTAACCATTAGGCTAGAGTAAGAGTCTAGACCTTAACCATTAGGCCAGAGGAAGAGTCTAACACCTTAACCATTATTCCAGAGTAAAAGTCAAGACTTTAACCATTAGGCCAGAGTAAGAATCTAAGACTTTAATGATTAAGGCAAGAGGAAGAGTCTAAGACCTTAACCATTAGGCCAGAGTAAGAGTTAAGCCCTTCACCATTAGGCCAGAGTAAGAGTTAAGACCTTAATCATTAGGCCAGAGTAAGAGTCTAAGACCTTAACCAATAGGCAAGAGTAAGAGTCTAAGACCTTAACCAGTAGGCCAGAGTAAGTGTTAAGCCCTTCACCATTAGGCCAGGGTAAGAGTTAAGACCTTAATCATTAGGCCAGAGTAAGAGTCTAAGACCTTAACCATTAGGCTAGAGTAAGAGTCTAAGACCTTAACCATTAGGCTAGAGTAAGAGTTAAGACCTTAACCATTAGGCCAGAGTAAGAGTCTAGACCTTACCATTAGGACAGACTTAGAGTATAAGACCTTAACCATTAGGCCAGAGTAAGAGTCAAGACCTTAACCATTAGGACAGAGTAAGAGTCTAAGACCTTAACCATTAGGCCAGAGTAAGATCTAAGACCTTAACCAGTAGGCCAGAGTAAGATTTAAGACCTTAACCAGTAGCCCAGAGTAAGAGTCTAATACCTTAACCATTAGGCCAGAGTAAGAGTCTAAGAACTTAACCATTAGGTCAGAGTAAGAGTCTAAGACCTTAACCGTTAGGCTAGTGTAAGAATCAAGACCTTAACCATTAGGCCAGAGTAAGAGTCTAGACCTTAACCATCAGGCCAGAGTAAGAATCTAAGACTTTCACGATTAGGCCAGAGTAAGAGTTAATACCTTAACCATTAGGCCAGAGTAAGAGTCAAGACCTTAACCATTAGGCCAGAGTAAGAGATAAGACCTTAACCTTTAGGCCAGAGTAAGAGTTAAGACCTTAACCATTGGGCCAGAGTAAGAGTTAAGACCTTAACCATTGGGCCAGAGTAAGAGTCTAAGACCTTAGCCATTAGGCCAGAGTAAAAGTCAAGACCTTAACCATTAGGCCAGAGTAAGAGTCTAAGACTTTAACGATTAGGCCAGAGTAAGAGTCTTAACCATTAGGCCAGAGTAAGAGTTAAGACCTTAACCATTGGGCCAGAGTAAGAGTTAAGACCTTAACCATTGGGCCAGAGTAAGAGTCTTAGACCTTAGCCATTAGGCCAGAGTTAGAGTCTAAGACCTTAACCATTAGGCTAGAGTAAGAGTCTAAGACCTTAACCATTAGGCAAGAGTAAGAGTTAAGACCCTAACCATTAGGCCAGAGTAAGAGTCTAAGACCTTAAGCATTAGGCTAGAGTAAGAGTCTAAGACCTTAACCATTAGGCCAGAGTAAGAGTCTAGACCTTAACCATTAGGCCAGAGTTAGAGTCTAAGACCTTAAGCATTAGGCCAGAGTAAGAGTTCAGACCTTAACCATTAGGCCAGAGTAAGAGTTAAAACCTTAACCATTAGGCCAGTGTAAGAGTAAAGACCTTAATCAGTAGGCCATAGTAAGAGTTAAGACCTTAACCATTAGGCCAGAGTAAGAGTCTAAGACCTTAACCATTAGGTCAGAGTAAGAGTTAAGACCTTAACCATTAGGCCAGAATAAGAGTCTAAGACCTTAACCATTAGGCAAGAGTAAGAGTTAATACCTTAAACAGTAGGCCAGAGTAAGAGTCTCAGACCTTAACCATTAGACCAGAGTAAGAGTCTAAGACCTTAACCATTAGGCTAGAGTAAGAGTCTAAGACCTTAACCATTAGACAAGAGTAAGAGTTAAGACCTTACCCATTAGGCCAGAGTAAGGGTCTAGATCTTACCATTAGGCCAGAGTAAGAGTTAATACCTTAACCATTAGGCCAGAGTAAAAGTCTAAGACCTTAACCATTAGGTCAGAGTAAGAGTTAAGACCTTAACCATTAGGCCAGAGTAAGATTCTAAGACCTTGACCATTAGGCTAGAGTAAGAGTCTAAGACATTAACCATTAGGCCAGAGTAAGAGTCAATACCTTAACCAATTGGCCAGAGTAAGAGCAAATACCTTAACTATTAGGCCAGAGTAAGATTTAAGACCTTAACCAGTAGGCCAGAGTAAGAGTTAAGACCTTAACCAGTAGCCCAGAGTAAGAGTCTAATACCTTAACCATTAGGCCAGAGTAAGAGTCTAAGACCTTAACCATTAGGCCCGAGTAAGAGTCAAGACCTTAACCATTAGGTCAGAGTAAGAGTCTAAGACCTTAACCGTTAGGCCAGTGTAAGAATTAAGACCTTAACCATTAGGCCAGAGTAAGAGTCTAAGACAGTAACCATTAGGCCAGAGTAAGAGTCAATACCTTAACCATTAGGCCAGAGTAAGAGTCTAGACCTTAACCATTAGGCCAGAGCAAGAATCTAAGACCTTAACCATTAGGCTAGAGTAAGAGTCTTAGACCTTAACCATTAGGCAAGAGTAAGAGTTAAGACCTTAACCCTTAGGCCAGAGTAAGAGTCTAAGACCTTAACCATTAGGGCAGAGTAAGAGTCAATACCTTAACCATTAGGCCAGAGTAAGAGTCAATACCTTAACCATTAGGCCAAAGTAAGAGTCTAGACCTTAACCATTAGGCCAGAGTTAGAGTCTTAGACCTTAGCCATTAGGCCAGAGTTAGAGTCTAAGACCTTAACTATTAGGCTAGAGTAAGAGTCTAAGACCTTAACCATTAGGCAAGAGTAAGAGTTAAGACCTTAACCATTAGGCCAGAGTAAGAGTCTAAGACCTTAAGTATTAGGCTAGAGTAAGAGTCTAAGACCTTAACCATTAGGCCAGAGTAAGAGTCTAGACCTTAACCATTAGGCCAGAGTTAGAGTTTAAGACCTTAAGCATTAGGCCAGAGTAAGAGTTAAGACCTTAACCATTAGGCCAGCGTAAGAGTCTAGACCTTAACCATTAGGCCAGAGTTAGAGTCTAAGACCTTAGCCATTAGGCCAGAGTTAGAGTCTAAGACCTTAACCATTAGGCTAGAGTAAGAGTCTAAGACCTTAACCATTAGGCTAGAGTAAGAGTCTAGACCTTAACCATTAGGCCAGAGTAAGAGTCTAACACCTTAACCATTATTCCAGAGTAAAAGTCAAGACCTTAACCATTAGGCCAGAGTAAGAATCTAAGACTTTAATGATTAGGCAAGAGTAGTAGTCTAAGACCTTAACCATTAGGCCAGAGTAAGAGTTAAGACCTTCACCATTAGGCCAGAGTAAGAGTTAAGACCTTAATCATCAGGCCAGAGTAAGAGTCTAAGACCTTAACCAATAGGCAAGAGTAAGAGTCTAAGACCTTAACCAGTAGGCCAGAGTAAGAGTTAAGCCCTTCACCATTAGGCCAGAGTAAGAGTTAATACCTTAATCATTAGGCAAGAGTAAGAGTCTAAGACCTTAACCATTAGGCTTGAGTAAGAGTCTAAGACCTTAACCATTAGGCTAGAGTAAGAGTTAAGACCTTAACCATTAGGCCAGAGTAAGAGTCTAGACCTTACCATTAGGCCAGACTTAGAGTATAAGACCTTAACCATTAGGCTAGAGTAAGAGTCTAAGCTTAACCATTAGGCCAGAGTAAGAGTCAAGACCTTAACCATTAGGCCAGAGTAAGAGTCTAAGACCTTAACCATTAGGCCAGAGTAAGATCTAAGACCTTAACCAGTAGGCCAGAGTAAGATTTAAGACCTTAACCAGTAGGCCAGAGTAAGAGTTAAGACCTTAACCAGTAGCCCAGAGTAAGAGTCTAATACCTTAACCATTAGGCCAGAGTAAGAGTCTAAGAACTTAATCATTAGGTCAGAGTAAGAGTCTAAGACCTTAACCGTTAGGCTAGTGTAAGAATTAAGACCTTAACCATTAGGCCAGAGTAAGAGTCTAAGACATTAACCATTAGGCCAGAGTAAGAGTCAATACCTTAACCATTAGGCCAGAGTAAGAGTCTAGACCTTAACCATTAGGCCAGAGTAAGAATCTAAGACTTTAACGATTAGGCCAGAGTAAGAGTTAATACCTTAACCATTAGGCCAGAGTAAGAGTCAAGACCTTAACCATTAGGCCAGAGTACGAGATAAGACCTTAACCTTTAGGCCAGAGTAAGAGTTAAGACCTTAACCACTGGGCCAGAGTAAGAGTTAAGACCTTAACCATTGTGCCAGAGTAAGAGTCTAAGAACTTAACCATTAGGCCAGAGTAAGAGTTAAGACCTTAACCTTTAGGCCAGAGTAAGAGTCTAAGACATTAACCATTAGGCCAGAGTAAGAGTCAAGACCTTAACCATTAGGCCAGAGTAAGAGTCTAAGAACTTAACCATTAGGTCAGAGTAAGAGTCTAAGACCCTAACCATTAGGTCAAAGTAAGACTTAAGACCTTATCCAGTAGGCCAGAGTAAGAGTTTGAGACCTTAACCATTAGGCCAGAGTAAGAGTCTAAGACCTTAACCATTAGGCCAGAGTAAGGATCTAAGACCTTAACCATTAGGCTAGAGTAAGAGTCTAAGACCTTAACCAGTAGGCCAGAGTAAGAGTCTAAGACCTTAACCATTAGGCCAGAGTAAGAGTTAAGACCTTAGCCATTAGGCTAGAGTAAGAGTCTAAAACCTTAACCATTAGGCCAGAGTAAGCGTTAAGACCTTAACCTTTAGGCAAGAGTAAGAGTTTAAGACCTTAACCATTAGGCCAAAATAAGAGTTAAGACCTCAACCATTGGGCCAGAGCAAGAGTCTAAAACCTTAACCATTAGGCCACAGTAAGAGTCAAACACCTTAACCAATAGGCCAGAGTAAGAACAAAGACCTTAACCAGTAGGCCAGAGTAAGTGTCTAAGACCTTAAAATTAGGCCACAGTAAGAGCCTAAGACCTTAACCATTAGGCCAGAGTAAGAGTCAATACCTTAACCAGTAGGCCAGAGTAAGAGTCTAAGACCTTAACCATTAGGTCAGAGTAAGAGTTAAGACCCAGAGTTAAGACCTTAACCATTAGGCCAGAGTAAGAGTCTCAGACCTTAAGCATTAGGCCAGAGTAAGAGTTACGACCTTAAACATTAGGCCGGAGTAAGAGTCTAGACCTTACCATTAGGCCAGAGTAAGAGTCAAGACCTTAACCATTAGGCCAGTGTAAGAGTAAAGACCTTAATTAGTAGGCCAGAGTAAGAGTTAAGACCTTAACCATTAGGACAGAGTAAGAGTCTAAGATCTTAACCATTAGGCCAGAGTACGAGTTAAGACCTTAACCATTAGGCCAGAGTAAAACTCTAAGACCTTAACCAGTAGGCCAGAGTAAGAGCTAAGACCTTAACCAGTAGACCAGAGTAAGTGTCTAAGACCTTAACTATTAGGCCAGAGTAAGAGTTAAGACATTAACCATTAGGCCAGAGTAAGAGTTAAGACCTTAACTATTAGGCAAGAGTAAGTGTCTAAGACCTTAACCATTAGGCAAGAGTAAGAGTTAAGACCTTAACCATTAGGCCAGAGTAAGAGTCTAAGACCTTAACCATTAGGCCAGAGTAAGAGTCAATACCTTAACCACTAGGCCAGTGTAAGAGTCTAGACCTTAACCATTACGCCAGAGTTAGAGTCTAAGACCTTAGCCATTAGGCCAGAGTAAGAGTCAATACCTTAACCATTAGGCAAGAGTAAGAGTTAAGACCTTAACAGATTAGGCCAGAGTAAGAGTCTAAGACCTTAGCCGTTAGGCCAGAGTAAGAGTTAAGACCTTAACCATTAGGCCAGAGTAAGAGTCAAGACCTTAACCATTAAGCAAGAGTAAGAGTCTAAGACCTTAACCATTAGGCTAGATTAAGAGTCTAAGACCTTAACCATTCACCTTAACCATTAGGCCAGAGTAAGAGTCTAAGACCTTAACCATTAGGCCAGAGTAAGAGTCAATACCTTAACCATTAGGCAAGAGTAAGAGTTAAGACCTTAACAGATTAGGCCAGAGTAAGAGTCTAAGACCTTAGCCGTTAGGCCAGAGTAAGAGTTAAGACCTTAACCATTAGGCCAGAGTAAGAGTCAAGACCTTAACCATTAAGCAAGAGTAAGAGTCTAAGACCTTAACCATTAGGCTAGAGTAAGAGTCTAAGACCTTAACCATTAGGCTAGAGTAAGAGTCTAGACCTTAACCATTAGGCCAGAGTAAGAGTCTAAGACCTTAACCATTAGGCCAAAGTAAAAGTCAAGACCTTAACCATTAGGCCAGAGTAAGAGTTAAGACCTTAACCATTTGGCCAGAGTACGAGTTAGGACCTTAACCATTAGGCCAGAGTAAGAGTCTAAGACCTTAACCAGTAGGCCAGAGTAAGAGCTAAGACCTTAACCATTAGGCCAGAGTAAGAGTCTAAGACCTTAACCATTAGGCCAGAGTAAGAGTTAAGACCTTAACCATTAGGCCAGAGAAAGAGTCTAAGACCTTAAGCATTAGGCAAGAGTAAGAGTTAAAACCTTAACCATTGGGGCCAGTGTAAGAGTAAAGACCTTAATCACTAGGCGATAGTAAGAGTTAAGACCTTAACCATTAGGCCAGAGTAAGAGTCTAAGACCTTAACCATTAGGTCAGAGTAAGAGTTAAGACCTTAACCAATCGGCCAGAATAAGAGTCTAAGACCTTAACCATTAGGCAAGAGTAAGAGTTAATACCTTAAACAGTAGGCCAGAGTAAGAGTCTAAGACCTTAACCATTAGACCAGAGTAAGAGTCTAAGACCTTAACCATTAGGCCAGAGTAAGAGTCTAAGACCTTACCCATTAGGCCAGAGTCAGAGTCTAAGACCTTAACCATTAGGTCAGCGTAAGAGTTAAGACCTTACCCATTAGGCAAGAGTAAGAGTTAAGACCTTAACAGATTAGGCCAGAGTAAGAGTCTAAGACCTTAACCATTAGGCCAGAGTAAGAGTCAAGTCCTTAACCATTAGGCGAGAGTAAGAGTCTAGAACCTTAACCATTAGGCCAGAGTAAGAGTCAAGACCTTAACCATTAGGCCAGAGTAAGAGTTAAGACCTTAACCATTAGGCCGGAGTAAGGGTCTAGATCTTACCATTAGGCCAGAGTAAGAATTAAGACCTTAACCATTAGGCCAGAGTAAGAGTCTAAGACCTTAACCATTAGGTCAGAGTAAGAGTTAAGACCTTAACCATTAGGCCAGAGTAAGAGTCTAAGACCTTAACCATTAGACCAGAAGAAGAGTCTAAGACATTAACCATTAGGCCAGAGTAAGAGTCAATACCTTAACCATTAGGCCAGAGTTAGAGTCTAGACCTTAACCATTAGGCCAGAGTAAGAATCTAAGACCTTAACCATTAGGCTAGAGTAAGAGTCTAAGACCTTAACCATTAGGCAAGAGTAAGAGTTAAGATCTTAACCATTAGGCCAGAGTAAGAGTCTAAGACATTAACCATTAGGCCAGAGTAAGAGTCAAGACCTTAACCATAAGGCCAGAGTAAGAGTTAAGACCTTAACCATTAGGCCGGAGTAAGGGTCTAGATCTTACCATTAGGCCAGAGTAAGAGTTAAGACCTTAACCATTAGGCCAGAGTAAGAGTCTAAGACCTTAACCATTAGGTCAGAGTAAGAGTTAAGACCTTAACCATTAGGCCAGAGTAAGATTCTAAGACCTTAACCATTAGGCCAGAGTAAGAGTCTAAGACATTAACCATTAGGCCAGAGTAAGAGTCTAGATCTTAACCATTAGGCCAGAGTAAGAATCTAAGACCTTAACCATTAGGCTAGAGTAAGAGTCTAAGACCTTAACCATTAGGCAAGAGTAAGAGTTAAGACCTTAACTATTAGGCCAGAGTAAGAGTCTAGACCTTAACCATTAGGCCAGAGTTAGAGTCTAAGACCTTAGCCATTAGGCCAGAGTTAGAGTCTAAGACCTTAACCATTAGGCTAGAGTAAGAGTCTAAGACCTTAACCATTAGGCTAGAGTAAGAGTCTAGACCTTAACCATTAGGCCAGAGGAAGAGTCTAACATCTTAACCATTATTCCAGAGTAAAAGTCAAGACTTTAACCATTAGGCCAGAGTAAGAATCTAAGACTTTAATGATTAAGGCAAGAGGAAGAGTCTAAGACCTTAACCATTAGGCCAGAGTAAGAGTTAAGCCCTTCACCATTAGGCCAGAGTAAGAGTTAAGACCTTAATCATTAGGCCAGAGTAAGAGTCTAAGACCTTAACCAATAGGCAAGAGTAAGAGTCTAAGACCTTAACCAGTAGGCCAGAGTAAGTGTTAAGCCCTTCACCATTAGGCCAGGGTAAGAGTTAAGACCTTAATCATTAGGCCAGAGTAAGAGTATAAGACCTTAACCATTAGGCTAGAGTAAGAGTCTAAGACCTTAACCATTAGGCCAGAGTAAGAGTCTAGACCTTAACCATTAGGCCAGAGATAGAGTCTAAGACCTTAAGCATTAGGCCAGAGTAAGAGTTAAGACCTTAACCATTATTCCAGAGAAAGAGTCTAAGACCTTAAGCATTAGGCCAGAGTAAGAGTTAAAACCTTAACCATTAGGCCAGTGTAAGAGTCTAGACCTTAACCATTAGGCCAGTGTAAGAGTTAAGACCTTAACCAGTAGGCCAGAGTAGGAGTTAAGACCTTAACCAGTAGCCCAGAGTAAGAGTCTAAGACCTTAACCATTAGGCCAGAGTAAGAGTCAAGACCTTAACCATTAGGTCAGAGTAAGAGTCTAAGACCTTAACCGTTAGGCCAGTGTAAGAATTAAGACCTTAACCATTAGGCCAGAGTAAGAGTCTAAGACAGTAACCATTAGGCCAGAGTAAGAGTCAATACCTTAACCATTAGGCCAGAGTAAGAGTCTAGACCTTAACCATTAGGCCAGAGTAAGAATCTAATACCTTAACCATTAGGCTAGAGTAAGAGTCTTAGACCTTAACCATTAGGCCAGTGTAAGAATTAAGACCTTAACCATTAGGCCAGAGTAAGAGTCTAAGACATTAACCATTAGGCCAGAGTAAGAGTCAATACCTTAACCATTAGGCCAAAGTAAGAGTCTAGACCTTAACCATTAGGCCAGAGTTAGAGTCTTAGACCTTAGCCATTAGGCCAGAGTTAGAGTCTAAGACCTTAACCATTAGGCTAGAGTAAGAGTCTAAGACCTTAACCATTAGGCAAGAGTAAGAGTTAAGACCCTAACCATTAGGCCAGAGTAAGAGTCTAAGACCTTAAGCATTAGGCTAGAGTAAGAGTCTAAGACCTTAACCATTAGGCCAGAGTAAGAGTCTAGACCTTAACCATTAGGCCAGAGTTAGAGTCTAAGACCTTAAGCATTAGGCCAGAGTAAGAGTTAAGACCTTAACCATTAGGCCAGAGAAAGAGTCTAAGACCTTAAGCATTAGGCCAGAGTAAGAGTTAAAACCTTAACCATTAGGCCAGTGTAAGAGTAAAGACCTTAATCAGTAGGCCATAGTAAGAGTTAAGACCTTAACCATTAGGCCAGAGTAAGAGTCTAAGACCTTAACCATTAGGTCAGAGTAAGAGCTAAGACCTTAACCATTAGGCCAGAATAAGAGTCTAAGACCTTAACCATTAGGCAAGAGTAAGAGTTAATACCTTAAACAGTAGGCCAGAGTAAGAGTCTCAGACCTTAACCATTAGACCAGAGTAAGAGTCTAAGACCTTAACCATTAGGCTAGAGTAAGAGTCTAAGACCTTAACCATTAGACAAGAGTAAGAGTTAAGACCTTAACCATTAGGCCAGAGTAAGGGTCTAGATCTTACCATTTGGCCAGAGTAAGAGTTAATACCTTAACCATTAGGCCAGAGTAAAAGTCTAAGACCTTAACCATTAGGTCAGAGTAAGAGTTAAGACCTTAACCATTAGGCCAGAGTAAGATTCTAAGACCTTGACCATTAGGCTAGAGTAAGAGTCTAAGACATTAACCATTAGGCCAGAGTAAGAGTCAATACCTTAACCAATTGGCCAGAGTAAGAGCAAATACCTTAACTATTAGGCCAGAGTAAGATTTAAGACCTTAACCAGTAGGCCAGAGTAAGAGTTAAGACCTTAACCAGTAGCCCAGAGTAAGAGTCTAATACCTTAACCATTAGGCCAGAGTAAGAGTCTAAGACCTTAACCATTAGGCCCGAGTAAGAGTCAAGACCTTAACCATTAGGTCAGAGTAAGAGTCTAAGACCTTAACCGTTAGGCCAGTGTTAGAATTAAGACCTTAACCATTAGGCCAGAGTAAGAGTCTAAGACAGTAACCATTAGGCCAGAGTAAGAGTCAATACCTTAACCATTAGGCCAGAGTAAGAGTCTAGACCTTAACCATTAGGCCAGAGTAATAATCTAAGACCTTAACCATTAGGCTAGAGTAAGAGTCTTAGACCTTAACCATTAGGCAAGAGTAAGAGTTAAGACCTTAACCCTTAGGCCAGAGTAAGAGTCTAGACCTTAACCATTAGGCCAGAGTAAGAATCTAATACCTTAACCATTAGGCTAGAGTAAGAGTCTTAGACCTTAACCATTAGGTCAGTGTAAGAATCTAATACCTTAACCATTAGGCTAGAGTAAGAGTCTTAGACCTTAACCATTAGGTCAGTGTAAGAATTAAGACCTTAACCATTAGGCCAGAGTAAGAGTCAATACCTTAACCATTAGGCCAAAGTAAGAGTCTCGACCTTAACCATTAGGCCAGAGTTAGAGTCTTAGACCTTAGCCATTAAGCCAGAGTTAGAGTCTAAGACCTTAACCATTAGGCTAGAGTAAGAGTCTAAGACCTTAACCATTAGGCAAGAGTAAGAGTTAAGACCCTAACCATTAGGCCAGAGTAAGAGTCTAAGACCTTAAGCATTAGGCTAGAGTAAGAGTCTAAGACCTTAACCATTAGGCCAGAGTAAGAGTCTAGACCTTAACCATTAGGCCAGAGTTAGAGTCTAAGACCTTAAGCATTAGGCCAGAGTAAGAGTTAAGACCTTAACCATTAGGCCAGAGAAAGAGTCTAAGACATTAAGCATTAGGCCAGAGTAAGAGTTAAAACCTTAACCATTAGGCCAGTGTAAGAGTAAAGACCTTAATCAGTAGGCCATAGTAAGAGTTAAGACCTTAACCATTAGGCCAGAGTAAGAGTCTAAGACCTTAACCATTAGGTCAGAGTAAGAGTTAAGACCTTAACCATTAGGCCAGAATAAGAGTCTAAGACCTTAACCATTAGGCAAGAGTAAGAGTTAATACCTTAAACAGTAGGCCAGAGTAAGAGTCTCAGACCTTAACCATTAGACCAGAGTAAGAGTCTAAGACCTTAACCATTAGGCTAGAGTAAGAGTCTAAGACCTTAACCATTAGACAAGAGTAAGTGTTAAGACCTTAACCATTAGGCCAGAGTAAGGGTCTAGATCTTACCATTAGGCCAGAGTAAGAGTTAATACCTTAACCATTAGGCCAGAGTAAAAGTCTAAGACCTTAACCATTAGGTCAGAGTAAGAGTTAAGACCTTAACCATTAGGCCAGAGTAAGATTCTAAGACCTTGACCATTAGGCTAGAGTAAGAGTCTAAGACATTAACCATTAGGCCAGAGTAAGAGTCAATACCTTAACCAATTGGCCAGAGCAAGAGCAAATACCTTAACTATTAGGCCAGAGTAAGATTTAAGACCTTAACCAGTAGGCCAGAGTAAGAGTTAAGACCTTAACCAGTAGCCCAGAGTAAGAGTCTAATACCTTAACCATTAGGCCAGAGTAAGAGTCTAAGACCTTAACCATTAGGCCCGAGTAAGAGTCAAGACCTTAACCATTAGGTCAGAGTAAGAGTCTAAGACCTTAACCGTTAGGCCAGTGTAAGAATTAAGACCTTAACCATTAGGCCAGAGTAAGAGTCTAAGACAGTAACCATTAGGCCAGAGTAAGAGTCAATACCTTAACCATTAGGCCAGAGTAAGAGTCTAGACCTTAACCATTAGGCCAGAGTAAGAATCTAAGACCTTAACCATTAGGCTAGAGTAAGAGTCTTAGACCTTAACCATTAGGCAAGAGTAAGAGTTAAGACCTTAACCCTTAGGCCAGAGTAAGAGTCTAAGACCTTAACCATTAGGCCAGAGTAAGAGCTAAGACCTTAACCAGTAGACCAGAGTAAGTGTCTAAGACCTTAACTATTATGCCAGAGTAAGAGTTAAGACATTAACCATTAGGCCAGAGTAAGAGTTAAGACCGTATCCATTAGGCCAGAGTAAGAGTTAAGACCTTAACTATTAGGCTAGAGTAAGAGTCTAAGACCTTAACCATTAGGCAAGAGTAAGAGTTAAGACCCTAACCATTAGGCCAGAGTAAGAGTCTAAGACCTTAAGCATTAGGCTAGAGTAAGAGTCTAAGACCTTAACCATTAGGCCAGAGTAAGAGTCTAGACCTTAACCATTAGGCCAGAGTTAGAGTCTAAGACCTTAAGCATTAGGCCAGAGTAAGAGTTAAGACCTTAACCATTAGGCCAGAGAAAGAGTCTAAGACCTTAAGCATTAGGCCAGAGTAAGAGTTAAAACCTTAACCATTAGGCCAGTGTAAGAGTAAAGACCTTAATCAGTAGGCCATAGTAAGAGTTAAGACCTTAACCATTAGGCCAGAGTAAGAGTCTAAGACCTTAACCATTAGGTCAGAGTAAGAGCTAAGACCTTAACCATTAGGCCAGAATAAGAGTCTAAGACCTTAACCATTAGGCAAGAGTAAGAGTTAATACCTTAAACAGTAGGCCAGAGTAAGAGTCTCAGACCTTAACCATTAGACCAGAGTAAGAGTCTAAGACCTTAACTATTAGGCTAGAGTAAGAGTCTAAGACCTTAACCATTAGACAAGAGTAAGAGTTAAGACCTTAACCATTAGGCCAGAGTAAGGGTCTAGATCTTACCATTAGGCCAGAGTAAGAGTTAATACCTTAACCATTAGGCCAGAGTAAAAGTCTAAGACCTTAACCATTAGGTCAGAGTAAGAGTTAAGACCTTAACCATTAGGCCAGAGTAAGATTCTAAGACCTTGACCATTAGGCTAGAGTAAGAGTCTAAGACATTAACCATTAGGCCAGAGTAAGAGTCAATACCTTAACCAATTGGCCAGAGTAAGAGCAAATACCTTAACTATTAGGCCAGAGTAAGATTTAAGACCTTAACCAGTAGGCCAGAGTAAGAGTTAAGACCTTAACCAGTAGCCCAGAGTAAGAGTCTAATACCTTAACCATTAGGCCAGAGTAAGAGTCTAAGACCTTAACCATTAGGCCCGAGTAAGAGTCAAGACCTTAACCATTAGGTCAGAGTAAGAGTCTAAGACCTTAACCGTTAGGCCAGTGTTAGAATTAAGACCTTAACCATTAGGCCAGAGTAAGAGTCTAAGACAGTAACCATTAGGCCAGAGTAAGAGTCAATACCTTAACCATTAGGCCAGAGTAAGAGTCTAGACCTTAACCATTAGGCCAGAGTAATATTCTAAGACCTTAACCATTAGGCTAGAGTAAGAGTCTTAGACCTTAACCATTAGGCAAGAGTAAGAGTTAAGACCTTAACCCTTAGGCCAGAGGAAGAGTCTAGACCTTAACCATTAGGCCAGAGTAAGAATCTAATACCTTAACCATTAGGCTAGAGTAAGAGTCTTAGACCTTAACCATTAGGTCAGTGTAAGAATTAAGACCTTAACCATTAGGCCAGAGTAAGAGTCTAAGACATTAACCATTAGGCCAGAGTAAGAGTCAATACCTTAACCATTAGGCCAAAGTAAGAGTCTAGACCTTAACCATTAGGCCAGAGTTAGAGTCTTAGACCTTAGCCATTAGGCCAGAGTTAGAGTCTAAGACCTTAACCATTAGGCTAGAGTAAGAGTCTAAGACCTTAACCATTAGGCAAGAGTAAGAGTTAAGACCCTAACCATTAGGCCAGAGTAAGAGTCTAAGACCTTAAGCATTAGGCTAGAGTAAGAGTCTAAGACCTTAACCATTAGGCCAGAGTAAGAGTCTAGACCTTAACCATTAGGCCAGAGTTAGAGTCTAAGACCTTAAGCATTAGGCCAGAGTAAGAGTTAAGACCTTAACCATTAGGCCAGAGAAAGAGTCTAAGACCTTAAGCATTAGGCCAGAGTAAGAGTTAAAACCTTAACCATTAGGCCAGTGTAAGAGTAAAGACCTTAATCAGTAGGCCATAGTAAGAGTTAAGACCTTAACCATTAGGCCAGAGTAAGAGTCTAAGACCTTAACCATTAGGTCAGAGTAAGAGTTAAGACCTTAACCATTAGGCCAGAATAAGAGTCTAAGACCTTAACCATTAGGCAAGAGTAAGAGTTAATACCTTAAACAGTAGGCCAGAGTAAGAGTCTCAGACCTTAACCATTAGACCAGAGTAAGAGTCTAAGACCTTAACCATTAGGCTAGAGTAAGAGTCTAAGACCTTAACCATTAGACAAGAGTAAGAGTTAAGACCTTAACCATTAGGCCAGAGTAAGGGTCTAGATCTTACCATTAGGCCAGAGTAAGAGTTAATACCTTAACCATTAGGCCAGAGTAAAAGTCTAAGACCTTAACCATTAGGTCAGAGTAAGAGTTAAGACTTTAACCATTAGGCCAGAGTAAGATTCTAAGACCTTGACCATTAGGCTAGAGTAAGAGTCTAAGACATTAACCATTAGGCCAGAGTAAGAGTCAATACCTTAACCAATTGGCCAGAGTAAGAGCAAATACCTTAACTATTAGGCCAGAGTAAGATTTAAGACCTTAACCAGTAGGCCAGAGTAAGAGTTAAGACCTTAACCAGTAGCCCAGAGTAAGAGTCTAATACCTTAACCATTAGGCCAGAGTAAGAGTCTAAGACTTTAACCATTAGGCCCGAGTAAGAGTCAAGACCTTAACCATTAGGTCAGAGTAAGAGTCTAAGACCTTAACCGTTAGGCCAGTGTAAGAATTAAGACCTTAACCATCAGGCCAGAGTAAGAGTCTAAGACAGTAACCATTAGGCCAGAGTAAGAGTCAATACCTTAACCATTAGGCCAGAGTAAGAGTCTAGACCTTAACCATTAGGCCAGAGTAAGAATCTAAGACCTTAACCATTAGGCTAGAGTAAGAGTCTTAGACCTTAACCATTAGGCAAGAGTAAGAGTTAAGACCTTAACCCTTAGGCCAGAGTAAGAGTCTAAGACCTTAACCATTAGGCCAGAGTAAGAGTCAATACCTTAACCATTAGGCCAGAGTAAGAGTCAATACCTTAACCATTAGGCCAAAGTAAGAGTCTAGACCTTAACCATTAGGCCAGAGTTAGAGTCTTAGACCTTAGCCATTAGGCCAGAGTTAGAGTCTAAGACCTTAACTATTAGGCTAGAGTAAGAGTCTAAGACCTTAACCATTAGGCAAGAGTAAGAGTTAAGACCTTAACCATTAGGCCAGAGTAAGAGTCTAAGACCTTAAGCATTAGGCTAGAGTAAGAGTCTAAGACCTTAACCATTAGGCCAGAGTAAGAGTCTAGACCGTAACCATTAGGCCAGAGTTAGAGTTTAAGACCTTAAGCATTAGGCCAGAGTAAGAGTTAAGACCTTCACCATTAGGCCAGCGTAAGAGTCTAGACCTTAACCATTTGGCCAGAGTTAGAGTCTAAGACCTTAGCCATTAGGCCAGAGTTAGAGTCTAAGACCTTAACCATTAGGCTAGAGTAAGAGTCTAAGACCTTAACCATTAGGCCAGAGTAAGAGTCTAACACCTTAACCATTATTCCAGAGTAAAAGTCAAGACCTTAACCATTAGGCCAGAGTAAGAATCTAAGACTTTAATGATTAGGCAAGAGTAAGAGTCTAAGACCTTAACCATTAGGCCAGAGTAAGAGTTAAGCCCTTCACCATTAGGCCAGAGTAAGAGTTAAGACCTTAATCATCAGGCCAGAGTAAGAGTCTAAGACCTTAACCAATAGGCAAGAGTAAGAGTCTAAGACCTTAACCAGTAGGCCAGAGTAAGAGTTAAGCCCTTCACCATTAGGCCAGAGTAAGAGTTAATACCTTAATCATTAGGCCAGAGTAAGAGTCTAAGACCTTAACCATTAGGCTTGAGTAAGAGTCTAAGACCTTAACCATTAGGCTAGAGTAAGAGTTAAGACCTTAACCATTAGGCCAGAGTAAGAGTCTAGACCTTACCATTAGGCCAGACTTAGAGTATAAGACCTTAACCATTAGGCTAGAGTAAGAGTCTTAGACCTTAACCATTAGGCAAGAGTAAGAGTTAAGACCTTAACCCTTAGGCCAGAGTAAGAGTCTAAGACCTTAACCATTAGGCCAGAGTAAGAGTCAATACCTTAACCATTAGGCCAGAGTAAGAGTCAATACCTTAACCATTAGGCCAAAGTAAGAGTCTAGACCTTAACCATTAGGCCAGAGTTAGAGTCTAAGACCTTAACTATTAGGCTAGAGTAAGAGTCTAAGACCTTAACCATTAGGCAAGAGTAAGAGTTAAGACCTTAACCATTAGGCCAGAGTAAGAGTCTAAGACCTTAAGCATTAGGCTAGAGTAAGAGTCTAAGACCTTAACCATTAGGCCAGAGTAAGAGTCTAGACCTTAACCATTAGGCCAGAGTTAGAGTTTAAGACCTTAAGCATTAGGCCAGAGTAAGAGTTAAGACCTTCACCATTAGGCCAGCGTAAGAGTCTAGACCTTAACCATTAGGCCAGAGTTAGAGTCTAAGACCTTAGCCATTAGGCCAGAGTTAGAGTCTAAGACCTTAACCATCAGGCTAGAGTAAGAGTCTAAGACCTTAACCATTAGGCTAGAGTAAGAGTCTAGACCTTAACCATTAGGCCAGAGTAAGAGTCTAACACCTTAACCATTATTCCAGAGTAAAAGTCAAGACCTTAACCATTAGGCCAGAGTAAGAATCTAAGACTTTAATGATTAGGCAAGAGTAAGAGTCTAAGACCTTAACCATTAGGCCAGAGTAAGAGTTAAGCCCTTCACCATTAGGCCAGAGTAAGAGTTAAGACCTTAATCATCAGGCCAGAGTAAGAGTCTAAGACCTTAACCAATAGGCAAGAGTAAGAGTCTAAGACCTTAACCAGTAGGCCAGAGTAAGAGTTAAGCCCTTCACCATTAGGCCAGAGTAAGAGTTAATACCTTAATCATTAGGCCAGAGTAAGAGTCTAAGACCTTAACCATTAGGCTTGAGTAAGAGTCTAAGACCGTAACCATTAGGCTAGAGTAAGAGTTAAGACCTTAACCATTAGGCCAGAGTAAGAGTCTAGACCTTACCATTAGGCCAGACTTAGAGTATAAGACCTTAACCATTAGGCCAGAGTAAGAGTTAAGACCTTAACCATTAGGCCAGAGTAAGTTTTAAGACCTTAACCATTAGGCCAGAGTAAGAGTCTAAGACCTTAACCATTAGGCTAGAGTAAGAGTCTAAGCTTAACCATTAGGCCCGAGTAAGAGTCAAGACCTTAACCATTAGGCCAGAGTAAGAGTCTAAGACCTTAACCATTAGGCCAGAGTAAGATCTAAGACCTTAACCAGTAGGCCAGAGTAAGATTTAAGACCTTAACCAGTAGGCCAGAGTAAGAGTTAAGACCTTAACCAGTAGCCCAGAGTAAGAGTCTAATACCTTAACCATTAGGCCAGAGTAAGAGTCTAAGAACTTAATCATTAGGTCAGAGTAAGAGTCTAAGACCTTAACCGTTAGGCTAGTGTAAGAATTAAGACCTTAACCATTAGGCCAGAGGAAGAGTCTAAGACATTAACCATTAGGCCAGAGTAAGAGTCAATACCTTAACCATTAGGTCAGAGTAAGAGTCTAGACCTTAACCATTAGGCCAGAGTAAGAATCTAAGACTTTAACGATTAGGCCAGAGTAAGAGTTAATACCTTAACCATTAGGCCAGAGTAAGAGTCAAGACCTTAACCATTAGGCCAGAGTAAGAGATAAGACCTTAACCTTTAGGCCAGAGTAAGAGTTAAGACCTTAACCACTGGGCCAGAGTAAGAGTTAAGACCTTAACCATTGTGCCAGAGTAAGAGTCTAAGAACTTAACCATTAGGCCAGAGTAAGAGTTAAGACCTTAACCTTTAGGCCAGAGTAAGAGTCTAAGACATTAACCATTAGGCCAGAGTAAGAGTCAAGACCTTAACCATTAGGCCAGAGTAAGAGTCTAAGAACTTAACCATTAGGTCAGAGTAAGAGTCTAAGACCCTAACCATTAGGTCAAAGTAAGACTTAAGACCTTATCCAGTAGGCCAGAGTAAGAGTTTGAGACCTTAACCATTAGGCCAGAGTAAGAGTCTAAGACCTTAACCATTAGGCCAGAGTAAGAGTCTAAGATCTTAACCATTAGGCTAGAGTAAGAGTCTAAGACCTTAACCAGTAGGCCAGATTAAGAGTCTAAGACCTTAACCATTAGGCCAGAGTAAGAGTTAAAACCTTAGCCATTAGGCTAGAGTAAGAGTCTAAAACCTTAACCATTAGGCCAGAGTAAGCGTTAAGACCTTAACCTTTAGGCAAGAGTAAGAGTTTAAGACCTTAACCATTAGGCCAAAATAAGAGTTAAGACCTCAACCATTGGGCCAGAGCAAGAGTCTAAAACCTTAATCATTAGGCCACAGTAAGAGTCAAACACCTTAACCAATAGGCCAGAGTAAGAACAAAGACCTTAACCAGTAGGCCAGAGTAAGTGTCTAAGACCTTAACCATTAGGCCAGAGTAAGAGCCTAAGACCTTAACCATTAGGCCAGAGTAAGAGTCAATACCTTAACCAGTAGGCCAGAGTAAGAGTCTAAGACCTTAACCATTAGGTCAGAGTAAGAGTTAAGACCCAGAGTTAAGACCTTAACCATTAGGCCAGAGTAAGAGTCTCAGACCTTAAGCATTAGGCCAGAGTAAGAGTTAGGACCTTAAACATTAGGCCGGAGTAAGAGTCTAGACCTTACCATTAGGCCAGAGTAAGAGTTAAGACCTTAACCATTAGGCCAGTGTAAGAGTAAAGACCTTAATTAGTAGGCCAGAGTAAGAGTTAAGACCTTAACCATTAGGACAGAGTAAGAGTCTAAGATCTTAACCATTAGGCCAGAGTACGAGTTAAGACCTTAACCATTAGGCCAGAGTAAAACTCTAAGACCTTAACCAGTAGGCCAGAGTAAGAGCTAAGACCTTAACCAGTAGACCAGAGTAAGTGTCTAAGACCTTAACTATTAGGCCAGAGTAAGAGTTAAGACATTAACCATTAGGCCAGAGTAAGAGTTAAAGACTGTATCCATTAGGCCAGAGTAAGAGTTAAGACCTTAACTATTAGGCTAGAGTAAGTG
Organism: Triturus cristatus; assembly: GCF_964204655.1. NCBI lineage: Eukaryota > Metazoa > Chordata > Amphibia > Caudata > Salamandridae > Triturus > Triturus cristatus. Next base: position 1,312,530,948 of record NC_140590.1, read on the forward strand.
TCTAAGACCTTAACCATTAGGCAAGAGTAAGAGTTAAGACCTTAACCATTAGGCCAGAGTAAGAGTCTAAGACCTTAACCATTAGGCCAGAGTAAGAGTCAATACCTTAACCACTAGGCCAGTGTAAGAGTCTAGACCTTAACCATTACGCCAGAGTTAGAGTCTAAGACCTTAGCCATTAGGCCAGAGTAAGAGTCAATACCTTAACCATTAGGCAAGAGTAAGAGTTAAGACCTTAACAGATTAGGCCAGAGTAAGAGTCTAAGACCTTAGCCGTTAGGCCAGAGTAAGAGTTAAGACCTTAACCATTAGGCCAGAGTAAGAGTCAAGACCTTAACCATTAAGCAAGAGTAAGAGTCTAAGACCTTAACCATTAGGCTAGAGTAAGAGTCTAAGACCTTAACCATTCACCTTAACCATTAGGCCAGAGTAAGAGTCTAAGACCTTAACCATTAGGCCAGAGTAAGAGTCAATACCTTAACCATTAGGCAAGAGTAAGAGTTAAGACCTTAACAGATTAGGCCAGAGTAAGAGTCTAAGACCTTAGCCGTTAGGCCAGAGTAAGAGTTAAGACCTTAACCATTAGGCCAGAGTAAGAGTCAAGACCTTAACCATTAAGCAAGAGTAAGAGTCTAAGACCTTAACCATTAGGCTAGAGTAAGAGTCTAAGACCTTAACCATTAGGCTAGAGTAAGAGTCTAGACCTTAACCATTAGGCCAGAGTAAGAGTCTAAGACCTTAACCAGTAGGCCAGAGTAAGAGTCTAAGACCTTAACCATTAGGCCAGAGTAAGAGTTAAGACCTTAGCCATTAGGCTAGAGTAAGAGTCTAAAACCTTAACCATTAGGCCAGAGTAAGCGTTAAGACCTTAACCTTTAGGCAAGAGTAAGAGTTTAAGACCTTAACCATTAGGCCAAAATAAGAGTTAAGACCTCAACCATTGGGCCAGAGCAAGAGTCTAAAACCTTAACCATTAGGCCACAGTAAGAGTCAAACACCTTAACCAATAGGCCAGAGTAAGAACAAAGACCTTAACCAGTAGGCCAGAGTAAGTGTCTAAGACCTTAACCATTAGGCCAGAGTAAGAGCCTAAGACCTTAACCATTAGGCCAGAGTAAGAGTCAATACCTTAACCAGTAGGCCAGAGTAAGAGTCTAAGACCTTAACCATTAGGTCAGAGTAAGAGTTAAGACCCAGAGTTAAGACCTTAACCATTAGGCCAGAGTAAGAGTCTCAGACCTTAAGCATTAGGCCAGAGTAAGAGTTAGGACCTTAAACATTAGGCCGGAGTAAGAGTCTAGACCTTACCATTAGGCCAGAGTAAGAGTTAAGACCTTAACCATTAGGCCAGTGTAAGAGTAAAGACCTTAATTAGTAGGCCAGAGTAAGAGTTAAGACCTTAACCATTAGGACAGAGTAAGAGTCTAAGATCTTAACCATTAGGCCAGAGTACGAGTTAAGACCTTAACCATTAGGCCAGAGTAAAACTCTAAGACCTTAACCAGTAGGCCAGAGTAAGAGCTAAGACCTTAACCAGTAGACCAGAGTAAGTGTCTAAGACCTTAACTATTAGGCCAGAGTAAGAGTTAAGACATTAACCATTAGGCCAGAGTAAGAGTTAAAGACTGTATCCATTAGGCCAGAGTAAGAGTTAAGACCTTAACTATTAGGCTAGAGTAAGTGTCTAAGACCTTAACCATTAGGCAAGAGTAAGAGTTAAGACCTTAACCATTAGGCCAGAGTAAGAGTCTAAGACCTTAACCATTAGGCCAGAGTAAGAGTCAATACCTTAACCACTAGGCCAGTGTAAGAGTCTAGACCTTAACCATTACGCCAGAGTTAGAGTCTAAGACCTTAGCCATTAGGCCAGAGTAAGAGTCAATACCTTAACCATTAGGCAAGAGTAAGAGTTAAGACCTTAACAGATTAGGCCAGAGTAAGAGTCTAAGACCTTAGCCGTTAGGCCAGAGTAAGAGTTAAGACCTTAACCATTAGGCCAGAGTAAGAGTCAAGACCTTAACCATTAAGCAAGAGTAAGAGTCTAAGACCTTAACCATTAGGCTAGAGTAAGAGTCTAAGACCTTAACCATTCACCTTAACCATTAGGCCAGAGTAAGAGTCTAAGACCTTAACCATTAGGCCAGAGTAAGAGTCAATACCTTAACCATTAGGCAAGAGTAAGAGTTAAGACCTTAACAGATTAGGCCAGAGTAAGAGTCTAAGACCTTAGCCGTTAGGCCAGAGTAAGAGTTAAGACCTTAACCATTAGGCCAGAGTAAGAGTCAAGACCTTAACCATTAAGCAAGAGTAAGAGTCTAAGACCTTAACCATTAGGCTAGAGTAAGAGTCTAAGACCTTAACCATTAGGCTAGAGTAAGAGTCTAGACCTTAACCATTAGGCCAGAGTAAGAGTCTAAGACCTTAACCAGTAGGCCAGAGTAAGAGTCTAAGACCTTAACCATTAGGCCAGAGTAAGAGTTAAGACCTTAGCCATTAGGCTAGAGTAAGAGTCTAAAACCTTAACCATTAGGCCAGAGTAAGCGTTAAGACCTTAACCTTTAGGCAAGAGTAAGAGTTTAAGACCTTAACCATTAGGCCAAAATAAGAGTTAAGACCTCAACCATTGGGCCAGAGCAAGAGTCTAAAACCTTAACCATTAGGCCACAGTAAGAGTCAAACACCTTAACCAATAGGCCAGAGTAAGAACAAAGACCTTAACCAGTAGGCCAGAGTAAGTGTCTAAGACCTTAACCATTAGGCCAGAGTAAGAGCCTAAGACCTTAACCATTAGGCCAGAGTAAGAGTCAATACCTTAACCAGTAGGCCAGAGTAAGAGTCTAAGACCTTAACCATTAGGTCAGAGTAAGAGTTAAGACCCAGAGTTAAGACCTTAACCATTAGGCCAGAGTAAGAGTCTCAGACCTTAAGCATTAGGCCAGGGTAAGAGTTAGGACTTTAAACATTAGGCCGGAGTAAGAGTCTAGACCTTACCATTAGGCCAGAGTAAGAGTTAAGACCTTAACCATTAGGCCAGTGTAAGAGTAAAGACCTTAATTAGTAGGCCAGAGTAAGAGTTAAGACCTTAACCATTAGGACAGAGTAAGAGTCTAAGATCTTAACCATTAGGCCAGAGTACGAGTTAAGACCTTAACCATTAGGCCAGAGTAAAACTCTAAGACCTTAACCAGTAGGCCAGAGTAAGAGCTAAGACCTTAACCAGTAGACCAGAGTAAGTGTCTAAGACCTTAACTATTAGGCCAGAGTAAGAGTTAAGACATTAACCATTAGGCCAGAGTAAGAGTTAAAGACCGTATCCATTAGGCCAGAGTAAGAGTTAAGACCTTAACTATTAGGCTAGAGTAAGTGTCTAAGACCTTAACCATTAGGCAAGAGTAAGAGTTAAGACCTTAACCATTAGGCCAGAGTAAGAGTCTAAGACCTTAACCATTAGGCCAGAGTAAGAGTCAATACCTTAACCACTAGGCCAGTGTAAGAGTCTAGACCTTAACCATTACGCCAGAGTTAGAGTCTAAGACCTTAGCCATTAGGCCAGAGTAAGAGTCAATACCTTAACCATTAGGCAAGAGTAAGAGTTAAGACCTTAACAGATTAGGCCAGAGTAAGAGTCTAAGACCTTAGCCGTTAGGCCAGAGTAAGAGTTAAGACCTTAACCATTAGGCCAGAGTAAGAGTCAAGACCTTAACCATTAAGCAAGAGTAAGAGTCTAAGACCTTAACCATTAGGCTAGAGTAAGAGTCTAAGACCTTAACCATTCACCTTAACCATTAGGCCAGAGTAAGAGTCTAAGACCTTAACCATTAGGCCAGAGTAAGAGTCAATACCTTAACCATTAGGCAAGAGTAAGAGTTAAGACCTTAACAGATTAGGCCAGAGTAAGAGTCTAAGACCTTAGCCGTTAGGCCAGAGTAAGAGTTAAGACCTTAACCATTAGGCCAGAGTAAGAGTCAAGACCTTAACCATTAAGCAAGAGTAAGAGTCTAAGACCTTAACCATTAGGCTAGAGTAAGAGTCTAAGACCTTAACCATTAGGCTAGAGTAAGAGTCTAGACCTTAACCATTAGGCCAGAGTAAGAGTCTAAGACCTTAACCATTAGGCCAAAGTAAAAGTCAAGACCTTAACCATTAGGCCAGAGTAAGAGTTAAGACCTTAACCATTTGGCCAGAGTACGAGTTAGGACCTTAACCATTAGGCCAGAGTAAGAGTCTAAGACCTTAACCAGTAGGCCAGAGTAAGAGCTAAGACCTTAACCATTAGGCCAGAGTAAGAGTCTAAGACCTTAACCATTAGGCCAGAGTAAGAGTTAAGACCTTAACCATTAGGCCAGAGAAAGAGTCTAAGACCTTAAGCATTAGGCCAGAGTAAGAGTTAAAACCTTAACCATTGGGGCCAGTGTAAGAGTAAAGACCTTAATCACTAGGCGATAGTAAGAGTTAAGACCTTAACCATTAGGCCAGAGTAAGAGTCTAAGACCTTAACCATTAGGTCAGAGTAAGAGTTAAGACCTTAACCAATCGGCCAGAATAAGAGTCTAAGACCTTAACCATTAGGCAAGAGTAAGAGTTAATACCTTAAACAGTAGGCCAGAGTAAGAGTCTAAGACCTTAACCATTAGACCAGAGTAAGAGTCTAAGACCTTAACCATTAGGCCAGAGTAAGAGTCTAAGACCTTACCCATTAGGCCAGAGTCAGAGTCTAAGACCTTAACCATTAGGTCAGAGTAAGAGTTAAGACCTTACCCATTAGGCAAGAGTAAGAGTTAAGACCTTAACAGATTAGGCCAGAGTAAGAGTCTAAGACCTTAACCATTAGGCCAGAGTAAGAGTCAAGACCTTAACTATTAGGCGAGAGTAAGAGTCTAAGACCTTAACCATTAGGCCAGAGTAAGAGTCAAGACCTTAACCATTAGGCCAGAGTAACAGTTAAGACCTTAACCATTAGGCCGGAGTAAGGGTCTAGATCTTACCATTAGGCCAGAGTAAGAGTTAAGACCTTAACCATTAGGCCAGAGTAAGAGTCTAAGACCTTAACCATTAGGTCAGAGTAAGAGTTAAGACCTTAACCATTAGGCCAGAGTAAGAGTCTAAGACCTTAACCATTAGACCAGAAGAAGAGTCTAAGACATTAACCATTAGGCCAGAGTAAGAGTCAATACCTTAACCATTAGGCCAGAGTAAGAGTATAGACCTTAACCATTAGGCCAGAGTAAGAATCTAAGACCTTAACCATTAGGCTAGAGTAAGAGTCTAAGACCTTAACCATTAGGCAAGAGTAAGAGTTAAGATCTTAACCATTAGGCCAGAGTAAGAGTCTAAGACATTAACCATTAGGCCAGAGTAAGAGTCAAGACCTTAACCATAAGGCCAGAGTAAGAGTTAAGACCTTAACCATTAGGCCGGAGTAAGGGTCTAGATCTTACCATTAGGCCAGAGTAAGAGTTAAGACCTTAACCATTAGGCCAGAGTAAGAGTCTAAGACCTTAACCATTAGGTCAGAGTAAGAGTTAAGACCTTAACCATTAGGCCAGAGTAAGATTCTAAGACCTTAACCATTAGGCCAGAGTAAGAGTCTAAGACATTAACCATTAGGCCAGAGTAAGAGTCAATACCTTAACCATTAGGCCAGAGTAAGAGTCTAGACCTTAACCATTAGGCCAGAGTAAGAATCTAAGACCTTAACCATTAGGCTAGAGTAAGAGTCTAAGACCTTAACCATTAGGCAAGAGTAAGAGTTAAGACCTTAACCATTAGGCCAGAGTAAGAGTCTAGACCTTAACCATTAGGCCAGAGTTAGAGTCTAAGACCTTAGCCATTAGGCCAGAGTTAGAGTCTAAGACCTTAACCATTAGGCTAGAGTAAGAGTCTAAGACCTTAACCATTAGGCAAGAGTAAGAGTCAATACCTTAACCAGTAGGCCAGAGTAAGAGTCTAAGACCTTAACCATTAGGTCAGAGTAAGAGTTAAGACCCAGAGTTAAGACCTTAACCATTAGGCCAGAGTAAGAGTCTCAGACCTTAAGCATTAGGCCAGAGTAAGAGTTAGGACCTTAAACATTAGGCCGGAGTAAGAGTCTAGACCTTACCATTAGGCCAGAGTAAGAGTTAAGACCTTAACCATTAGGCCAGTGTAAGAGTAAAGACCTTAATTAGTAGGCCAGAGTAAGAGTTAAGACCTTAACCATTAGGACAGAGTAAGAGTCTAAGACCTTAACCATTAGGCCAGAGTACGAGTTAAGACCTTAACCATTAGGCCAGAGTAAAACTCTAAGACCTTAACCAGTAGGCCAGAGTAAGAGCTAAGACCTTAACCAGTAGATCAGAGTAAGTGTCTAAGACCTTAACTATTAGGCCAGAGTAAGAGTTAAGACATTAACCATTAGGCCAGAGTAAGAGTTAAAGACCGTATCCATTAGGCCAGAGTAAGAGTTAAGACCTTAACTATTAGGCTAGAGTAAGTGTCTAAGACCTTAACCATTAGGCAAGAGTAAGAGTTAAGACCTTAACCATTAGGCCAGAGTAAGAGTCTAAGACCTTAACCATTAGGCCAGAGTAAGAGTCAATACCTTAACCACTAGGCCAGTGTAAGAGTCTAGACCTTAACCATTACGCCAGAGTTAGAGTCTAAGACCTTAGCCATTAGGCCAGAGTAAGAGTCAATACCTTAACCATTAGGCAAGAGTAAGAGTTAAGACCTTAACAGATTAGGCCAGAGTAAGAGTCTAAGACCTTAGCCGTTAGGCCAGAGTAAGAGTTAAGACCTTAACCATTAGGCCAGAGTAAGAGTCAAGACCTTAACCATTAAGCAAGAGTAAGAGTCTAAGACCTTAACCATTAGGCTAGAGTAAGAGTCTAAGACCTTAACCATTCACCTTAACCATTAGGCCAGAGTAAGAGTCTAAGACCTTAACCATTAGGCCAGAGTAAGAGTCAATACCTTAACCATTAGGCAAGAGTAAGAGTTAAGACCTTAAAAGATTAGGCCAGAGTAAGAGTCTAAGACCTTAGCCGTTAGGCCAGAGTAAGAGTTAAGACCTTAACCATTAGGCCAGAGTAATAGTCAAGACCTTAACCATTAAGCAAGAGTAAGAGTCTAAGACCTTAACCATTAGGCTAGAGTAAGAGTCTAAGACCTTAACCATTAGGCTAGAGTAAGAGTCTAGACCTTAACCATTAGGCCAGAGTAAGAGTCTAAGACCTTAACCAGTAGGCCAGAGTAAGAGTCTAAGACCTTAACCATTAGGCCAGAGTAAGAGTTAAGACCTTAGCCATTAGGCTAGAGTAAGAGTCTAAAACCTTAACCATTAGGCCAGAGTAAGCATTAAGACCTTAACCTTTAGGCAAGAGTAAGAGTTTAAGACCTTAACCATTAGGCCAAAATAAGAGTTAAGACCTCAACCATTGGGCCAGAGCAAGAGTCTAAAACCTTAACCATTAGGCCACAGTAAGAGTCAAACACCTTAACCAATAGGCCAGAGTAAGAACAAAGACCTTAACCAGTAGGCCAGAGTAAGTGTCTAAGACCTTAACCATTAGGCCAGAGTAAGAGCCTAAGACCTTAACCATTAGGCCAGAGTAAGAGTCAATACCTTAACCAGTAGGCCGGAGTAAGAGTCTAAGACCTTAACCATTAGGTCAGAGTAAGAGTTAAGACCCAGAGTTAAGACCTTAACCATTAGGCCAGAGTAAGAGTCTCAGACCTTAAGCATTAGGCCAGAGTAAGAGTTAGGACCTTAAACATTAGGCCGGAGTAAGAGTTAAGACCTTAACCATTAGGCCAGTGTAAGAGTAAAGACCTTAATTAGTAGGCCAGAGTAAGAGTTAAGACCTTAACCATTAGGACAGAGTAAGAGTCTAAGATCTTAACCATTAGGCCAGAGTACGAGTTAAGACCTTAACCATTAGGCCAGAGTAAAACTCTAAGACCTTAACCAGTAGGCCAGAGTAAGAGCTAAGACCTTAACCAGTAGACCAGAGTAAGTGTCTAAGACCTTAACTATTAGGCCAGAGTAAGAGTTAAGACATTAACCATTAGGCCAGAGTAAGAGTTAAAGACCGTATCCATTAGGCCAGAGTAAGAGTTAAGACCTTAACTATTAGGCTAGAGTAAGTGTCTAAGACCTTAACCATTAGGCAAGAGTAAGAGTTAAGACCTTAACCATTAGGCCAGAGTAAGAGTCTAAGACCTTAACCATTAGGCCAGAGTAAGAGTCAATACCTTAACCACTAGGCCAGTGTAAGAGTCTAGACCTTAACCATTACGCCAGAGTTAGAGTCTAAGACCTTAGCCATTAGGCCAGAGTAAGAGTCAATACCTTAACCATTAGGCAAGAGTAAGAGTTAAGACCTTAACAGATTAGGCCAGAGTAAGAGTCTAAGACCTTAGCCGTTAGGCCAGAGTAAGAGTTAAGACCTTAACCATTAGGCCAGAGTAAGAGTCAAGACCTTAACCATTAAGCAAGAGTAAGAGTCTAAGACCTTAACCATTAGGCTAGAGTAAGAGTCTAAGACCTTAACCATTCACCTTAACCATTAGGCCAGAGTAAGAGTCTAAGACCTTAACCATTAGGCCAGAGTAAGAGTCAATACCTTAACCATTAGGCAAGAGTAAGAGTTAAGACCTTAACAGATTAGGCCAGAGTAAGAGTCTAAGACATTAGCCGTTAGGCCAGAGTAAGAGTTAAGACCTTAACCATTAGGCCAGAGTAAGAGTCAAGACCTTAACCATTAAGCAAGAGTAAGAGTCTAAGACCTTAACCATTAGGCTAGAGTAAGAGTCTAAGACCTTAACCATTAGGCTAGAGTAAGAGTCTAGACCTTAACCATTAGGCCAGAGTAAGAGTCTAAGACCTTAACCATTAGGCCAAAGTAAAAGTCAAGACCTTAACCATTAGGCCAAAGTAAGAGTTAAGACCTTAACCATTTGGCCAGAGTACGAGTTAGGACCTTAACCATTAGGCCAGAGTAAGAGTCTAAGACCTTAACCAGTAGGCCAGAGTAAGAGCTAAGACCTTAACCATTAGGCCAGAGTAAGAGTCTAAGACCTTAACCATTAGGCCAGAGTAAGAGTTAAGACCTTAACCATTAGGCCAGAGAAAGAGTCTAAGACCTTAAGCATTAGGCCAGAGTAAGAGTTAAAACCTTAACCATTGGGGCCAGTGTAAGAGTAAAGACCTTAATCACTAGGCGATAGTAAGAGTTAAGACCTTAACCATTAGGCCAGAGTAAGAGTCTAAGACCTTAACCATTAGGTCAGAGTAAGAGTTAAGACCTTAACCAATCGGCCAGAATAAGAGTCTAAGACCTTAACCATTAGGCAAGAGTAAGAGTTAATACCTTAAACAGTAGGCCAGAGTAAGAGTCTAAGACCTTAACCATTAGACCAGAGTAAGAGTCTAAGACCTTAACCATTAGGCCAGAGTAAGAGTCTAAGACCTTACCCATTAGGCCAGAGTCAGAGTCTAAGACCTTAACCATTAGGTCAGAGTAAGAGTTAAGACCTTACCCATTAGGCAAGAGTAAGAGTTAAGACCTTAACAGATTAGGCCAGAGTAAGAGTCTAAGACCTTAACCATTAGGCCAGAGTAAGAGTCAAGACCTTAACTATTAGGCGAGAGTAAGAGTCTAAGACCTTAACCATTAGGCCAGAGTAAGAGTCAAGACCTTAACCATTAGGCCAGAGTAACAGTTAAGACCTTAACCATTAGGCCGGAGTAAGGGTCTAGATCTTACCATTAGGCCAGAGTAAGAGTTAAGACCTTAACCATTAGGCCAGAGTAAGAGTCTAAGACCTTAACCATTAGGTCAGAGTAAGAGTTAAGACCTTAACCATTAGGCCAGAGTAAGAGTCTAAGACCTTAACCATTAGACCAGAAGAAGAGTCTAAGACATTAACCATTAGGCCAGAGTAAGAGTCAATACCTTAACCATTAGGCCAGAGTAAGAGTCTAGACCTTAACCATTAGGCCAGAGTAAGAATCTAAGACCTTAACCATTAGGCTAGAGTAAGAGTCTAAGACCTTAACCATTAGGCAAGAGTAAGAGTTAAGATCTTAACCATTAGGCCAGAGTAAGAGTCTAAGACATTAACCATTAGGCCAGAGTAAGAGTCAAGACCTTAACCATAAGGCCAGAGTAAGAGTTAAGACCTTAACCATTAGGCCGGAGTAAGGGTCTAGATCTTACCATTAGGCCAGAGTAAGAGTTAAGACCTTAACCATTAGGCCAGAGTAAGAGTCTAAGACCTTAACCATTAGGTCAGAGTAAGAGTTAAGACCTTATCCATTAGGCCAGAGTAAGATTCTAAGACCTTAACCATTAGGCCAGAGTAAGAGTCTAAGACATTAACCATTAGGCCAGAGTAAGAGTCAATACCTTAACCATTAGGCCAGAGTAAGAGTCTAGACCTTAACCATTAGGCCAGAGTAAGAATCTAAGACCTTAACCATTAGGCTAGAGTAAGAGTCTAAGACCTTAACCATTAGGCAAGAGTAAGAGTTAAGACCTTAACCATTAGGCCAGAGTAAGAGTCTAGACCTTAACCATTAGGCCAGAGTTAGAGTCTAAGACCTTAGCCATTAGGCCAGAGTTAGAGTCTAAGACCTTAACATTAGGCTAGAGTAAGAGTCTAAGACCTTAACCATTAGGCTAGAGTAAGAGTCTAGACCTTAACCATTAGGCCAGAGGAAGAGTCTAACACCTTAACCATTATTCCAGAGTAAAAGTCAAGACTTTAACCATTAGGCCAGAGTAAGAATCTAAGACTTTAATGATTAAGGCAAGAGGAAGAGTCTAAGACCTTAACCATTAGGCCAGAGTAAGAGTTAAGCCCTTCACCATTAGGCCAGAGTAAGAGTTAAGACCTTAATCATTAGGCCAGAGTAAGAGTCTAAGACCTTAACCAATAGGCAAGAGTAAGAGTCTAAGACCTTAACCAGTAGGCCAGAGTAAGTGTTAAGCCCTTCACCATTAGGCCAGGGTAAGAGTTAAGACCTTAATCATTAGGCCAGAGTAAGAGTCTAAGACCTTAACCATTAGGCTAGAGTAAGAGTCTAAGACCTTAACCATTAGGCTAGAGTAAGAGTTAAGACCTTAACCATTAGGCCAGAGTAAGAGTCTAGACCTTACCATTAGGACAGACTTAGAGTATAAGACCTTAACCATTAGGCCAGAGTAAGAGTCAAGACCTTAACCATTAGGACAGAGTAAGAGTCTAAGACCTTAACCATTAGGCCAGAGTAAGATCTAAGACCTTAACCAGTAGGCCAGAGTAAGATTTAAGACCTTAACCAGTAGCCCAGAGTAAGAGTCTAATACCTTAACCATTAGGCCAGAGTAAGAGTCTAAGAACTTAACCATTAGGTCAGAGTAAGAGTCTAAGACCTTAACCGTTAGGCTAGTGTAAGAATCAAGACCTTAACCATTAGGCCAGAGTAAGAGTCTAGACCTTAACCATCAGGCCAGAGTAAGAATCTAAGACTTTCACGATTAGGCCAGAGTAAGAGTTAATACCTTAACCATTAGGCCAGAGTAAGAGTCAAGACCTTAACCATTAGGCCAGAGTAAGAGATAAGACCTTAACCTTTAGGCCAGAGTAAGAGTTAAGACCTTAACCATTGGGCCAGAGTAAGAGTTAAGACCTTAACCATTGGGCCAGAGTAAGAGTCTAAGACCTTAGCCATTAGGCCAGAGTAAAAGTCAAGACCTTAACCATTAGGCCAGAGTAAGAGTCTAAGACTTTAACGATTAGGCCAGAGTAAGAGTCTTAACCATTAGGCCAGAGTAAGAGTTAAGACCTTAACCATTGGGCCAGAGTAAGAGTTAAGACCTTAACCATTGGGCCAGAGTAAGAGTCTAAGACCTTAACCATTAGGCCAGAGTAAGAGTTAAGAAATTAACCATTAGGCAAGAGTAAGAGTCTAAGACATTACCCATTAGGCAAGAGTAAGAGTCAAGACCTTAACCATTAGGAAAGAGTAAGAGTCTAAGAACTTAACCATTAGGTCAGAGTAAGAGTCTAAGACCTTAACCATTAGGTCAAAGTAAGACTTAAGACCTTATCCAGTAGGCCAGAGTAAGAGTTTGAGACCTTAACCATTAGGCCAGAGTAAGAGTCTAAGACCTTAACCATTAGGCCAGAGTAAGAGTCTAAGACCTTAACCATTAGGCTAGAGTAAGAGTCTAAGACCTTAACCAGTAGGCCAGAGTAAGAGTCTAAGACCTTAACCATTAGGCTAGAGTAAGAGTCTAAGACCTTAACCATTAGGCTAGAGTAAGAGTTAAGACCTTAACCATTAGGCCAGAGTAAGAGTCTAGACCTTACCATTAGGACAGACTTAGAGTATAAGACCTTAACCATTAGGCCAGAGTAAGAGTCAAGACCTTAACCATTAGGACAGAGTAAGAGTCTAAGACCTTAACCATTAGGCCAGAGTAAGATCTAAGACCTTAACCAGTAGGCCAGAGTAAGATTTAAGACCTTAACCAGTAGCCCAGAGTAAGAGTCTAATACCTTAACCATTAGGCCAGAGTAAGAGTCTAAGAACTTAACCATTAGGTCAGAGTAAGAGTCTAAGACCTTAACCGTTAGGCTAGTGTAAGAATCAAGACCTTAACCATTAGGCCAGAGTAAGAGTCTAGACCTTAACCATCAGGCCAGAGTAAGAATCTAAGACTTTCACGATTAGGCCAGAGTAAGAGTTAATACCTTAACCATTAGGCCAGAGTAAGAGTCAAGACCTTAACCATTAGGCCAGAGTAAGAGATAAGACCTTAACCTTTAGGCCAGAGTAAGAGTTAAGACCTTAACCATTGGGCCAGAGTAAGAGTTAAGACCTTAACCATTGGGCCAGAGTAAGAGTCTAAGACCTTAGCCATTAGGCCAGAGTAAAAGTCAAGACCTTAACCATTAGGCCAGAGTAAGAGTCTAAGACTTTAACGATTAGGCCAGAGTAAGAGTCTTAACCATTAGGCCAGAGTAAGAGTTAAGACCTTAACCATTGGGCCAGAGTAAGAGTTAAGACCTTAACCATTGGGCCAGAGTAAGAGTCTAAGACCTTAACCATTAGGCCAGAGTAAGAGTTAAGAAATTAACCATTAGGCAAGAGTAAGAGTCTAAGACATTACCCATTAGGCAAGAGTAAGAGTCCAGACCTTAACCATTAGGAAAGAGTAAGAGTCTAAGAACTTAACCATTAGGTCAGAGTAAGAGTCTAAGACCTTAACCATTAGGTCAAAGTAAGACTTAAGACCTTATCCAGTAGGCCAGAGTAAGAGTTTGAGACCTTAACCATTAGGCCAGAGTAAGAGTCTAAGACCTTAACCATTAGGCCAGAGTAAGAGTCTAAGACCTTAACCATTAGGCTAGAGTAAGAGTCTAAGACCTTAACCAGTAGGCCAGAGTAAGAGTCTAAGACCTTAACCATTAGGCCAGAGTAAGAGTTAAGACCTTAACCATTAGGCCAGAGTAAGAGTCAAGACCTTAACCATTAGGCCAGAGTAAGAGTTAAGACCTTAGCCATTAGGCTAGAGTAAGAGTCTAAAACCTTAACCATTAGGCCAGAGTAAGAGTTAAGACCTTAACCATTAGGCAAGAGTAAGAGTTTAAGAAGTTAACCATTAGGCCAAAATAAGAGTTAAGACCTCAACCATTGGGCCAGAGCAAGAGTCTAAAACCTTAACCATTAGGCCACAGTAAGAGTCAAACACCTTAACCAATAGGCCAGAGTAAGAACAAAGACCTTAACCAGTAGGCCAGAGTAAGTGTCTAAGACCTTAACCATTAGGCCAGAGTAAGAGCCTAAGACCTTAACCATTAGGTCAGAGTAAGAGTTAAGACCCAGAGTTAAGACCTTAACCATTAGGCCAGAGTAAGAGTCTAAGACCTTAAGCATTAGGCCAGAGTAAGAGTTAGGACCTTAACCATTAGGCCTGAGTAAGAGTCTAGACCTTACCATTGGGCCAGAGTAAGAGTTAAGACCTTAACCATTAGGCCAGTGTAAGAGTAAAGACCTTAATTAGTAGGCCAGAGTAAGAGTTAAGACCTTAACCATTAGGACAGAGTAAGAGTCTAAGATCTTAACCATTAGACCAGAGTAAGAGTCTAAGACCTTAACCATTAGGCCAGAGTAAGAGTCTAAGACCTTACCCATTAGGCCAGAGTAAGAGTCTAGATATTAACCATTAGGCCAGAGTTAGAGTCTAAGACCTTAACCATTAGGACAGAGTAAGAGTCTAAGATCTTAACCATTAGGCCAGAGTACGAGTTAAGACCTTAACTATTAGGCCAGAGTAAGAGTCTAAGACCTTAACCAGTAGGCCAGAGTAAGAGCTAAGACCTTAACCATTAGGCCAGAGTAAGAGTCTAAGACCTTAACCATTAGGCCAGAGTAAGAGTTAAGACCTTAACCATTAGGCCAGAGAAAGAGTCTAAGACCTTAAGCATTAGGCCAGAGTAAGAGTCTAATACGTTAACCATTAGGCCAGAGTAAGAGTCTAAGAACTTAACCATTAGGTCAGAGTAAGAGTCTAAGACCTTAACCGTTAGGCTAGTGTAAGAATCAAGACCTTAACCATTAGGCCAGAGTAAGAGTCTAGACCTTAACCATCAGGCCAGAGTAAGAATCTAAGACTTTCACGATTAGGCCAGAGTAAGAGTTAATACCTTAACCATTAGGCCAGAGTAAGAGTCAAGACCTTAACCATTAGGCCAGAGTAAGAGATAAGACCTTAACCTTTAGGCCAGAGTAAGAGTTAAGACCTTAACCATTGGGCCAGAGTAAGAGTTAAGACCTTAACCATTGGGCCAGAGTAAGAGTCTAAGACCTTAGCCATTAGGCCAGAGTAAAAGTCAAGACCTTAACCATTAGGCCAGAGTAAGAGTCTAAGACTTTAACGATTAGGCCAGAGTAAGAGTCTTAACCATTAGGCCAGAGTAAGAGTTAAGACCTTAACCATTGGGCCAGAGTAAGAGTTAAGACCTTAACCATTGGGCCAGAGTAAGAGTCTAAGACCTTAACCATTAGGCCAGAGTAAGAGTTAAGAAATTAACCATTAGGCAAGAGTAAGAGTCTAAGACATTACCCATTAGGCAAGAGTAAGAGTCAAGACCTTAACCATTAGGAAAGAGTAAGAGTCTAAGAACTTAACCATTAGGTCAGAGTAAGAGTCTAAGACCTTAACCATTAGGTCAAAGTAAGACTTAAGACCTTATCCAGTAGGCCAGAGTAAGAGTTTGAGACCTTAACCATTAGGCCAGAGTAAGAGTCTAAGACCTTAACCATTAGGCCAGAGTAAGAGTCTAAGACCTTAACCATTAGGCTAGAGTAAGAGTCTAAGACCTTAACCAGTAGGCCAGAGTAAGAGTCTAAGACCTTAACCATTAGGCCAGAGTAAGAGTTAAGACCTTAACCATTAGGCCAGAGTAAGAGTCAAGACCTTAACCATTAGGCCAGAGTAAGAGTTAAGACCTTAGCCATTAGGCTAGAGTAAGAGTCTAAAACCTTAACCATTAGGCCAGAGTAAGAGTTAAGACCTTAACCATTAGGCAAGAGTAAGAGTTTAAGAAGTTAACCATTAGGCCAAAATAAGAGTTAAGACCTCAACCATTGGGCCAGAGCAAGAGTCTAAAACCTTAACCATTAGGCCACAGTAAGAGTCAAACACCTTAACCAATAGGCCAGAGTAAGAACAAAGACCTTAACCAGTAGGCCAGAGTAAGTGTCTAAGACCTTAACCATTAGGCCAGAGTAAGAGCCTAAGACCTTAACCATTAGGTCAGAGTAAGAGTTAAGACCCAGAGTTAAGACCTTAACCATTAGGCCAGAGTAAGAGTCTAAGACCTTAAGCATTAGGCCAGAGTAAGAGTTAGGACCTTAACCATTAGGCCTGAGTAAGAGTCTAGACCTTACCATTGGGCCAGAGTAAGAGTTAAGACCTTAACCATTAGGCCAGTGTAAGAGTAAAGACCTTAATTAGTAGGCCAGAGTAAGAGTTAAGACCTTAACCATTAGGACAGAGTAAGAGTCTAAGATCTTAACCATTAGACCAGAGTAAGAGTCTAAGACCTTAACCATTAGGCCAGAGTAAGAGTCTAAGACCTTACCCATTAGGCCAGAGTAAGAGTCTAGATATTAACCATTAGGCCAGAGTTAGAGTCTAAGACCTTAACCATTAGGACAGAGTAAGAGTCTAAGATCTTAACCATTAGGCCAGAGTACGAGTTAAGACCTTAACTATTAGGCCAGAGTAAGAGTCTAAGACCTTAACCAGTAGGCCAGAGTAAGAGCTAAGACCTTAACCATTAGGCCAGAGTAAGAGTCTAAGACCTTAACCATTAGGCCAGAGTAAGAGTTAAGACCTTAACCATTAGGCCAGAGAAAGAGTCTAAGACCTTAAGCATTAGGCCAGAGAAAGAGTCTAAGACCTTAACCATTAGGTCAGAGTAAGAGTTAAGACCTTAACCATTAGGCCAGAATAAGAGTCTAAGACCTTAACCATTAGGCAAGAGTAAGAGTTAATACCTTAAACAGTAGGCCGGAGTAAGAGTCTAAGACCTTAACCATTAGACCAGAGTAAGAGTCTAAGACCTTAACCATTAGGCCAGAGTAAGAGTCTAAGACCTTACCCATTAGGCCAGAGTCAGAGTCTAAGACCTTAACCATTAGGTCAGAGTAAGAGTTAAGACCTTAACCACTAGGTCAGAGTAAGAGTTAAGACCTTAACCATTAGGTGAGAGTAAGAGTCTAAGACCTTAACCATTAGGCCAGAGTAAGAGTCAAGACCTTAACCATAAGAACAGAGTTAGAGTTAAGACCTTAACCATTAGGCCAGAGTAAGAGTCTAAGACCTTAACCATTAGGTCAGAGTAAGAGTTAAGACCTTAACCATCAGGCCAGAGTAAGATTCTAAGACCTTAACCATTAGGCCAGAGTAAGAGTCTAAGACATTAACCATTAGGCCAGAGTAAGAGTCAATACCTTAACCATTAGGCCAGAGTAAGAGTCTAGACCTTAACCATTAGGCCAGAGTAAGAATCTAAGACCTTAACCATTAGGCTAGAGTAAGAGTCTAAGACCTTAACCATTAGGCAAGAGTAAGAGTTAAGACCTTAACCATTAGGCCAGAGTAAGAGTCTAAGACTTTAACCATTAGGCCAGAGAAAGAGTCAATACCTTAACCATTAGGCCAGAGTAAGAGTCTAAGACCTTAACCATTAGGCCAAGGTAAGAGTTAAGACCTTACCATTAGGCCAGAGTAGGAGTTTAAGACCTTAACCATTAGGCCAGAGTTAGAGTCTAAGACCTTAACCAATTGGCCAGAGTAAGGGCAAAGACCTTAACCATTAGGCCAGAGCAAGATTTAAGACCTTAACCAGTAGGCCAGAGTAAGAGTTAAGACCTTAACCAGTAGCCCAGAGTAAGAGTCTAAGACCTTAACCATTAGGCCAGAGTAAGAGTCAAGACCTTAACCATTAGGCCAGAGTAAGAGTCTAAGACCTTAAGCATTAGGCCAGAGTAAGAGTTAGGACCTTAACCATTAGGCCGGAGTAAGAGTCTAGACCTTACCATTGGGCCAGAGTAAGAGTTAAGACCTTAACCATTAGGCCAGTGTAAGAGTAAAGACCTTAATTAGTAGGCCAGAGTAAGAGTTAAGACCTTAACCATTAGGACAGAGTAAGAGTCTAAGATCTTAACCATTAGGCCAGAGTACGAGTTACGACCTTAACCATTAGGCCAGAGTAAGAGTCTAAGACCTTAACCAGTAGGCCAGAGTAAGAGCTAAGACCTTAACCATTAGGCCAGAGTAAGAGTCTAAGACCTTAACCATTAGGCCAGAGTAAGAGTTAAGACCTTAACCATTAGGCCAGAGAAAGAGTCTAAGACCTTAAGCATTAGGCCAGAGAAAGAGTCTAAGACCTTAACCATTAGGTCAGAGTAAGAGTTAAGACCTTAACCATTAGGCCAGAATAAGAGTCTAAGACCTTAACCATTAGGCAAGAGTAAGAGTTAATACCTTAAACAGTAGGCCGGAGTAAGAGTCTAAGACCTTAACCATTAGACCAGAGTAAGAGTCTAAGACCTTAACCATTAGGCCAGAGTAAGAGTCTAAGACCTTACCCATTAGGCCAGAGTCAGAGTCTAAGACCTTAACCATTAGGTCAGAGTAAGAGTTAAGACCTTAACCATTAGGTCAGAGTAAGAGTTAAGACCTTAACCATTAGGTGAGAGTAAGAGTCTAAGACCTTAACCATTAGGCCAGAGTAAGAGTCAAGACCTTAACCATAAGAACAGAGTAAGAGTTAAGACCTTAACCATTAGGCCGGAGTAAGGGTCTAGATCTTACCATTAGGCCAGAGTAAGAGTTAAGACCTTAACCATTAGGCCAGAGTAAGAGTCTAAGACATTAACCATTAGGCCAGAGTAAGAGTCAATACCTTAACCATTAGGCCAGAGTAAGAGTCTAGACCTTAACCATTAGGCCAGAGTAAGAATCTAAGACCTTAACCATTAGGCTAGAGTAAGAGTCTAAGACCTTAACCATTAGGCAAGAGTAAGAGTTAAGACCTTAACCATTAGGCCAGAGTAAGAGTCTAAGACTTTAACCATTAGGCCAGAGTAAGAGTCAATACCTTAACCATTAGGCCAGAGTAAGAGTCTAAGACCTTAACCATTAGGCCAAGGTAAGAGTTAAGACCTTACCATTAGGCCAGAGTAGGAGTTTAAGACCTTAACCATTAGGCCAGAGTTAGAGTCTAAGACCTTAACCAATTGGCCAGAGTAAGGGCAAAGACCTTAACCATTAGGCCAGAGCAAGATTTAAGACCTTAACCAGTAGGCCAGAGTCAGAGTTAAGACCTTAACCAGTAGCCCAGAGTAAGAGTCTAAGACCTTAACCATTAGGCCAGAGTAAGAGTCAAGACCTTAACCATTAGGTCAGAGTAAGAGTCTAAGACCTTAACCGTTAGGCCAGTGTAAGAATTAAGACCTTAACCATTAGGCCAGAGTAAGAGTCTAAGACATTAACCATTAGGCCAGAGTAAGAGTCAATACCTTAACCATTAGGCCAAAGTAAGAGTCTAGACCTTAACCATTAGGCCAGAGTAAGAATCTAAGACCTTAACCATTAGGCTAGAGTAAGAGTCTTAGACCTTAACCATTAGGCCAGTGTAAGAATTAAGACCTTAACCATCAGGCCAGAGTAAGAGTCTAAGACATTAACCATTAGGCCAGAGTAAGAGTCAATACCTTAACCATTAGGCCAAAGTAAGAGTCTAGACCTTAACCATTAGGCCAGAGTTAGAGTCTTAGACCTTAGCCATTAGGCCAGAGTTAGAGTCTACGACCTTAACCATTAGGCTAGAGTAAGAGTCTAAGACCTTAACCATTAGGCAAGAGTAAGAGTTAAGACCCTAACCATTAGGCCAGAGTAAGAGTCTAAGACCTTAAGCATTAGGCTAGAGTAAGAGTCTAAGACCTTAACCATTAGGCCAGAGTAAGAGTCTAGACCTTAACCATTAGGCCAGAGTTAGAGTCTAAGACCTTAAGCATTAGGCCAGAGTAAGAGTTAAGACCTTAACCATTAGGCCAGAGAAAGAGTCTAAGACCTTAAGCATTAGGCCAGAGTAAGAGGTAAAACCTTAACCATTAGGCCAGTGTAAGAGTAAAGACCTTAATCAGTAGGCCATAGTAAGAGTTAAGACCTTAACCATTAGGCCAGAGTAAGAGTCTAAGACCTTAACCATTAGGTCAGAGTAAGAGTTAAGACCATAACCATTAGGCCAGAATAAGAGTCTAAGACCTTAACCATTAGGCAAGAGTAAGAGTTAATACCTTAAACAGTAGGCCAGAGTAAGAGTCTCAGACCTTAACCATTAGACCAGAGTAAGAGTCTAAGACCTTAACCATTAGGCTAGAGTAAGAGTCTAAGACCTTAACCATTAGGCAAGAGTAAGAGTTAAGACCTTAACCATTAGGCCAGTGTAAGGGTCTAGATCTTACCATTAGGCCAGAGTAAGAGTTAATACCTTAACCATTAGGCCAGAATAAAAGTCTAAGACCTTAACCATTAGGTCAGAGTAAGAGTTAAGACCTTAACCATTAGGCCAGAGTAAGATTCTAAGACCTTGACCATTAGGCCAGAGTAAGAGTCTAAGACTTTAACGATTAGGCCAGAGTAAGAGTCTTAACCATTAGGCCAGAGTAAGAGTTAAGACCTTAACCATTGGGCCAGAGTAAGAGTTAAGACCTTAACCATTGGGCCAGAGTAAGAGTCTAAGACCTTAACCATTAGGCCAGAGTAAGAGTTAAGAACTTAACCATTAGGCAAGAGTAAGAGTCTAAGACATTACCCATTAGGCCAGAGTAAGAGTCAAGACCTTAATCATTAGGCCAGAGTAAGAGTCTAAGAACTTAACCATTAGGTCAGAGTAAGAGTCTAAGACCTTAACGATTAGGTCAAAGTAAGACTTAAGACCTTATCCAGTGGGCCAGAGTAAGAGTTTGAGACCTTAACCATTAGGCCAGAGTAAGAGTCTAAGACCTTAACCATTAGGCCAGAGTAAGAGTCTAAGACCTTAACCATTAGGCTAGAGTAAGAGTCTAAGACCTTAACCAGTAGGCCAGAGTAAGAGTCTAAGACCTTAACCATTAGGCCAGAGTAAGAGTTAAGACCTTAACCATTAGGCCAGAGTAAGAGTCAAGACCTTAACCATTAGGCCAGAGTAAGAGTTAAGACCTTAGCCATTAGGCTAGAGTAAGAGTCTAAAACCTTAACCATTAGGCCAGAGTAAGAGTTAAGACCTTAACCATTAGGCAAGAGTAATAGTTTAAGACCTTAACCATTAGGCCAAAATAAGAGTTAAGACCTCAACCATTGGGCCAGAGCAAGAGTCTAAAACCTTAACCATTAGGCCACAGTAAGAGTCAAACACCTTAACCAATAGGCCAGAGTAAGAACAAAGACCTTAACCAGTAGGCCAGAGTAAGTGTCTAAGACCTTAACCATTAGGCCAGAGTAAGAGCCTAAGACCTTAACCATTAGGCCAGAGTAAGAGTCAATACCTTAACCAGTAGGCCAGAGTAAGAGTCTAAGACCTTAACCATTAGGTCAGAGTAAGAGTTAAGACCCAGAGTTAAGACCTTAACCAGTAGGCCAGAGTAAGAGTCTAAGACCTTAAGCATTAGGCCAGAGTAAGAGTTAGGACCTTAACCATTAGGCCGGAGTAAGAGTCTAGACCTTACCATTAGGCCAGAGTAAGATTTAAGACCTTAACCATTAGGCCAGTGTAAGAGTAAAGACCTTAATTAGTAGGCCAGAGTAAGAGTTAAGACCTTAACCATTAGGACAGAGTAAGAGTCTAAGACCTTAACCAATTGGCCAGAGTAAGAGCAAAGACCTTAACCATTAGGCCAAAGTAAGATTTAAGACCTTAACCAGTAGGCCAGAGTAAGAGTTAAGACCTTAAGCATTAGGCCAGAGAAAGAGTCCAAGACCTTAACCATTAGGTCAGAGTAAGAGTTAAGACCTTAACCATTAGGCCAGAATAAGAGTCTAAGACCTTAACCATTAGGCAAGAGTAAGAGTTAATACCTTAAACAGTAGGCCGGAGTAAGAGTCTAAGACCTTAACCATTAGACCAGAGTAAGAGTCTAAGGCCTTAACCATTAGGCCAGAGTAAGAGTCTAAGACCTTACCCATTAGGCCAGAGTCAGAGTCTAAGAACTTAACCATTAGGTCAGAGTAAGAGTTAAGACCTTAACCATTAGGTGAGAGTAAGAGTCTAAGACCTTAACCATTAGGCCAGAGTAAGAGTTAAGACCTTAACCATTAGGCCAGAGTAAGAGTCTAAGACCTTAACCATTAGGTCAGAGTAAGAGTTAAGACCTTAACCATCAGGCCAGAGTAAGATTCTAAGACCTTAACCATTAGGCCAGAGTAAGAGTTAAGAACTTAACCATTAGGCAAGAGTAAGAGTCTAAGACATTACCCATTAGGCCAGAGTAAGAGTCAAGACCTTAATCATTAGGCCAGAGTAAGAGTCTAAGAACTTAACCATTAGGTCAGAGTAAGAGTCTAAGACCTTAACGATTAGGTCAAAGTAAGACTTAAGACCTTATCCAGTGGGCCAGAGTAAGAGTTTGAGACCTTAACCATTAGGCCAGAGTAAGAGTCTAAGACCTTAACCAGTAGGCCAGAGTAAGAGTCTAAGACCTTAACCATTAGGCCAGAGTAAGAGTTAAGACCTTAACCATTAGGCCAGAGTAAGAGTCAAGACCTTAACCATTAGGCCAGAGTAAGAGTTAAGACCTTAGCCATTAGGCTAGAGTAAGAGTCTAAAACCTTAACCATTAGGCCAGAGTAAGAGTTAAGACCTTAACCATTAGGCAAGAGTAAGAGTTTAAGACCTTAACCATTAGGCCAAAATAAGAGTTAAGACCTCAACCATTGGGCCAGAGCAAGAGTCTAAAACCTTAACCATTAGGCCACAGTAAGAGTCAAACACCTTAACCAATAGGCCAGAGTAAGAACAAAGACCTTAACCAGTAGGCCAGAGTAAGTGTCTAAGACCTTAACCATTAGGCCAGAGTAAGAGCCTAAGACCTTAACCATTAGGCCAGAGTAAGAGTCAATACCTTAACCAGTAGGCCAGAGTAAGAGTCTAAGACCTTAACCATTAGGTCAGAGTAAGAGTTAAGACCCAGAGTTAAGACCTTAACCAGTAGGCCAGAGTAAGAGTCTAAGACCTTAAGCATTAGGCCAGAGTAAGAGTTAGGACCTTAACCATTAGGCCGGAGTAAGAGTCTAGACCTTACCATTAGGCCAGAGTAAGATTTAAGACCTTAACCATTAGGCCAGTGTAAGAGTAAAGACCTTAATTAGTAGGCCAGAGTAAGAGTTAAGACCTTAACCATTAGGACAGAGTAAGAGTCTAAGACCTTAACCAATTGGCCAGAGTAAGAGCAAAGACCTTAACCATTAGGCCAAAGTAAGATTTAAGACCTTAACCAGTAGGCCAGAGTAAGAGTTAAGACCTTAAGCATTAGGCCAGAGAAAGAGTCCAAGACCTTAACCATTAGGTCAGAGTAAGAGTTAAGACCTTAACCATTAGGCCAGAATAAGAGTCTAAGACCTTAACCATTAGGCAAGAGTAAGAGTTAATACCTTAAACAGTAGGCCGGAGTAAGAGTCTAAGACCTTAACCATTAGACCAGAGTAAGAGTCTAAGGCCTTAACCATTAGGCCAGAGTAAGAGTCTAAGACCTTACCCATTAGGCCAGAGTCAGAGTCTAAGAACTTAACCATTAGGTCAGAGTAAGAGTTAAGACCTTAACCATTAGGTGAGAGTAAGAGTCTAAGACCTTAACCATTAGGCCAGAGTAAGAGTTAAGACCTTAACCATTAGGCCAGAGTAAGAGTCTAAGACCTTAACCATTAGGTCAGAGTAAGAGTTAAGACCTTAACCATCAGGCCAGAGTAAGATTCTAAGACCTTAACCATTAGGCCAGAGTAAGAGTCTAAGACATTAACCATTAGGCCAGAGTAAGAGTCAATACCTTGACCATTAGGCCAGAGTAAGAGTCTAGACCTTAACCATTAGGCCAGAGTAAGAATCTAAGACCTTAACCATTAGGCTAGAGTAAGAGTCTAAGACCTTATCCATTAGGCAAGAGTAAGAGTTAAGACCTTAACCATTAGGCCAGAGTAAGAGTCTAAGACCTTAACCATTAGGCCAGAGTAAGAGTCAATACCTTAACCATTAGGCCAGAGTAAGAGTCTAAGACCTTAACCATTAGGCCAAGGTAAGAGTTAAGACCTTACCATTAGGCCAGAGTAAGAGTTTAAGACCTTAACCATTAGGCCAGAGTTAGAGTCTAAGACCTCAACCAATTGGCCAGAGTAAGGGCAAAGACCTTAACCATTAGGCCAGAGTAAGATTTAAGACCTTAACCAGTAGACCAGAGTAAGAGTTAAGACATTAACCAGTAGCCCAGAGTAAGAGTCTAAGACCTTAACCATTAGGCCAGAGTAAGAGTCAAGACCTTAACCATTAGGTCAGAGTAAGAGTCTAAGACCTTAATCGTTAGGCCAGTGTAAGAATTAAGACCTTAACCATTAGGCCAGAGTAAGAGTCTAAGACAGTAACCATTAGGCCAGAGTAAGAGTCAACACCTTAACCTTTAGGCCAGAGTAAGAGTCTAGACCTTAACCATTAGGCCAGAGTAAGAATCTAAGACCTTAACCATTAGGCTAGAGTAAGAGTCTTAGACCTTAACCATTAGGCCAGTGTAAGAATTAAGACCTTAACCATTAGGCCAGAGTAAGAGTCTAAGACATTAACCATTAGGCCAGAGTAAGAGTCAATACCTTAACCATTAGGCCAAAGTAAGAGTCTAGACCTTAACCATTAGGCCAGAGTTAGAGTCTTAGACCTTAGCCATTAGGCCAGAGTTAGAGTCTAAGACCTTAACCATTAGGCTAGAGTAAGAGTCTAAGACCTTAACCATTAGGCTAGAGTAAGAGTTAAGACCCTAACCATTAGGCCAGAGTAAGAGTCTAAGACCTTAAGCATTAGGCTAGAGTAAGAGTCTAAGACCTTAACCATTAGGCCAGAGTAAGAGTCTAGACCTTAACCATTAGGCCAGAGTTAGAGTCTAAGACCTTAAGCATTAGGCCAGAGTAAGAGTTAAGACCTTAACCATTAGGCCAGAGAAAGAGTCTAAGACCTTAAGCATTAGGCCAGAGTAAGAGTTAAAACCTTAACCATTAGGCCAGTGTAAGAGTAAAGACCTTAATCAGTAGGCCATAGTAAGAGTTAAGACCTTAACCATTAGGCCAGAGTAAGAGTCTAAGACCTTAACCATTAGGTCAGAGTAAGAGTTAAGACCTTAACCATTAGGCCAGAATAAGAGTCTAAGACCTTAACCATTAGGCAAGAG
Source organism: Triturus cristatus (assembly GCF_964204655.1). Lineage (NCBI taxonomy): Eukaryota > Metazoa > Chordata > Amphibia > Caudata > Salamandridae > Triturus > Triturus cristatus. The sequence goes on from NC_140590.1 coordinate 1,312,555,897, forward strand.
TAAGAGTTAATACCTTAAACAGTAGGCCAGAGTAAGAGTCTCAGACCTTAACCATTAGACCAGAGTAAGAGTCTAAGACCTTAACCATTAGGCTAGAGTAAGAGTCTAAGACCTTAACCATTAGGCAAGAGTAAGAGTTAAGACCTTAACCATTAGGCCTGAGTAAGGGTCTAGATCTTACCATTAGGCCAGAGTAAGAGTTAATACCTTAACCATTAGGCCAGAGTAAAAGTCTAAGACCTTAACCATTAGGTCAGAGTAAGAGTTAAGACCTTAACCATTAGGCCAGAGTAAGATTCTAAGACCTTGACCATTAGGCTAGAGTAAGAGTCTAAGACATTAACCATTAGGCCAGAGTAAGAGTCAATACCTTAACCATTAGGCCAGAGTAAGAGTCTAGACCTTAACCATTAGGCCAGAGTAAGAATCTAAGACCTTAACCATTAGGCTAGAGTAAGAGTCTAAGACCTTAACCATTAGGCAAGAGTAAGAGTTAAGACCTTAACCATTAGGCCAGAATAAGAGTCTAAGACCTTAACCATTAGGCCAGAGTAAGAGTCAATACCTTAACCATTAGGCCAGAGTAAGAGTCTAAGACCTTAACCATTAGGCCAAGGTAAGAGTTAAGACCTTACCATTAGGCCAGAGTAAGAGTTTAAGACCTTAACCATTAGGCCAGAGTTAGAGTCTAAGACCTTAACCGTTAGGCCAGTGTAAGAATTAAGACCTTAACCATTAGGCCAGAGTAAGAGTCTAAGACCTTAACCATTAGGCCAGAGTAAGAGTCAATACCTTAACCATTAGGCCAGAGTAAGAGTCTAGACCTTAACCATTAGGCCAGAGTAAGAATCTAAGACCTTAACCATTAGGCTAGAGTAAGAGTCTTAGACCTTAACCATTAGGCAAGAGTAAGAGTTAAGACCTTAACCCTTAGGCCAGAGTAAGAGTCTAAGACCTTAACCATTAGGCCAGAGTAAGAGTCTAAGACCTTAGCCATTAGGCCAGAGTAAAAGTCAAGACCTTAACCATTAGGTAAATTTTAATTACCTAGACTTAATTTATGCGGTAAAATTCAATAAGAATAACTCAGTAAAAATAAGAGGCAGAATCCGTGGTATTTGAGGTTTTAAAAGGGGATTTATTCCTTACAAAGGAATTGGTTCGAACCAGGCAATCGGATTCCGTCACCACAAAGGTTCGGGAAGGGATAGAGCGCTACTTTATTGACAGGTCGTCATATATATAGTCAATGCATTACAGTAAAGACATATGCAGGAGGCGTAACAGTTGAGAAGAGAGATAAGAAAACACATACGTAATGAAAAAAAGGCGTTACAATAGGCGTGCATAAGGGCGTGTACTAGAAACGTCATTCTGAGGATGTCACAGGTGGGTGGATCCATAAGAGAATCCTGCAAAGTCAGCAGAAATACATGGCAGAGGTGCGCGCACGGCAGCATGACGTGTGATTGACGTGTAACTGGAGGGTGAAAGGGACTTGACATTTAGCCCTACATGAGGAGACAGAAGTCTGGGATGTCAGAACAACCTAATCCCAAATCGTATCTAATATCTTGTGTTTAAGGAACTGTATTATCTGGAAGGAAAGGTCTCTCAGGCAGAGGCTATCCTATACTGACTACTAGTGCGTGTATAAGCGTCTACGTGTCTACATGAGATGCGAGGGGGCATGGGCCTACCATGGCAACAAGAGCTATGAGTTACTTGCACGGAGACAGTAAGGCCGGGCCCTTTGCTCTGTAGCTGGAAGGATGTTTACCTAAACTACTAGACAGGAATGCATTTCTCGAGGAGCGGAGAAGATAACTTGAAGGCTGAATACAGTCTTGGCAGGCAACAGGCCGGGCCAGGCACCGTTAGCCGCGCAGGGAGTAAGACAAAGGTCATGGATACAGATGCAGGTCCAGGCTGGAGCATTCAGAGGCAGAAAGCAGGAAAAGCTCGATGGCAGAATTCAGGGCCTAACTTGCCAGAGCTGAAAAACGTGAAAGGTACACCATATAAAGACGGTGGCAAGGCATACTTAGGAACGGAATATCCGACCCATTCATGGTGGATCTGAAAGAGGACATGTTAACGTTGGACACAATTGTATTTGCGTCTTCATAGCTTGAAGTGGAGGGAACATACATGTACTTGTAGCATGTACATGGAGCCGTTGGGGTCTAAGATAGGGGACACAATTGATCATAAAAATTCATATTTCCTCATTCCCTCCTTGTCCCCTACGGACCCTTCATGAGATATCGATCCCCAGGAATCCATCAATCTGTTCATGTAACATCATTTGTTCTTCTTTCTTCTTCCGGGATTTTGAATGAGAACTTGAGTGTGGAATACATGATGTGGCACATAGGCCGCAAATCGCTGGTCCACATTGTAGACACAGGCAGCAACTGAATACTATGAGAAGGCCAATACCTAGGAAGGATAGGATTTTCCATCCCCAGGCTGACAACATGCTCCAGAACCAACCGGACCACGTCCAGGTGCCTGGATTCTGGTGTATCTGACTTGCAATCTTATGAAGACGAGTTATGGCTTTATATACTGATGGCGCGTTTTCTGGAATGAAAACACAGCAACTTGATCCGATGACTCTACAGGCTCCGCCCCTATCGGCCAGGATGACGTCAAGGACGAGACGATTTTGGAGAACAACAATCCGCATCGCAGACTGCTCCTCTGTTAAGTTGCCTAGGGCAGAGGTAGTTTCATTCACTACTGCTTCAAGGGTTCTGGTTAATCTGCGTATCAGTTTACTATTAGAGACAACACCTATGTAGGGAAAGAGACCTTTATTGAAGTCTGTATATTGTTCCCATGCCGTTTCAGTGTAGTCGACAATCGGGAGATCTCTCTGGGGTCTATTGTGTACTAGATGGGTGGTTCTATGATAATCAGGAGGGGCTAGGAAAACAGGTGGCAGAAGGAATGCAATGTAACATGTACCATCCCAATCTAGAGGTAAACGTATATATGCGGTATGACCACAAATGAAGTAGGAATGACGGGAAGCTCTAAATGTAGACTTGCCTTGATCACTGAATTCGATCACAGTAGTACATTTGCTATGACCCAAGTGTACTGTACCATTCTTTCTTACACATAATTCACCTTTGACTGGTAATACTGACATAGCAGGCAAGACTGGTGCGGCTTCGGATTCAACATTCAGAATCATGAGGTTAAGTGTAAAATTACCTAATCCATATACTTCATTTTCTAGATCAGTTCCGGTACTTTTGGGAAGTCCCTCCTTGTTAGGGTAGCAGGCTTTAAGCAAAATTAAGTTCAGGTTTCCCCATACCCAGTTGCTCTGGTAAACTACGGTATTTGAATCTAAAGAATTAATCAAACTAAACCATGCACCACAGGAACCATTGTGTGTGAATGGATATGGAAAGAGGGGCAGAACTCCCTTGTATTTCTGGTAGGGAGGGAGTCGGCCACATATCCAACAATTTGTAGCGTTGTTGGCCTGATGGGAGTGATGTAACATACTAATGAATGTGTTATTGCGCAGCGCAAGTCTGTAGGGCAACTCATGTGGAGGTAATTCGCTAAAAGAGTGTTCGGCAGTAACATTGGAAGCAGAATGTGCACGCTTGAAAATAGGATAGTATATGTGCAACAGTATACTTGCAGCAATAATAATCAGAAGATTTAGGAAAAACATAATCAATAATGTCACTATACAGTGACTATGAAGTGATTTACAATATGCACGTTTCTTGAGCTGTTTCTGTCTATCTTTCTCTCTGTTTCGGTCTAGAGGATACATGTCAGAGACTAATTTAACCGATTCACCTAGGAGAGGACTTAAACAATCAAATTGTCTGACTTGCTAGACCTTAATTTCAGTTTATAGTCTTGGGCAGCAGTTTTCTCGACCAGGGGGAGTTTTGAATCAGTCTGTGGAGGAGGGTAGGGCTGAGAGTTCAAATCAGAAGGCAGTCCATGAAATTTCTTGATATGGCTCGAATGAAGCCAACCCTTGCGACCCTCAATCTTCACTGCTGTCCTCGTGGTCAGGAGTACTAATTTCGGCGTTTGCCAGCGAGGCTCCAGCGGGCTCCTCCTGTCGAAATTTCCTACGAAAACAAAATCTCCGGGAACCACTTCATGGGGCTTCACCTCGGTGTTGTCGGGAAAGGCTGCAGCTACCTGTGAACGGCAAGATTGTAGTGCAGACATCAAGGAAGCAAGGTAATCTGTCAGCATATTACAATCAACATCAGTGATTTTACGAGGTATAGGCGTCCCCCACATATTTGGTGGCCTACCGAAGACCACCTCGTACGGGGATAGCCCTGTTCGAGAATGTGCTATCATTCTCATGTAAAAGAGTGCAACTGGTAAAGCTACTATCCAGTCGACGCCTTTCTCTCTGCAGACTTTAGAAAGTCGAATTTTCAGGGTCTGATTATGACGCTCCACGAGACCTGCTGCCTCGGGATGCCGGACACAGTGGAATTTCCATTGATAGCCTAACAGGAGTGAAATGTGTTTCATTAACTCGGATGAGAACGGTTGGCCATTATCTGAGTACACGATACGGGGCAAACCATACCGTGGGAAGAATTCACGAACCAGCTGCTTGGCAGTGGTCGGGGCAGTGTAATCTGAGACTGGATATGCTTCTGTCCAACGAGAAAGTGCGCATACAACTACGAGGACATATTTGAATCCTCGACAACGTTCCATCTGGATATAATCCATCTGGAGGACTTCAAAAGGGTGATCGGGAGGTTGAAATCCACCTTGCTCTACAGGAACGCCTTTACCTGGGTTGAACTGACAACAAATCATGCAAGTACGCACTTTCTGTTTGGCTGCAGCTCGTAAGTGTTTATTAAACCAAATGTTTTGAATACTGTCTAACATAGCTTTCTCTCCTAGATGTGCTGGACTATGTATTGTGTTAATGATAACTTGAACCATGGAGTCGGGGAGAAACCATGTAGATTTTCCCTTCGTCATCCATCCCTGATCTGTTTGGATCCCTCCTAGTTCAGTCCATTTCTTGATTTCCTCTGGTGTAGCATGTGTCTGTATGTCGATTACATCAAGGGCGGGATCCCTAACTGTCATGCAGTGTGTCGGTGTCGGAACTATTGTCTTTGTCAAGTCAGTTGCATGAGTCCGATTCTGTGCTGTTTGCTTAGCTGTTCGGTCTGCTAGGTCGTTACCCTGGGAAATGATATCGGTAACTTTTGTATGGGCCTTGCACTTCATGATAGATATTGAAGTAGGCAGATGTATTGCATCTAACAGAGCTTGAATGAGGGGACCGTGTTGAATGTTGGCACCGTGAGAAGTTAAATAGCCTCTCTCTCGCCAAAGGACTCCGAAGTCGTGTACAACTCCGAATGCATAGCGTGAATCTGTGTATATGTTGACTCTTTTATTTTTGGCTTGAATACAGGCTTGTGTCAGAGCGATGAGCTCTGCTGCTTGAGCTGACAATGTGTCAATACAATTCGTTTCAATAATTTCGGTGTCTGTCGTGACTGCGTAAGCGGCCACTAATTCTCCTGTACTTGTTCTCATGCATGAACCATCCACATAAAGTGTCAGGTCTGGATCTGGTAATGGAATGTCTGTCAAGTCTTGTCTGGGTTTCGTCGTAATAGTAATGACTTCAATACAATCATGTGCCAATGGGTCTGTTCCACTTAATGGCAAAAGTGTGGCAGGATTTAATGTACTACAGCGTCTGATTTCTATGTGTGGCTGGAACAATGTTAGTTCATAACCTGTCAGTCGTGCTATAGTCAAGTGCTGAGTCTGAGTTCGGTTTAAAAGAACTTCCACGGAATGTGGAACTTGCACTGTCAATTGATGTCCTAATACTATGGAATCGCTTTGTCTGATCGCTAAAGCTGTCGCTGCGACTGATTTCAGGCACGTAGGCAGAGCCTGGGCTACTGGATCTAATGTGCTAGAAAAGTAAGCACACGGCTTGTGTGAACCTGCTTGTTCCTGAGTGAGTACTGACAGGGCAGTACCTTCGCGTTCTGTAACGAAAAGTGTAAAAGGCTTACTGTAACATGGTGTCGCTAAAACAGGTGCTTGACATAAGGCTTTCTTTAAGTCTTCAAAAGCTTGTGCATGTTCCTGAGTCCACGGGAGGACAGTCGAAGTCGCTGCCTCCTGGGTTGTCAACTGAATGAGTGGCTTTACTAGAAATGCATATTGGGGAATCCATTGTCTACAGTACGAAGTGAGACCTATGAAGGCCCGCACCTCCTTTTGTGTCTTGGGTGGTGGCATGTTTACAATTACCTGGATGCGGTCAGGTGTGAGCTGTCTCCCCCCCTTGGACAGCAAGTGCCCAAGGTACACATCTTGCTGAACACAGAATTGCAGCTTCGAAGGGGACACCTTGTGCCCCTTGTCGGCCAGGAAATGTAAAACCGTCAGTGATGCTTTTTCACATTCGGGCTCGCTTCGGGCGGTGATCAGCAGATCATCGACATACTGAAGCAGGGTAGTGTTAACAGGCATGTGGATACTGTCAAGTTGTCTTTTCAGTGCTTGGCTATAGATGCTGGGGCTTTCTGTGAATCCTTGAGGTGCGCGTGCAAATTTGAAGCTTCGTCCATTTAAACAAAATCCGAACAAATATTGGCTTTCCGGATCGATTGGGACGCTAAAGAAGGCGTTCTTGAGGTCAATCACAGTAAAGAACGTTGCTTCTGAATCAATAGCTGTTAATAATGAAGAGATATCTGGAACCACGGGATACTGTGGTACAATGCATTTATTCAATTCGCGCAGATCAATAATTAATCGATAAACTGGGGGTGCATTTGGATCAGTTCGTTTAAGAATTGGAATAATAGGAGAATTACATACATTGGAGTCGGTTTCCACAACCACTCCTTGTGCAATGAGCTCGTCAATGATTTGCAGCAAAGCCACTACAGCATCTGGAGGTAACTTGTATTGTCGAATTCATGATAATACCACTCCTGCTTTGAGTGTAACTCGATATGGTGTAATATGCATACAACCTACATCTGTGGGGCCTTGTGCCCATAAATGTGCAGGGACATTCTGTAACCGGTGATCCATGTCTCTAAATACGTAGTGACCTTTGAAGTCACGCAAAAATAGTCGTACCCCCTCCGGGGAACAACATATTACAGCTCCTAGAGCTTTCAATGTCTTTATACCTAACAAGTTTTCTGGGCATGATTTAGTAAGCAATAAATCTGTAGTCCGTGTCAATGGACCAACTGCAAGAGGAAGAGGTTGCGATACTTCATTAACAATAGGTTTTCCTGAAAATCCAAGGGAAACATTCTGTGAGCCTGAGAGGGGTGCCCCTGGAACCTCGTCGTGACTTATGGTTGTTCTGCTTGCCCCTGTATCAATTAAAAACTTTCTGTCTTTCCCTAATACTTGACTATGTACATAGGGACCCTCTTGATCTACAGGAACCTCAATAAGGGGTAAGCCAACCTCCCTCTCTAGGCTGTTTCATGTGTATCGCTGATAATCGGGATAGTCATTTTGTGCATACTGGTACATCTGTTGCGTCGTGTTTTGTGTTGCGACACTAGGCTGTTGTTGTGGTACTGCTACGGTCTGTTGTGAATCTGGCATAGGCTGTACATTCTGAGGTACTTATTGTTGGATCTGATCCTGTCTAGGTGGACGCGGTCTCTCCTTGGTTTTACCCGTAGAGATATTATGTTTCAGAACTGCACAATCGTTTATATAATGACCTGGCTGTTTACAATAGTTACATGTCCCTTTAACAGGAACCGCTGAATTACTGGACTGTGTCGCACCCTTTTTATGACTGTCAGCTGGAACTGACTGGGCAACGAGCATTTTCATTTTCGTGTCTTTCATACGTCTTTGTTCGTGTTCTTGTTCTTCTCTAATTCTATTCTAATGGTACTGTAACATTTGTAACATTTGTGACGGGGTGTTAGCTTGCCAAGAGCTCTCTACTTTCAATACTCTGTTCTTAACCTGGGGCAAGGAATTCTCGACTAATTTTGTTACAAAAAGATGTGGATATGAATCGCTACTTGCTTTCAGGCCGCTATTAATACCAAAACATTTTTCAAATCGGGAATAAAAATCACTAGTGTCTTCATCGGGTTTCTGTTTGCAAGCTGAGATTGCTCCCCAGTCTTCCTTTTTCGTAGTTAATAAACGTGGCAATACTTGTACTAGTAATCCTGGTAATGCTTTAGTTTTGTCCCCAAGCCCTAGGCCTGCAGTTCGGCCATTTTCTTCGTTTTCTAATGCTGTCCAATCAATCTTTTGTTCTCCCACCTCCCATTCTTTTTATTTGAGTTTCTCGTAAATACCGGAAGGCAATAATACTTTTAATATTTTCAGAATGTCAGGATAGGTATAATCACCCATGAGTAACATGTCTTTTATTTCACGGTGAAAACCTGCTGGATCTCTGTCATGGCTGGGCACTCATTTTTTCATTTCCAATAGTTCTATTTTAGTTATAGGCGTGTACACAAACACGCGTCTAAAAGTATTATCATCATTTCTAACTGGGTGCACTTCGCGTAAGGGATTCTGTCTGTCTATGTAATACATTTTTCTTTCCATGGAGGGAGCTGGATGAAGCTCTGGACACAAAAAGGCAATATATCTGCGTCGATATTCTAGAATTACTTTAATTAGATCGGTACCTAGACCTCTCCATTTATTCATGAGTAGTTCTATCAGTATATCAGGTAGGGGACCAGGATCGGAGTGTTGACCTTTATACAATATAAGGAGGTGTTGTATCATGTATATACCAGCTAAACGCTGTTCGTTTGGTGAAAGATTCAAAAACGTATGTACTAGCGCATCATCACTATATTTATCAGAACTGTCAGCCCATTGTACTGCTGACCTGGCTAATTCTTGTTCATCCATAGAATCGAGTACATGGTACCCCATTCGTTCTTGAAGTATTTTATCAGTAGCCTGAAATAAGTGTTCAGGGGTCTTTGGATTTGACATAGCTGCTTGAAAAATTCTCTTACTTTCTGGACGTATCGGACGTATTGAATTATTAAAGGATCTTCCTTTACCTACATAAGCTATCATTTCTCTAGCTGGTAATTGTAATTGTCCTGTTGTCATTTCTAGTTGTTCCTCCTCCCCCGGGGACTCAGTATTATCTGCATCTGTTTCTCGTTCAGGTTGTTCTCTTTCACATATTTGTTCTACTGTTTTCCGGATCCTTCGGTACATACTTTCTATACTATTCTGTTTATCATGTTTTCCGTCTGCTATATTCTGACCCCATTTGTTAAGTGCTTTCATTTCTTCCGGGTCTACACCTGGCCTATCTCTGTGTCTTATCAGGCAGTTTATGAAGAAGCGTAACAACAGTTTTTGCGTGTCCACTTTCTGGTATGCCATGGCCTCGCCAATGCTTTCAGGACCTTGCCATGTTTGGACAAAGTGATATATTTTGTCTAGATGATCAATCATTCCTGGTAATATCATTAAGTAGTTTGCAACTCGTCATAGACGTACTGATGATAGCATCATTCTGTCGTCTTTACCGGGTACTGGATCATATCTACAATCTGTAAGAGGCTCTTTAAATATGTCATAATTCGCTGTTTGAGGTGTACGTTGGTGTGCTAAATCCCTATAAGTCAATCGACGCGCTGATGGCGGCGTATGAAAACTTCCTGTCGCACCTCCTGAGGTGCTAGGTCCAAAAGGATTCATTGGGTGTAAGGTAGGAATAATAGATGCAGGAAGGAGTGAAGGAACGGGCGGAAGGTTTGAAACGGAAGGAGGAGTATGTTGCTGCGGAAGTGGGGGCAGATTATCTCGGGGTCGAGCGCCGTTAGCAGGTGGTGTGCGTGGCGGCGGAGCATTAACATATTCGGGGGCTACATCGTCTAAATAGGAAGAAAGGAAAATGTCCTTTGCGGTCTTGGGGAGCAATGTAGTCGGAAGCAATGGAGGTGGCAGATCTTTCGGTACTTCCAGGGTGGCCTTAGGTAAACCCTCGGCCAGAAGAGGATACATACCATTCATAAGAGTGTTTCGTTGCCTGTCTACTTGTTCTGCTTTTACTCGGATACCTTCCTCAATTAATACGTTTTCTCGGGCTTTGTCTGAATCCTCCCTACTTTTCTCTTCTTTTCTGAGCGCTTTCTCTGTGCGTCTATGCGATTCTTTACGCCATAATTCAATGGCATCTTTCTGTGACTGTCTGGCTTTCTTTTTCCATAATGCTTCTTCTACTCTCATGATGCAGTCCGCATCCCATGTCCCAGCGGCGGGCCATCTCTGATTCTCTGCTAAATCCTTGGTGTAGTCTACCCACAAATCGAGATATAATACGGCATCTAGGCCATGTTTATGGTACATAAAGTACCCTGGAGTGTCCCTAGGTGGAATGGGAACGGCTTCCTCGAGTATCCCTTTTCTAGTTCTAATCTGTCTTAATTTTGAGAATAACGGCATCTTAAACCTTGCTACTTGATTCTTACTCGGACTTGAACACAATTAATACAATAAACACAGTAATGAAGATCGAACAATCACTCATACCACGACATTTAAAACATATTAAAACATTTTTAAAACGAACAATAATAATTAGAATAAAACTAGTTAACTGCATAATACTAGATGTACTGCTAAACAGTACAGATACACTGCTAAAACAGTGCAGACCGGATCTGTGTACCCAAACCCGTCTTGACCGGCACAAACCAATGCGCACGTCTAGATGCGTCCCCAGCAACGGTACTCACCGGGAAGAACGGAACGGAACAGAAGGCCTCGGAAAGTCTGGACTGGACTAGACCAAACTGGACTGGACTCGACTCGTGACTTAGTTACTTCGGAACTTCGGAATCTGGTGGGCCTCTGTATACCTCGGATCTTGCTCTCTCAGCTAGGCTCTGGTCGGGATCCTCCGCACTCCTCACCGCCTCGTCTGGGTGTTGATCGCAGCCTCAGTCACCTCCGTTGGCCTGAGGGAGGTACAGGAAATCCTGCGGGTACGCGTAGTTGTCCGTCCGGCTGTGGCAGGAGACCGGGTCTGCAATGCACCTCCGGCGCGTGGGGTGGGGGAGGTGTCCCTATTCGGGCGCCAAATATGTGGTAAATTTTAATTACCTAGACTTAATTTATGCGGTAAAATTCAATAAGAATAACTCAGTAAAAATAAGAGGCAGAATCCGTGGTATTTGAGGTTTTAAAAGGGGATTTATTCCTTACAAAGAAATTGGTTCGAACCAGGCAATCGGATTCCGTCACCACAAAGGTTCGGGAAGGGATAGAGCGCTACTTTATTGACAGGTCGTCATATATATAGTCAATGCATTACAGTAAAGACATATGCATGAGGCGTAACAGTTGAGAAGAGAGATAAGAAAACACATACGTAATGAAAAAAAGGCGTTACAATAGGCGTGCATAAGGGCGTGTACTAGAAACGTCATTCTGAGGATGTCACAGGTGGGTGGATCCATAAGAGAATCCTGCAAAGTCAGCAGAAATACATGGCAGAGGTGCGCGCACGGCAGCATGACGTGTGATTGACGTGTAACTGGAGGGTGAAGGGGACTTGACATTTAGCCCTACATGAGGAGACAGAAGTCTGGGATGTCAGAACAACCTAATCCCAAATCGTATCTAATATCTTGTGTTTAAGGAACTGTATTATCTGGAAGGAAAGGTCTCTCAGGCAGAGGCTATCCTATACTGACTACTAGTGCGTGTATAAGCGTCTACGTGTCTACATGAGATGCGAGGGGGCATGGGCCTACCATGGCAACAAGAGCTATGAGTTACTTGCACGGAGACAGTAAGGCCGGGCCCTTTGCTCTGTAGCTGGAAGGATGTTTACCTAAACTACTAGACAGGAATGCATTTCTCGAGGAGCGGAGCAGATAACTTGAAGGCTGAATACAGTCTTGGCAGGCAACAGGCCGGGCCAGGCACCGTTAGCCGCGCAGGGAGTAAGACAAAGGTCATGGATACAGATGCAGGTCCAGGCTGGAGCATTCAGAGGCAGAAAGCAGGAAAAGCTCGATGGCAGAATTCAGGGCCTAACTTGCCAAAGCTGAAAAACGTGAAAGGTACACCATATAAAGACGGTGGCAAGGCATACTTAGGAACGGAATATCCGACCCATTCATGGTGGATCTGAAAGAGGACATGTTAACGTTGGACACAATTGTATTTGCGTCTTCATAGCTTGAAGTGGAGGGAACATACATGTACTTGTAGCATGTACATGGAGCCGTTGGGGTCTAAGATAGGGGACACAATTGATCATAAAAATTCATATTTCCTCAGTAAGAGTCTAAGACTTTAACGATTAGGCCAGAGTAAGAGTCTTAACCATTAGGCCAGAGTAAGTGTTAAGACCTTAACCATTGGGCCAGAGTAAGAGTTAAGACCTTAACCATTGGGCCAGAGTAAGAGTCTAAGACCTTAACCATTAGGCCAGAGTAAGAGTTAAGACCTTAACCTTTAGGCCAGAGTAAGAGTCTAAGACATTAACCATTAGGCCAGAGTAAGAGTCAAGACCTTAACCATTAGGCGAGAGTAAGAGTCTAAGAACTTAACCATTAGGTCAGAGTAAGAGTCTAAGACCTTAACCATTAGGTCAAAGTAAGACTTAAGACCTTATGCAGTAGGCCAGAGTAAGAGTTTGAGACCTTAACCATTAGGCCAGAGTAAGAGTCTAAGACCTTAACCATTAGGCCAGAGTAAGGGTCTAAGACCTTAACCATTAGGCTAGAGTAAGAGTCTAAGACCTTAACCAGTAGGCCAGAGTAAGAGTCTAAGACCTTAACCATTAGGCCAGAGTAAGAGTTAAGACCTTAGCCATTAGGCTAGAGTAAGAGTCTAAAACCTTAACCATTAGGCCAGAGTAAGAGTTAAGACCTTAACCTTTAGGCAAGAGTAAGAGTTTAAGACCTTAACCATTAGGCCAAAATAAGAGTTAAGACCTCAACCATTGGGCCAGAGCAAGAGTCTAAAACCTTAACCATTAGGCCACAGTAAGAGTCAAACACCTTAACCAATAGGCCAGAGTAAGAACAAAGACCTTAACCAGTAGGCCAGAGTAAGTGTCTAAGACCTTAACCATTAGGCCAGAGTAAGAGCCTAAGACCTTAACCATTAGGACAGAGTAAGAGTCAATACCTTAACCAGTAGGCCAGAGTAAGAGTCTAAGACCTTAACCATTAGGTCAGAGTAAGAGTTAAGACCCAGAGTTAAGACCTTAACCATTAGGCCAGAGTAAGAGTCTAAGACCTTAAGCATTAGGCCAGAGTAAGAGTTAGGACCTTAAACATTAGGCCGGTGTAAGAGTCTAGACCTTACCATTAGGCCAGAGTAAGAGTTAAGACCTTAACCATTAGGCCAGTGTAAGAGTAAAGACCTTAATTAGTATGCCAGAGTAAGAGTTAAGACCTTAACCATTAGGACAGAGTAAGAGTCTAAGATCTTAACCATTAGGCCAGAGTACGAGTTAAGACCTTAACAATTAGGCCAGAGTAAGACTCTAAGACCTTAACCAGTAGGCCAGAGTAAGAGCTAAGACCTTAACCAGTAGACCAGAGTAAGTGTCTAAGACCTTAACTATTAGGCCAGAGTAAGAGTTAAGACATTAACCATTAGGCCAGAGTAAGAGTTAAGACCGTATCCATTAGGCCGGAGTAAGAGTTAAGACCTTAACTATTAGGCTAGAGTAAGAGTCTAAGACCTTAACCATTAGGCAAGAGTAAGAGTTAAGACCTTAACCATTAGGCCAGAATAAGAGTCTAAGACCTTAACCATTAGGCCAGAGTAAGAGTCAATACCTTAACCATGAGGCCAGAGTAAGAGTCTAAGACCTTAACCATTAGGCCAAGGTAAGAGTTAAGACCTTACCATTAGGCCAGAGTAAGAGTTTAAGACCTTAACCATTAGGCCAGAGTTAGAGTCTAAGACCTTAACCGTTAGGCCAGTGTAAGAATTAAGACCTTAACCATTAGGCCAGAGTAAGAGTCTAAGACCTTAACCATTAGGCCAGAGTAAGAGTCAATACCTTAACCATTAGGCCAGAGTAAGAGTCTAGACCTTAACCATTAGGCCAGAGTAAGAATATAAGACCTTAACCATTAGGCTAGAGTAAGAGTCTTAGACCTTAACCATTAGGCAAGAGTAAGAGTTAAGACCTTAACCCTTAGGCCAGAGTAAGAGTCTAAGACCTTAACCATTAGGCCAGAGTAAGAGTCTAAGACCTTAGCCATTAGGCCAGAGTAAAAGTCAAGACCTTAACCATTAGGTAAATTTTAATTACCTAGACTTAATTTATGCGGTAAAATTCAATAAGAATAACTCAGTAAAAATAAGAGGCAGAATCCGTGGTATTTGAGGTTTTAAAAGGGGATTTATTCCTTACAAAGGAATTGGTTCGAACCAGGCAATCGGATTCCGTCACCACAAAGGTTCGGGAAGGGATAGAGCGCTACTTTATTGACAGGTCGTCATATATATAGTCAATGCATTACAGTAAAGACATATGCAGGAGGCGTAACAGTTGAGAAGAGAGATAAGAAAACACATACGTAATGAAAAAAAGGCGTTACAATAGGCGTGCATAAGGGCGTGTACTAGAAACGTCATTCTGAGGATGTCACAGGTGGGTGGATCCATAAGAGAATCCTGCAAAGTCAGCAGAAATACATGGCAGAGGTGCGCGCACGGCAGCATGACGTGTGATTGACGTGTAACTGGAGGGTGAAAGGGACTTGACATTTAGCCCTACATGAGGAGACAGAAGTCTGGGATGTCAGAACAACCTAATCCCAAATCGTATCTAATATCTTGTGTTTAAGGAACTGTATTATCTGGAAGGAAAGGTCTCTCAGGCAGAGGCTATCCTATACTGACTACTAGTGCGTGTATAAGCGTCTACGTGTCTACATGAGATGCGAGGGGGCATGGGCCTACCATGGCAACAAGAGCTATGAGTTACTTGCACGGAGACAGTAAGGCCGGGCCCTTTGCTCTGTAGCTGGAAGGATGTTTACCTAAACTACTAGACAGGAATGCATTTCTCGAGGAGCGGAGAAGATAACTTGAAGGCTGAATACAGTCTTGGCAGGCAACAGGCCGGGCCAGGCACCGTTAGCCGCGCAGGGAGTAAGACAAAGGTCATGGATACAGATGCAGGTCCAGGCTGGAGCATTCAGAGGCAGAAAGCAGGAAAAGCTCGATGGCAGAATTCAGGGCCTAACTTGCCAGAGCTGAAAAACGTGAAAGGTACACCATATAAAGACGGTGGCAAGGCATACTTAGGAACGGAATATCCGACCCATTCATGGTGGATCTGAAAGAGGACATGTTAACGTTGGACACAATTGTATTTGCGTCTTCATAGCTTGAAGTGGAGGGAACATACATGTACTTGTAGCATGTACATGGAGCCGTTGGGGTCTAAGATAGGGGACACAATTGATCATAAAAATTCATATTTCCTCATTCCCTCCTTGTCCCCTACGGACCCTTCATGAGATATCGATCCCCAGGAATCCATCAATCTGTTCATGTAACATCATTTGTTCTTCTTTCTTCTTCCGGGATTTTGAATGAGAACTTGAGTGTGGAATACATGATGTGGCACATAGGCCGCAAATCGCTGGTCCACATTGTAGACACAGGCAGCAACTGAATACTATGAGAAGGCCAATACCTAGGAAGGATAGGATTTTCCATCCCCAGGCTGACAACATGCTCCAGAACCAACCGGACCACGTCCAGGTGCCTGGATTCTGGTGTATCTGACTTGCAATCTTATGAAGACGAGTTATGGCTTTATATACTGATGGCGCGTTTTCTGGAATGAAAACACAGCAACTTGATCCGATGACTCTACAGGCTCCGCCCCTATCGGCCAGGATGACGTCAAGGACGAGACGATTTTGGAGAACAACAATCCGCATCGCAGACTGCTCCTCTGTTAAGTTGCCTAGGGCAGAGGTAGTTTCATTCACTACTGCTTCAAGGGTTCTGGTTAATCTGCGTATCAGTTTACTATTAGAGACAACACCTATGTAGGGAAAGAGACCTTTATTGAAGTCTGTATATTGTTCCCATGCCGTTTCAGTGTAGTCGACAATCGGGAGATCTCTCTGGGGTCTATTGTGTACTAGATGGGTGGTTCTATGATAATCAGGAGGGGCTAGGAAAACAGGTGGCAGAAGGAATGCAATGTAACAGGTACCATCCCAATCTAGAGGTAAACGTATATATGCGGTATGACCACAAATGAAGTAGGAATGACGGGAAGCTCTAAATGTAGACTTGCCTTGATCACTGAATTCGATCACAGTAGTACATTTGCTATGACCCAAGTGTACTGTACCATTCTTTCTTACACATAATTCACCTTTGACTGGTAATACTGACATAGCAGGCAAGACTGGTGCGGCTTCGGATTCAACATTCAGAATCATGAGGTTAAGTGTAAAATTACCTAATCCATATACTTCATTTTCTAGATCAGTTCCGGTACTTTTGGGAAGTCCCTCCTTGTTAGGGTAGCAGGCTTTAAGCAAAATTAAGTTCAGGTTTCCCCATACCCAGTTGCTCTGGTAAACTACGGTATTTGAATCTAAAGAATTAATCAAACTAAACCATGCACCACAGGAACCATTGTGTGTGAATGGATATGGAAAGAGGGGCAGAACTCCCTTGTATTTCTGGTAGGGAGGGAGTCGGCCACATATCCAACAATTTGTAGCGTTGTTGGCCTGATGGGAGTGATGTAACATACTAATGAATGTGTTATTGCGCAGCGCAAGTCTGTAGGGCAACTCATGTGGAGGTAATTCGCTAAAAGAGTGTTCGGCAGTAACATTGGAAGCAGAATGTGCACGCTTGAAAATAGGATAGTATATGTGCAACAGTATACTTGCAGCAATAATAATCAGAAGATTTAGGAAAAACATAATCAATAATGTCACTATACAGTGACTATGAAGTGATTTACAATATGCACGTTTCTTGAGCTGTTTCTGTCTATCTTTCTCTCTGTTTCGGTCTAGAGGATACATGTCAGAGACTAATTTAACCGATTCACCTAGGAGAGGACTTAAACAATCAAATTGTCTGACTTGCTAGACCTTAATTTCAGTTTATAGTCTTGGGCAGCAGTTTTCTCGACCAGGGGGAGTTTTGAATCAGTCTGTGGAGGAGGGTAGGGCTGAGAGTTCAAATCAGAAGGCAGTCCATGAAATTTCTTGATATGGCTCGAATGAAGCCAACCCTTGCGACCCTCAATCTTCACTGCTGTCCTCGTGGTCAGGAGTACTAATTTCGGCGTTTGCCAGCGAGGCTCCAGCGGGCTCCTCCTGTCGAAATTTCCTACGAAAACAAAATCTCCGGGAACCACTTCATGGGGCTTCACCTCGGTGTTGTCGGGAAAGGCTGCAGCTACCTGTGAACGGCAAGATTGTAGTGCAGACATCAAGGAAGCAAGGTAATCTGTCAGCATATTACAATCAACATCAGTGATTTTACGAGGTATAGGCGTCCCCCACATATTTGGTGGCCTACCGAAGACCACCTCGTACGGGGATAGCCCTGTTCGAGAATGTGCTATCATTCTCATGTAAAAGAGTGCAACTGGTAAAGCTACTATCCAGTCGACGCCTTTCTCTCTGCAGACTTTAGAAAGTCGAATTTTCAGGGTCTGATTATGACGCTCCACGAGACCTGCTGCCTCGGGATGCCGGACACAGTGGAATTTCCATTGATAGCCTAACAGGAGTGAAATGTGTTTCATTAACTCGGATGAGAACGGTTGGCCATTATCTGAGTACACGATACGGGGCAAACCATACCGTGGGAAGAATTCACGAACCAGCTGCTTGGCAGTGGTCGGGGCAGTGTAATCTGAGACTGGATATGCTTCTGTCCAACGAGAAAGTGCGCATACAACTACGAGGACATATTTGAATCCTCGACAACGTTCCATCTGGATATAATCCATCTGGAGGACTTCAAAAGGGTGATCGGGAGGTTGAAATCCACCTTGCTCTACAGGAACGCCTTTACCTGGGTTGAACTGACAACAAATCATGCAAGTACGCACTTTCTGTTTGGCTGCAGCTCGTAAGTGTTTATTAAACCAAATGTTTTGAATACTGTCTAACATAGCTTTCTCTCCTAGATGTGCTGGACTATGTATTGTGTTAATGATAACTTGAACCATGGAGTCGGGGAGAAACCATGTAGATTTTCCCTTCGTCATCCATCCCTGATCTGTTTGGATCCCTCCTAGTTCAGTCCATTTCTTGATTTCCTCTGGTGTAGCATGTGTCTGTATGTCGATTACATCAAGGGCGGGATCCCTAACTGTCATGCAGTGTGTCGGTGTCGGAACTATTGTCTTTGTCAAGTCAGTTGCATGAGTCCGATTCTGTGCTGTTTGCTTAGCTGTTCGGTCTGCTAGGTCGTTACCCTGGGAAATGATATCGGTAACTTTTGTATGGGCCTTGCACTTCATGATAGATATTGAAGTAGGCAGATGTATTGCATCTAACAGAGCTTGAATGAGGGGACCGTGTTGAATGTTGGCACCGTGAGAAGTTAAATAGCCTCTCTCTCGCCAAAGGACTCCGAAGTCGTGTACAACTCCGAATGCATAGCGTGAATCTGTGTATATGTTGACTCTTTTATTTTTGGCTTGAATACAGGCTTGTGTCAGAGCGATGAGCTCTGCTGCTTGAGCTGACAATGTGTCAATACAATTCGTTTCAATAATTTCGGTGTCTGTCGTGACTGCGTAAGCGGCCACTAATTCTCCTGTACTTGTTCTCATGCATGAACCATCCACATAAAGTGTCAGGTCTGGATCTGGTAATGGAATGTCTGTCAAGTCTTGTCTGGGTTTCGTCGTAATAGTAATGACTTCAATACAATCATGTGCCAATGGGTCTGTTCCACTTAATGGCAAAAGTGTGGCAGGATTTAATGTACTACAGCGTCTGATTTCTATGTGTGGCTGGAACAATGTTAGTTCATAACCTGTCAGTCGTGCTATAGTCAAGTGCTGAGTCTGAGTTCGGTTTAAAAGAACTTCCACGGAATGTGGAACTTGCACTGTCAATTGATGTCCTAATACTATGGAATCGCTTTGTCTGATCGCTAAAGCTGTCGCTGCGACTGATTTCAGGCACGTAGGCAGAGCCTGGGCTACTGGATCTAATGTGCTAGAAAAGTAAGCACACGGCTTGTGTGAACCTGCTTGTTCCTGAGTGAGTACTGACAGGGCAGTACCTTCGCGTTCTGTAACGAAAAGTGTAAAAGGCTTACTGTAACATGGTGTCGCTAAAACAGGTGCTTGACATAAGGCTTTCTTTAAGTCTTCAAAAGCTTGTGCATGTTCCTGAGTCCACGGGAGGACAGTCGAAGTCGCTGCCTCCTGGGTTGTCAACTGAATGAGTGGCTTTACTAGAAATGCATATTGGGGAATCCATTGTCTACAGTACGAAGTGAGACCTATGAAGGCCCGCACCTCCTTTTGTGTCTTGGGTGGTGGCATGTTTACAATTACCTGGATGCGGTCAGGTGTGAGCTGTCTCCCCCCCTTGGACAGCAAGTGCCCAAGGTACACATCTTGCTGAACACAGAATTGCAGCTTCGAAGGGGACACCTTGTGCCCCTTGTCGGCCAGGAAATGTAAAACCGTCAGTGATGCTTTTTCACATTCGGGCTCGCTTCGGGCGGTGATCAGCAGATCATCGACATACTGAAGCAGGGTAGTGTTAACAGGCATGTGGATACTGTCAAGTTGTCTTTTCAGTGCTTGGCTATAGATGCTGGGGCTTTCTGTGAATCCTTGAGGTGCGCGTGCAAATTTGAAGCTTCGTCCATTTAAACAAAATCCGAACAAATATTGGCTTTCCGGATCGATTGGGACGCTAAAGAAGGCGTTCTTGAGGTCAATCACAGTAAAGAACGTTGCTTCTGAATCAATAGCTGTTAATAATGAAGAGATATCTGGAACCACGGGATACTGTGGTACAATGCATTTATTCAATTCGCGCAGATCAATAATTAATCGATAAACTGGGGGTGCATTTGGATCAGTTCGTTTAAGAATTGGAATAATAGGAGAATTACATACATTGGAGTCGGTTTCCACAACCACTCCTTGTGCAATGAGCTCGTCAATGATTTGCAGCAAAGCCACTACAGCATCTGGAGGTAACTTGTATTGTCGAATTCATGATAATACCACTCCTGCTTTGAGTGTAACTCGATATGGTGTAATATGCATACAACCTACATCTGTGGGGCCTTGTGCCCATAAATGTGCAGGGACATTCTGTAACCGGTGATCCATGTCTCTAAATACGTAGTGACCTTTGAAGTCACGCAAAAATAGTCGTACCCCCTCCGGGGAACAACATATTACAGCTCCTAGAGCTTTCAATGTCTTTATACCTAACAAGTTTTCTGGGCATGATTTAGTAAGCAATAAATCTGTAGTCCGTGTCAATGGACCAACTGCAAGAGGAAGAGGTTGCGATACTTCATTAACAATAGGTTTTCCTGAAAATCCAAGGGAAACATTCTGTGAGCCTGAGAGGGGTGCCCCTGGAACCTCGTCGTGACTTATGGTTGTTCTGCTTGCCCCTGTATCAATTAAAAACTTTCTGTCTTTCCCTAATACTTGACTATGTACATAGGGACCCTCTTGATCTACAGGAACCTCAATAAGGGGTAAGCCAACCTCCCTCTCTAGGCTGTTTCATGTGTATCGCTGATAATCGGGATAGTCATTTTGTGCATACTGGTACATCTGTTGCGTCGTGTTTTGTGTTGCGACACTAGGCTGTTGTTGTGGTACTGCTACGGTCTGTTGTGAATCTGGCATAGGCTGTACATTCTGAGGTACTTATTGTTGGATCTGATCCTGTCTAGGTGGACGCGGTCTCTCCTTGGTTTTACCCGTAGAGATATTATGTTTCAGAACTGCACAATCGTTTATATAATGACCTGGCTGTTTACAATAGTTACATGTCCCTTTAACAGGAACCGCTGAATTACTGGACTGTGTCGCACCCTTTTTATGACTGTCAGCTGGAACTGACTGGGCAACGAGCATTTTCATTTTCGTGTCTTTCATACGTCTTTGTTCGTGTTCTTGTTCTTCTCTAATTCTATTCTAATGGTACTGTAACATTTGTAACATTTGTGACGGGGTGTTAGCTTGCCAAGAGCTCTCTACTTTCAATACTCTGTTCTTAACCTGGGGCAAGGAATTCTCGACTAATTTTGTTACAAAAAGATGTGGATATGAATCGCTACTTGCTTTCAGGCCGCTATTAATACCAAAACATTTTTCAAATCGGGAATAAAAATCACTAGTGTCTTCATCGGGTTTCTGTTTGCAAGCTGAGATTGCTCCCCAGTCTTCCTTTTTCGTAGTTAATAAACGTGGCAATACTTGTACTAGTAATCCTGGTAATGCTTTAGTTTTGTCCCCAAGCCCTAGGCCTGCAGTTCGGCCATTTTCTTCGTTTTCTAATGCTGTCCAATCAATCTTTTGTTCTCCCACCTCCCATTCTTTTTATTTGAGTTTCTCGTAAATACCGGAAGGCAATAATACTTTTAATATTTTCAGAATGTCAGGATAGGTATAATCACCCATGAGTAACATGTCTTTTATTTCACGGTGAAAACCTGCTGGATCTCTGTCATGGCTGGGCACTCATTTTTTCATTTCCAATAGTTCTATTTTAGTTATAGGCGTGTACACAAACACGCGTCTAAAAGTATTATCATCATTTCTAACTGGGTGCACTTCGCGTAAGGGATTCTGTCTGTCTATGTAATACATTTTTCTTTCCATGGAGGGAGCTGGATGAAGCTCTGGACACAAAAAGGCAATATATCTGCGTCGATATTCTAGAATTACTTTAATTAGATCGGTACCTAGACCTCTCCATTTATTCATGAGTAGTTCTATCAGTATATCAGGTAGGGGACCAGGATCGGAGTGTTGACCTTTATACAATATAAGGAGGTGTTGTATCATGTATATACCAGCTAAACGCTGTTCGTTTGGTGAAAGATTCAAAAACGTATGTACTAGCGCATCATCACTATATTTATCAGAACTGTCAGCCCATTGTACTGCTGACCTGGCTAATTCTTGTTCATCCATAGAATCGAGTACATGGTACCCCATTCGTTCTTGAAGTATTTTATCAGTAGCCTGAAATAAGTGTTCAGGGGTCTTTGGATTTGACATAGCTGCTTGAAAAATTCTCTTACTTTCTGGACGTATCGGACGTATTGAATTATTAAAGGATCTTCCTTTACCTACATAAGCTATCATTTCTCTAGCTGGTAATTGTAATTGTCCTGTTGTCATTTCTAGTTGTTCCTCCTCCCCCGGGGACTCAGTATTATCTGCATCTGTTTCTCGTTCAGGTTGTTCTCTTTCACATATTTGTTCTACTGTTTTCCGGATCCTTCGGTACATACTTTCTATACTATTCTGTTTATCATGTTTTCCGTCTGCTATATTCTGACCCCATTTGTTAAGTGCTTTCATTTCTTCCGGGTCTACACCTGGCCTATCTCTGTGTCTTATCAGGCAGTTTATGAAGAAGCGTAACAACAGTTTTTGCGTGTCCACTTTCTGGTATGCCATGGCCTCGCCAATGCTTTCAGGACCTTGCCATGTTTGGACAAAGTGATATATTTTGTCTAGATGATCAATCATTCCTGGTAATATCATTAAGTAGTTCGCAACTCGTCATAGACGTACTGATGATAGCATCATTCTGTCGTCTTTACCGGGTACTGGATCATATCTACAATCTGTAAGAGGCTCTTTAAATATGTCATAATTCGCTGTTTGAGGTGTACGTTGGTGTGCTAAATCCCTATAAGTCAATCGACGCGCTGATGGCGGCGTATGAAAACTTCCTGTCGCACCTCCTGAGGTGCTAGGTCCAAAAGGATTCATTGGGTGTAAGGTAGGAATAATAGATGCAGGAAGGAGTGAAGGAACGGGCGGAAGGTTTGAAACGGAAGGAGGAGTATGTTGCTGCGGAAGTGGGGGCAGATTATCTCGGGGTCGAGCGCCGTTAGCAGGTGGTGTGCGTGGCGGCGGAGCATTAACATATTCGGGGGCTACATCGTCTAAATAGGAAGAAAGGAAAATGTCCTTTGCGGTCTTGGGGAGCAATGTAGTCGGAAGCAATGGAGGTGGCAGATCTTTCGGTACTTCCAGGGTGGCCTTAGGTAAACCCTCGGCCAGAAGAGGATACATACCATTCATAAGAGTGTTTCGTTGCCTGTCTACTTGTTCTGCTTTTACTCGGATACCTTCCTCAATTAATACGTTTTCTCGGGCTTTGTCTGAATCCTCCCTACTTTTCTCTTCTTTTCTGAGCGCTTTCTCTGTGCGTCTATGCGATTCTTTACGCCATAATTCAATGGCATCTTTCTGTGACTGTCTGGCTTTCTTTTTCCATAATGCTTCTTCTACTCTCATGATGCAGTCCGCATCCCATGTCCCAGCGGCGGGCCATCTCTGATTCTCTGCTAAATCCTTGGTGTAGTCTACCCACAAATCGAGATATAATACGGCATCTAGGCCATGTTTATGGTACATAAAGTACCCTGGAGTGTCCCTAGGTGGAATGGGAACGGCTTCCTCGAGTATCCCTTTTCTAGTTCTAATCTGTCTTAATTTTGAGAATAACGGCATCTTAAACCTTGCTACTTGATTCTTACTCGGACTTGAACACAATTAATACAATAAACACAGTAATGAAGATCGAACAATCACTCATACCACGACATTTAAAACATATTAAAACATTTTTAAAACGAACAATAATAATTAGAATAAAACTAGTTAACTGCATAATACTAGATGTACTGCTAAACAGTACAGATACACTGCTAAAACAGTGCAGACCGGATCTGTGTACCCAAACCCGTCTTGACCGGCACAAACCAATGCGCACGTCTAGATGCGTCCCCAGCAACGGTACTCACCGGGAAGAACGGAACGGAACAGAAGGCCTCGGAAAGTCTGGACTGGACTAGACCAAACTGGACTGGACTCGACTCGTGACTTAGTTACTTCGGAACTTCGGAATCTGGTGGGCCTCTGTATACCTCGGATCTTGCTCTCTCAGCTAGGCTCTGGTCGGGATCCTCCGCACTCCTCACCGCCTCGTCTGGGTGTTGATCGCAGCCTCAGTCACCTCCGTTGGCCTGAGGGAGGTACAGGAAATCCTGCGGGTACGCGTAGTTGTCCGTCCGGCTGTGGCAGGAGACCGGGTCTGCAATGCACCTCCGGCGCGTGGGATGGGGGAGGTGTCCCTATTCGGGCGCCAAATATGTGGTAAATTTTAATTACCTAGACTTAATTTATGCGGTAAAATTCAATAAGAATAACTCAGTAAAAATAAGAGGCAGAATCCGTGGTATTTGAGGTTTTAAAAGGGGATTTATTCCTTACAAAGAAATTGGTTCGAACCAGGCAATCGGATTCCGTCACCACAAAGGTTCGGGAAGGGATAGAGCGCTACTTTATTGACAGGTCGTCATATATATAGTCAATGCATTACAGTAAAGACATATGCAGGAGGCGTAACAGTTGAGAAGAGAGATAAGAAAACACATACGTAATGAAAAAAAGGCGTTACAATAGGCGTGCATAAGGGCGTGTACTAGAAACGTCATTCTGAGGATGTCACAGGTGGGTGGATCCATAAGAGAATCCTGCAAAGTCAGCAGAAATACATGGCAGAGGTGCGCGCACGGCAGCATGACGTGTGATTGACGTGTAACTGGAGGGTGAAGGGGACTTGACATTTAGCCCTACATGAGGAGACAGAAGTCTGGGATGTCAGAACAACCTAATCCCAAATCGTATCTAATATCTTGTGTTTAAGGAACTGTATTATCTGGAAGGAAAGGTCTCTCAGGCAGAGGCTATCCTATACTGACTACTAGTGCGTGTATAAGCGTCTACGTGTCTACATGAGATGCGAGGGGGCATGGGCCTACCATGGCAACAAGAGCTATGAGTTACTTGCACGGAGACAGTAAGGCCGGGCCCTTTGCTCTGTAGCTGGAAGGATGTTTACCTAAACTACTAGACAGGAATGCATTTCTCGAGGAGCGGAGCAGATAACTTGAAGGCTGAATACAGTCTTGGCAGGCAACAGGCCGGGCCAGGCACCGTTAGCCGCGCAGGGAGTAAGACAAAGGTCATGGATACAGATGCAGGTCCAGGCTGGAGCATTCAGAGGCAGAAAGCAGGAAAAGCTCGATGGCAGAATTCAGGGCCTAACTTGCCAAAGCTGAAAAACGTGAAAGGTACACCATATAAAGACGGTGGCAAGGCATACTTAGGAACGGAATATCCGACCCATTCATGGTGGATCTGAAAGAGGACATGTTAACGTTGGACACAATTGTATTTGCGTCTTCATAGCTTGAAGTGGAGGGAACATACATGTACTTGTAGCATGTACATGGAGCCGTTGGGGTCTAAGATAGGGGACACAATTGATCATAAAAATTCATATTTCCTCAGTAAGAGTCTAAGACTTTAACGATTAGGCCAGAGTAAGAGTCTTAACCATTAGGCCAGAGTAAGTGTTAAGACCTTAACCATTGGGCCAGAGTAAGAGTTAAGACCTTAACCATTGGGCCAGAGTAAGAGTCTAAGACCTTAACCATTAGGCCAGAGTAAGAGTTAAGACCTTAACCTTTAGGCCAGAGTAAGAGTCTAAGACATTAACCATTAGGCCAGAGTAAGAGTCAAGACCTTAACCATTAGGCGAGAGTAAGAGTCTAAGAACTTAACCATTAGGTCAGAGTAAGAGTCTAAGACCTTAACCATTAGGTCAAAGTAAGACTTAAGACCTTATGCAGTAGGCCAGAGTAAGAGTTTGAGACCTTAACCATTAGGCCAGAGTAAGAGTCTAAGACCTTAACCATTAGGCCAGAGTAAGGGTCTAAGACCTTAACCATTAGGCTAGAGTAAGAGTCTAAGACCTTAACCAGTAGGCCAGAGTAAGAGTCTAAGACCTTAACCATTAGGCCAGAGTAAGAGTTAAGACCTTAGCCATTAGGCTAGAGTAAGAGTCTAAAACCTTAACCATTAGGCCAGAGTAAGAGTTAAGACCTTAACCTTTAGGCAAGAGTAAGAGTTTAAGACCTTAACCATTAGGCCAAAATAAGAGTTAAGACCTCAACCATTGGGCCAGAGCAAGAGTCTAAAACCTTAACCATTAGGCCACAGTAAGAGTCAAACACCTTAACCAATAGGCCAGAGTAAGAACAAAGACCTTAACCAGTAGGCCAGAGTAAGTGTCTAAGACCTTAACCATTAGGCCAGAGTAAGAGCCTAAGACCTTAACCATTAGGACAGAGTAAGAGTCAATACCTTAACCAGTAGGCCAGAGTAAGAGTCTAAGACCTTAACCATTAGGTCAGAGTAAGAGTTAAGACCCAGAGTTAAGACCTTAACCATTAGGCCAGAGTAAGAGTCTAAGACCTTAAGCATTAGGCCAGAGTAAGAGTTAGGACCTTAAACATTAGGCCGGTGTAAGAGTCTAGACCTTACCATTAGGCCAGAGTAAGAGTTAAGACCTTAACCATTAGGCCAGTGTAAGAGTAAAGACCTTAATTAGTATGCCAGAGTAAGAGTTAAGACCTTAACCATTAGGACAGAGTAAGAGTCTAAGATCTTAACCATTAGGCCAGAGTACGAGTTAAGACCTTAACAATTAGGCCAGAGTAAGACTCTAAGACCTTAACCAGTAGGCCAGAGTAAGAGCTAAGACCTTAACCAGTAGACCAGAGTAAGTGTCTAAGACCTTAACTATTAGGCCAGAGTAAGAGTTAAGACATTAACCATTAGGCCAGAGTAAGAGTTAAGACCGTATCCATTAGGCCGGAGTAAGAGTTAAGACCTTAACTATTAGGCTAGAGTAAGAGTCTAAGACCTTAACCATTAGGCAAGAGTAAGAGTTAAGACCTTAACCATTAGGCCAGAGTTAGAGTCTAAGACCTTAGCCATTAGGCCAGAGTTAGAGTCTAAGACCTTAACCATTAGGCTAGAGTAAGAGTCTAAGACTTTAACCATTCACCTTAACCATTAGGCCAGAGTAAGAGTCTAAGACCTTAACCATTAGGCCAGAGTAAGAGTCAATACCTTAACCATTAGGTAAGAGTAAGAGTTAAGACCTTAACAGATTAGGCCAGAGTAAGAGTCTAAGACCTTAGCCGTTAGGCCAGAGTAAGAGTTAAGACCTTAACCATTAGGCCAGAGTAAGAGTCAAGACCTTAACCATTAAGCAAGAGTAAGAGTCTAAGACCTTAACTATTAGGCTAGAGTAACAGTCTAAGACCTTAACCATTAGGCTAGAGTAAGAGTCTAGACCTTAACCATTAGGCCAGAGTAAGAGTCTAAGACCTTAACCATTAGGCCAAAGTAAAAGTGAAGACCTTAACCATTAGGTCAGAGTAAGAGTTAAGACCTTAACCATTTGGCCAGAGTACGAGTTAGGACCTTAACCATTAGGCCAGAGTAAGAGTCTAAGACCTTAACCAGTAGGCCAGAGTAAGAGCTAAGACCTTAACCATTAGGCCAGAGTAAGAGTCTAAGACCTTAACCATTAGGCCAGAGTAAGAGTTAAGACCTTAACCATTAGGCCAGAGAAAGAGTCTAAGACCTTAAGCATTAGGCCAGAGTAAGAGTTAAAACCTTAACCATTGGGGCCAGTGTAAGAGTAAAGACCTTAATCAGTAGGCGATAGTAAGAGTTAAGACCTTAACCATTAGGCCAGAGTAAGAGTCTAAGACCTTAACCATTAGGTCAGAGTAAGAGTTAAGACCTTAACCAATCGGCCAGAATAAGAGTCTAAGACCTTAACCATTAGGCAAGAGTAAGAGTTAATACCTTAAACAGTAGGCCAGAGTAAGAGTCTAAGACCTTAACCATTAGACCAGAGTAAGAGTCTAAGACCTTAACCATTAGGCCAGAGTAAGAGTCTAAGACCTTACCCATTAGGCCAGAGTCAGAGTCTAAGACCTTAACCATTAGGTCAGAGTAAGAGTTAAGACCTTAACCATTAGGCAAGAGTAAGAGTTAAGACCTTAACAGATTAGGCCAGAGTAAGAGTCTAAGACCTTAACCATTAGGCCAGAGTAAGAGTCAAGACCTTAACCATTAGGCGAGAGTAAGAGTCTAAGACCTTAACCATTAGGCCAGAGTAAGAGTCAAGACCTTAACCATTAGGCCAGAGTAAGAGTTAAGACCTTAACCATTAGGCCGGAGTAAGGGTCTAGATCTTACCATTAGGCCAGAGTAAGAGTTAAGACCTTAACCATTAGGCCAGAGTAAGAGTCTAAGACCTTAACCATTAGGTCAGAGTAAGAGTTAAGACCTTAACCATTAGGCCACAGTAAGAGTCTAAGACCTTAACCATTAGACCAGAAGAAGAGTCTAAGACATTAACCATTAGGCCAGAGTAAGAGTCAATACCTTAACCATTAGGCCAGAGTAAGAGTCTAGACCTTAACCATTAGGCCAGAGTAAGAATCTAAGACCTTAACCATTATGCTAGAGTAAGAGTCTAAGACCTTAACCATTTGGCAAGAGTAAGAGTTAAGATCTTAACCATTAGGCCAGAGTAAGAGTCTAAGACATTAACCATTAGGCCAGAGTAAGAGTCAAGACCTTACCCATAAGGCCAGAGTAAGAGTTAAGACCTTAACCATTAGGCCGGAGTAAGGGTCTAGATCTTACCATTAGGCCAGAGTAAGAGTTAAGACCTTAACCATTGGGCCAGAGTAAGAGTCTAAGACATTAACCATTAGGCCAGAGTAAGAGTCAATACCTTAACCATTAGGCCAGAGTAAGAGTCTAGACCTTAACCATTAGGCCAGAGTAAGAATCTAAGACCTTAACCATTAGGCTAGAGTAAGAGTCTAAGACCTTAACCATTAGGCAAGAGTAAGAGTTAAGACCTTAACCATTAGGCCAGAGTAAGAGTCTAGACCTTAACCATTAGGCCAGAGTAAGAGTTAAGACCTTAGCCATTAGGCCAGAGTTAGAGTCTAAGACCTTAACCATTAGGCTAGAGTAAGAGTCTAAGACCTTAACCATTAGGCTAGAGTAAGAGTCTAGACCTTAACCATTAGGCCAGAGGAAGAGTCTAACACCTTAACCATTATTCCAGAGTAAAAGTCAAGACTTTAACCATTAGGCCAGAGTAAGAATCTAAGACTTTAATGATTAAGGCAAGAGTAAGGGTCTAAGACCTTAACCATTAGGCCAGAGTAAGAGTTAAGCCCTTCACCATTAGGCCAGAGTAAGAGTTAAGACCTTAATCATTAGGCCAGAGTAAGAGTCTAAGACCTTAACCAATAGGCAAGAGTAAGAGTCTAAGACCTTAACCAGTAGGCCAGAGTAAGTGTTAAGCCCTTCACCATTAGGCCAGGGTAAGAGTTAAGACCTTAATCATTAGGCCAGAGTAAGAGTCTAAGACCTTAACCATTAGGCTAGAGTAAGAGTCTAAGACCTTAACCATTAGGCTAGAGTAAGAGTTAAGACCTTAACCATTAGGCCAGAGTAAGAGTCTAGACCTTACCATTAGGCCAGACTTAGAGTATAAGACCTTAACCATTAGGCCAGAGTAAGAGTTAAGACCTTAATCATTAGGCCAGAGTAAGAGTTAAGACCTTAACCATTAGGCCAGAGTAAGAGTCTTAGACCTTAACCATTAGGCCAGAGTAAGAGTCAAGACCTTAACCATTAGGACAGAGTAAGAGTCTAAGACCTTAACCATTAGGCCAGAGTAAGATCTAAGAACTTAACCAGTAGGCCAGAGTAAGATTTAAGACCTTAACCAGTAACCCAGAGTAAGAGTCTAATACCTTAACCATTAGGCCAGAGTAAGAGTCTAAGAACTTAACCATTAGGTCAGAGTAAGAGTCTAAGACCTTAACCGTTAGGCTAGTGTAAGAATCAAGACCTTAACCATTAGGCCAGAGTAAGAGTCTAAGACATTAACCATTAGGCCAGAGCAAGAGTCAATACCTTAACCATTAGGCCAGAGTAAGAGTCTAGACCTTAACCATCAGGCCAGAGTAAGAATCTAAGACTTTAACGATTAGGCCAGAGTAAGAGTTAATACCTTAACCATTAGGCCAGAGTAAGAGTCAAGACCTTAACCATTAGGCCAGAGTAAGAGATAAGACCTTAACCTTTAGGCCAGAGTAAGAGTTAAGACCTTAACCATTGGGCCAGAGTAAGAGTTAAGACCTTAACCATTGGGCCAGAGTAAGAGTCTAAGACCTTAGCCATTAGGCCAGAGTAAAAGTCAAGACCTTAACCATTAGGCCAGAGTAAGAGTCTAAGACTTTAACAATTAGGCCAGAGTAAGAGTCTTAACCATTAGGCCAGAGGAAGAGTTAAGACCTTAACCATTGGGCCAGAGTAAGAGTCTAAGAACTTAACCATTAGGCCAGAGTAAGAGTCTAAGACCTTAACCATTAGGCCAGAGTAAGAGTCTAAGACCTTAACCATTAGGCTAGAGTAAGAGTCTAAGACCTTAACCAGTAGGCCAGAGTAGGAGTCTAAGACCTTAACCATTAGGCCAGAGTAAGAGTTAAGACCTTAACCATTAGGCCAGAGTAAGAGTCAAGACCTTAACCATTAGGCCAGAGTAAGAGTTAAGACCTTAGCCATTAGGCTAGAGTAAGAGCCTAAAACCTTAACCATTAGGCCAGAGTAAGAGTTAAGACCTTAACCATTAGGCAAGAGTAAGAGTTTAAGACCTTAACCATTAGGCCAAAATAAGAGTTAAGACCTCAACCATTGGGCCAGAGCAAGAGTCTAAAACCTTAACCATTAGGCCACAGTAAGAGTCAAACACCTTAACCAATAGGCCAGAGTAAGAACAAAGACCTTAACCAGTAGGCCAGAGTAAGTGTCTAAGACCTTAACCATTAGGCCAGAGTAAGAGCCTAAGACCTTAACCATTAGGCCAGAGTAAGAGTCAATACCTTAACCAGTAGGCCAGAGTAAGAGTCTAAGACCTTAACCATTAGGTCAGAGTAAGAGTTAAGACCCATAGTTAAGACCTTAACCATTAGGCCAGAGTAAGAGTCTAAGACCTTAAGCATTAGGCCAGAGTAAGAGTTAGGACCTTAACCATTAGGCCGGAGTAAGAGTCTAGACCTTACCATTAGGCCAGAGTAAGAGTTAAGACCTTAACCATTAGGCCAGTGTAAGAGTAAAGACCTTAATTAGTAGGCCAGAGTAAGAGTTAAGACCTTAACCATTAGGCCAGAGTAAGAGTCTAAGACCTTAACCATTAGGCCAGAGTAAGAGTTAAGACCTTAACCATTAGGCCAGAGAAAGAGTCTAAGACCTTAAGCATTAGGCCAGAGTAAGAGTTAAAACCTTAACCATTGGGGCCAGTGTAAGAGTAAAGACCTTAATCAGTAGGCGATAGTAAGAGTTAAGACCTTAACCATTAGGCCAGAGTAAGAGTCTAAGACCTTAACCATTAGGTCAGAGTAAGAGTTAAGACCTTAACCAATCGGCCAGAATAAGAGTCTAAGACCTTAACCATTAGGCAAGAGTAAGAGTTAATACCTTAAACAGTAGGCCAGAGTAAGAGTCTAAGACCTTAACCATTAGACCAGAGTAAGAGTCTAAGACCTTAACCATTAGGCCAGAGTAAGAGTCTAAGACCTTACCCATTAGGCCAGAGTCAGAGTCTAAGACCTTAACCATTAGGTCAGAGTAAGAGTTAAGACCTTAACCATTAGGCAAGAGTAAGAGTTAAGACCTTAACAGATTAGGCCAGAGTAAGAGTCTAAGACCTTAACCATTAGGCCAGAGTAAGAGTCAAGACCTTAACCATTAGGCGAGAGTAAGAGTCTAAGACCTTAACCATTAGGCCAGAGTAAGAGTCAAGACCTTAACCATTAGGCCAGAGTAAGAGTTAAGACCTTAACCATTAGGCCGGAGTAAGGGTCTAGATCTTACCATTAGGCCAGAGTAAGAGTTAAGACCTTAACCATTAGGCCAGAGTAAGAGTCTAAGACCTTAACCATTAGGTCAGAGTAAGAGTTAAGACCTTAACCATTAGGCCACAGTAAGAGTCTAAGACCTTAACCATTAGACCAGAAGAAGAGTCTAAGACATTAACCATTAGGCCAGAGTAAGAGTCAATACCTTAACCATTAGGCCAGAGTAAGAGTCTAGACCTTAACCATTAGGCCAGAGTAAGAATCTAAGACCTTAACCATTATGCTAGAGTAAGAGTCTAAGACCTTAACCATTTGGCAAGAGTAAGAGTTAAGATCTTAACCATTAGGCCAGAGTAAGAGTCTAAGACATTAACCATTAGGCCAGAGTAAGAGTCAAGACCTTACCCATAAGGCCAGAGTAAGAGTTAAGACCTTAACCATTAGGCCGGAGTAAGGGTCTAGATCTTACCATTAGGCCAGAGTAAGAGTTAAGACCTTAACCATTAGGCCAGAGTAAGAGTCTAAGACCTTAACCATTAGGTCAGAGTAAGAGTTAAGACCTTAACCATTAGGCCAGAGTAAGGTTATAAGACCTTAACCATTAGGCCAGAGTAAGAGTCTAAGACATTAACCATTAGGCCAGAGTAAGAGTCAATACCTTAACCATTAGGCCAGAGTAAGAGTCTAGACCTTAACCATTAGGCCAGAGTAAGAATCTAAGACCTTAACCATTAGGCTAGAGTAAGAGTCTAAGACCTTAACCATTAGGCAAGAGTAAGAGTTAAGACCTTAACCATTAGGCCAGAGTAAGAGTCTAGACCTTAACCATTAGGCCAGAGTAAGAGTTAAGACCTTAGCCATTAGGCCAGAGTTAGAGTCTAAGACCTTAACCATTAGGCTAGAGTAAGAGTCTAAGACCTTAACCATTAGGCTAGAGTAAGAGTCTAGACCTTAACCATTAGGCCAGAGGAAGAGTCTAACACCTTAACCATTATTCCAGAGTAAAAGTCAAGACTTTAACCATTAGGCCACAGTAAGAATCTAAGACTTTAATGATTAAGGCAAGAGTAAGGGTCTAAGACCTTAACCATTAGGCCAGAGTAAGAGTTAAGCCCTTCACCATTAGGCCAGAGTAAGAGTTAAGACCTTAATCATTAGGCCAGAGTAAGAGTCTAAGACCTTAACCAATAGGCAAGAGTAAGAGTCTAAGACCTTAACCAGTAGGCCAGAGTAAGTGTTAAGCCCTTCACCATTAGGCCAGGGTAAGAGTTAAGACCTTAATCATTAGGCCAGAGTAAGAGTCTAAGACCTTAACCATTAGGCTAGAGTAAGAGTCTAAGACCTTAACCATTAGGCTAGAGTAAGAGTTAAGACCTTAACCATTAGGCCAGAGTAAGAGTCTAGACCTTACCATTAGGCCAGACTTAGAGTATAAGACCTTAACCATTAGGCCAGAGTAAGAGTTAAGACCTTAATCATTAGGCCAGAGTAAGAGTTAAGACCTTAACCATTAGGCCAGAGTAAGAGTCTAAGACCTTAACCATTAGGCCAGAGTAAGAGTCAAGACCTTAACCATTAGGACAGAGTAAGAGTCTAAGACCTTAACCATTAGGCCAGAGTAAGATCTAAGAACTTAACCAGTAGGCCAGAGTAAGATTTAAGACCTTAACCAGTAACCCAGAGTAAGAGTCTAATACCTTAACCATTAGGCCAGAGTAAGAGTCTAAGAACTTAACCATTAGGTCAGAGTAAGAGTCTAAGACCTTAACCGTTAGGCTAGTGTAAGAATCAAGACCTTAACCATTAGGCCAGAGTAAGAGTCTAAGACATTAACCATTAGGCCAGAGCAAGAGTCAATACCTTAACCATTAGGCCAGAGTAAGAGTCTAGACCTTAACCATCAGGCCAGAGTAAGAATCTAAGACTTTAACGATTAGGCCAGAGTAAGAGTTAATACCTTAACCATTAGGCCAGAGTAAGAGTCAAGACCTTAACCATTAGGCCAGAGTAAGAGATAAGACCTTAACCTTTAGGCCAGAGTAAGAGTTAAGACCTTAACCATTGGGCCAGAGTAAGAGTTAAGACCTTAACCATTGGGCCAGAGTAAGAGTCTAAGACCTTAGCCATTAGGCCAGAGTAAAAGTCAAGACCTTAACCATTAGGCCAGAGTAAGAGTCTAAGACTTTAACGATTAGGCCAGAGTAAGAGTCTTAACCATTAGGCCAGAGGAAGAGTTAAGACCTTAACCATTGGGCCAGAGTAAGAGTCTAAGAACTTAACCATTAGGCCAGAGTAAGAGTCTAAGACCTTAACCATTAGGCCAGAGTAAGAGTCTAAGACCTTAACCATTAGGCTAGAGTAAGAGTCTAAGACCTTAACCAGTAGGCCAGAGTAGGAGTCTAAGACCTTAACCATTAGGCCAGAGTAAGAGTTAAGACCTTAACCATTAGGCCAGAGTAAGAGTCAAGACCTTAACCATTAGGCCAGAGTAAGAGTTAAGACCTTAGCCATTAGGCTAGAGTAAGAGTCTAAAACCTTAACCATTAGGCCAGAGTAAGAGTTAAGACCTTAACCATTAGGCAAGAGTAAGAGTTTAAGACCTTAACCATTAGGCCAAAATAAGAGTTAAGACCTCAACCATTGGGCCAGAGCAAGAGTCTAAAACCTTAACCATTAGGCCACAGTAAGAGTCAAACACCTTAACCAATAGGCCAGAGTAAGAACAAAGACCTTAACCAGTAGGCCAGAGTAAGTGTCTAAGACCTTAACCATTAGGCCAGAGTAAGAGCCTAAGACCTTAACCATTAGGCCAGAGTAAGAGTCAATACCTTAACCAGTAGGCCAGAGTAAGAGTCTAAGACCTTAACCATTAGGTCAGAGTAAGAGTTAAGACCCATAGTTAAGACCTTAACCATTAGGCCAGAGTAAGAGTCTAAGACCTTAAGCATTAGGCCAGAGTAAGAGTTAGGACCTTAACCATTAGGCCGGAGTAAGAGTCTAGACCTTACCATTAGGCCAGAGTAAGAGTTAAGACCTTAACCATTAGGCCAGTGTAAGAGTAAAGACCTTAATTAGTAGGCCAGAGTAAGAGTTAAGACCTTAACCATTAGGACAGAGTAAGAGTCTAAGATCTTAACCATTAGGCCAGAGTACGAGTTAAGACCTTAACCATTAGGCCAGAGTAAGAGTCTAAGACATTAACCAGTAGGCCAGAGTAAGAGCTAAGACCTTAACCATTAGGCCAGAGTAAGAGTCTAAGACCTTAACCATTAGGCCAGAGTAAGAGTTAAGACCTTAACCATTAGGCCAGAGTAAGAGTCTCAGACCTTAACCATTAGACCAGAGTAAGAGTCTAAGACCTTAACCATTAGGCTAGAGTAAGAGTTAAGACCTTAACCATTAGACCAGAGTAAGAGTCTAAGACCTTAAGCATTAGGCAAGAGTAAGAGTTAAGACCTTAACCATTAGACCAGAGTTAGGGTCTAGATCTTACCATTAGGCCAGAGTAAGAGTTAATACCTTAACCATTAGGCCAGAGTAAAAGTCTAAGACCTTAACCATTAGGTCAGAGTAAGAGTTAAGACCTTAACCATTAGGCCAGAGTAAGATTCTAAGACCTTGACCATTAGGCTAGAGTAAGAGTCTAAGACATTAACCATTAGGCCAGAGTAAGAGTCAATACCATAACCATTAGGCCAGAGTAAGAGTCTAGACCTTAACCATTAGGCCAGAGTAAAAATCTAAGACCTTAACCATTAGGCTAGAGTAAGAGTCTAAGACCTTAACCATTAGGCAAGAGTAAGAGTTAAGACCTTAACCATTAGGCCAGAGTAAGAGTCTAAGACCTTAACCATTAGGCCAGAGTAAGAGTCAATACCTTAACTATTAGGCCAGAGTAAGAGTCTAAGACCTTAACCATTAGGCCAAGGTAAGAGTTAAGACCTTACCATTAGGCCAGAGTAAGAGTTTAAGACCTTAACCATTAGGCCAGAGTTAGAGTCTAAGACCTTAACCAATTGGCCAGAGTAAGAGCAAAGACCTTAACCATTAGGCCAGAGTAAGATTTAAGACCGTAACCAGTAGGCCAGAGTAAGAGTTAAGACCTTAACCAGTAGCCCAGAGTAAGAGTCTAATACCTTAACCATTAGGCCAGAGTAAGAGTCTAAGACCTTAACCATTAGGCCCGAGTAAGAGTCAAGACCTTAACCATTAGGTCAGAGTAAGAGTCTAAGACCTTAACCGTTAGGCCAGTGTAAGAATTAAGACCTCAACCATTAGGCCAGAGTAAGAGTCTAAGACAGTAACCATTAGGCCAGAGTAAGAGTCAATACCTTAACCAGTAGGCCAGAGTAAGAGCTAAGACCTTAACCATTAGGCCAGAGTAAGAGTCTAAGACCTTAACCATTAGGCCAGAGTAAGAGTTAAGACCTTAACCATTAGGCCAGAGAAAGAGTCTAAGACCTTAAGCATTAGGCCAGAGTAAGAGTTAAAACCTTAACCATTGGGGCCAGTGTAAGAGTAAAGACCTTAATCAGTAGGCGATAGTAAGAGTTAAGACCTTAACCATTAGGCCAGAGTAAGAGTCTAAGACCTTAACCATTAGGTCAGAGTAAGAGTTAAGACCTTAACCAATCGGCCAGAATAAGAGTCTAAGACCTTAACCATTAGGCAAGAGTAAGAGTTAATACCTTAAACAGTAGGCCAGAGTAAGAGTCTAAGACCTTAACCATTAGACCAGAGTAAGAGTCTAAGACCTTAACCATTAGGCCAGAGTAAGAGTCTAAGACCTTACCCATTAGGCCAGAGTCAGAGTCTAAGACCTTAACCATTAGGTCAGAGTAAGAGTTAAGACCTTAACCATTAGGCAAGAGTAAGAGTTAAG
The DNA here is from genome assembly GCF_964204655.1 of Triturus cristatus. Lineage (NCBI taxonomy): Eukaryota > Metazoa > Chordata > Amphibia > Caudata > Salamandridae > Triturus > Triturus cristatus. The sequence goes on from NC_140590.1 coordinate 1,312,592,846, forward strand.
ACCTTAACAGATTAGGCCAGAGTAAGAGTCTAAGACCTTAACCATTAGGCCAGAGTAAGAGTCAAGACCTTAACCATTAGGCGAGAGTAAGAGTCTAAGACCTTAACCATTAGGCCAGAGTAAGAGTCAAGACCTTAACCATTAGGCCAGAGTAAGAGTTAAGACCTTAACCATTAGGCCGGAGTAAGGGTCTAGATCTTACCATTAGGCCAGAGTAAGAGTTAAGACCTTAACCATTAGGCCAGAGTAAGAGTCTAAGACCTTAACCATTAGGTCAGAGTAAGAGTTAAGACCTTAACCATTAGGCCACAGTAAGAGTCTAAGACCTTAACCATTAGACCAGAAGAAGAGTCTAAGACATTAACCATTAGGCCAGAGTAAGAGTCAATACCTTAACCATTAGGCCAGAGTAAGAGTCTAGACCTTAACCATTAGGCCAGAGTAAGAATCTAAGACCTTAACCATTATGCTAGAGTAAGAGTCTAAGACCTTAACCATTTGGCAAGAGTAAGAGTTAAGATCTTAACCATTAGGCCAGAGTAAGAGTCTAAGACATTAACCATTAGGCCAGAGTAAGAGTCAAGACCTTACCCATAAGGCCAGAGTAAGAGTTAAGACCTTAACCATTAGGCCGGAGTAAGGGTCTAGATCTTACCATTAGGCCAGAGTAAGAGTTAAGACCTTAACCATTAGGCCAGAGTAAGAGTCTAAGACCTTAACCATTAGGTCAGAGTAAGAGTTAAGACCTTAACCATTAGGCCAGAGTAAGATTATAAGACCTTAACCATTAGGCCAGAGTAAGAGTCTAAGACATTAACCATTAGGCCAGAGTAAGAGTCAATACCTTAACCATTAGGCCAGAGTAAGAGTCTAGACCTTAACCATTAGGCCAGAGTAAGAATCTAAGACCTTAACCATTAGGCTAGAGTAAGAGTCTAAGACCTTAACAATTAGGCAAGAGTAAGAGTTAAGACCTTAACCATTAGGCCAGAGTAAGAGTCTAGACCTTAACCATTAGGCCAGAGTAAGAGTTAAGACCTTAGCCATTAGGCCAGAGTTAGAGTCTAAGACCTTAACCATTAGGCTAGAGGAAGAGTCTAAGACCTTAACCATTAGGCTAGAGTAAGAGTCTAGACCTTAACCATTAGGCCAGAGGAAGAGTCTAACACCTTAACCATTATTCCAGAGTAAAAGTCAAGACTTTAACCATTAGGCCAGAGTAAGAATCTAAGACTTTAATGATTAAGGCAAGAGTAAGGGTCTAAGACCTTAACCATTAGGCCAGAGTAAGAGTTAAGCCCTTCACCATTAGGCCAGAGTAAGAGTTAAGACCTTAATCATTAGGCCAGAGTAAGAGTCTAAGACCTTAACCAATAGGCAAGAGTAAGAGTCTAAGACCTTAACCAGTAGGCCAGAGTAAGTGTTAAGCCCTTCACCATTAGGCCAGGGTAAGAGTTAAGACCTTAATCATTAGGCCAGAGTAAGAGTCTAAGACCTTAACCATTAGGCTAGAGTAAGAGTCTAAGACCTTAACCATTAGGCTAGAGTAAGAGTTAAGACCTTAACCATTAGGCCAGAGTAAGAGTCTAGACCTTACCATTAGGCCAGACTTAGAGTATAAGACCTTAACCATTAGGCCAGAGTAAGAGTTAAGACCTTAATCATTAGGCCAGAGTAAGAGTTAAGACCTTAACCATTAGGCCAGAGTAAGAGTCTAAGACCTTAACCATTAGGCCAGAGTAAGAGTCAAGACCTTAACCATTAGGACAGAGTAAGAGTCTAAGACCTTAACCATTAGGCCAGAGTAAGATCTAAGAACTTAACCAGTAGGCCAGAGTAAGATTTAAGACCTTAACCAGTAACCCAGAGTAAGAGTCTAATACCTTAACCATTAGGCCAGAGTAAGAGTCTAAGAACTTAACCATTAGGTCAGAGTAAGAGTCTAAGACCTTAACCGTTAGGCTAGTGTAAGAATCAAGACCTTAACCATTAGGCCAGAGTAAGAGTCTAAGACATTAACCATTAGGCCAGAGCAAGAGTCAATACCTTAACCATTAGGCCAGAGTAAGAGTCTAGACCTTAACCATCAGGCCAGAGTAAGAATCTAAGACTTTAACGATTAGGCCAGAGTAAGAGTTAATATCTTAACCATTAGGCCAGAGTAAGAGTCAAGACCTTAACCATTAGGCCAGAGTAAGAGATAAGACCTTAACCTTTAGGCCAGAGTAAGAGTTAAGACCTTATTCATTGGGCCAGAGTAAGAGTTAAGACCTTAACCATTGGGCCAGAGTAAGAGTCTAAGACCTTAGCCATTAGGCCAGAGTAAAAGTCAAGACCTTAACCATTAGGCCAGAGTAAGAGTCTAAGACTTTAACGATTAGGCCAGAGTAAGAGTCTTAACCATTAGGCCAGAGGAAGGGTTAAGACCTTAACCATTGGGCCAGAGTAAGAGTCTAAGAACTTAACCATTAGGCCAGAGTAAGAGTCTAAGACCTTAACCATTAGGCCAGAGTAAGAGTCTAAGACCTTAACCATTAGGCTAGAGTAAGAGTCTAAGACCTTAACCAGTAGGCCAGAGTAGGAGTCTAAGACCTTAACCATTAGGCCAGAGTAAGAGTTAAGACCTTAACCATTAGGCCAGAGTAAGAGTCAAGACCTTAACCATTAGGCCAGAGTAAGAGTTAAGACCTTAGCCATTAGGCTAGAGTAAGAGTCTAAAACCTTAACCATTAGGCCAGAGTAAGAGTTAAGACCTTAACCATTAGGCAAGAGTAAGAGTTTAAGACCTTAACCATTAGGCCAAAATAAGAGTTAAGACCTCAACCATTGGGCCAGAGCAAGAGTCTAAAACCTTAACCATTAGGCCACAGTAAGAGTCAAACACCTTAACCAATAGGCCAGAGTAAGAACAAAGACCTTAACCAGTAGGCCAGAGTAAGTGTCTAAGACCTTAACCATTAGGCCAGAGTAAGAGCCTAAGACCTTAACCATTAGGCCAGAGTAAGAGTCAATACCTTAACCAGTAGGCCAGAGTAAGAGTCTAAGACCTTAACCATTAGGTCAGAGTAAGAGTTAAGACCCAGAGTTAAGACCTTAACCATTAGGCCAGAGTAAGAGTCTAAGACCTTAAGCATTAGGCCAGAGTAAGAGTTAGGACCTTAACCATTAGGCCGGAGTAAGAGTCTAGACCTTACCATTAGGCCAGAGTAAGAGTTAAGACCTTAACCATTAGGCCAGTGTAAGAGTAAAGACCTTAATTAGTAGGCCAGAGTAAGAGTTAAGACCTTAACCATTAGGACAGAGTAAGAGTCTAAGATCTTAACCATTAGGCCAGAGTACGAGTTAAGACCTTAACCATTAGGCCAGAGTAAGAGTCTAAGACATTAACCAGTAGGCCAGAGTAAGAGCTAAGACCTTAACCATTAGGCCAGAGTAAGAGTCTAAGACCTTAACCATTAGGCCAGAGTAAGAGTCTCAGACCTTAACCATTAGACCAGAGTAAGAGTCTAAGACCTTAACCATTAGGCTAGAGTAAGAGTTAAGACCTTAACCATTAGACCAGAGTAAGAGTCTAAGACCTTAAGCATTAGGCAAGAGTAAGAGTTAAGACCTTAACCATTAGACCAGAGTTAGGGTCTAGATCTTACCATTAGGCCAGAGTAAGAGTTAATACCTTAACCATTAGGCCAGAGTAAAAGTCTAAGACCTTAACCATTAGGTCAGAGTAAGAGTTAAGACCTTAACCACTAGGCCAGAGTAAGATTCTAAGACCTTGACCATTAGGCTAGAGTAAGAGTCTAAGACATTAACCATTAGGCCAGAGTAAGAGTCAATACCATAACCATTAGGCCAGAGTAAGAGTCTAGACCTTAACCATTAGGCCAGAGTAAAAATCTAAGACCTTAACCATTAGGCTAGAGTAAGAGTCTAAGACCTTAACCATTAGGCAAGAGTAAGAGTTAAGACCTTAACCATTAGGCCAGAGTAAGAGTCTAAGACCTTAACCATTAGGCCAGAGTAAGAGTCAATACCTTAACTATTAGGCCAGAGTAAGAGTCTAAGACCTTAACCATTAGGCCAAGGTAAGAGTTAAGACCTTACCATTAGGCCAGAGTAAGAGTTTAAGACCTTAACCATTAGGCCAGAGTTAGAGTCTAAGACCTTAACCAATTGGCCAGAGTAAGAGCAAAGACCTTAACCATTAGGCCAGAGTAAGATTTAAGACCTTAACCAGTAGGCCAGAGTAAGAGTTAAGACCTTAACCAGTAGCCCAGAGTAAGAGTCTAATACCTTAACCATTAGGCCAGAGTAAGAGTCTAAGACCTTAACCATTAGGCCCGAGTAAGAGTCAAGACCTTAACCATTAGGTCAGAGTAAGAGTCTAAGACCTTAACCGTTAGGCCAGTGTAAGAATTAAGACCTCAACCATTAGGCCAGAGTAAGAGTCTAAGACAGTAACCATTAGGCCAGAGTAAGAGTCAATACCTTAACCATTAGGCCAGAGTAAGAGTCTAGACCTTAACCATTAGGCCAGAGTAAGAATCTAACACCTTAACCATTAGGCTAGAGTAAGAGTCTTAGACCTTAACCATTAGGCAAGAGTAAGAGTTAAGACCTTAACCCTTAGGCCAGAGTAAGAGTCTAAGACCTTAACCATTAGGCCAGAGTAAGAGTCAATACCTTAACCATTAGGCCAGTGTAAGAATTAAGACCTTAACCATTAGGCCAGAGTAAGAGTCTAAGATATTAACCATTAGGCCAGAGTAAGAGTCAATACCTTAACCATTAGGCCAAAGTAAGAGTCTAGACCTTAACCATTAGGCCAGAGTTAGAGTCTTAGACCTTAGCCATTAGGCCAGAGTTAGAGTCTAAGACCTTAACTATTAGGCTAGAGTAAGAGTCTAAGACCTTAACCATTAGGCAAGAGTAAGAGTTAAGACCTTAACCATTAGGCCAGAGTAAGAGTCTAAGACCTTAAGCATTAGGCTAGAGTAAGAGTCTAAGACCTTAACCATTAGGCCAGAGTAAGAGTCTAGACCTTAACCATTAGGCCAGAGTTAGAGTCTAAGACCTTAAGCATTAGGCCAGAGTAAGAGTTAGGACCTTAACCATTAGGCCAGTGTAAGAGTCTAGACCTTAACCATTAGGCCAGAGTTAGAGTCTAAGACCTTAGCCATTAGGCCAGAGTTAGAGTCTAAGACCTTAACCATTAGGCTAGAGTAAGAGTCTAAGACATTAACCATTAGGCTAGAGTAAGAGTCTAGACCTTAACCATTAGGCCAGAGCAAGAGTCTAACACCTTAACCATTATTCCAGAGTAAAAGTCAAGACCTTAACCATTAGGCCAGTGTAAGAATCTAAGACTTTAATGATTAGGCAAGAGTAAGAGTCTAAGACCTTAACCATTAGGCCAGAGTAAGAGTTAAGCCCTTCACCATTAGGCCAGAGTAAGAGTTAAGACCTTAATCATTAGGCCAGAGTAAGAGTCTAAGACCTTAACCAATAGGCAAGAGTAAGAGTCTAAGACCTTAACCAGTAGGCCAGAGTAAGAGTTAAGCCCTTCACCATTAGGCCAGAGTAAGAGTTAATACCTTAATCATTAGGCCAGAGTAAGAGTCTAAGACCTTAACCATTAGGCTTGAGTAAGAGTCTAAGACCTTAACCATTAGGCTAGAGTAAGAGTTAAGACCTTAACCATTAGGCCAGAGTAAGAGTCTAGACCTTACCATTAGGCCAGACTTAGAGTATAAGACCTTAACCATTAGGCCAGAGTAAGAGTTAAGACCTTAACCATTAGGCCAGAGTAAGAGTTAAGACCTTAACCATTAGGCCAGAGTAAGAGTCTAAGACCTTAACCATTAGGCTAGAGTAAGAGTCTAAGACCTTAACCATTAGGCCAGAGTAAGAGTCAAGACCTTAACCATTAGGCCAGAGTAAGAGTCTAAGACCTTAACCATTAGGCCAGAGTAAGATCTAAGACCTTAACCAGTAGGCCAGAGTAAGATTTAAGACCTTAACCTGTAGGCCAGAGTAAGAGTTAAGACCTTAACCAGTAGCCCAGAGTAAGAGTCTAATACCTTAACCATTAGGCCAGAGTAAGAGTCTAAGAACTTAATCATTAGGTCAGAGTAAGAGTCTAAGACCTTAACCGTTAGGCTAGTGTAAGAATTAAGACCTTAACCATTAGGCCAGAGTAAGAGTCTAAGACATTAACCATTAGGCCAGAGTAAGAGTCAATACCTTAACCATTAGGCCAGAGTAAGAGTCTAGACCTTAACCATTGGGCCAGAGTGAGAAACTAAGACTTTAACGATTAGGCCAGAGTAAGAGTTAATACCTTAACCATTAGGCCAGAGTAAGAGTCAAGACCTTAACCATATGGCCAGAGTAAGAGATAAGACCTTAACCTTTAGGCCAGAGTTAGAGTTAAGACCTTAACCATTGGGCCAGAGTAAGAGTTAAGACCTTAACCATTGGGCCAGAGTAAGAGTCTAAGACCTTAGCCATTAGGCCAGAGTAAAAGTCAAGACCTTAACCATTAGGCCAGAGAAAGAGTCTAAGACTTTAACGATTAGGCCAGAGTAAGAGTCTTAATCATTAGGCCAGAGTAAGAGTTAAGACCTTAACCATTGGGCCAGAATAAGAGTTAAGACCTTAACCATTGGGCCAGAGTAAGAGTCTAAGACCTTAACCATTAGGCCAGAGTAAGAGTTAAGACCTTAACCTTTAGGCCAGAGTAAGAGTCTAAGACATTAACCATTAGGCCAGAGAAAGAGTCAAGACCTTAACCATTAGGCCAGAGTAAGAGTCTAAGAACTTAACCATTAGGTCAGAGTAAGAGTCTAAGACCTTAACCATTAGGTCAAAGTAAGACTTAAGACCTTATCCAGTAGGCCAGAGTAAGAGTTTAAGACCTTAACCATTAGGCCAGAGTAAGAGTTAAGACCTTAACCTTTAGGCAAGAGTAAGAGTTTAAGACCTTAACCATTAGGCCAAAATAAGAGTTAAGACCTCAACCATTGGGCAAGAGCAAGAGTCTAAAACCTTAACCATTAGGCCACAGTAAGAGTCAAACACCTTAACCAATAGGCCAGAGTAAGAACAAAGCCCTTAACCAGTAGGCCAGAGTAAGTGTCTAAGACCTTAACCATTAGGCCAGAGTAAGAGCCTAAGACCTTAACCATTAGGCCAGAGTAAGAGTCAATACCTTAACCAGTAGGCCAGAGTAAGAGTCTAAGACCTTAACCATTAGGCAAGAGTAAGAGTTTAAGACCTTAACCATTAGGCCAAAATAAGAGTTAAGACCTCAACCATTGGGCAAGAGCAAGAGTCTAAAACCTTAACCATTAGGCCACAGTAAGAGTCAAACACCTTAACCAATAGGCCAGAGTAAGAACAAAGACCTTAACCAGTAGGCCAGAGTAAGTGTCTAAGACCTTAACCATTAGGCCAGAGTAAGAGCCTAAGACCTTAACCATTAGGCCAGAGTAAGAGTCAATACCTTAACCAGTAGGCCAGAGTAAGAGTCTAAGACCTTAACCATTAGGTCAGAGTATGAGTTAAGACCCTGAGTTAAGACCTTAACCATTAGGCCAGAGTAAGAGTCTAGGACCTTAAGCATTAGGCCAGAGTAAGAGTTAGGACCTTAAACATTAGGCCGGAGTAAGAGTCTAGACCTTACCATTAGGCCAGAGTAAGAGTTAAGACCTTAACCATTAGGCCAGTGTAGGAGTAAAGACCTTAATTAGTAGGCCAGAGTAAGAGTTAAGACCTTAACCATTAGGACAGATTAAGAGTCTAAGATCTTAACCATCAGGCCAGAGTACGAGTTAAGACCTTAACCATTAGGCCAGAGTAAGACTCTAAGACCTTAACCAGTAGGCCAGAGTAAGAGCTAAGACCTGTGGTAAATAATTTCCTTTACCTGGACTTAATTTGATACAGAAACATAATAAAATAGCTCAGAAAAATGAGAGGCAGAATCCGTGGTATTAGAGGTTCGGAATGGGCTTTATTCCAATGATCGATTATAATCGGTTGCTCCAAGTTCCATCACCACGGAGGTTCAGGAAGTGAAGTACATACTTTATTGACAAGAAATGACTTTTATAGTACATACATTACAATGAAGCGAATGCAGTAGGCGTAACAATTGATAAGGAAAATGACGATTCATATGCGTAACCGAAAATGGGTGTAATAAGGAGTAAAAAGGAACATAATTGGTTATGATGTCATATATAGGTGGATCTATAAGATAATACTTGGCATAGATGCGCGCGCAGCAGCATGACGTGTGATTGACGTGCAACTAGGGGGTGAAGGGGACTTGACATTTAGCTCTACATGTGGAGACGAAAAGTCTGGGGGGTCAAGTCAACCTAATCCCAAATCATATCTAACATCCTATGTTTAAAGAACTATGTTATCCACAAAAGAAGGACTCTCGGACAGAATCTATTCTATACTGACTGTGCGTGCGTGTACAAGCGTCTAAGTGTCTACACTAAATGCGAGGGGGTAGGAATATTCCATGGTAACAGGACTATGAATTACTTGCATAAGGACAGAGAAGCCGGGCCTTTTGCTCGGTAACTGGAAGAATGTTTACTTAAACTACTAGGCAGGAATGCATTGGCTGAGGGGGAAGCAGATAACTCGAAGGTGAAATACAGTTCTTGGCAGAGAATAGGCTGATGTCAGGCTTCGTGAGCTGCGCAGAGAATGAGACAAAGTTCATGGTCACAGATGCAGGCTCAGACTGGAGCTTTCAGAAGCAGAAGGCAAGAGGAGTTTGATGACAGAATCAGGGCCTACTTGCCTGGACTGAAAAATGGCATAAGTGAACCATATAAAACCGGTGGCCTTTTATACTTAGGAATGGAATATCCGGCCTATGCATGGCGGATCTGCCAGAGGACATGTTGACGGTGGACGCACATGTGTTTGCGTCTTCATAACTGGAACTGGAGGGAACATACATGTACTTGTAACATGCACATAGAACCGTTGGGGTCCAAGATAGGGGACATAACTGACCAGAAAAATCCATATTTCCACATTCCCTCCTTGTCCCCTACTTGCCCGTTAAGAGATATCAATCTTCATCAATCCATTGATCTGTTCATATAACATCATTTGTTCTTCTTTCTTCTTCCGTGACGAATGAGATCTTGGTGGTGGAATACACGATGTGGCACACAGACCACAAATCGCTGGTCCACATTGCAGGCATAAGCAGCAACTGAATAGTATGAGAAGGCCAATACCTAGGAAGGATAGAACTCTCCGTCCCCAGGCTGATATCACACTCCAAAACCAACTGGACCAAGTCCAAGTGCCTGGGTTCTGGTGTATCTGGCTTATAATCTTATGAAGGCGAGTTATGGCTTTATACACAGATGGCGAATTTTCTGGTATGAATACGCAGCAGCTTGATCCGATGACCCTACAAGCTCCGCCCCTATCAGCCAGGATGACGTCAAGGACAAGACGATTTTGAAGCACAACAATCCGCATAGCAGACTGCTCTTCTGTTAAATTGCCTAGGGCGGAAATAGTTTCATTCACTACTGCTTCAAGGGTTCTAGTTAATCTACGTATCAGCTTACTATTAGTAACAGTACCTATATAGGGAAAGATGCCTTTATTGAAATCTACATACTTGTCCCATGCCGTCTCAGTATAATCGACAATTGGGAGATCTCTCCGCTCTCTGTTGTGTACTAAATGAATATTTCTATAATAATCAGGAGGAGCTAGGAAAACAGGTGGCAAAAGGAATGCAATGTAGCAGGTACCATCCCAATCTAGAGGTAGACGCATATATGCGGTCTGACCACATATAAAGTAGGAGTGGCGATAAGCTCTAAATGAAGATTTGCCTTGATCACTGAATTCTACTATAGTAGTGCATTTACTATGGCCCATATGTATGGAACCAACCTTTCTCACACACAATTCACCTTTCGCTGGGAATACTGACATGGTTGGTAAAACTAGTTCAACTTCGGATTCGACATTTAGAACCATGAGATTAGGAGTAAAGTTACCTAATCCATATACTTCATTTTCTAGATCAGTTCCTGTTCCTTTGGGGCGACCCTCCTTGTCAGGGTAACAGACTTTGAATAAAACTAGGTTCAGATTTCCCCATACCCAATGGTCTTGGTAAACAGCTGTATCTGAGTCTATGGAATTCATTAAACTAAACCATGCTCCACAGGAGCCATTATGTGTAAACGGATGTGGGAAGAAAGGCAGGACTCCTTCATAATTCTGATAGGGAGGGAGTCGGCCACACACCCAGCAATTAGTAGCATTACTAGTCTGGTGGGAATGATGTAACATACTAATGAAAGTGTTATTGCGCAGCGCAAGTCTATAAGACAATTCATGCGGGGGTAAATCACTAAAAGAATGTTCGGCAGTAACATTGTAAACGTTTCTGGCAATAGGGTAATATATGTGCAACAATATACTTGCAGTAATTATAAAAAGACTTAAAGAAAACAAGATTAATAATGTCACTATGCAATGGCTACGCAGTGATTTCCAATACGCCTGTCGTTTCATCATTTTTCGCGACTGTCCATGATTCAGGTCTAGGCGATACATGTCGGAGACAGATTCAACCGCTTCACCTAGGAGAGGACTTAAACAATCAAATCGTCCGACGGCCTAGGCCTTAATTTTAGTTTATAAAATTTTTTACTGTCGGCCTCAGCCAGAGGTAGTTTTGAGTCAATTGGTGAGGACACACGAGGTGGGCTGTTTACATCTGAAGGAAGTCCATGAAATTTCTTGATATGACTTGAATGAATCCATCCTTTTCTGCCTTGAATCTTCACGGCTGTCCTTGTGGTCAGCAGGACCAACTTGGGTGTCTTCCACCTGGGCTCCAGCTGAGTCTTTCGGTCGAAATTTCTCACAAGTACAAGGTCACCCGGAACTACGTCATGGGGTTTCACCTCAGTATTGTCGGGAAAGGCTGCAGCTACCTGTGAACGACAAGATTGTAGTGCAGACATCAAGGAAGCCAAGTAATCTGTCAGCATATTACAGTCAATATCAGTTATTTTGCGTGGTATAGGCGTCCCCCACATATTTGGTGGTCTGCCGAAGATCACCTCATACGGGGATAGCCCTGTTCGAGAGTGTGCTACCATTCTCATGTAAAAGAGTGCAACTGGTAACGCTACTACCCAGTCGACACCTTTCTCTCTGCATATTTTGGACAATCTGATTTTCAGTATCTGATTATGTCTTTCTACGAGACCTGCTGCTTCGGGGTGTCGGACACAGTGGAATTTCCACTGATACCCTAACAGAAGTGAAACATGTTTCATTAGTTCGGATGAGAACGGCTGGCCGTTATCTGAGTGAACAACACGTGGTAAACCGTATCGTGGGAAGAATTCTCGAACTAACTGTTTGGCAGTAGTCGGGCAGTGTAATCTGAAACCGGGTATGCCTCCGTCCAACGGGACAGAGCGCAGACAACTACGAGAACATATTTGAATCCTCGACATCGTTCCATCTGGATATAATCCATCTGGAGTACTTCAAAAGGGTGATTAGGAGAATGAAATCCACCCTGTTCTACGGGAACACTTTTTCCTGGGTTGAACTGGCAACAAATCATACAGGTACGGACCTTTTGTTTGGCTGCTGCTCGTAAATGTTTATTGAACCAAATGTGTTGAATGCTGTCTAGCATAGCTTTTTCTCCTAGATGTGCTGGACTATGTATAGTGTTAACTATAACTTGGACCATTGAATCAGGAAGGAACCACACAGACTTTTCCTTCATCATCCATCCTTGGTCCGTTTGGATCCCTCCTAATTCAGTCCATGTCTTTATTTCGTCTGGTGTAGCATGTGTCTGTATGTCAATTACGTCAAGGGTAGGATCTTTAACTGTCATACAATGTGTCGGCATCGGGACTATTGTCTTTGTCATGTCGGATGTTTGAGTTTGAGCAGTCTGTTTAGCTGTTCTGTCGGCTAGATCATTGCCTTGAGAAATGATATCAGTAATCTTCGTATGGGCCTTACATTTCATGATTGATATTGCAGTGGGTAGATGTATTGCATCTAGTAAGGCATGAATGAGGGGTCCGTGTTGAATGTGGGCACCGTGGGAAGTTAAATAACCTCTCTCTCGCCATAGCACGCCGAAGTCATGTACAACTCCGAATGCATAACGTGAATCAGTGTATATGTTGACTTTTTTATTTGTGGCTTGAATACAGGCTTGTGTCAGAGCGATGAGCTCTGCGGCTTGAGCTGACAAAGTATTTATGCGATTTGTTTCAATGACTTCAGTATCTGTTGTGACTGCGTAAGCAGCCACCAACTCTCCTGTATTTGTTCTCATACATGAACCATCTACATACAATGTTAGGTCTGGATCAGACAATGGGACATCGGTTAAGTCTTGTCTGGGTTTCGTCGTTATTGTAATAACTTCAATACAGTCATGGGCTAGTGGGTCTGTTCCGGTTACTGGCAAAAGTGTGGCAGGATTCAATGTGTTACAGCGTCTGATTTCTATATGTGGCTGAAACAATGTAAGTTCATACCCTGTAAGTCGTGCTATAGTCAAGTGTTGTGTTTGCGTTCTATTTACAAGAACCTCTACTGCATGTGGTACTTGAACTGTCAATGGATGCCCTAACACTATGGCATCGCTTTGTCTGATTGCTAAAGCTGTCGCTGCCACTGATTTTAGGCATGCAGGCAAAGCCTGAGCTACGGGATCTAATGTACTAGAAAAATAAGCACATGGTTTGTGTGCTCCTGCTTGTTCCTGTGTGAGTACTGATAAGGCAGTACCTTCGCGTTCTGTAACAAAGAGTGTAAACTGTTTTCTGTAACATGGCGTTGCTAAAACAGGTGCTTGACATAAAGCTTTCTTTAGGCTTTCGAAAGCTTGTGTATGTTCCTGAGTCCAAGGGAGAACAGTCGATGTGGCTGCCTCCTGTGTTGTCAACTGAATGAGTGGTTTTGCTAGAAATGCATACTGAGGGATCCACTGCCTGCAATATGAAGTGAGGCCTATGAAAGCCCGCACCTCCTTTTGTGTCTTGGGTATTGACATGTTAGCTATTAACTGGATGCGGTCGGGTGTAAGCTGCCTTCCCTCCTTGGACAGCGAGTGTCCAAGATAAATAACTCGCTGGACACAGAATTGCAGCTTGGAAGGGGACACCTTGTGCCCCTTTTCGGCTAGAAATTGTAAAACTGTCAGTGATGCTTTTTCACATTCCGGTTCGCTTCTCGCGGTGATCAGCAGATCATCGACGTATTGAAGCAGAGCAGTGTTAACTGGCATGTGGATACTGTCGAGTTCTCGTTTCAGTGCTTGGCTATAGATGCTGGGGCTTTCTGTAAATCCTTGAGGTGCGCGTGAGAATTTAAAGCTACGTCCATTTAAACTAAATCCGAACAAATATTGGCTTTCCGGATCTATTGGGACGCTGAAAAAGGCATTCTTGAGATCGATTACAGTAAAGAATGTCGCTTCGGAATCAATAGCTGTCAGTAATGACGAGATATCTGGGACCACAGGAAATTGTGGCACAATGCATTTGTTTAACTCGCGCAGATCAATAACCAATCGATATACTGGCGGGGCCTTTGGATCTGTTCGTTTAAGAATCGGAATTATCGGTGAATTACATACATTGGAGTCTGTTTCCACAACTACTCCTTGGGCAATGAGCTCGTCAATGATTTGTAGTAAAGCCACTACAGCATCTGGTGGTAACTTGTATTGTCGCATTCGTGGTAGCACCACTCCTGCCTTTAATGTGACTCGATATGGTGTAATATTCATGCATCCAACATCAGTAGGGCCTTGTGCCCATAGTTGTGTAGGTAAAATCTGCAGTCGGGGATCCATGTCTCTAGACACATAGTGACCTTTAAAATCACGTAAAAACAACCTTACTCCTTCAGGAGAACAACATATTATAGCTCCTAGAGCTTTCAGTGTTTTTATTCCTAACAGATTTTCTGGACATGATTTAGTAAGCAATAAATCTGTAGTTCGGGTCAAAGGTCCTATCGTAAGTGGGAGAGGCTGTGACACTTCATTAACAATAGGTTTTGCTGAAAAACCAAGGGAAATATTCTGTGAGCCTGAGAGGGGCGCCCCTGGAACTTCACTACGTTTTATTGTTGTTCGACTTGCCCCTGTATCGAGTAAGAATTTTCTGTCTTGACCTAATAATTCACTGTGCACATAGGGTCCTTCTTGATCTACTGGTATTTCAATAAGGGGTAAGTCAACTTCCCTCTCTAGGCTTGTTCATGCGTATCGTTGATAATCAGGATAGTCGTACTGTGCGGTCTGGTACAGTTGTCGTGTCGTGGTTTGTGTGGCAGCAGCAGGCAGCGCTGGTGCAGCTGGCACAAACTGTATAGACTGTTGTGAAGCTGGCATGGACTGTGCATGCTGCGGAGCTCCTTGTTCATTCTGGTCCTGTCTAGGTGGCCGTGGTCTTTCTTGTGTTTTACCTATGCTGATATTATGTTTCAAAACTGGACAATCGTGTACGTAATGACCTGGCTTTTTACAATAATTGCATGTCCCTTTTACAGGTCCTGCTGAATCGGAATGTGTCATACCCTTTTTATGTCCTTCAGCTGGAACTGTCTGAGAAACTAGCATTTTCATTTTCGTGTCTTTCATGCGTCTGTGTTCATGTTCTTGTTCCTCTCTAATTCTATTGTGATGGTACTGTAACATTTGTAACATTTGTGATGGAGTGTTACCTTGCCAGGTACTCTCGAATTTTAATACTCTATTCTTTACTTGGGGCAGGGCATTTTCTACTAGTTTTGTTACAAACAGATGCGGGTATGATTCGCTACTTGTGAAGTACTGGGTATTTTAGTCCCAGCGGTGCAGGGGCACACACCCTATGACTTCGGGGTTTCACCCTGTTCCGGACCTACAGAAACACAGAGTCTTCTGGGTGAAGTCAAAGAATCGTTTATTGGCTGCAGACCAATGACAGGTATCCTAGAAGTACAACAGCGTGTATGTTCTCAGGAGACTGCTGAAAATCATAGGAACGGACTTCTCCTTAAGTACAAAATATCATGCTCCAGGCACACATTCCTTGGTTTACGATATGGTCATATAAAGGCATACATTACAAACGAAAAAGCAGAGTCATGATGACCATCCCACATTCCAGTTCGGCCAGCCCACAATGATTTACACAGGAAGGTTCAGATCCCATGTTTGAAGTAAATAGACCCCCCAATAAACATGAGCATCTCCTGTTTTGGGAAACAAGTCATAAAGCAAGAACAAGCAGGTGTGGAAGAGATTAGCCGGGGGATTGTGTAGAATGAAAGGGTTTTATGACGGGTCAAGCCCTGATACGAATCACAGGTGGACGGAGGAAGGGGAGCTCGTGAGACCGGTTTGACCCGGGGCAGCAGAGCCAGCTGCCCAGGTCACAGAGAAGTCAGAGGGAAAGCCCATGTACTGTGAGGCCCGTATTAACTCCATCATAGCCTATGTGAGGGCAATGACAAGATGGCCACTGCTTCCAAAATGGAACCCGCGTAGTGAAGCTGAATAACGTGTACACAGTGCATTCATAGCTAGAACGGCACATAAAGCACTCGTACGTGCCGCATTTACCATTTGCGGTTCGCTAATACCAAGATAGACAGAGGTAGGGCCCTGTCCCCTACGCGGTTCCGAATATCAAAGTACGACAGACCCTCCTTTTGCCCTTACATAGGCAATCACTATACTCATCTTAATCCGAGTCTAGGTCAATGTCCACGAAGTCATGGAGATGTTGCTGTAGCATCATCCTATTACTTAGCTCGTCCCTCGATACAGGTTTCCTTACACATAAGGTAGCACAGAGGCCACATATCGCAGGAGCACACTGTATGCATAGACAGAACAGGAAAAGAATGGCTAAGATCATTCCAATGACCATCAGAACTTTCCAACCCCAGGCAGATATCAATTCCCAGAACCATCCCATCAGTGACCAATCTCCCTTATCCACGTGTATGGCTTCAGATATTTTATGGAGTTTGGAGATGGCTTGATACACTGTTGGAGCATTATCTGGTATGAAAATGCAGCAACTGGATTGGATAACCCTGCATACCCCACCGCGGTCTGCAAGAATAACGTCTAGAACCATGCGGTTCTGCAGAGTCATAAGGCGATCCGCTTGGAGCTCAGCTGTCAAATTACTAAGGGCACCAGCCGTTACATTGACGGTGGATTCAACCACACGAGTCAGCTGTCTCAGGTTCCTACTATTGACCATAGGTCCCCAAAACGGCAGGAAACCCAAGAAGAAGTCTCCTGCTTCCTGACCGGCAGTGTCCTCCTTACTAATCACACCTCTCACAACTCTGGTCTTGTGATAGTCAGAGGCGGCAGTAAATGTCGGCGGTAGCAAGTTCGCAATATAACATGTGCCCGAGAAATCAGGGGGCAACCATGTATATGCTCGATCATTACAGATGAAATATGTGCCCTTAGCAGCCAAAAACGCAGGGGAAAACTGTGACGGGAAAGTGTACGTTTCAGTACAGTCACTCCTTCCCAGTTGAGCCCTAGGATTCTGACCATTACCCTGTAAGCAGAACCGACCCATGTGGGGTACGACCCAGATTGGAGATGGGATTTTTCGCTGTCTTTCACCCAGACTAATACTATACCCCGTCGCGTTCCATCCTACATAAGGTCTCAGCTCTTCTTTAGGAATGGATGAGTATGCATCAATATCTCTACTCATATCGGCAACTCCTTTCATCAAAGCCTTATTATTGGTGATGGGTCTGATAGAACGCGGTGGGCGAGGGGAGTATGTATCTAGAGCGTAGAGAAACATGGTTTGGAATGCCCATGACGATCCATTGTAACTGTACGGTAGCACCAGGTAGGGAATACCCTTGTTAATGGTATGTGGCATTAACCCACAGACCCAGCAATTGGTCGTATTCATTACCAGTTGGTGCTGGTGCAAGAGTTGGATAAACGAGTTATTTACGAACTCTGATCGTCTGGTCTGTTCGTGCTCAGGCAAAGGGTGAAAAGAGTGAGAGGAGGCAGTAGAAAGAGATATAGGCTGTTGAGTGGGTGCAATGGGTTTTTGAGCAGAGAAAAGCACACATCCTACAATAAACATCATGATACTACACAGTGTAAAAAAGCACAAAAAGACAAAACATTTACTTTTTACAATTCTACACATCCTTGTTTGAAAGTTCATTTCCTCAATCGGTCTCTCCATCTTACAAAACTCCATCCTCTACTCGGGCCGCTCGCGGTGGATGAGTTTCTTCTGCTAAGGAGTACGCCTGTCAGTCCAGGGAAACGCCCTAGACCAACCAGAACCGTTGACCTAGCGTCTTCGGCCTGTACCCCAAAGTCTTGGCACCGCGACCCTGCGGCAGAACCCGGATGGTGGTTCGAAAAACAAAAATCAAGAAAGTCCTTCAGATGGGAGAGCAAAAAATGTCAAAAGGGAAATAATGAGGAAATCTTTATTTGTCTATGGGCCTAGGTCTCAAATTATAGCGGAGACGGCCAGGTGCTGTTTGGTCTTGAAACAAAAGTTCAGGCTCAGTGGTGTCCAGTCGATTTGATGGCGGCACAGCTTCCTGCAGAATATTGTCACTCTCTTGGACTGAAGCTGTGTCTCTTAAGCGTGCGTCACTGAATGGTACAAAACGAGGTACAATGTCTGTCTCTGAGTCGGCGATACCCTCCTTGACCCACTGGTCATATGACAGAGGCAAGGGAACTACCTTTCAGTGAGTACCATGAATCCAGTGTTTCTTCCCTTTCACTCGCACTGCTGATCTTGTCGAAAGAAGAACAAGATGAGGGCCGATCCAGCGAGGCTCGTCGTTGCCCTTGCGCTGGAAATTCCGGACCAGGACCCACGAGCCAGGGTTGATGGGGTGTCCAGGAGGTTCAGAGGCTTGGGGAAGAGTATCATGTACCTGTTGGTGCAAAACACGCAGTTTAACAGTCAAATCATACAGGTAATCGAGCAGTACTGGATGCTCTATTTCGCTAAATTTCGTAGGCCTTGGTACACCCCATACGTTGGCCGGGCGGCCAAAGACTACTTCATAAGGACTAAGTCCCACTCGTGAGTGTATCGTCATTCTGGTGGACAAGAGTGCTAAAGGCAGAGCGTCAGGCCATTTAAGACCGGTGCTCGCCTGAATTTTGGCTAACTTGAGCTTTAAGGCTCCATTGTAGCGTTCAACTAGTCCAGCTGATTGGGGGTGATTTGCAGCGTGGAATTTCTGCCTTATGCCTAAACCTTCACATACATTCTTCATCACTTTACCCACGAACTCACTTCCATTATCACACCATACCATTCTCGGCATCCCAAACCTGGGGAAAAATTCCTTCACAAGGGCTTTGGCTGTGGATAGGGCAGTGTTATCTTTCAGAGGATAAGCCTCTACCCATTTGGAGAAAGCACAAACAACCACCAGTACATATTTCAGGTTGTTGCATCTTTCCATGTGAATAAAGTCCAGCTGCAAAACTTCGAATGGACATGATGGGGGTGCAAAGTGACCGGCTGGAGTTGGGGTTCCCCTACCAGGGTTGTACTTCAAGCATACTATACAATTCTTGACCACATTCTCTGCACACTTGGGAATCCCAACATTCTGCCATACTGGAGCCAACAACTTACAGATACCTTTCGTACTGATATGTGCCATTCCATGCGCCATAGTAACCACTGGAAGCACATATGCATCAGGCAACAACCATCGCCTCTGTTCTGTCAGGTCAATCCAACAACCATTCTCATCCAACTTACCCATACTCTCTCTCCACTCGCTTAACTCGTCTTCCGTAGCTTCAGCCTGAAGCGACTTCACACTCTCTATTGTGTTCTCGCACATTCCCACATCATTAACCCATCTTGCGGGGCCTGCAACATACATTCTAGTCTTCACATTCTGTGCTGTTTCTCTCGCGGTCTCATCAGCAAACGCATTCCCACGTCCAACATCATCTGTGACTTTCCTGTGCGCACTGCATTTCATGATCGCAACTTGCAAAGGTAGGGTCAGTGACTCAAGGAGATCATTCACCAACTTGCCATTCTGAATTTTAGCTCCATGCGACGTCAGGAACCCACGCTCTTTCCACAGTTGCCCAAAATTATGAGCCACGCCAAAGGCGTACTGGCTATCTGTGTATATGTTCACTCTCATTCCTTCAGACAACACACATGCTCTCGTGAGGGCGATTAATTCTGCTGCTTGGGCCGAATTATGTGGCACTCGTGCAGTTTCCACGACCGTGTGCAAAGTCGTGATAGCATATGCAGCAGTCGTGTCACCATTAGGGAGCTTGAAACATGACCCATCTACCCATAAAGTGCCATCACACTCAGTCAGGGGAGTGTCTTTTAGATCTACTCTCCCTTTCGTCTCTTCTTCTGTTCTGAACAGACAGTCATGTTGCTCAATCTCATCTGAGTCTGCTGGAATCGGCAATAATGTGGCTGGATTCAGCGTATTGCATCTTTTTATGTGTATGTGATTCGCTAACAGTGTGAGTTCATACCCTGATAATCGCGCACTAGTCAAGTGTTGTGTCTTGGTTCTATTTAATAATGTGTCTACAGCGTGTGGAACCATGACAATCAATGTGTTGTCCATTACCAGACCAGCAGATTGTCGGATAGACATCGCTGCAGCAGCTGTCGCTCTCAGACAGCTTGGCAATGCCCTCGCTACAGGGTCCAAGGTGGATGAAAAATATGCGCATGGGCGCGGTCTGTCGCCAAAAGGCTGTGTTAACACTGACAACGCACATCCATCTTTCTCGTGAACATACAATGTAAAAGGCTTGCTATAGTCAGGAGTGCCCAACACAGGAGCTGAACATAATGCATTACGCAATTCCACAAAACTTTTCTGGCACTCTTCAGACCATGGGATAGGATTCGGTGTGTTTTTGCATGTTAATGCTAACAAAGGTTTTGCCAATAAAGAAAAACTAGGGATCCAATGCCTACAGTATGAAGTGATGCCCAAGAAAGCACGCACTTCTCTCTGTGTCTTTGGCACACTCAACTGTGCAATGGCTTGAATTCTTTCTGGGGTCAGTCTCCTTCCCTCCTTCGATAAGAGATGACCTAAGTAGGTCACTTCTTGTCGACAATATTGCAGCTTAGAGAGAGACACTTTGTGATGGAATGCGGATAAATGGCGCAACAGTGACAATGTGGCTTCTTTACAGATCTTCTCAGTATCCGCGGCGATCAGTAAATCGTCCACGTACTGGATCAGGATAGCGCCACTAGGTAAAACAAGTGCATCAAGCTGCGCTTTCAAAGCTTGACTGTATATGGATGGACTCTCGCAGTAGCCTTGGGGAGCGCGTTTGAAGCGGAAGCTTCGGCCTCCCAGACTAAAACCAAAAATGTCTCTGCTCTCTTCTGCAATTGGGATACTAAAGAAAGCATTCTTTAAATCGATCACTGAAAACCATGCAGCAGAGGCTGGAATCATCGTTAACAAGGCAGTTATATCGGGGACAACCGGAAACTGAGGCACAACAATCTTATTAACCTCTCTAAGATCAATCACAAATCTGTAAACAGGTGGCTGTGAAGGGTCCGTTCGTTTCAAGACAGGTAAAATCGGACTATTGCAAACGTTGCCTCTTGTCTCCTCAATCACACCCTTATTAATCAAGTCGCTGACAATGTCTAACAATGCTTTCTGCCCTTCATTAGAGATCTTGTACTGGGGAATACGTGGCAGTCTGACATTAGCCTTTAGAGTCACCACATATGGTGGTATCTCCAAGAGGCCCACATCATTGGGACCAGTAGCCCAAAGGGCATCCGGAAGGGATGACAATTCAGGTGGCATTGTGTTTTTAGACAAATACATTGGGGAAACCACTTTCTTGCCTAATGTAAGTTGTACTCCTGAAGGAGAACAATACAGTGTAGCGTGCAATCTTTTCAACAAATCTAATCCCAGCAAATTCTCACCACAACCAGTTGTCAGGATCAGGGGCGCTTTCAGCTCGCAAGGTCCAACAGAAAGTGACATGGGACTAGAAATCGGGTTCCTAACTGGGGCGCCAGAAAAACCTACTGAAACATTTATATCGCCAGACAAAGGTGCGCCAGGGAGTTTTGAATGCATGATTGAACTCTTTGCAGCACCAGTGTCTAGCAGAAAAGGCTCCGTTACATTTGCTGTAGTCACCTCAACATACGGTCCACTCTGATCCACTGGCACTGAAACAACTCCCTCTCTCTGTCTATGGCTGTCCTAGTAACCATTATTTTCTGCATCGCCATCCTCCACATAATAATCATTATTGTAATACTGTGCCGTATTACCAGTCGCGTTAGCTTGCTGATCAAAACTATTAATGGCGCTTTGGGGCGGAAGAGGACGCGCGTTTTGGGGAACACTTCCACGCCCTCTGCCTCTAGGAGCTTGCTGACCACCTCTACCTCTGGCGCCATACGTATTACCGTTCCGTTGCATTAATTTAGGGCAACTATATTTAAAATGACCTTCCTCTTTGCAGTATGAACATTGGTTGGGACCTACAGGGACACGTGGTTGATAATACCCATTCATTTGCTGATTAGTCTGAAATTGTTGGGGTTGGTGATAGACACCTTGGGGTTGTCTATAATTATTACCACCTCCACGTGGTGGATAGGCCTGCTGTAAAAGGACCTTTGTCTTTAGTTCCTTCGTTTTCTTCTCCGTTCTATCTTTCTCGTCTTTATCTCTGTTTTCATAATACTGTGCAGTAGCCAGTATTTGCGCTGAAGAGGAAACGGCCCAAGAACTCTCTGAATCTTTCAACTTTTTACACAGGTCAGGAAGTAAATTCTGCACAAACTTATCCACAAACAACCGTTGGCCACCCTCAGTACTCATATCTTGTCCACTGTGGTCAATAAACGTTTCCTCAAACCTAGTAAAGAAGTCTGACACTGTCTCATCTTTCTTTTGCTTACATGCAGATAACTTGTCCCAATTTACGCGCATCGCAGGCATTATTGTCTTCATATACGTGATGATTCTACCAGGCAATTCAGCTACTAAAGGTTCTGGTTTCGCACCACCCGTTTGTCTAGCATCAGCAGCAACAATGTTAGCCCAGGTATCCCCTAGTTCTGCATTGTGATCTACATTACGAATTGATCCCCATAGAGGCTGTGGAACAACATTACCAAACAACATGTCTATGTCCGCCAGATTCATAATGCATGACCCTGCCGTCTGTGACAACTCTTTATAATAACCTGCTGGGTTTTTACGGGGATCAGGCAATGTCTGCTTAAGTGCTAACACCTCAGAGCGCTTCCATGGAACATGCACCCAAACACGTTGGAAATGCGCTGGCACAGCGGGGTTATTGCCGACAGCTGCAACTGCTTCCTTCCATACCGGGGGAACTTCTCTCATAGGGTATTGTCGCGCTTTTGCCTTTTTCCCCACAAGGACCTCTTGTTCAAACAATGACTGTTGGCAATCGTCATTCCTGAAGGACAATACAACCGCAACTGCTTTATCTACTTCGCGGTCCACAATTATACCAGTTCCAAAATCGAACCTCACTCTACACAATTCCTGCGGGTTCGGATTTCTACCACTATCCTCCAATTCTTCACAGAGAATTTCGCACATTTTCTCAAATACATATCTCTGTTTCGGGGCATCCCATTGATGGAAAGTGTTAACAACCGATTCCACATCATACAGTGAAGGAAAAACGATCCATCTACGCGCCATGTGATCTATTACCTTTTTCTCATTGGGGTTAGGCAATTGGCTGCGCAACTGCTTACGCTGTACACCAGGAGTTGCACCAGATGACCCAAAGAGAGGCGACATTAATGTAGTAACCACATTAGCTAAACGCTGTCGCGCTGAAGGAGAAGCTGAGGCGAGAACAGGGGGAAAAACAGAGGGAAGAAAAGAGGATGTAGAGACAGGTACTGGAGTGGTGGAAGGAAGAGTGTTAGGGGAGGCAGTTACTGGATTAAGCAAAGTCGCAGGAAGTGCGGGGGTAGTTGGAAGCACTACTGGAGGCGCTTGAGAAGACTGCGCTACAGGAATAGGAACTGGTTGCAAAGCAACTGGCGGTTGCGGCAAGGCTTGCAGTATATGCACTGGAGGTGGCATATTTACAAGCTGGGGAGGCGCCGTGGCAGTTTGAGCATACGGGGGTGGCGAACTCAACAAATGCGACATCAAGGGATCTTTCTCCTTTTCTTCTGACTCATCCTGCTTAGAATGTGGCAAAGCTGGGTAACATTTGTCAATCCCTAACTTACGCTGCCTGTGCAATTGCTCATTCATTTGCTCCTCTTCATTGTCTTTAAATTGTACAGCTGCTTGCATTACTGACATACCTCTCTCTCTCTTATTCTTTTTCGCTAGCTTAATTTCCTTCTGTTTGGCTTCCTTTCGCCATAAGCGGAAAGAGTCAAACATCGCCGGCCGGGCTTTCTTCTTAAACAATTTAATTTCCAGATTATCTAAAATATCGGTATCAAAACTACCATTTTGGGGCCATTTTAAAACACCGTCTTTCCTGGTGTAGTGGATCCACACTTCGTTATATGCAATGGGGCCTACGCCATGTTTCACATAGAGCTCATAAGTTGGAGTTCCAACCGGAGGAACCGGACATGATTCCTCTAGCTGGAAATCTTTTCCACAACCCAAACAGAATAATCTACCAAATAGTCCAGAACCAGGCATCTTCGCTCACTAGTCTAGATCCAAACGTCAGAGGATTATCGATTACGATATTCTCGTGAATACACGAGTCCTCTGGCTTTGGGGTTTGCAAACACCAAATCACCAATTACCAAATCAAATCAAACGATCCCGAGGGATACCAAAACAAATGGGAGACGCTCCACTTATACTTAACTGAATATTGCTGATCGATGACGTCACCAGAAGACTCTCTCGATTGTTTCGCTCTCTCAAACTCGTCAAGGGTCCAAAACAGGTCGATTAATCAGGGCAGCAGTCCTTCGTAGCCGTCGGGACGCGGAGAACCTCGCAGAAAAGACTTTCGGACCACGTCGACATGCAGGGGTCGATGAAGTGGCGGCCTTCCTCCGGAATTTCCACACGAAGCTCCTCACGAACCTCTGGCTTGGACTGGTACCGCTGAAATCGGCCCGAGTTGGGCGCCAAACTGAAGTACTGGGTATTTTAGTCCCAGCGGTGCAGGGGCACACACCCTATGACTTCGGGGTTTCACCCTGTTCCGGACCTACAGAAACACAGAGTCTTCTGGGTGAAGTCAAAGAATCGTTTATTGGCTGCAGACCAATGACAGGTATCCTAGAAGTACAACAGCGTGTATGTTCTCAGGAGACTGCTGAAAATCATAGGAACGGACTTCTCCTTAAGTACAAAATATCATGCTCCAGGCACACATTCCTTGGTTTACGATATGGTCATATAAAGGCATACATTACAAACGAAAAAGCAGAGTCATGATGACCATCCCACATTCCAGTTCGGCCAGCCCACAATGATTTACACAGGAAGGTTCAGATCCCATGTTTGAAGTAAATAGACCCCCCAATAAACATGAGCATCTCCTGTTTTGGGAAACAAGTCATAAAGCAAGAACAAGCAGGTGTGGAAGAGATTAGCCGGGGGATTGTGTAGAATGAAAGGGTTTTATGACGGGTCAAGCCCTGATACGAATCACAGGTGGACGGAGGAAGGGGAGCTCGTGAGACCGGTTTGACCCGGGGCAGCAGAGCCAGCTGCCCAGGTCACAGAGAAGTCAGAGGGAAAGCCCATGTACTGTGAGGCCCGTATTAACTCCATCATAGCCTATGTGAGGGCAATGACAAGATGGCCACTGCTTCCAAAATGGAACCCGCGTAGTGAAGCTGAATAACGTGTACACAGTGCATTCATAGCTAGAACGGCACATAAAGCACTCGTACGTGCCGCATTTACCATTTGCGGTTCGCTAATACCAAGATAGACAGAGGTAGGGCCCTGTCCCCTACGCGGTTCCGAATATCAAAGTACGACACTTGCTTTTATACCACTATTTATACCGAAACATTTTTCAAATCGGGCATAATAATCACTAGTGTCTTCATCTTGCTTCTGCTTACAGGCTGAAATTGTACCCCAATCTTCCTTTTTCGTAGTTAATAAGCGTGGCAGTACCTGTACTAGTAAACCTGGTAGTGCTTTAGTTTTATCCCCAAGTCCTGCTCCTGCAGTTCGGGCCTTTTCTTCCGCTTCTAATACTGACCATTCTATCTTTTGGTCTCCTACCTCCCACTCTTTTTCCCTGAGTTTCTCATAAATGCCAGCAGGCATCAATACCTTTAATATTGTCATAATGTCGGGATAGGTATATTCTCCCATGAGTAACATGTCTTTAATTTCTCGGTGAAAACCCGCTGGGTCTTTGTCATGACTGGGTACCACTTTCTTCATCTCTAACAATTCTATTTTCGATATGGGCGTATATACAAATACTCGCTTAAACTCGTTGTCCTCGCCCTTTATTGGGTGCACTTCTCGTAAAGGATTCTGTCTATCCATGTAATACGTGGTTCTTTCCTTGATGGGCAATGAGACACGGTCTGAACATACAAAAAGAATATACTGCTTTCTTGATTCTAGAATTTCTTTAATTAATTTAGCACCTGAACCTCTCCATCTATTCATAAGCAATTCAGTCAATATGTCAGGTAAGGGACCAGGGTCCGAATGCTGACTCTGATATAGTATAATGAGTTGTTGAATCATATAAATCCCAGCTAACCGCTGTTCATCTGGGGTGAGATTCAAAAATGTACGTGCTACTGTATCATCACTATATTTTCCGGGACTGTCTACCCAATGGACAGCTACCCTAGCTAAATCTTGTTCATCCATAGAATCGAGGAAATGATAACCCCTTCGTTCTCGGAGTAGTTTGTCGGCGGCTTGGAACGAATGCTCGTTAGACCTGATGTTAATTATAGGTATTTGGAAATTCCTGTTATTATCTGGACATATCGGATGTATCGGGTCAATAGGACATCTATTACTATTACAAGATCTTCCTCTACCTACATAGGCTATGGTGTCTGACTGTCCTGCGGGCAGTCCAGACCCTTCCTCCTCGTTTTGTTCGAACTCGTCTACCGCTAATCTTTCTTCGTGTAGGCGTTCTATTTCTTTACGGATCTTTCGGCACATGGCTATTATACAATTTTGCTTATCATGTCTACCTTCTGATATATTCTGGCTCCATCTGGTAAGAATTTGCATTGCTTCCGGGTCTACCCCCGGTCGGTCTTCATTTCTGATCACACAATTTATGAGGAAACGTAACAGTTCCCCCTGTATCTCCACTTTCTGGTATTCCATAGCTCTGTTAATACATTCTGAATCTCGCCCTGTTTGGACAAAATGATATATTTTATCTAGATGCGCAGTCATTCCTGGTAACTTCCCTAAATACACTGCGGCTCGTCTGATACGCAATGATGCCAGGGTCATTTCGTCCTCTTTGCCGGGCACAGGGTCATATCTACAATCTATAAGAAGTTCCTTAAGCGTACGGGCATTTACGAGTTTGGGGGTACGTGAATGTGCTGACTCCTGAAAAGTAAGTTTATTTATTCTGGGTGGCGTAGAAAAAATATTGCTAGTACCTCCCACAGCCCCATCTGGGGTGTCGGGTGTGAAAGGATTTGTTGAACGTGACACAGCAACTATAGGTGTGGACACAGCTATAGAAGCAGCTGTGGGAACAGATGTAGAAACAGATGTGCTTGCCGGAACTTGTGACACGGTCTGTTGCTGTAGGGATACGGGTACTGGATCTTGACGTTGAAACTCCCTGGTATGCGGTCTATGTGGGGCGGAATTAGCATATTCGGGAGCTGCGTCATCTAAATATGAGGAAAGAAAGACATCTTCTGCGGTTCTAGGATGCCCCTTAGGATGTACCTTTATTGGGAATAATGGGGGTGGCAAGTCTTTCGGTATTTCTGGAGTAGCCTTAGGTAATCCTTCGGCCAGAAGGGGATACATACCATTCATAAGGGCATTTCTTTGTCTGTCTACTTGTTCTGTTTTCACTCGGATACCTAACTCAATTAATAGATTTTCTCGAACTTTATTTGAACTCTCTTTATTCTTTTCTTCCTGTCGGAGTGCTTTTTCTGTACGTCTATGAGATTCTTTACGCCATAACTCAACGGCGTCTTTCTGTGACTGTCTGACTTTCCTTTTCCATAACTCTTCCTCTACTTTCATGATGCACTCTGCATCCCATGTTCCCGCTGTGGGCCACCTCTGACTTTCTGGTAATTCCTTGGTGTAGTCTACCCATAAATCAAGAAATAATATAGCGTCTAAGCCATGTTTATGATACATGAAGTACCCTGGAGTGTCCCTAGGAGGAATAGGAACGGCTTCTTCGAGTACCCCTTTTCTTGTAGTGATCTGTCTTAGTTTTGAAAAGAGCGGCATGTTGAGAACTGATCTGATACTTAATCTTGAACACACTTAGTACAAAAGCACAATAATGAACAACCATTCATACCACGATATGCAGGACGTTTTAACACATCAAACATTAAACATTAAACATTTTTTTTTTTTTTTTTAACCTTTAAAATAACCAACAATGATGATCGTCTGCATAACTAATCACCAAGCATAATTCTTGACAATAACTAGATACTTCGGAATACTTGATATACTGCTAAACAGTACAGATACACTGCTAAAACAGTGCAGACCGGATTTGTGTACCCAAATCCGTCTTGACCGGCACAACCTATGTGCACGTCAGAAATGCCTCCCCAGTAATGGTACTCACCGGGTAGCTTCGGAAACGGAAGGCCTCGGAAACTGAACTTGGACCGGACTGGACTGGACTCGACTCGTCGGAAACTGGACTCGACTTCGAACTGGTGGGCCTCTGTATACCTCGGATCTTGCTCTCTCAGCTAGGCTCTGGTCGGGATACTTCGCACTTCTCACCGCCTCGTCTGGGTGTTGATCGCAGCCTCAGTCGCCCCCGCTTGACCGGAGGGAGCTACAGGAAATCCTGCTGGTACGCGTTATGGTCCGTCCAGCTGTGGCAGGAGACCGGGCCTGCAACGCACCACCGGCGCGTGAGATGAGAAAGTGTCCCTATTCGGGCGCCATTCATGTGGTAAATAATTTCCTTTACCTGGACTTAATTTGATACAGAAACATAATAAAATAGCTCAGAAAAATGAGAGGCAGAATCCGTGGTATTAGAGGTTCGGAATGGGCTTTATTCCAATGATCGATTATAATCGGTTGCTCCAAGTTCCATCACCACGGAGGTTCAGGAAGTGAAGTACATACTTTATTGACAAGAAATGACTTTTATAGTACATACATTACAATGAAGCGAATGCAGTAGGCGTAACAATTGATAAGGAAAATGACGATTCATATGCGTAACCGAAAATGGGTGTAATAAGGAGTAAAAAGGAACATAATTGGTTATGATGTCATATATAGGTGGATCTATAAGATAATACTTGGCATAGATGCGCGCGCAGCAGCATGACGTGTGATTGACGTGCAACTAGGGGGTGAAGGGGACTTGACATTTAGCTCTACATGTGGAGACGAAAAGTCTGGGGGGTCAAGTCAACCTAATCCCAAATCATATCTAACATCCTATGTTTAAAGAACTATGTTATCCACAAAAGAAGGACTCTCGGACAGAATCTATTCTATACTGACTGTGCGTGCGTGTACAAGCGTCTAAGTGTCTACACTAAATGCGAGGGGGTAGGAATATTCCATGGTAACAGGACTATGAATTACTTGCATAAGGACAGAGAAGCCGGGCCTTTTGCTCGGTAACTGGAAGAATGTTTACTTAAACTACTAGGCAGGAATGCATTGGCTGAGGGGGAAGCAGATAACTCGAAGGTGAAATACAGTTCTTGGCAGAGAATAGGCTGATGTCAGGCTTCGTGAGCTGCGCAGAGAATGAGACAAAGTTCATGGTCACAGATGCAGGCTCAGACTGGAGCTTTCAGAAGCAGAAGGCAAGAGGAGTTTGATGACAGAATCAGGGCCTACTTGCCTGGACTGAAAAATGGCATAAGTGAACCATATAAAACCGGTGGCCTTTTATACTTAGGAATGGAATATCCGGCCTATGCATGGCGGATCTGCCAGAGGACATGTTGACGGTGGACGCACATGTGTTTGCGTCTTCATAACTGGAACTGGAGGGAACATACATGTACTTGTAACATGCACATAGAACCGTTGGGGTCCAAGATAGGGGACATAACTGACCAGAAAAATCCATATTTCCACAGACCTTAACCAGTAGACCAGAGTAAGTGTCTAAGACATTAACCATTAGGCCAGAGTAAGAGTTAAGACCGTATCCATTAGGCCAGAGTAAGAGTTAAGACCTTAACTATTAGGCTAGAGTAAGAGTCTAAGACCTTAACCATTAGGCAAGAGTAAGAGTTAAGACCTTAACCATTAGGCCAGAGTAAGAGTCAAAGACCTTAACCATTAGGCCAGAGTAAGAGTCAATACCTTAACCACTAGGCCAGTGTAAGAGTCTAGACCTTAACCATTAGGCCAGAGTTAGAGTCTAAGACCTTAGCCATTAGGCCAGAGTTAGAGTCTAAGACCTTAACCATTAGGCTAGAGTAAGAGTCTAAGACCTTAACCATTCACCTTAACCATTAGGCCAGAGTAAGAGTCTAAGACCTTAACCATTAGGCCAGAGTAAGAGTCAATACCTTAACCATTAGGCAAGAGTAAGAGTTAAGACCTTAACAGATTAGGCCAGAGTAAGAGCCTAAGACCTTAGCCGTTAGGCCAGAGTAAGAGTTAAGACCTTAACCATTAGGCCAGAGTAAGAGTCAAGACCTTAACCATTAAGCAAGAGTAAAAGTCTAAGACCTTAACCATTAGGCTAGAGTAAGAGTCTAAGACCTTAACCATTAGGCTAGAGTAAGAGTCTAGACCTTAACCATTAGGCCAGAGTAAGAGTCTAAGACCTTAACCATTAGGCCAAAGTAAAAGTCAAGACCTTAACCATTAGGCCAGAGTAAGAGTTAAGACCTTAACCATTTGGCCAGAGTACGAGTTAGGACCTTAACCATTAGGCCAGAGTAAGAGTCTAAGACCTTAACCATTAGGCCAGAGTAAGAGCTAAGACCTTAACCATTAGGCCAGAGTAAGAGTCTAAGACCTTAACCATTAGGCCAGAGTAAGAGTTAAGACCTTAACCATTAGGCCAGAGAAAGAGTCTAAGACCTTAAGCATTAGGCCAGAGTAAGAGTTAAAACCTTAACCATTGGGGCCAGTGTAAGAGTAAAGACCTTAATCAGTAGGCGATAGTAAGAGTTAAGACCTTAACCATTAGGCCAGAGTGAGAGTCTAAGACCTTAACCATTAGGTCAGAGTAAGAGTTAAGACCTTAACCAATCGGCCAGAATAAGAGTCTAAGACCTTAACCATTAGGCAAGAGTAAGAGTTAATACCTTAAACAGTAGGCCAGAGTAAGAGTCTAAGACCTTAACCATTAGACCAGAGTAAGAGTCTAAGACCTTAACCATTAGGCCAGAGTAAGAGTCTAAGACCTTACCCATTAGGCCAGAGTCAGAGTCTTAGACCTTAACCATTAGGTCAGAGAAAGAGTTAAGACCTTAACCATTAGGCAAGAGTAAGAGTTAAGACCTTAACAGATTAGGCCAGAGTAAGAGTCTAAGACCTTAACCATTAGGCCAGAGTAAGAGTCAAGACCTTAACCATTAGGCGAGAGTAAGAGTCTAAGACCTTAACCATTAGGCCAGAGTAAGAGTCAAGACCTTAACCATTAGGCCAGAGTAAGAGTTAAGACCTTAACCATTAGGCCGGAGTAAGGGTCTAGATCTTACCATTAGGCCAGAGTAAGAGTTAAGACCTTAACCATTAGGCCAGAGTAAGAGTCTAAGACCTTAACCATTAGGTCAGAGTGAGAGTTAAGACCTTAACCATTAGGCCAGAGTAAGAGTCTAAGACCTTAACCATTAGACCAGAGTAAGAGTCTAAGACATTAACCATTAGGCCAGAGTAAGAGTCAATACCTTAACCATTAGGCCAGAGTAAGAGTCTAGACCTTAACCATTAGGCCAGAGTAAGAATCTAAGACCTTAACCATTAGGCTAGAGTAAGAGTCTAAGACCTTAACCATTAGGCAAGAGTAAGAGTTAAGATCTTAACCATTAGGCCAGAGTAAGAGTCTAAGACATTAACCATTAGGCCAGAGTAAGAGTCAATACCTTAACCATTAGGCCAGAGTAAGAGTCTAAGACCTTAACCATTAGGCCAGAGTAAGCGTCTAAGACATTAACCATTAGGCCAGAGTAAGAGTCAAAACCTTAACCATTAGGCCAGAGTAAGAGTCTAGACCTTAACCATTAGGCCAGAGTTAGAGTCTAAGACCTTAGCCATTAGGCCAGAGTTAGAGTCTAAGACCTTAACCATTAGGCTAGAGTAAGAGTCTAAGACCTTAACCATTAGGCAAGAGTAAGAGTTAAGACCTTAACCATTAGGCCAGAGTAAGAGTCTAAGACCTTAACTATTAGGCCAGAGTAAGAGTTAAGACCTTAACCATTAGGCCAGAGAAAGAGTCTAAGACCTTAAGCATTAGGCCAGAGTAAGAGTTAAAACCTTAACCATTAGGCCAGTGTAAGAGTAAAGACCTTAATCAGTAGGCCATAGTAAGAGTTAAGACCTTAACCATTAGGCCAGAGTAAGAGTCGAAGACCTTAACCATTAGGTCAGATTAAGAGTTAAGACCTTAACCATTAGGCCAGAGTAAGAGTTAAGACCTTAACCATTAGGCAGAGTAAGAGTCTAAGACCTTAACCATTAGGCAAGAGTTAATACCTTAAACAGTAGGCCAGAGTAAGAGTCTAAGACCTTAACCATTAGACCAGAGTAAGAGTCTAAGACCTTAACCATTAGGCCAGAGTAAGAGTCTAAGACCTTACCCATTAGGCCAGAGTCAGAGTCTAAGACCTTAACCATTAGGTCAGAGTAAGAGTTAAGACCTTAACCATTAGGTCAGAGTAAGAGTTAAGACATTAACCATTAGGCAAGAGTAAGAGTTAAGACCTTAACAGATTAGGCCAGAGTAAGAGTCTAAGACCTTAACCATTAGGCTTGAGTAAGAGTCAAGACCTTAACCATTAGGCGAGAGTAAGAGTCTAAGACCTTAACCATCAGGCCAGAGTAAGAGTCAAGACCTTAACCATTAGGCCAGAGTAAGAGTTAAGACCTTAACCATTAGGCCGGAGTAAGGGTCTAGATCTTACCATTAGGCCAGAGTAAGAGTTAAGACCTTAACCATTAGGCCAGAGTAAGAGTTTTGAGGAATTATGAATTTTTATGATCAATTGTGTCCCCTATCTTAGACCCCAACGGCTCCATGTACATGCTACAAGTACATGTATGTTCCCTCCACTTCAAGCTATGAAGACGCAAATACATATGCGTCCAACGTTAACATGTCCTCTGGCAGATCCGCCATGCATAGGCCGGATATTCCATTCCTAAGTATAAAAGGCCACCGGTTTTATATGGTTCACTTATGCCATTTTTCAGTCCAGGCAAGTAGGCCCTGATTCTGTCATCAAACTCCTCTTGCCTTCTGCTTCTGAAAGCTCCAGTCTGAGCCTGCATCTGTGACCATGAACTTTGTCTCATTCTCTGCGCAGCTCACGAAGCCTGACATCAGCCTATTCTCTGCCAATAAAGTATCGCTCTATCCCTTCCCGAACCTTCGTGGTGACGGAATCCGATTGCCTGGTTCGAACCAATTCCTTTGTAAGGAATAAATCCCATTTTAAAACCTCAAATACCACGGATTCTGCCTCTTATTTTTACTGAGTTATTCTTATTGAATTTTACCGCATAAATTAAGTCTAGGTAATTAAAATTTACCACATAATTGGCGCCCGAACAGGGACACCTCCCTCACCTCACGCGCCGGAGGTGCGTTGCAGACCCGGTCTCCTGCCACAGCCGGACGGACAACTACGCGTACCCGCAGGATTTCCTGTATCTCCCTCAGGCCAACGGGGGTGACTGAGGCTGCGATCAACACCCAGACGAGGCGGTGAGGAGTGCGGAGGATCCCGACCAGAGCCTAGCTGAGAGAGCAAGATCCGAGGTATACAGAGGCCCACCAGATTCCGAAGTTCCGAAGTAACTAAGTCACGAGTCGAGTCCAGTCCAGTTTGGTCTAGTCCAGTCCAGACTTTCCGAGGCCTTCTGTTCCGTTCCGTGCTTCCCGGTGAGTACCGTTGCTGGGGACGCATCTAGACGTGCGCATTGGTTTGTGCCGGTCAAGACGGGTTTGGGTACACAGACCTGGTCTGCACTGTTTCAGCAGTGTATCTGTGCTGTTTAGCAGTACTTCTAGTATTATGCAGTTAGCTAGTTTTATTCTAATTATCATTGTTCGTTTTAAAATGTTTTAATATGTTTTAAATGTCGTGGTATGAGTGATTGTTCGATCTTCATTACTGTGTTTATTGTATTAATTGTGTTCAAGTCCGAGTAAGAATCAGGTAGCAAGGTTAAGATGCCGTTATTCTCAAAATTAAGACAGATAAGAACTAGAAAAGGGATACTCGAGGAAGCCGTTCCCGTTCCACCTAGGGACACTCCAGGGTACTTTATGTACCATAAACATGGCCTAGATGCCGTATTATATCTCGATTTGTGGGTGGACTATACCAAGGATTTAGCAGAGAATCAGAGATGGCCCACTACTGGGACATGGGATGCAGATTGCATCATGAGAGTAGAAGAAGCATTATGGAAAAAGAAAGCCAGACAGTCACAGAAAGATGCCATTGAATTATGGCATAAAGAATCGCATAGACGCACAGAGAAAGCGCTCAGAAAAGAAGAGAAAAGTAGGGAGGATTCAGACAAAGCCCGAGAAAACGTATTGGTTGAGGAAGGTATCCGAGTAAAAGCAGAACAAGTAGACAGGCAACGAAACACTCTTATGAATGGTATGTATCCTCTTCTGGCCGAGGGTTTACCTAAGGCCACCCTGGAAGTACCGAAAGATCTGCCACCTCCATTGCTTCCGACTAAATTGCACCCCAAGACCGCAAAGGACATTTTCCTTTCTTCCTATTTAGACGATGTAGCCCCCGAATATGTTAATACTCCGCCGCCACGCACACCACCTGCTAATGACGCTCGACCCCGAGATAATCTGCCCCCACTTCTGCAGCAACATACTCCTCCGTCCGTTCAAAACCTTCCGCCCGTTCCTTCACTTCTTCCTGCATCTATTCTTCCTACCTTACACCCAACTAATCCTTTTGGACCTAGCACCTCAGGAGGTGCGACAGGAAGTTTTCATACGCCGCCATCAGCGCGTCGATTGACTTATAGGGATCTAGCACACCAACGTACCCCTCAAACAGCGAATTATGACATATATAAAGAGCCTCTTACAGATTGTAGATATGATCCAGTACCAGGTAAAGACGACAGAATGATGCTATCATCAGTACGTCTACGACGAGTTGCGAACTATTTAATGATATTACCAGGAATGATTGATCATCTAGACAAAATATATCACTTCGTCCAAACAGGGCAGGGTCCTGAAAGTATTGGCGAGGCCATGGCATACCAGAAAGTGGACACGCAGAAACTGTTGTTACGCTTCTTTATAAACTGCCTGATAAGACACAGAGATAGGCCATGTGTAGACCCGGAAGAAATGAAAGCACTTAACAAATGGGGTCAGAATATAGCAGACGGAAAACATGATAAACAGAATAGTATAGAAAGTATGTACCGAAGGATCCGAAAAACAGTAGAACAAATATGTGAAAGAGAACAACCTGAAAGAGAAACAGATGCAGATAAGACCGAGTCCTCGGGGGAGGAGGAACAACTAGAAATGACAACAGGACAATTACAATTACCAGCTAGAGAAATGATAGCTTATGTAGGTAAAGGAAGATCCTTTAATAAATCAATACGTCCGATACATCCAGAAAGTAAGAGAATTTTTCAAGCAGCCATGTCAAATCCAAAGACCCCTGAACACTTATTTCAGGCTACTGATAGAATACTTCAAGAACGAATGGGGTACCATGTACTCGATTCTATGGATGAACAAGAATTAGCCAGGTCAGCAGTACAATGGGCTGACAGTTCTGATAAATATAGTGATGATGCGCTAGTACATACGTTTTTGAATCTTTTACCAGACGAACAGCGTTTAGCTGGTATATACATGATACAACACCTCCTTATATTGTATAAAGGCCAACACTCCGATCCTGGTCCCCTACCTGATATACTGATAGAACTACTCATGAATAAATGGAGAGGTCTAGGTACCGATCTAATTAAAGTAATTCTAGAACATCGACACAGATATAGTGCCTTTCTGTGTCCAGAGCACGATCCAGCTCCCTCCATGGAAAGAAAGA
This sequence comes from Triturus cristatus, assembly GCF_964204655.1. Lineage (NCBI taxonomy): Eukaryota > Metazoa > Chordata > Amphibia > Caudata > Salamandridae > Triturus > Triturus cristatus. Next base: position 1,312,628,398 of record NC_140590.1, read on the forward strand.
CGTATTACATAGACAGACAGAATCCCTTACGCGAAGTGCACCCAGTTAGAAACGATGATAATACTTTTAGACGCGTGTTTGTGTACACGCCTATAACTAAAATAGAACTATTGGAAATGAAAAAATTAGTGCCCAGCCATGACAGAGATCCAGCAGGTTTCCACCGTGAAATAAAAGACATGTTACTCATGGGTGATTATACCTATCCTGACATTATGAAAATATTAAAAGTATTATTGCCTGCCGGTATTTACGAGAAACTCAAAGAAAAAGAGTGGGAGGTGGGAGAACAAAAGATTGATTGGACAGCATTAGAAAACGAAGAAAATACCCGAACTGCAGGCCTAGGGCTTGGAGACAAAACTAAAGCATTACCAGGATTATTAGTACAAGTATTACCACGTTTATTAACTACGAAAAAGGAAGACTGGGGAGCAATATCAGCTTGCAAACAGAAACCCGATGAAGACACTAGTGATTTTTATTCCCGATTTGAAAAATGTTTTGGTATTAATAGTGGTCTGAAAGCAAGTAGCGATTCATATCCACATCTTTTTGTAACAAAATTAGTCGAGAATTCCTTGCCTCAGGTTAAGAACAGAGTATTGAAAGTAGAGAGCTCTTGGCAAGCCAATACCCCGTCACAAATGTTACAAATGTTACAGTACCACCAGAATAGAATTAGAGAAGAACAAGAACACGAACAAAGACGTATGAAAGACACGAAAATGAAAATGCTCGTCGCCCAGTCAGTTCCAGCTGACAGTCATAAAAAGGGTGCGACACAGTCCAACCATTCAGCGGTTCCTGTTAAAGGGACATGTAACTATTGTAAACAGCCAGGTCATTATATAAACGATTGTGCAGTTCTGAAACATAATATCTCTACGGGTAAAACCAAGGAGAGACCGCGTCCACCTAGACAGGATCAGATCCAACAACAAGTACCTCAGAACGTACAGCCTATGCAAGCTGCACAACTGACCGTAGCGGCCCCACAGCCACAGCCTATTGCCGCAACACAAAACACGACACAACAGATGTACCAGTATGCACAAAGTGATTATCCCGATTATCAGCGATACACATGAAATAGCCTAGAGAGGGAAGTTGGCTTACCCCTTATTGAGGTTCCTGTAGATCAAGAGGGTCCTTATGTACATAGTCAAGTATTAGGGAAAGACAGAAAGTTTTTAATTGATACAGGGGCAAGCAGAACAACTATAAGTCACGACGAGGTTCCAGGGGCACCCCTCTCAGGCTCACAAAATGTTTCCCTTGGATTTTCAGGAAAGCCTATTGTTAATGAAGTATCGCAACCTCTTCCTCTTGCAGTTGGTCCATTGACACGGACTACAGATTTATTGCTTACAAAATCATGCCCAGAAAACTTGTTAGGTATAAAGACACTGAAAGCTCTAGGAGCTGTAATATGTTGTTCCCCGGAGGGGGTACGACTATTTCTGCGTGACTTTAAAGGTCACTATGTATTTAGAGACATGGATCACAGGTTACAGAATGTCCCTGCACATTTATGGGCACAAAGCCCCACTGATGTAGGTTGTATACACATTACACCATATCGAGTTACACTCAAAGCAGGAGTGGTATTACCACGAATTCGACAATACAAGTTACCTCCAGATGCTGTAGTGGCTTTGCTGCAAATCATTGACGAGCTCATTGCACAAGGAGTGGTTGTGGAAACCGACTCCAATGTATGTAATTCTCCTATTATTCCAATTCTTAAAACGAACTGATCCAAATGCACCCCCAGTTTATCGATTAATTATTGATCTGCGCGAATTGAGTAAATGCATTGTACCACAGTATCCCGTGGTTCCAGATATCTCTTCATTATTGACAGCTATTGATTCAGAAGCAACGTTCTTTACTGTGATTGACCTCAAGAACGCCTTCTTTAGCGTCCCAATCGATCCGGAAAGCCAATATTTGTTCGGTTTCTGTTTAAATGGACGAAGCTTCAAATTTGCACGCGCACCTCAAGGATTCACAGAAAGCCCCAGCATCTATAGCCAAGCACTGAAAAGACAACTTGACAGTATCCACATGCCTGTTAACACTACCCTGCTTCAGTATGTCGATGATCTGCTGATCACCGCCCGAAGCGAACCCGAATGTGAAAAAGCATCACTGACGGTTTTACATTTTCTGGCCGACAAGGGGCACCCTTCGAAGCTGCAATTCTGTGTTCAGCAAGTTGTGTACCTTGGGCACTTGCTGTCCAAGGGGGGGAGACAGCTCACACCTGACTGCATCCAGTTAATTGTAAACATGCCACCACCCAAAACACAAAAGGAGGTACGGGCCTTCATAGGTCTCACTTCGTACTGTAGACAATGGATTCCCCAATATGCATTTCTAGTAAAGCCACTCATTCAGTTGACAACCCAGGAGGCAGCGACTTCGACTGTCCTCCCTTGGACTCAGGCACATACACAAGCTTTTGAAAACTTAAAGAAAGCCTTATGTCAAGCACCTGTTTTAGCGACACCATGTTACAGTAAGCCTTTTACACTTTTCGTTACAGAACGCGAAGGTACTGCCTTGTCAGTACTCACTCAGGAACAAGCAGGTTCACACAAACCGTGTGCTTACTTTTCTAGCACATTAGATCCAGTAGCCCAGGCTCTGCCTACGTGCCTGAAATCAGTCGCAGCAACAGCTTTAGCGATCAGACAAAGCGATTCCATAGTATTAGGACATCAATTGACAGTGCAAGTTCCACATTCCGTGGAAATTCTTTTAAACCGAACTCAGACTCAGCACTTGACCATAGCACGACTGACAGGTTACGAATTAACATTGTTTCAGCCACACATAGAAATCAGACGCTGTAGTACATTAAATCCTGCCACACTTTTGCCATTAAGTGGAACAGACCCATTGGCACATGATTGTATTGAAGTCATTACTATTACGACGAAACCCAGACAAGACTTGACAGACATTCCATTACCAGATCCAGACCTGACACTTTATGTGGATGGTTCATGCATGAGAACAAGTACAGGAGAATTAGTGGCCGCTTACGCAGTCACGACAGACACCGAAATTATTGAAACGAATTGTATTGACACATTGTCAGCTCAAGCAGCAGAGCTCATCGCTCTGACACAAGCCTGTATTCAAGCCAAAAATAAAAGAGTCAACATATACACAGATTCACGTTATGCATTCGGAGTTGTACACGACTTCGGAGTCCTTTGGCGAGAGAGAGGTTATTTGACTTCTCACGGTGCCAACATTCAACACGGTCCCCTCATTCAAGCTCTGTTAGATGCAATACATCTGCCTACTTCGATATCTATCATGAAGTGCAAGGCCCATACAAAAATTACCGATATCATTTCCCAGGGTAACGACCTAGCAGACCGAACAGCTAAGCAAACAGCACAGAATCGGACTCATGCAACTGACTTGACAAAGACAATAGTTCCGACATCGACACACTGCATGACAGTTAGGGATCCCGCCCTTGATGTAATTGACATACAGACACATGCTACACCAGAGGAAATCAAGAAATGGACTGAACTAGGAGGGATCCAAACAGATCAGGGATGGATGACGAAGGGAAAATCTACATGGTTTCTCCCCGACTCCATGGTTCAAGTTATCATTAACACAATACATAGTCCAGCGCATCTAGGAGAGAAAGCTATGTTAGACAGTATTCAAAACATTTGGTTTAATAAACACTTACGAGCTGCAGCCAAACAGAAAGTGCGTACTTGCATGATTTGTTGTCAGTTCAACCCAGGTAAAGGCGTTCCTGTAGAACAAGGTGGATTTCAACCTCCTGATCACCCTTTTGAAGTCCTCCAGATGGATTATATCCAGATGGAACGTTGTCGAGGATTCAAATATGTTCTCGTAGTTGTATGCGCACTTTCTCGTTGGACAGAAGCATATCCAGTCTCAGATTACACTGCCCCGACCACTGCCAAGCAGCTGGTTCGTGAATTCTTCCCACGGTATGGTTTGCCCCGTATCGTGTATTCAGATAATGGCCAACCGTTCTCATCCGAGCTAATGAAGCACATTTCACTCCTGTTAGGCTATCAATGGAAATTCCACTGTGTCCGGCATCCCGAGGCAGCAGGTCTCGTGGAGCGTCATAATCAGACTCTGAAAACTCGACTTTCTAAAATCTGTAGAGAGAAAGGCGTCGACTGGATAGTAGCCTTACCAGTTGCACTCTTTTACATGAGAATGATAGCACATTCTCGAACAGGGCTATCCCCGTACGAGGTGGTCTTCGGTAGGCCACCAAATATGTGGGGGACGCCTATACCTCGTAAAATCACTGATGTTGATTGTAATATGCTGACAGATTACCTTGCTTCCTTGATGTCTGCACTACAATCTTGCCGTTCACAGGTAGCTGCAGCCTTTCCTGACAACACCGAGGTGAAGCCCCATGAAGTGGTTCCCGGAGATTTTGTTTTTATAAGAAATTTCGACAGGAGGAGCCCGCTGGAGCCCCGCTGGCAAACGCCGAAATTAGTACTTCTGACCACGAGGACAGCAGTGAAGATTGAGGGTCGCAAGGGTTGGCTACACTCGAGCCATATCAAGAAATTTCATGGACTGCCTTCTGATTTGAACTCTCAGCCCTGCCCCCCTCCACAGACTGACTCAAAACTCCCCCTGGTCGAGAAAACTGCTGCCCAAGAATACAAACTGAAACTAAGGTCTAGCAAGTCAGACAATTTGATTGTTTAAGTCCTCTCCTAGGTGAATCGGTTAAATTAGTCTCTGACATGTATCCTCTAGACCGAAATCGAGAGAGAAATAGACAGAAACAGCTCAAGAAACGTGCATATTGTAAATCACTTCGTAGTCACTGTATAGTGACATTATTGATTATGTTTTTTCTAAATCTTTTGATTATTGCTGCAAGTATACTGTTGCACATATACTATCCTATTTTCAAGCGTGCACACTCTGCTTACAATATTACTGCCGAACATTCTTTTAGCGAATTACCTCCACATGAGTTGCCCTACAGACTTGCGCTGCGCAACAACACATTCATTAGTATGTTACATCACTTCCATCAGGCCAACAACGCTACAAATTGTTGGATATGTGGCCGACTCCCTCCCTATCAGAAATACAAGGGAGTTCTGCCCCTCTTTCCGTATCCATTCACGCACAATGGTTCCTGTGGCGCATGGTTTAGTTTGATTAATTCTTTAGATTCAAATACCGTAGTTTACCAGAGCAACTGGGTATGGGGAAACCTGAACTTAGTTTTGCTTAAAGCCTGCTACCCTAACAAGGAGGGACTTCCCAAAAGGACAGGAACTGATCTAGAAAATGAAGTATATGGATTAGGTAACTTTACACTTAACCTCATGATTCTGAATGTTGAATCCGAAGCTGCATCAGTCTTGCCTGCTATGTCCGTATTACCAGTCAAAGGTGAATTATGTGTAAGAAAGAATGGTTCAGTACACCTGGGTCATAGTAAATGTACTACTGTGATCGAATTCAGTGATAAAGGCAAGTCTACATTTAGAGCTTCCCGTCATTCCTACTTCATTTGTGGTCATACCGCATATATACGTTTACCTCTAGGTTGGGATGGTACCTGTTACATTGCATTCCTTCTGCCACCTGTTTTCCTAGCCCCTCCTGATTATCATAGAAATACCCATCTAGTACACAATAGGCCCCAGAGAGATCTCCCGATTGTCGACTACACTGAAACAGCATGGGAACAATACACAGACTTCAATAAAGGTCTCTTTCCCTACATAGGTGTTGTCTCTAATAGTAAACTGATACGCAGATTAACCAGAACCCTTGAAGCAGTAGTGAATGAAACTACCTCTGCCCTAGGCAACTTAACAGAGGAGCAGTCTGCGATGCGGATTGTTGTTCTCCAGAATCGTCTTGTCCTTGACGTCATCCTGGCCGATGGGGGCGGAGCCTGTAGAGTCATCGGATCAAGTTGCTGTGTTTTCATTCCAGAAAACGCGCCATCCGTATATAAAGCCATAACTCGTCTTCATAAGATTGCAAGTCAGATACACCAGAATCCAGGCACCTGGACGTGGTCCGGTTGGTTCTGGAGCGTGTTGTCAGCCTGGGGATGGAAAGTCCTATCCTTCCTAGGTATTGGCCTTCTCATAGTATTCAGTTGCTGCCTGTGTCTACAATGTGGACCAGCGATTTGCGGCCTGTGTGCCACATCATGTATTCCACACTCAAGTTCTCATTCAAAATCCCGGAAGAAGAAAGAAGAGCAAATGATGTTACATGAACAGATTGATGGATTCCTGAGGATCGATATCTCATGAAGGGTCCGTAGGGGACAAGGAGGGAATGAGGAAATATGAATTTTTATGATCAATTGTGTCCCCTATCTTAGACCCCAACGGCTCCATGTACATGCTACAAGTACATGTATGTTCCCTCCACTTCAAGCTATGAAGACGCAAATACATATGCGTCCAACGTTAACATGTCCTCTTTCAGATCCACCATGAATGGGTCGGATATTCCGTTCCTAAGTATGCCTTGCCACCGTCTTTATATGGTGTACTTTTCACGTTCTTCAGCTCTGGCAAGTTAGGCCCTGAATTCTGCCATCGAGCTTTTCCTGCCTTCTGCCTCTGAATGCTCCAGCCTGGACCTGCATCTGTATCCATGACCTTTGTCTTACTTCCTGCGCGGCTAACGGTGCCTGGCCCGGCCTGTTGCCTGCCAAGACTGTATTCAGCCTTCAAGTTATCTGCTCCGCTCCTCGAGAAATACATTCCTGTCTAGTAGTTTAGGTAAACATCCTTCCAGCTACAGAGCAAAGGGTCCGGCCTTACTGTCTCTGTGCAAGTAATTCATGGCTCCTGTTGCCATGGTAGGCCCATGCCCTCTCGCATCTCATGTAGACACATAGACGCTTATACACGCACTAGTAGTTAGTATAGGATAGCCTCTGCCTGAGAGACCTTCCCTTCCAGATAATACAGATCCTTAAACACAAGATATTAGATACGATTTGGGATTAGGTTGTTCTGACATCCCAGACTTCTGTCTCCTCATGTAGGGCTAAATGTCAAGTCCCTTTCACCCTCCAGTTACACGTCAATCACACGTCATGCTGCCGTGCGCGCACCTCTGCCATGCATTTCTGCTGACTTTGTAGGATTCTCTTATGGATCCACCCACCTGTGTCATCATCATAATGACGTTTCTTGTACACGCCTATTATAACGCCTTTTTTCATAACGTATGTGTATTCTTATCTCTCTTCTCAACTGTTACGCCTCCTGCATATGTCTTTACTGTAATGCATTGACTATATATATGGCAACCTGTCAATAAAGTATCGCTCTATCCCTTCCCGAACCTTCATGGTGACGGAATCCGATTGCCTGGTTTGAACCTATTCCTTTGTAAGGAATAAATCCCATTTTAAAACCTCAAATACCACGGATTCTGCCTCTTATTTTTACTGAGTTATTCTTATTGAATTTTACCGCATAAATTAAGTCTAGGTAATTAAAATTTACCACAGTTTAAGACCTAAACCATTAGGCCAGAGTAAGAGTCAATACCTTAACCATTAGGCCAGAGTAAGAGTCTAAGACCTTAACCATTAGGCCAGAGTAAGAGTCTAAGACATTAACCATTAGGCCAGAGTAAGAGTCAATACCTTAACCATTAGGCCAGAGTAAGAGTCTAGACCTTAACCATTAGGCCAGAGTAAGAGTCTAAGACATTAACCATTAGGCCAGAGTAAGAGTCAATACCTTAACCATTAGGCCAGAGTAAGAGTCTAGACCTTAACCATTAGGCCAGAGTTAGAGTCTAAGACCTTAGCCATTAGGCCAGAGTTAGAGTCTAAGACCTTAACCATTAGGCTAGAGTAAGAGTCTAAGACCTTAACCATTAGGCAAGAGTAAGAGTTAAGACCTTAACCATTAGGCCAGAGTAAGAGTCCAAGATCTTAAGCATTAGGCTAGAGTAAGAGTCTAAGACCTTAACCAGTAGGCCAGAGTAAGAGTCTAGACCTTAACCATTAGGCCAGAGTTAGAGTCTAAGACCTTAAGCATTAGGCCAGAGTAAGAGTTAAGACCTTAACCATTAGGCCAGTGTAAGAGTCTAGACCTTAACCATTAGGCCAGAGTTAGAGTCTAAGACCTTAGCCATTAGGCCAGAGTTAGAGTCTAAGACCTTAACCATTAGGCTAGAGTAAGAGTCTAAGACCTTAACCATTAGGCAAGAGTAAGAGTTAAGACCTTAACCATTAGGCCAGAGTAAGAGTCCAAGATCTTAAGCATTAGGCTAGAGTAAGAGTCTAAGAACTTAACCAGTAGGCCAGAGTAAGAGTCTAGACCTTAACCATTAGGCCAGAGTTAGAGTCTAAGACCTTAAGCATTAGGCCAGAGTAAGAGTTAAGACCTTAACCATTAGGCCAGTGTAAGAGTCTAGACCTTAACCATTAGGCCAGAGTTAGAGTCTAAGACCTTAGCCATTAGGCCAGTGTTAGAGTTTAAGACATTAACCATTAGGCTAGAGTAAGAGTCTAAGACCTTAACCATTAGGCTAGAGTAAGAGTCTAGACCTTAACCATTAGGCCAGAGTAAAAGTCAAGACCTTAACAATTAGGCCAGAGTAAGAGTCAATACCTTAACCATTAGGCCAGAGTAAGAGTCTAAGACCTTATCCATTAGGCCAGAATAAGAGTTAAGCCCTTCACCATTAGGCCAGAGTAAGAGTTAAGACCGTAATCATTAGGCAAGAGTAAGAGTCTAAGACCTTAACCAATAGGCCAGAGTAAGAGCAAAGACCTTAACCAGTAGGCCAGAGTAAGTGTCTAAGACCTTAACCATTCGGCTAGAGTAAGAGTTAAGACCTTAACCATTAGGCCAGAGTAAGAGTCTAGACCTTACCATTAGGCCAGACTTAGAGTCTAAGACCTTAACCATTAGGCCAGAGTAAGAGTCAATACCTTAACCATTAGGCCAGAGTAAGAGTCTAAGACCTTAACCATTAGGCCAGAGTAAGAGTCTAAGACATTAACCATTAGGCCAGAGTAAGAGTCAATACCTTAACCATTAGGCCAGAGTAAGAGTCTAGACCTTAACCATTAGGCCAGAGTAAGAGTCTAAGACATTAACCATTAGGCCAGAGTAAGAGTCAATACCTTAACCATTAGGCCAGAGTAAGAGTCTAGACCTTAACCATTAGGCCAGAGTTAGAGTCTAAGACCTTAGCCATTAGGCCAGAGTTAGAGTCTAAGACCTTAACCATTAGGCTAGAGTAAGAGTCTAAGACCTTAACCATTAGGCAAGAGTAAGAGTTAAGACCTTAACCATTAGGCCAGAGTAAGAGTCCAAGATCTTAAGCATTAGGCTAGAGTAAGAGTCTAAGACCTTAACCAGTAGGCCAGAGTAAGAGTCTAGACCTTAACCATTAGGCCAGAGTTAGAGTCTAAGACCTTAAGCATTAGGCCAGAGTAAGAGTTAAGACCTTAACCATTAGGCCAGTGTAAGAGTCTAGACCTTAACCATTAGGCCAGAGTTAGAGTCTAAGACCTTAGCCATTAGGCCAGAGTTAGAGTCTAAGACCTTAACCATTAGGCTAGAGTAAGAGTCTAAGACCTTAACCATTAGGCCAGAGTAAAAGTCAAGACCTTAACCATTAGGCCAGAGTAAGAATCTAAGATTTTAACGATTAGGCAAAAGTAAGAGTCTATGACCTTAACCATTAGGCCAGAATAAGAGTTAAGCCCTTCACCATTAGGCCAGAGTAAGAGTTAAGACCTTAATCATTAGGCCATAGTAAGAGTCTAAGACCTTAACCAATAGGCCAGAGTAAGAGCAAAGACCTTAACCAGTAGGCCAGAGTAAGTGTCTAAGACCTTAACCATTCGGCTAGAGTAAGAGTTAAGACCTTAACCATTAGGCCAGAGTAAGAGTCTAGACCTTACCATTAGGCCAGACTTAGAGTCTAAGACCTTAACCATTAGGCCAGAGTAAGTGTTAATACCTTAACCATTAGGCCAGAGTAAGAGTAAAGACCTTAACCATTAGGCCAGAGTAAGAGTCTAAGACCTTAACCATTAGGCCAGAGTAAGATCTAAGACCTTAACCAGTAGGCCAGAGTAACAGTCTAAGACCTTAACCATTAGGCCAAAGTAAGAGTTAAGACCTTACCATTAGGCCAGAGTAAGAGTTTAAGACCTTAACCATTAGGCCAGAGTTAGAGTCTAAGACCTTAACCAATTGGCCAGAGTAAGAGCAAAGACCTTAACCATTAGGCCAAAGTAAGATTTAAGACCTTAACCAGTAGGCCAGAGTAAGAGTTAAGACCTTAACCAGTAGCCCAGAGTAAGAGTCTAATACCTTAACCATTAGGCCAGAGTAAGAGTCTAAGACCTTAACCAGTAGGCCAGAGTAAGAGCTAAGACCTTAACCATTAGGCCAGAGTAAGAGTCTAAGACCTTAACCATTAGGCCAGAGTAAGTGTTAAGACCTTAACCATTAGGCCAGAGAAAGAGTCTAAGACCTTAAGCATTAGGCCAGAGTAAGAGTTAAAACCTTAACCATTAGGCCAGTGTAAGAGTAAAGACCTTAATCAGTAGGCGATAGTAAGAGTTAAGACCTTAACCATTAAGCCAGAGTAAGAGTCTAAGACCTTAACCATTAGGCAAGAGTAAGAGTTAATACCTTAAACAGTAGGCCAGAGTAAGAGTCTAAGACCTTAACCATTAGACCAGAGTAAGAGTCTAAGACCTTAACCATTATGCCAGAGTAAGAGTCTAAGACCTTACCCATTAGGCCAGAGTCAGAGTCTAAGACCTTAACCATTAGGTCAGAGTAAGAGTTAAGACCTTAACCATTAGGTCAGAGTAAGAGTTAAGACCTTAACCATTAGGCAAGTGTAAGAGTTAAGACCTTAACAGATTAGGCCAGAGTAAGAGTCTAAGACCTTAACCATTAGGCCAGAGTAAGAGTCAAGACCTTAACCATTAGGCGAGAGTAAGAGTCTAAGACCTTAACCATTAGGCCAGAGTAAGAGTCAAGACCTTAACCATTAGGCCAGAGTAAGAGTTAAGACCTTAACCATTAGGCCGGAGTAAGGGTCTAGATCTTACCATTAGGCCAGAGTAAGAGTTAAGACCTTAACCATTAGGCCAGAGTAAGAGTTTAAGACCTTAACCATTAGGCCAGAGTAAGAGTCAATACCTTAACCATTAGGCCAGAGTAAGAGTCTAGACCTTAACCATTAGACCAGAGTAAGAGTCTAAGCCATTAACCATTAGGCCAGAGTAAGAGTCTATACCTTAACCATTAGGCCAGAGTAAGAGTCTAGACCTTAACCATTAGGCCAGAGTTAGAGTCTAAGACCTTAGCCATTAGGCCAGAGTTAGAGTCTAAGACCTTAACCATTAGGCTAGAGTAAGAGTCTAAGACCTTAACCATTAGGCAAGAGTAAGAGTTAAGACCTTAACCATTAGGCCAGAGTAAGAGTCCAAGATCTTAAGCATTAGGCTAGAGTAAGAGTCTAAGACCTTAACCAGTAGGCCAGAGTAAGAGTCTAGACCTTAACCATTAGGCCAGAGTTAGAGTCTAAGACCTTAAGCATTAGGCCAGAGTAAGAGTTAAGACCTTAACCATTAGCCAGTGTAAGAGTCTAGACCTTAACCATTAGGCCAGAGTAAGAGTCTAAGACCTTAACCATTAGGCCAGAGTAAAAGTCAAGACCTTAACCATTAGGCCAGAGTAAGAATCTAAGATTTTAACGATTAGGCAAAAGTAAGAGTCTATGACCTTAACCATTCGGCCAGAATAAGAGTTAAGCCCTTCACCATTAGGCCAGAGTAAGAGTTAAGACCTTAATCATTAGGCCAGAGTAAGAGTCTAAGACCTTAACCAATAGGCCAGAGTCAGAGCAAAGACCTTAACTAGTAGGCCAGAGTAAGTGTCTAAGACCTTAACCATTCGGCTAGAGTAAGAGTTAAGACCTTAACCATTAGGCCAGAGTAAGAGTCTAGACCTTACCATTAGGCCAGACTTAGAGTCTAAGACCTTAACCATTAGGCCAGAGTAAGAGTTAAGACCTTAACCATTAGGCCAGAGTAAGAGTAAAGACCTTAACCATTAGGCCAGAGTAAGAGTCTAGACCTTGACCATTAGGCCAGAGTAAGAGTCTAAGACCTTAACCATTAGGCTAGAGTAAGAGTCTAAGACCTTAACCAGTAGGCCAGAGTAAGAGTCTAAGACCTTAACCATTAGGCCAGAGTAAGAGTTAAGACCTTAGCCATTAGGCTAGAGTAAGAGTCTAAAACCTTAACCATTAGGCCAGAGTAAGAGTTAAGACCTTAACCTTTAGGCAAGAGTAAGAGTTTAAGACCTTAACCATTAGGCCAAAATAGGAGTTAAGACCTCAACCATTGGGCCAGAGCAAGAGTCTAAAAACTTAACCATTAGGCCACAGTAAGAGTCAAACACCTTAACCAATAGGCCAGAGTAAGATCAAAGACCTTAACCAGTAGGCCAGAGTAAGTGTCTAAGACCTTAACCATTATGCCAGAGTAAAAGCCTAAGACCTTAACCATTAGGCCAGAGTAAGAGTCAATACCTTAACCAGTAGGCCAGAGTAAGAGTCTAAGACCTTAACCATTAGGTCAGAGTAAGAGTTAAGACCCAGAGTTAAGACCTTAACCATTATGCCAGAGTAAGAGTCTAAGACCTTAAGCATTAGGCCAGAGTAAGAGTTAGGACCTTAAACATTAGGGCGGAGTAAGAGTCTAGACCTTACCATTAGGCCAGAGTAAGAGTTAAGACCTTAACCATTAGGCCAGTGTAAGAGTAAAGACCTTAATTAGTAGGCCAGAGTAAGAGTTAAGACCTTAACCATTAGGACAGAGTAAGAGTCTAAGATCTTAACCATTAGGCCAGAGTACGAGTTAAGACCTTAACCATTAGGCCAGAGTAAGACTCTAAGACCTTAACCAGTAGGCCAGAGTAAGAGCTAAGACCTTAACCAGTAGACCAGAGTAAGTGTCTAAGACCTTAACTATTAGGCCAGAGTAAGAGTTAAGACATTAACCATTAGGCCAGAGTAAGAGTTAAGACCGTATCCATTAGGCAAGAGTAAGAGTTAAGACCTTAACCATTAGGCCAGAGTAAGAGTCTAAGACCTTAACCATTAGGCCAGAGTTAGAGTCTAAGACCTTAGCCATTAGGCCAGAGTTAGAGTCTAAGACCTTAACCATTAGGCTAGAGTAAGAGTCTAAGACCTTAACCATTCACCTTAACCATTAGGCCAGAGTAAGAGTCTAAGACCTTAACCATTAGGCCAGAGTAAGAGTCAAGACCTTAACCATTAGGCCAGAGTAAGAGTTAAGACCTTAACCATTAGGCCGGAGTAAGGGTCTAGATCTTACCATTAGGCCAGAGTAAGAGTTAAGACCTTAACCATTAGGCCAGAGTAAGAGTTTAAGACCTTAACCATTAGTCCGGAGTAAGGGTCTAGATCTTACCATTAGGCCAGAGTAAGAGTTAAGACCTTAACCATTAGGCCAGAGTAAGAGTTTAAGACCTTAACCATTAGGCCAGAGTAAGAGTCAATACCTTAACCATTAGGCCAGAGTAAGAGTCTAAGACCTTAACCATTAGGCCAGAGTAAGAGTCTAAGACATTAACCATTAGGCCAGAGTAAGAGTCAATACCTTAACCATTAGGCCAGAGTAAGAGTCTAGACCTTAACCATTAGGCCAGAGTAAGAGTCTAAGACATTAACCATTAGGCCAGAGTAAGAGTCAATACCTTAACCATTAGGCCAGAGTAAGAGTCTAGACCTTAACCATTAGGCCAGAGTTAGAGTCTAAGACCTTAACCATTAGGCTAGAGTAAGAGTCTAAGACCTTAACCATTAGGCAAGAGTAAGAGTTAAGACCTTAACCATTAGGCCAGAGTAAGAGTCCAAGATCTTAAGCATTAGGCTAGAGTAAGAGTCTAAGAACTTAACCATTAGGCCAGAGTAAGAGTCTAGACCTTAACCATTAGGCCAGAGTTAGAGTCTAAGACCTTAAGCATTAGGCCAGAGTAAGAGTTAAGACCTTAACCATTAGGCCAGTGTAAGAGTCTAGACCTTAACAATTAGGCCAGAGTTAGAGTCTAAGACCTTAGCCATTAGGCCAGAGTTAGAGTTTAAGACCTTAACCATTAGGCTAGAGTAAGAGTCTAAGACCTTAACCATTAGGCTAGAGTAAGAGTCTAGACCTTAACCATTAGGCCAGAGTAACAGTCTAAGACCTTAACCATTAGGCCAGAGTAAAAGTCAAGACCTTAACCATTAGGCCAGAGTAAGAATCTAAGATTTTAACGATTAGGCAAAAGTAAGAGTTAAGACCTTAACCATTAGGCCAGAGTAAGAGTCTAAGACCTTACCATTAGGCCAGACTTTGAGTCTAAGACCTTAACCATTAGGCCAGAGTAAGAGTTAAGACCTTAACCATTAGGCCAGAGTAAGAGTAAAGACCTTAACCATTAGGCCAGAGTAAGAGTCTAAGACCTTAACCACTAGGCCAGAGTAAGAGTCAAGACCTTAACCATTAGGCCAGAGTAAGATCTAAGACCTTAAACAGTAGGCCAGAGTAAGAGTCTAAGACCTTAACCATTAGACCAGAGTAAGAGTCTAAGACCTTAACCATTAGGCCAGAGTAAGAGTCTAAGACCTTACCCATTAGGCCAGAGTCAGAGTCTAAGACCTTAACCATTAGGTCAGAGTAAGAGTTAAGACCTTAACCATTAGGCAAGAGTAAGAGTTAAGACCTTAACAGATTAGGCCAGAGTAAGAGTCTAAGACCTTAACCATTAGGCCAGAGTAAGAGTCAAGACCTTAACCATTAGGCGAGAGTAAGAGTCTAAGACCTTAACCATTAGGCCAGAGTAAGAGTCAAGACCTTAACCATTAGGCCAGAGTAAGAGTTAAGACCTTAACCATTAGGCCGGAGTAAGGGTCTAGATCTTACCATTAGGCCAGAGTAAGAGTTAAGACCTTAACCATTAGGCCAGAGTAAGAGTCTAAGACCTTAACCATTAGGTCAGAGTAAGAGTTAAGACCTTAACCATGAGACCAGAGTAAGAGTCTAAGACATTAACCATTAGGCCAGAGTAAGAGTCAGTACCTTAACCATTAGGCCAGAGTAAGAGTCTAGACCTTAACCATTAGGCCAGAGTAAGAATCTAAGACCTTAACCATTAGGCTAGAGTAAGAGTCTAAGACCTTAACCATTAGGCAAGAGTAAGAGTTAGGATCTTAACCATTAGGCCAGAGTAAGAGTCTAAGACATTAACCATTAGGCCAGAGTAAGAGTCAATACCTTAACCATTAGGCCAGAGTAAGAGTCTAAGACCTTAACCATTAGGCCAGAGTAAGAGTCTAAGACATTAACCATTAGGCCAGAGTAAGAGTCAAAACCTTAACCATTAGGCCAGAGTAAGAGTCTAGACCTTAACCATTAGGCCAGAGTTAGAGTCTAAGACCTTAGCCATTAGGCCAGAGTTAGAGTCTAAGACCTTAACCATTAGGCTAGATTAAGAGTCTAAGACCTTAACCATTAGGCCAGAGTAAGAGTCTAAGACCTTAACTATTAGGCCAGAGTAAGAGTTAAGACCTTAACCATTAGGCCAGAGAAAGAGTCTAAGACCTTAGGCATTAGGCCAGAGTAAGAGTTAAAACCTTAACCATTAGGCCAGTGTAAGAGTAAAGACCTTAATCAGTAGGCCATAGTAAGAGTTAAGACCTTAACCATTAGGCCAGAGTAAGAGTCGAAGACCTTAACCATTAGGTCAGATTAAGAGTTAAGACCTTAACCATTAGGCCAGAGTAAGAGTTAAGACCTTAACCATTAGGCAGAGTAAGAGTCTAAGACCTTAACCATTAGGCAAGAGTAAGAGTTAATACCTTTAACAGTAGGCCAGAGTAAGAGTCTAAGACCTTAACCATTAGACCAGAGTAAGAGTCTAAGACCTTAACCATTAGGCCAGAGTAAGAGTCTAAGACCTTACCCATTAGGCCAGAGTCAGAGTCTAAGACCTTAACCATTAGGTCAGAGTAAGAGTTAAGACCTTAACCATTAGGTCAGAGTAAGAGTTAAGACATTAACCATTAGGCAAGAGTAAGAGTTAAGACCTTAACAGATTAGGCCAGAGTAAGAGTCTAAGACCTTAACCATTAGGCCAGAGTAAGAGTCAAGACCTTAACCATTAGGCGAGAGTAAGAGTCTAAGACCTTAACCATTAGGCCAGAGTAAGAGTCAAGACCTTAACCATTAGGCCAGAGTAAGAGTTAAGACCTTAACCATTAGGCCGGAGTAAGGGTCTAGATCTTACCATTAGGCCAGAATAAGAGTTAGGACCTTTACCATTAGGCCAGAGTAAGAGTTTAAGACCTTAACCATTAGGCCAGAGTAAGAGTCAATACCTTAACCATTAGGCCAGAGTAAGAGTCTAAGACCTTAACCATTAGGCCAGAGTAAGAGTCTAAGACATTAACCATTAGGCCAGAGTAAGAGTCAATACCTTAACCATTAGGCCAGAGTAAGAGTCTAGACCTTAACCATTAGGCCAGAGTAAGAGTCTAAGACATTAACCATTAGGCCAGAGTAAGAGTCAATACCTTAACCATTAGGCCAGAGTAAGAGTCTAGACCTTAACCATTAGGCCAGAGTTAGAGTCTAAGACCTTAGCCATTAGGCCAGAGTTAGAGTCTAAGACCTTAACCATTAGGCTAGAGTAAGAGTCTAAGACCTTAACCATTAGGCAAGAGTAAGAGTTAAGACCTTAACCATTAGGCCAGAGTAAGAGTCCAAGATCTTAAGCATTAGGCTAGAGCAAGAGTCTAAGACCTTAACCAGTAGGCCAGAGTAAGAGTCTAGACCTTAACCATTAGGCCAGAGTTAGAGTCTAAGACCTTAAGCATTAGGCCAGAGTAAGAGTTAAGACCTTAACCATTAGGCCAGTGTAAGAGTCTAGACCTTAACCATTAGGCCAGAGTTAGAGTCTAAGACCTGAGCCATTAGGCCAGAGTTAGAGTCTAAGACCTTAACCATTAGGCTAGAGTAAGAGTCTAAGACCTTAACCATTAGGCTAGAGTAAGAGTCTAGACCTTAACCATTAGGCCAGAGTAAGAGTCTAATACCTTAACCATTAGGCCAGAGTAAAAGTCAAGACCTTAACCATTAGGCCAGAGTAAGAATCTAAGATTTTAACGATTAGGCAAAAGTAAGAGTCTATGACCTTAACCATTAGGCCAGAATAAGAGTTAAGCCCTTCACCATTAGGCCAGAGTAAGAGTTAAGACCGTAATCATTAGGCAAGAGTAAGAGTCTAAGACCTTAACCAATAGGCCAGAGTAAGAGCAAAGACCTTAACCAGTAGGCCAGAGTAAGTGTCTAAGACCTTAACCATTCGGCTAGAGTAAGAGTTAAGACCTTAACCATTAGGCCAGAGTAAGAGTCTAGACCTTACCATTAGGCCAGACTTAGAGTCTAAGACCTTAACCATTAGGCCAGAGTAAGAGTTAAGACCTTAACCATTAGGCCAGAGTAAGAGTAAAGACCTTAACCATTAGGCCAGAGTAAGAGTCTAAGACCTTAACCATTAGGCCAGAGTAAGAGTCAAGACCTTAACCATTAGGCCAGAGTAAGATCTAAGACCTTAACCAGTAGGCCAGAGTAAGAGTCTAAGACCTTAACCATTAGGCTAGAGTAAGAGTCTAGACCTTAACCATTAGGCCAGAGTAAGAGTCTAATACCTTAACCATTAGGCTAGAGTAAAAGTCAAGACCTTAACCATTAGGCCAGAGTAAGAATCTAAGATTTTAACGATTAGGCAAAAGTAAGAGTCTATGACCTTAACCATTAGGCCAGAATAAGAGTTAAGCCCTTCACCATTAGGCCAGAGTAAGAGTTAAGACCGTAATCATTAGGCAAGAGTAAGAGTCTAAGACCTTAACCAATAGGCCAGAGTAAGAGCAAAGACCTTAACCATTAGGCCAGAGTAAGAGTTAAGACCTTAACCATTAGGCCGGAGTAAGGGTCTAGATCTTACCATTAGGCCAGAGTAAGAGTTAAGACCT
Source organism: Triturus cristatus (assembly GCF_964204655.1). Classification (NCBI taxonomy): domain Eukaryota; kingdom Metazoa; phylum Chordata; class Amphibia; order Caudata; family Salamandridae; genus Triturus; species Triturus cristatus. The sequence continues at coordinate 1,312,646,527 of NC_140590.1, forward strand.
TAACCATTAGGCCAGAGTAAGAGTCTAAGACCTTAACCATTAGGTCAGAGTAAGAGTTAAGACCTTAACCATGAGACCAGAGTAAGAGTCTAAGACATTAACCATTAGGCCAGAGTAAGAGTCAGTACCTTAACCATTAGGCCAGAGTAAGAGTCTAGACCTTAACCATTAGGCCAGAGTAAGAATCTAAGACCTTAACCATTAGGCTAGAGTAAGAGTCTAAGACCTTAACCATTAGGCAAGAGTAAGAGTTAGGATCTTAACCATTAGGCCAGAGTAAGAGTCTAAGACATTAACCATTAGGCCAGAGTAAGAGTCAATACCTTAACCATTAGGCCAGAGTAAGAGTCTAAGACCTTAACCATTAGGCCAGAGTAAGAGTCTAAGACATTAACCATTAGGCCAGAGTAAGAGTCAAAACCTTAACCATTAGGCCAGAGTAAGAGTCTAGACCTTAACCATTAGGCCAGAGTTAGAGTCTAAGACCTTAGCCATTAGGCCAGAGTTAGAGTCTAAGACCTTAACCATTAGGCTAGATTAAGAGTCTAAGACCTTAACCATTAGGCCAGAGTAAGAGTCTAAGACCTTAACTATTAGGCCAGAGTAAGAGTTAAGACCTTAACCATTAGGCCAGAGAAAGAGTCTAAGACCTTAGGCATTAGGCCAGAGTAAGAGTTAAAACCTTAACCATTAGGCCAGTGTAAGAGTAAAGACCTTAATCAGTAGGCCATAGTAAGAGTTAAGACCTTAACCATTAGGCCAGAGTAAGAGTCGAAGACCTTAACCATTAGGTCAGATTAAGAGTTAAGACCTTAACCATTAGGCCAGAGTAAGAGTTAAGACCTTAACCATTAGGCAGAGTAAGAGTCTAAGACCTTAACCATTAGGCAAGAGTAAGAGTTAATACCTTTAACAGTAGGCCAGAGTAAGAGTCTAAGACCTTAACCATTAGACCAGAGTAAGAGTCTAAGACCTTAACCATTAGGCCAGAGTAAGAGTCTAAGACCTTACCCATTAGGCCAGAGTCAGAGTCTAAGACCTTAACCATTAGGTCAGAGTAAGAGTTAAGACCTTAACCATTAGGTCAGAGTAAGAGTTAAGACATTAACCATTAGGCAAGAGTAAGAGTTAAGACCTTAACAGATTAGGCCAGAGTAAGAGTCTAAGACCTTAACCATTAGGCCAGAGTAAGAGTCAAGACCTTAACCATTAGGCGAGAGTAAGAGTCTAAGACCTTAACCATTAGGCCAGAGTAAGAGTCAAGACCTTAACCATTAGGCCAGAGTAAGAGTTAAGACCTTAACCATTAGGCCGGAGTAAGGGTCTAGATCTTACCATTAGGCCAGAATAAGAGTTAAGACCTTAACCATTAGGCCAGAGTAAGAGTTTAAGACCTTAACCATTAGGCCAGAGTAAGAGTCAATACCTTAACCATTAGGCCAGAGTAAGAGTCTAAGACCTTAACCATTAGGCCAGAGTAAGAGTCTAAGACATTAACCATTAGGCCAGAGTAAGAGTCAATACCTTAACCATTAGGCCAGAGTAAGAGTCTAGACCTTAACCATTAGGCCAGAGTAAGAGTCTAAGACATTAACCATTAGGCCAGAGTAAGAGTCAATACCTTAACCATTAGGCCAGAGTAAGAGTCTAGACCTTAACCATTAGGCCAGAGTTAGAGTCTAAGACCTTAGCCATTAGGCCAGAGTTAGAGTCTAAGACCTTAACCATTAGGCTAGAGTAAGAGTCTAAGACCTTAACCATTAGGCAAGAGTAAGAGTTAAGACCTTAACCATTAGGCCAGAGTAAGAGTCCAAGATCTTAAGCATTAGGCTAGAGCAAGAGTCTAAGACCTTAACCAGTAGGCCAGAGTAAGAGTCTAGACCTTAACCATTAGGCCAGAGTTAGAGTCTAAGACCTTAAGCATTAGGCCAGAGTAAGAGTTAAGACCTTAACCATTAGGCCAGTGTAAGAGTCTAGACCTTAACCATTAGGCCAGAGTTAGAGTCTAAGACCTGAGCCATTAGGCCAGAGTTAGAGTCTAAGACCTTAACCATTAGGCTAGAGTAAGAGTCTAAGACCTTAACCATTAGGCTAGAGTAAGAGTCTAGACCTTAACCATTAGGCCAGAGTAAGAGTCTAATACCTTAACCATTAGGCCAGAGTAAAAGTCAAGACCTTAACCATTAGGACAGAGTAAGAATCTAAGATTTTAACGATTAGGCAAAAGTAAGAGTCTATGACCTTAACCATTAGGCCAGAATAAGAGTTAAGCCCTTCACCATTAGGCCAGAGTAAGAGTTAAGACCGTAATCATTAGGCAAGAGTAAGAGTCTAAGACCTTAACCAATAGGCCAGAGTAAGAGCAAAGACCTTAACCAGTAGGCCAGAGTAAGTGTCTAAGACCTTAACCATTCGGCTAGAGTAAGAGTTAAGACCTTAACCATTAGGCCAGAGTAAGAGTCTAGACCTTACCATTAGGCCAGACTTAGAGTCTAAGACCTTAACCATTAGGCCAGAGTAAGAGTTAAGACCTTAACCATTAGGCCAGAGTAAGAGTAAAGACCTTAACCATTAGGCCAGAGTAAGAGTCTAAGACCTTAACCATTAGGCCAGAGTAAGAGTCAAGACCTTAACCATTAGGCCAGAGTAAGATCTAAGACCTTAACCAGTAGGCCAGAGTAACAGTCTAAGACCTTAACCATTAGGCCAAAGTAAGAGTTAAGACCTTACCATTAGGCCAGAGTAAGAGTCTAAGACCTTACCCATTAGGCCGGAGTCAGAGTCTAAGACCTTAACCATTAGGTCAGAGTAAGAGTTAAGACCTTAACCATTAGGTCAGAGTAAGAGTTAAGACATTAACCATTAGGCAAGGGTAAGAATTAAGACCTTAACAGATTAGGCCAGAGTAAGAGTCTAAGACCTTAACCATTAGGCCAGAGTAAGAGTCAAAACCTTAACCATTAGGCGAGAGTAAGAGTCTAAGACCTTAACCATTAGGCCAGAGTAGGAGTCTAAGACCTTAACCATTAGGTCAGAGTAAGAGTTAAGACCCAGAGTTAAGACCTTAACCATTAGGCCAGAGTAAGAGTCTAAGACCTTAAGCATTAGGCCAGAGTAAGAGTTAGGACCTTAAACATTAGGCCGGAGTAAGAGTCTAGACCTTACCATTAGGCCAGAGTAAGAGTTAAGACCTTAACCATTAGGCCAGTGTAAGAGTAAAAACCTTAATTAGTAGGCCAGAGTAAGAGTTAAGACCTTAACCATTAGGACAGAGTAAGAGTCTAAGATCTTAACCATTAGGCCAGAGTACGAGTTAAGACCTTAACCATTAGGCCAGAGTAAGACTCTAAGACCTTAACCAGTAGGCCAGAGTAAGAGCTAAGACCTTAACCAGTAGACAAGAGTAAGTGTCTAAGACCTTAACTATTAGGCCAGAGTAAGAGTTAAGACATTAACCATTAGGCCAGAGTAAGAGTTAAGACCGTATCCATTAGGCCAGAGTAAGAGTTAAGACCTTAACTATTAGGCTAGAGTAAGAGTCTAAGACCTTAACCATTAGGCAAGAGTAAGAGTTAAGACCTTAACCATTAGGCCAGAGTAAGAGTCAATACCTTAACCACTAGGCCAGTGTAAGAGTCTAGACCTTAACCATTAGGCCAGAGTTAGAGTCTAAGACCTTAGCCATTAGGCCAGAGTTAGAGTCTAAGACCTTAGCCATTAGGCCAGAGTTAGAGTCTAAGACCTTAACCATTAGGCTAGAGTAAGAGTCTAAGACCTTAACCATTCACCTTAACCATTAGGCCAGAGTAAGGGTCTAACACCTTAACCATTAGGCCAGAGTAAGAGTCAATACCTTAACCATTAGGCCAGTGTAAGAGTCTAGACCTTAACCATTAGGCCAGAGTTGAGTTAGAGTCTAAGACCTTAACCATTAGGCCAGAGTAAGAATCTAAGACCTTAACCATTAGGCTAGAGTAAGAGTCTAAGACCTTAACCATTAGGCAAGAGTAAGAGTTAGGATCTTAACCATTAGGCCAGAGTAAGAGTCTAAGACATTAACCATTAGGCCAGAGTAAGAGTCAATACCTTAACCATTAGGCCAGAGTAGGAGTCTAAGACCTTAACCATTAGGCCAGAGTAAGAGTCTAAGACATTAACCATTAGGCCAGAGTAAGAGTCAAAACCTTAACCATTAGGCCAGAGTAAGAGTCTAGACCTTAACCATTAGGCCAGAGTTAGAGTCTAAGACCTTAGCCATTAGGCCAGAGTTAGAGTCTAAGACCTTAACCATTAGGCTAGATTAAGAGTCTAAGACCTTAACCATTAGGCCAGAGTAAGAGTCTAAGACCTTAACTATTAGGCCAGAGTAAGAGTTAAGACCTTAACCATTAGGCCAGAGAAAGAGTCTAAGACCTTAGGCATTAGGCCAGAGTAAGAGTTAAAACCTTAACCATTAGGCCAGTGTAAGAGTAAAGACCTTAATCAGTAGGCCATAGTAAGAGTTAAGACCTTAACCATTAGGCCAGAGTAAGAGTCGAAGACCTTAACCATTAGGTCAGATTAAGAGTTAAGACCTTAACCATTAGGCCAGAGTAAGAGTTAAGACCTTAACCATTAGGCAGAGTAAGAGTCTAAGACCTTAACCATTAGGCAAGAGTAAGAGTTAATACCTTTAACAGTAGGCCAGAGTAAGAGTCTAAGACCTTAACCATTAGACCAGAGTAAGAGTCTAAGACCTTAACCATTAGGCCAGAGTAAGAGTCTAAGACCTTACCCATTAGGCCAGAGTCAGAGTCTAAGACCTTAACCATTAGGTCAGAGTAAGAGTTAAGACCTTAACCATTAGGTCAGAGTAAGAGTTAAGACATTAACCATTAGGCAAGAGTAAGAGTTAAGACCTTAACAGATTAGGCCAGAGTAAGAGTCTAAGACCTTAACCATTAGGCCAGAGTAAGAGTCAAGACCTTAACCATTAGGCGAGAGTAAGAGTCTAAGACCTTAACCATTAGGCCAGAGTAAGAGTCAAGACCTTAACCATTAGGCCAGAGTAAGAGTTAAGACCTTAACCATTAGGCCGGAGTAAGGGTCTAGATCTTACCATTAGGCCAGAATAAGAGTTAAGACCTTAACCATTAGGCCAGAGTAAGAGTTTAAGACCTTAACCATTAGGCCAGAGTAAGAGTCAATACCTTAACCATTAGGCCAGAGTAAGAGTCTAAGACCTTAACCATTAGGCCAGAGTAAGAGTCTAAGACATTAACCATTAGGCCAGAGTAAGAGTCAATACCTTAACCATTAGGCCAGAGTAAGAGTCTAGACCTTAACCATTAGGCCAGAGTAAGAGTCTAAGACATTAACCATTAGGCCAGAGTAAGAGTCAATACCTTAACCATTAGGCCAGAGTAAGAGTCTAGACCTTAACCATTAGGCCAGAGTTAGAGTCTAAGACCTTAGCCATTAGGCCAGAGTTAGAGTCTAAGACCTTAACCATTAGGCTAGAGTAAGAGTCTAAGACCTTAACCATTAGGCAAGAGTAAGAGTTAAGACCTTAACCATTAGGCCAGAGTAAGAGTCCAAGATCTTAAGCATTAGGCTAGAGCAAGAGTCTAAGACCTTAACCAGTAGGCCAGAGTAAGAGTCTAGACCTTAACCATTAGGCCAGAGTTAGAGTCTAAGACCTTAAGCATTAGGCCAGAGTAAGAGTTAAGACCTTAACCATTAGGCCAGTGTAAGAGTCTAGACCTTAACCATTAGGCCAGAGTTAGAGTCTAAGACCTGAGCCATTAGGCCAGAGTTAGAGTCTAAGACCTTAACCATTAGGCTAGAGTAAGAGTCTAAGACCTTAACCATTAGGCTAGAGTAAGAGTCTAGACCTTAACCATTAGGCCAGAGTAAGAGTCTAATACCTTAACCATTAGGCCAGAGTAAAAGTCAAGACCTTAACCATTAGGCCAGAGTAAGAATCTAAGATTTTAACGATTAGGCAAAAGTAAGAGTCTATGACCTTAACCATTAGGCCAGAATAAGAGTTAAGCCCTTCACCATTAGGCCAGAGTAAGAGTTAAGACCGTAATCATTAGGCAAGAGTAAGAGTCTAAGACCTTAACCAATAGGCCAGAGTAAGAGCAAAGACCTTAACCAGTAGGCCAGAGTAAGTGTCTAAGACCTTAACCATTCGGCTAGAGTAAGAGTTAAGACCTTAACCATTAGGCCAGAGTAAGAGTCTAGACCTTACCATTAGGCCAGACTTAGAGTCTAAGACCTTAACCATTAGGCCAGAGTAAGAGTTAAGACCTTAACCATTAGGCCAGAGTAAGAGTAAAGACCTTAACCATTAGGCCAGAGTAAGAGTCTAAGACCTTAACCATTAGGCCAGAGTAAGAGTCAAGACCTTAACCATTAGGCCAGAGTAAGATCTAAGACCTTAACCAGTAGGCCAGAGTAACAGTCTAAGACCTTAACCATTAGGCCAAAGTAAGAGTTAAGACCTTACCATTAGGCCAGAGTAAGAGTCTAAGACCTTACCCATTAGGCCGGAGTCAGAGTCTAAGACCTTAACCATTAGGTCAGAGTAAGAGTTAAGACCTTAACCATTAGGTCAGAGTAAGAGTTAAGACATTAACCATTAGGCAAGGGTAAGAGTTAAGACCTTAACAGATTAGGCCAGAGTAAGAGTCTAAGACCTTAACCATTAGGCCAGAGTAAGAGTCAAAACCTTAACCATTAGGCGAGAGTAAGAGTCTAAGACCTTAACCATTAGGCCAGAGTAGGAGTCTAAGACCTTAACCATTAGGTCAGAGTAAGAGTTAAGACCCAGAGTTAAGACCTTAACCATTAGGCCAGAGTAAGAGTCTAAGACCTTAAGCATTAGGCCAGAGTAAGAGTTAGGACCTTAAACATTAGGCCGGAGTAAGAGTCTAGACCTTACCATTAGGCCAGAGTAAGAGTTAAGACCTTAACCATTAGGCCAGTGTAAGAGTAAAAACCTTAATTAGTAGGCCAGAGTAAGAGTTAAGACCTTAACCATTAGGACAGAGTAAGAGTCTAAGATCTTAACCATTAGGCCAGAGTACGAGTTAAGACCTTAACCATTAGGCCAGAGTAAGACTCTAAGACCTTAACCAGTAGGCCAGAGTAAGAGCTAAGACCTTAACCAGTAGACAAGAGTAAGTGTCTAAGACCTTAACTATTAGGCCAGAGTAAGAGTTAAGACATTAACCATTAGGCCAGAGTAAGAGTTAAGACCGTATCCATTAGGCCAGAGTAAGAGTTAAGACCTTAACTATTAGGCTAGAGTAAGAGTCTAAGACCTTAACCATTAGGCAAGAGTAAGAGTTAAGACCTTAACCATTAGGCCAGAGTAAGAGTCAATACCTTAACCACTAGGCCAGTGTAAGAGTCTAGACCTTAACCATTAGGCCAGAGTTAGAGTCTAAGACCTTAGCCATTAGGCCAGAGTTAGAGTCTAAGACCTTAACCATTAGGCTAGAGTAAGAGTCTAAGACCTTAACCATTCACCTTAACCATTAGGCCAGAGTAAGAGTCTAACACCTTAACCATTAGGCCAGAGTAAGAGTCAATACCTTAACCATTAGGCCAGTGTAAGAGTCTAGACCTTAACCATTAGGCCAGAGTTGAGTTAGAGTCTAAGACCTTAGCCATTAGGCCAGAGTTAGAGTCTAAGACCTTAACCATTAGGCTAGAGTAAGAGTCTAAGACCTTAACCATTCACCTTAACCATTAGGCCAGAGTAAGAGTCTAAGACCTTAACCATTGGGCCAGAGTAAGAGTCAATACCTTAACCATTAGGCAAGAGTAAGAGTTAAGACCTTAACAGATTAGGCCAGAGTACGAGTCTAAGACCTTAGCCGTTAGGCCAGAGTAAGAGTTAAGACCTTAACCATTAGGCCAGAGTAAGAGTCAAGACCTTAACCATTAAGCAAGAGTAAGAGTCTAAGACCTTAACCATTAGGCTAGAGTAAGAGTCTAAGACCTTAACCATTAGGCCAGAGTAAGAGTCTAAGACCTTAACCATTAGGCCAAAGTAAAAGTCAAGACCTTAACCATTAGGCCAGAGTAAGAGTTAAGACCTTAACCATTTGGCCAGAGTACGAGTTAGGACCTTAACCATTAGGCCAGAGTAAGAGTCTAAGACCTTAACCAGTAGGCCAGAGTAAGAGCTAAGACCTTAACCATTAGGCCAGAGTAAGAGTCTAAGACCTTAACCATTAGGCCAGAGTAAGAGTTAAGACCTTAACCATTAGGCCAGAGAAAGAGTCTAAGACCTTAAGCATTAGGCCAGAGTAAGAGTTAAAACCTTAACCATTGGGGCCAGTGTAAGAGTAAAGACCTTAATCAGTAGGTGATAGTAAGAGTTAAGACCTTAACCATTAGGCCAGAGTAAGAGTCTTAAACCTTAACCATTAGGTCAGAGTAAGAGTTAAGACCTTAACCAATCGGCCAGAAAAAGAGTCTAAGACCTTAACCATTAGGCAAGAGTAAGAGTTAATACCTTAAACAGTAGGCCAGAGTAAGAGTCTAAGACCTTAACCATTAGACCAGAGTAAGAGTCTAAGACCTTAACCATTAGGCCAGAGTAAGAGTCTAAGACCTTACCCATTAGGCCAGAGTCAGAGTCTAAGACCTTAACCATTAGGTCAGAGGAAGAGTTAAGACCTTAACCATTAGGCAAGAGTAAGAGTTAAGACCTGTAGGAGAGTGGAATCTGACTAATGGTTGCCCCCAACTTTTTGCCTGGTATTTAAGTGGTTTTTGACTAGTCTGGCTGGGATCCTGCTATCCAGGACCCCAGCCTATCTGCTTCCTCTGGTAAACTATGTGAGTACCCTAGGTACCAACCAATTGGATGCTGGGCATGCCCTACCAGTCCCTTGTAGATGGTACCCTAGGTACCCAGGGCATGGGTCCCCCAGTAGGCCTACCAGGACTGCAGCACTTATTGTGCCACCCTGGGACAGCCACCCAAACTGACACCACCAGGCCACTACTGTAGCCTGGGTAAGGTGGTGCTAGCACCCCTTACAGGGACATAGGTACCCGATGTCCCATACCATACAACACATATACTCTCATAGGTCACCCCTATGGCAGGCCCTGGTAATCCTACAGGGCTGGGTGCTGAGGTATGTGTGAGGGGGGACCCCTACGTGAGTAGGACCTCTCTGCAACCTTCGTAAAAACGTTACTGGGTTGTTTGTAGTGTAGCCATACCATATACTCTTAACCGCATTATAAGTTATTGCGTCATCGCTGTAACTTAGGAGTGGCTACACAGAACCATATCGTGTTTGGTGTCAAACATGAAGGAATCATACCCCCAGTCCAGCCATGGGCATGGGGGTACGATTCCCCCTTGCTAGGAGGGTGATATGGGAAAAGCGGTAGAATTTGGAAACCAATTTAAAAGTGCACATGTACCACAAAATGGCTACTGTTCGCCACCTACACGACTCTGGCTGGCTGTTGCTGGGGAAAACCCCAGCCTCGCCATCTGGACAATAGGGCTCCTGTGGCAGGGAGGTGCCAGCACCTCCCCAGACAGGATATGTGGATTGGAACAGGGTGGGTGCACCAAAAGTCCATTCAGAGTTGCACGTAGGCAGCTGCAGAGCCCCAATTCTGCATACACCGCCTGGAACCGGTTCAGGGGCATCCTGCCCCTCGCCCAGGCGGGAAACACACAAAGGGGAGTGGGTGTAGCCACCCTTTCCCGCCTCTACTCTGATTGGTAGGCTCTATTTTGGACCATCCCCTAATCTTGGGGATATATGGGAATAACTTTGCCCTAGAGCCTTAGATTCGTACAGGACTTCACAGAACTGACCTTCGACGAGCTGCTGCCCAGCTGACTGAAGAAATCTCCCTTGGGATAAAGGAGTTATCCCCCTGCTTGGCAGGCACCTAAAAGACTACAAGATACCCGGTTGGAACTTCGTTGCTCTCACGACCTTCGACGCCTTCCAGCAACCTCGAGGTGGGTCTCCAGTGCATCCCAGCGTCCTGTGAGCGTGCCCAGCAAGTCTGAGCACCCTGGACCACGTGGGTGTCGAGATCCCCGCATACCCCGAGACACCAGCCACCTCTTATCCAGCACACGACCCCGACCAGTGGGGAAGTTGTGCTTTGGCCCATTCTTGAGCCAACCTTCAAGCAGCATTTGTGCAGACCCTCAGCTCCCTGGCCCGCTCCGGTGGCCCGTGGGAGCCCTTTTACGCACTCCATTTTGCTGCCTTCCGCGGTCCCTTGTCTCTCGACTTGTGGGCCCTGACGGAGGACAATCTTCTTTTCTAAGAGTTCCCCTGGTTGCTCCAGGCCTGCTCTACACTCCCTGCAAAGGAGAGCACCCTCAGACCACGTGGGTCTGCACCAGCAGCTGCTTTGTTCATCTTGCATGGCTTGCGGTTGCCAATGCTTAGTGGATCCAATCGGGACACTAACACCGCAGCGACCCTCAGCCGACGTGGGACAGTCGCCCTCCAGAAGCTGGCCTTCCTTGAAGCCTCCCGGAGCCCGTGACTGCAGAGCCCAGCTGTACCTTCCACACCTGAAGCACCCGACATCCACGAGCTCCTTCCTGTGAGCTCCCTGGTCACTGTGCTGTGACCCAGACTCTGTCCCCTCTGCTTTCAGGTTCATCTTTGTCTTTTCTTCAACTTCAATCTTCACGACTTCAGCGACACTTCCAGCTAGCAGCAGTTTGGACTCCTTTTCCATAGAAAATCAGCCCGCGACCCGACACCAGAATCGACCTATGCACCCGGCTTCCCTGGGGCAGGTAACAGTGGTACTTCGGTACTTCCGTGGTGGTGGGCTCTCCAAAGCCTTAAGTCTCAAGCCTTAACTTTGTACTGTTGTTAGAAGTGTCCTTAAACCTTAATTATTCAACCGCGACATTCTCCATAGGCTAACATTGCGATCCCGACAGCAACTTCTCGCACTGCACACGCCTCCCGTGGGTCCCCTTCCTCTTAACTGTGGGTGGATTCTTAAGGGGCCAGCGATACTGAATGCCCTAGGCATTGCCTGTAGAATTGTCGTGGTTCTTATACCACTATTTTAGTATATGGTTTGGTCCCCCCCTGGGGCCCATTGATTTCTGTGCTATTTATTGTGTTTAGAAATGCTTGTTTGAATTGTAACTTTGCCACTAGCCACAGAAAGTGACTGTGGGATTCTGTCTAGAATAAATACATATATTTTATATATATACCTGTGTGGGCTACTCTTTCATTTGGTTATTCAAGAGGTTATTATGGTAAAACAATAAGCTTAACACTCCTTCAAGACTTAGCCTGAAGGCTGCTCTCCACAGCTACCACTAGGATAGCTTTCTTTAAAGGTTGTCTTAAACCTACCATCAATAGGAGTCGAATTGGACTGGTGCAAGGTGTCCCTATAACTAGGAACAGCATATGCCAGGCCAACTTCTCACATTGGTGTGCAGCGGTTGGATTCAAGCTTGCCATTGTTTTACCAGATAACACATTGAATTTCTAAAGTGAAAGCCACAAGGTACCAAAGGTACATATAAATTCAAGCTAGAATACAATAAGTTCTACTGAACTTGGAGTTGTGTGTAGAGGGTCTAGCACACCTTGACTACAACTCAAGAGAGGGCTCAGTAGGCCACACTTAGTGTAGGTAGATACATCACTACACTAAACATGTCTTCAAGTGGCACTAAGGCTATGGAAGGACCCCAGAGGGTCCCAGTAGATAAGTATGATAATTTCACCTTTGCTGAGCTCAGGGAAATGTGCACCCTTAGGGGACTGAAGACAGAAAGAGGTGCCAACACAAAACGTCTCAAGGAGATCCTGCTCATAGCAGACTTTATGGAGTCCATAGGATCCAGAGGGACGGACAGAGTGGGTGGGCACCCCTCAGAAGAGGACACTCCCAGAGTGGAATCTGAAGAGGAACAGGAAGAGGATGAAAATCCTGACCTGGAAGAAACAGACCACTCACAGCATGGAGGTGATGGCCCAAGAGGCACTCCCTCCACCCTTAAAAGGGGAGTGGTGGGTCCAAGAAGGAACAGATCCCCCTCAGTGGGATCCAACCATTCTAAGGGATCCAAAGGGTCCTCTGCCTCTTCTCAGAGAATAGAAACCTCTCATGAGAGGAAATGCAGACTGATCAAATTTGAGCAGGCTAAGCTTGAGCTTAAAAGAGAACAGTTAGCATTAGACAGGGAAACCCTGGAGCTTCAGAAAGCTTCAAGAAAGTGGGGTCTAGAGATCCCTGGTGGCAGTAATGAAACCCCTAGAGTTAGAGAGAGAGTCCCTGACAATAGGAACCTCCACAAGATTGTGCCCCCCTATCAGAATGGGGATGATATCCACAAATGGATATCTGCTCTTGAAAGGGCCTGTAGAGTACAGAGGGTCCCTGTAGAGCAGTGGGCAGCAATCCTGTGGCTCTCCTTTTCAGATAAAGGGAGAGACAAGCTCCTCTCTGTAAGAGAAGAGGATGCTGATGATTATTATATCCTGAAAGCTGCTTTAATAGATGGGTTTGGCTTAACCACTGATCAATACAGACTTAAGTTCAGAGACACCCAGAAAGCACAGAATCAGGATTGGGTAGACTTTGTGGATTGTGCAACCAAGGCACTGGAAGGTTGGTTAAATGGCAGTAAAGTTAATGATTATCAAGGATTGTATAATCTCATTATGAGGGAGCAGATTCTTAATAATTGTCAGAACCAACTTTTACACCAGCACTTGGTGGACTCTGATCTGACCTCTCCCCAAGAATTGGGAAAGAAGGCAGACAAATGGGTCAGAACCAGGATTAGGCCTAAGAACCAAGTTGGTGACCAGAAGAAGGATTCCACTAAGCCCAAAGAGAAAGGTGGGGATGATAAACAAGAAAAGTCCTCTGAAGGGCCCCAACAACCCAGTGCTGGGGGTGGGTCCCAAAATACTTCCTCTAATAACAAGAAACCATATTGCCATGTGTGTAAGAAACCTGGCCACTGGAAAACTGACTCCAGCTGTCCAAAGAATGGCAATAAAGAGAATGTTCCTCCAAAACCAGCTCCAACACCTCCTGTTACTACTAGTAGTAATCCCCCAGGTGGTGGGAGTGCACCCAAAAACTTAGTTGGGATTTCTTGGGGAACTCAGGGGGACTCTGGCCTATCCAGGTCCCCTACTCAAGCAACTATGGTCTGTGATGGTGGCATGGGGTTTGCCAACTTTACCATGAGCCCCAGTATTCTGGGCAGGTACAGACAAGAACCAATAATCAATGGTCAGAAGGCTGTGGCCTATAAGGACACAGGGGCCAGTGTCACCATGGTGACCAAGAGACTAGTGCCCCTAGATCAGCTTTTACCTGGGTTTAGCTACCAGGTGACCAATATAGATGGAATCAGGACAGATCATCCCATGGCAGTGATAAATCTCAGCTGGGGAGGGGTCACTGGCCCCAAGAGAGTGGCAGTGTCCCCAAACTTGCCTGTAGATTGTCTACTGGGGAATGATCTAGAAATCTCAGCCTGGGCTGAGGTTGACCACAAGGCCCATTTGAAAATGGTAGGAATCCCTGAGAAAGTGGATGAGACCCTGAGGGCCTCACCTCCACCCCAGGAGAAAATAGAAAGAGTGAAGCCTGAAACTATGGATCACTCTACCCAAACAGAGAGCATAGGGGAAGAGGAACAGTCCTCCCCCCACCAGACTACAGGTAAAGGTCCAGTTTCTCAGGGAACTGATCCTGCCCCTTGTGAAGTAACTGCCCCAGAAGTGGACAGGCCTGACCTGCCCACCTCTCTGATGGCAGGGGATCCTTCCAAGGTGGTACCCAGTCTGGAGCAGGTATCCTGCCCCTCTCTACCCTGCCTCAGTCAGCCCAGGGCTGCAGAGGTCAGGGAGGTCAGTGGACCCTTATTGGGCCCCTGCCCAGAGGAACCCCCTCATCAACAGATTAGGGACACCCAGCAGAGTAGTTTCAGCCAGGTGAATATTCCTCTACAAACTGAGGGATCCCCCTTACCCCTAGGTATAGGCACCCCTCAAATGGATGTTGTTGAGCACAGGGAAACCTGGGGCCTAGCTGCCCCAAAACTTCCAGTGCCCTCCACTATTCCAGCCAAAGGGATCCAACCCCCAGCTGTAGGCAGCCAGAGGTTGACCCTTAGGGCCAGATATGACACAGTCATGGGCAGAAAGGCTTCCATAGTGGCCAGTGATCTGAGGAGGTTGAGACCAACCCAAGTAGGGTCTCACTTCCAGACTCAGACACCCCACCAGCCCACCTCTGACCCAAAAACCAATACAGGTAATTTCCCTAGACTTTGGAGAAACTCTAGAACCCCTTGGGGTAAGATTTCCCAAGTGGACCATGACACAGGGAGCAACCATGTTAGCACAGGTTCTTCCTTATATGGCCACTCAGGAAATAAAGGCTTATCTGGACAAGGTTTGCCTTATCTCCTTTCGTTTGGGGGGGGGTTATGTAGGAGAGTGGAATCTGACTAATGGTTGCCCCCAACTTTTTGCCTGGTATTTAAGTGGTTTTTGACTAGTCTGGCTGGGATCCTGCTATCCAGGACCCCAGCCTATCTGCTTCCTCTGGTAAACTATGTGAGTACCCTAGGTACCAACCAATTGGATGCTGGGCATGCCCTACCAGTCCCTTGTAGATGGTACCCTAGGTACCCAGGGCATGGGTCCCCCAGTAGGTCTACCAGGACTGCAGCACTTATTGTGCCACCCTGGGACAGCCACCCAAACTGACACCACCAGGCCACTACTGTAGCCTTGGGTAAGGTGGTGCTAGCACCCCTTACAGGGACATAGGTACCCTATGTCCCATACCATACAACACATATACTCTCATAGGTCACCCCTATGGCAGGCCCTGGTAATCCTACAGGGCTGGGTGCTGAGGTATGTGTGAGGGGGGACCCCTACGTGAGTAGGACCTCTCTGCAACCTTCGTAAAAACGTTACTGGGTTGTTTGTAGTGTAGCCATACCATATACTCTTAACCGCATTATAAGTTATTGCGTCATCGCTGTAACTTAGGAGTGGCTACACAGAACCATATCGAGTTTGGTGTCAAACATGAAGGAATCATACCCCCAGTCCAGCCATGGGCATGGGGGTACGATTCCCCCTTGCTAGGAGGGTGATATGGGAAAAGCGGTAGAATTTGGAAACCAATTTAAAAGTGCACATGTACCACAAAATGGCTACTGTTCGCCACCTACACGACTCTGGCTGGCTGTTGCTGGGGAAAACCCCAGCCTCGCCATCTGGACAATAGGGCTCCTGTGGCAGGGAGGTGCCAGCACCTCCCCAGACAGGATATGTGGATTGGAACAGGGTGGGTGCACCAAAAGTCCATTCAGAGTTGCACGTAGGCAGCTGCAGAGCCCCAATTCTGCATACACCGCCTGGAACCGGTTCAGGGGCATCCTGCCCCTCGCCCAGGCGGGAAACACACAAAGGGGAGTGGGTGTAGCCACCCTTTCCCGCCTCTACTCTGATTGGTAGGCTCTATTTTGGACCATCCCCTAATCTTGGGGATATATGGGAATAACTTTGCCCTAGAGCCTTAGATTCGTACAGGACTTCACAGAACTGACCTTCGACGAGCTGCTGCCCAGCTGACTGAAGAAATCTCCCTTGGGATAAAGGAGTTATCCCCCTGCTTGGCAGGCACCTAAAAGACTACAAGATACCCGGTTGGAACTTCGTTGCTCTCACGACCTTCGACGCCTTCCAGCAACCTCGAGGTGGGTCTCCAGTGCATCCCAGCGTCCTGTGAGCGTGCCCAGCAAGTCTGAGCACCCTGGACCACGTGGGTGTCGAGATCCCCGCATACCCCGAGACACCGGCCACCTCTTGTCCAGCACACGACCCCGACCAGTGGGGAAGTTGTGCTTTGGCCCATTCTTGAGCCAACCTTCAAGCAGCATTTGTGCCGACCCTCAGCTCCCTGGCCCGCTCCGGTGGCCCGTGGGAGCCCTTTTACGCACTCCATTTTGCTGCCTTCCACGGTCCCTTGTCTCTCGACTTGTGGGCCCTGACGGAGGACAATCTTCTTTTCTAAGAGTTCCCCTAGTTGCTCCAGGCCTGCTCTACGCTCCCTGCAAAGGAGAGCACCCTCAGACCACGTGGGTCTGCACCAGCAGCTGCTTTGTTCATCTTGCGTGGGTTGCGGTTGCCAATGCTTAGTGGATCCAATCGGGACACTAACAACGCAGTGACCCTCAGCCGACGTGGGACAGTCGCCCTCCAGAAGCTGGCCTTCCTTGAAGCCTCCCGGAGCCCGTGACTGCAGAGCCCAGCTGTACCTTCCACACCTGAAGCACCCGACATCCACGAGCTCCTTCCTGTGAGCTCCCTGGTCACTGTGCTGTGACCCAGACTCTGTCCCCTCTGCTTTCAGGTTCATCTTTGTCTTTTCTTCAACTTCAATCTTCACGACTTCAGCGACACTTCCAGCTAGCAGCAGTTTGGACTCCTTTTCCATAGAAAATCAGCCCGCGACCCGACACCAGAATCGACCTATGCACCCGGCTTCCCTGGGGCAGGTAACAGTGGTACTTCGGTACTTCCGTGGTGGTGGGCTCTCCAAAGCCTTAAGTCTCAAGCCTTAACTTTGTACTGTTGTTAGAAGTGTCCTTAAACCTTAATTATTCAACCGCGACATTCTCCATAGGCTAACATTGCGATCCCGACAGCAACTTCTTGCACTGCACACGCCTCCCGTGGGTCCCCTTCCTCTTAACTGTGGGTGGATTCTTAAGGGGCCAGCGATCCTGAATGCCCTAGGCATTGCCTGTAGAATTGTCGTGGTTCTTATACCACTATTTTAGTATATGGTTTGGTCCCCCCCTGGGGCCCATTGATTTCTGTGCTATTTATTGTGTTTAGAAATGCTTGTTTGAATTGTAACTTTGCCACTAGCCACAGAAAGTGACTGTGGGATTCTGTCTAGAATAAATACATATATTTTATATATATACCTGTGTGGGCTACTCTTTCATTTGGTTATTCAAGAGGTTATTATGGTAAAACAATAAGCTTAACACTCCTTCAAGACTTAGCCTGAAGGCTGCTCTCCACAGCTACCACTAGGATAGCTTTCTTTAAAGGTTGTCTTAAACCTACCATCAATAGGAGTCGAATTGGACTGGTGCAAGGTGTCCCTATAACTAGGAACAGCATATGCCAGGCCAACTTCTCACAAGACCTTAACAGATTAGGCCAGAGTAAGAGTCTAAGACCTTAACCATTAGGCCAGAGTAAGAGTCAAGACCTTAACCATTAGGCGAGAGTAAGAGTCTAAGACCTTAACCATTAGGCCAGAGTAAGAGTCAAGACCTTAACCATTAGGCCAGAGTAAGAGTTAAGACCTTAACCATTAGGCCGGAGTAAGGGTCTAGATCTTACCATTAGGCCAGAGTAAGAGTTAAGACCTTAACCATTAGGCCAGAGTAAGAGTCTAAGACCTTAACCATTAGGTGAGAGTAAGAGTTAAGACCTTAACCATTAGGCCAGAGTAAGAGTCTAAGACCTTAACCATTAGACCAGAGTAAGAGTCTAAGACATTAACCATTAGGCCAGAGTAAGAGTCAATACCTTAACCATTAGGCCAGAGTAAGAGTCTAGACCTTAACCATTAGGCCAGAGTAAGAATCTAAGACCTTAACCATTAGGCTAGAGTAAGAGTCTAAGACCTTAACCATTAGGCAAGAGTAAGAGTTAAGATCTTAACCATTAGGCCAGAGTAAGAGTCTAAGACATTAACCATTAGGCCAGAGTAAAAGTCAATACCTTAACTATTAGGCCAGAGTAAGAGTCTAAGACCTTAACCATTAGGCCAGAGTAAGAGTCTAAGACATTAACCATTAGGCCAGAGTAAGAGTCAAAACCTTAACCATTAGGCCAGAGTAAGAGTCTAGACCTTAACCATTAGGCCAGAGTTAGAGTCTAAGACCTTAGCCATTAGGCCAGAGTTAGAGTCTAAGACCTTAACCATTAGGCAAGAGTAAGAGTTAAGACCTTAACCATTAGGCCAGAGTAAGAGTCTAAGACCTTAACTATTAGGCCAGAGTAAGAGTTAAGACCTTAACCATTAGGCCAGAGAAAGAGTCTAAGACCTTAAGCATTAGGCCAGAGTAAGAGTTAAAACCTTAACCATTAGGCCAGTGTAAGAGTAAAGACATTAATCAGTAGGCCATAGTAAGAGTTAAGACCTTAACCATTAGGCCAGAGTAAGAGTCGAAGACCTTAACCATTAGGTCAGATTAAGAGTTAAGACCTTAACCATTAGGCCAGAGTAAGAGTTAAGACCTTAACCATTAGTCAGAGTAAGAGTCTAAGACCTTAACCATTAGGCAAGAGTAAGAGTTAATACCTTAAACAGTAGGCCAGAGTAAGAGTCTAAGACCTTAACCATTAGACCAGAGTAAGAGTCTAAGACCTTAACCATTAGGCCAAAATAAGAGTCTAAGACCTTACCCATTAGGCCAGAGTCAGAGTCTAAGACCTTAACCATTAGGTCAGAGTAAGAGTTAAGACCTTAACCATTAGGTCAGAGTAAGAGTTAAGACATTAACCATTAGGCAAGAGTAAGAGTTAAGACCTTAACAGATTAGGCCAGAGTAAGAGTCTAAGACCTTAACCATTAGGCCAGAGTAAGAGTCAAGACCTTAACCATTAGGCGAGAGTAAGAGTCTAAGACCTTAACCATTAGGCCAGAGTAAGAGTCAAGACCTTAACCATTAGGCCAGAGTAAGAGTTAAGACCTTAACCATTAGGCCGGAGTAAGGGTCTAGATCTTACCATTAGGCCAGAGTAAGAGTTAAGACCTTAACCATTAGACCACAGTAAGAGTTTAAGACCTTAACCATTAGGCCAGAGTAAGAGTCAATACCTTAACCATTAGGCCAGAGTAAGAGTCTAAGACCTTAACCATTAGGCCAGAGTAAGAGTCTAAGACATTAACCATTAGGCCAGAGTAAGAGTCAATACCTTAACCATTAGGTCAGAGTAAGAGTCTAGACCTTAACCATTAGGCCAGAGTAAGAGTCTAAGACATTAACCATTAGGCCAGAGCAAGAGTCAATACCTTAACCATTAGGCCAGAGTAAGAGTCTAGACCTTAACCATTAGGCCAGAGTTAGAGTCTAAGACCTTAGCCATTAGGCCAGAGTTAGAGTCTAAGACCTTAACCATTAGGCCAGAGTAAGAGTCTAAGACCTTAACCATTAGGCCAGAGTAAGAGTTAAGACCTTAACCATTAGGCCGGAGTAAGGGTCTAGATCTTACCATTAGGCCAGAGTAAGAGTTAAGACCTTAACCATTAGGCCAGAGTAAGAGTTTAAGACCTTAACCATTAGGCCAGAGTAAGAGTCAATACCTTAACCATTAGGCCAGAGTAAGAGTCTAAGACCTTAACCATTAGGCCAGAGTAAGAGTCTAAGACATTAACCATTAGGCCAGAGTAAGAGTCAATACCTTAACCATTAGGCCAGAGTAAGAGTCTAGACCTTAACCATTAGGCCAGAGTAAGAGTCTAAGACATTAACCATTAGGCCAGAGTAAGAGTCAATACCTTAACCATTAGGCCAGAGTAAGAGTCTAGACCTTAACCATTAGGCCAGAGTTAGAGTCTAAGACCTTAGCCATTAGGCCAGAGTTAGAGTCTAAGACCTTAACCATTAGGCTAGAGTAAGAGTCTAAGACCTTAACCATTAGGCAAGAGTAAGAGTTAAGACCTTAACCATTAGGCCAGAGTAAGAGTCCAAGATCTTAAGCATTAGGCTAGAGTAAGAGTCTAAGACCTTAACCAGTAGGCCAGAGTAAGAGTCTAGACCTTAACCATTAGGCCAGAGTTAGAGTCTAAGACCTTAAGCATTAGGCCAGAGTAAGAGTTAGGACCTTAACCATTAGGCCAGTGTAAGAGTCTAGACCTTAACCATTAGGCCAGAGTTAGAGTCTAAGACCTGAGCCATTAGGCCAGAGTTAGAGTCTAAGACCTTAACCATTAGGCTAGAGTAAGAGTCTAAGACCTTAACCATTAGGCTAGAGTAAGAGTCTAGACCTTAACCATTAGGCCAGAGTAAGAGTCTAAGACCTTAACCATTAGGCCAGAGTAAAAGTCAAGACCTTAACCATTAGGCCAGAGTAAGAATCTAAGATTTTAACGATTAGGCAAAAGTAAGAGTCTATGACCTTAACCATTAGGCCAGAATAAGAGTTAAGCCCTTCACCATTAGGCCAGAGTAAGAGTTAAGACCGTAATCATTAGGCAAGAGTAAGAGTCTAAGACCTTAACCAATAGGCCAGAGTAAGAGCAAAGACCTTAACCAGTAGGCCAGAGTAAGTGTCTAAGACCTTAACCATTCGGCTAGAGTAAGAGTTAAGACCTTAACCATTAGGCCAGAGTAAGAGTCTAGACCTTACCATTAGGCCAGACTTAGAGTCTAAGACCTTAACCATTAGGCCAGAGTAAGAGTTAAGACCTTAACCATTAGGCCAGAGTAAGAGTAAAGACCTTAACCATTAGGCCAGAGTAAGAGTCTAAGACCTTAACCATTAGGCCAGAGTAAGAGTCAAGACCTTAACCATTAGGCCAGAGTAAGATCTAAGACCTTAACCAGTAGGCCAGAGTAACAGTCTAAGACCTTAACCATTAGGCCAAAGTAAGAGTTAAGACCTTACCATTAGGCCAGAGTAAGAGTTTAAGACCTTAACCATTAGGCCAGAGTTAGAGTCTAAGACCTTAACCAATTGGCCAGAGTAAGAGCAAAGACCTTAACCATTAGGACAAAGTAAGATTTAAGACCTTAACCAGTAGGCCAGAGTAAAAGTTAAGACCTTAACCAGTAGCCCAGAGTAAGAGTCTAATACCTTAACCATTAGGCCAGAGTAAGAGTCTAAGACCTTAACCAGTAGGCCAGAGTAAGAGCTAAGACCTTAACCATTAGGCCAGAGTAAGAGTTAAGACCTTAACCATTAGGCCAGAGAAAGAGTCTAAGACCTTAAGCATTAGGCCAGAGTAATAGTTAAAACCTTAACCATTAGGCCAGTGTAAGAGTAAAGACCTTAATCAGTAGGCGATAGTAAGAGTAAAGACCTTAACCATTAAGCCAGAGTAAGAGTCTAAGACCTTAACCATTAGGCAAGAGTAAGAGTTAATACCTTAAACACTAGGCCAGAGTAAGAGTCTAAGACCTTAACCATTAGACCAGAGTAAGAGTCTAAGACCTTAACCATTAGGCCAGAGTAAGAGTCTAAGACCTTACCCATTAGGCCAGAGTCAGAGTCTAAGACCTTAACCATTAGGTCAGAGTAAGAGTTAAGACCTTAACCATTAGGTCAGAGTAAGAGTTAAGACATTAACCATTAGGCAAGGGTAAGAGTTAAGACCTTAACAGATTAGGCCAGAGTAAGAGTCTAAGACCTTAACCATTAGGCCAGAGTAAGAGTCAAAACCTTAACCATTAGGCGAGAGTAAGAGTCTAAGACCTTAACCATTAGGCCAGAGTAAGAGTCTAAGACCTTAACCATTAGGTCAGAGTAAGAGTTAAGACCCAGAGTTAAGACCTTAACCATTAGGCCAGAGTAAGAGTCTAAGACCTTAAGCATTAGGCCAGAGTAAGAGTGAGGACCTTAAACATTAGGCCGGAGTAAGAGTCTAGACCTTACCATTAGGCCAGAGTAAGAGTTAAGACCTTAACCATTAGGCCAGTGTAAGAGTCTAAGATCTTAACCATTAGGCCAGAGTACGAGTTAAGACCTTAACCATTAGGCCAGAGTAAGACTCTAAGACCTTAACCAGTAGGCCAGAGTAAGAGCTAAGACCTTAACCAGTAGACCAGAGTAAGTGTCTAAGACCTTAACTATTAGGCCAGAGTAAGAGTTAAGACATTAACCATTAGGCCAGAGTAAGAGTTAAGACCTTAACCATTAGGACAGAGTAAGAGTCTAAGATCTTAACCATTAGGCCAGAGTACGAGTTAAGACCTTAACCATTAGGCCAGAGTAAGACTCTAAGACCTTAACCAGTAGGCCAGTGTAAGAGCTAAGACCTTAACCAGTAGACCAGAGTAAGTGTCTAAGACCTTAACTATTAGGCCAGAGTAAGAGTTAAGACATTAACCATTAGGCCAGAGTAAGAGTTAAGACCGTATCCATTAGGCCAGAGTAAGAGTTAAGACCTTAACTATTAGGCTAGAGTAAGAGTCTAAGACCTTAACCATTAGGCAAGAGTAAGAGTTAAGACCTTAACCATTAGGCCAGAGTAAGAGTCTAAGACATTAACCATTAGGCCAGAGTAAGAGTCAATACCTTAACCACTAGGCCAGTGTAAGAGTCTAGACCTTAACCATTAGGCCAGAGTTAGAGTCTAAGACCTTAGCCATTAGGCCAGAGTTAGAGTCTAAGACCTTAGCCATTAGGCCAGAGTTAGAGTCTAAGACCTTAACCATTAGGCTAGAGTAAGAGTCTAAGACCTTAACCATTCACCTTAACCATTAGGCCAGAGTAAGAGTCTAACACCTTAACCATTAGGCCAGAGTAAGAGTCAATACCTTAACCATTAGGCCAGTGTAAGAGTCTAGACCTTAACCATTAGGCCAGAGTTAGAGTCTTAGACCTTAGCCATTAGGCCAGAGTTAGAGTCTAAGACCTTAACCATTAGGCTAGAGTAAGAGTCTAAGACCTTAACCATTCACCTTAACCATTAGGCCAGAGTAAGAGTCTAAGACCTTAACCATTGGGCCAGAGTAAGAGTCAATACCTTAACCATTAGGCAAGAGTAAGAGTTAAGACCTTAACAGATTAGGCCAGAGTACGAGTCTAAGACCTTAGCCGTTAGGCCAGAGTAAGAGTTAAGACCTTAACCATTAGGCCAGAGTAAGAGTCAAGACCTTAACCATTAAGCAAGAGTAAGAGTCTAAGACCTTAACCATTAGGCTAGAGTAAGAGTCTAAGACCTTAACCATTAGGCCAGAGTAAGAGTCTAAGACCTTAACCATTAGGCCAAAGTAAAAGTCAAGACCTTAACCATTAGGCCAGAGTAAGAGTTAAGACCTTAACCATTTGGCCAGAGTACGAGTTAGGACCTTAACCATTAGGCCAGAGTAAGAGTCTAAGACCTTAACCAGTAGGCCAGAGTAAGAGCTAAGACCTTAACCATTAGGCCAGAGTAAGAGTCTAAGACCTTAACCATTAGGCCAGAGTAAGAGTTAAGACCTTAACCATTAGGCCAGAGAAAGAGTCTAAGACCTTAAGCATTAGGCCAGAGTAAGAGTTAAAACCTTAACCATTGGGGCCAGTGTAAGAGTAAAGACCTTAATCAGTAGGCGATAGTAAGAGTTAAGACCTTAACCATTAGGCCAGAGTAAGAGTCTAAGACCTTAACCATTAGGTCAGAGTAAGAGTTAAGACCTTAACCAATCGGCCAGAATAAGAGTCTAAGACCTTAACCATTAGGCAAGAGTAAGAGTTAATACCTTAAACAGTAGGCCAGAGTAAGAGTCTAAGACCTTAACCATTAGACCAGAGTAAGAGTCTAAGACCTTAACCATTAGGCCAGAGTAAGAGTCTAAGACCTTACCCATTAGGCCAGAGTCAGAGTCTAAGACCTTAACCATTAGGTCAGAGGAAGAGTTAAGACCTTAACCATTAGGCAAGAGTAAGAGTTAAGACCTTAACAGATTAGGCCAGAGTAAGAGTCTAAGACCTTAACCATTAGGCCAGAGTAAGAGTCAAGACCTTAACCATTAGGCGAGAGTAAGAGTCTAAGACCTTAACCATTAGGCGAGAGTAAGAGTCTAAGACCTTAACCATTAGGCCAGAGTAAGAGTCAAGACCTTAACCATTAGGCGAGAGTAAGAGTTAAGACCTTAACCATTAGGCCGGAGTAAGGGTCTAGATCTTACCATTAGGCCAGAGTAAGAGTTAAGACCTTAACCATTAGGCCAGAGTAAGAGTCTAAGACCTTAACCATTAGGTCAGAGTAAGAGTTAAAAACTTAACCATTAGGCCAGAGTAAGAGTCTAAGACCTTAACCATTAGACCAGAGTAAGAGTCTAAGACATTAACCATTAGGCCAGAGTAAGAGTCAATACCTTAACCATTAGGCCAGAGTAAGAGTCTAGACCTTAACCATTAGGCCAGAGTAAGAATCTAAGACCTTAACCATTAGGCTAGAGTAAGAGTCTAAGACCTTAACCATTAGGCAAGAGTAAGAGTTAAGATCTTAACCATTAGGCCAGAGTAAGAGTCTAAGACCTTAACTATTAGGCCAGAGTAAGAGTTAAGACCTTAACCATTAGGCCAGAGAAAGAGTCTAAGACCTTTAGCATTAGGCCAGTGTAAGAGTTAAAACCTTAACCATTAGGCCAGTGTAAGAGTAAAGACATTAATCAGTAGGCCATAGTAAGAGTTAAGACCTTAACCATTAGGCCAGAGTAAGAGTCGAAGACCTTAACCATTAGGTCAGATTAAGAGTTAAGACCTTAACCATTAGGCCAGAGTAAGAGTTAAGACCTTAACCATTAGGCAGAGTAAGAGTCTAAGACCTTAACCATTAGGCAAGAGTAAGAGTTAATACCTTAAACAGTAGGCCAGAGTAAGAGTCTAAGACCTTAACCATTAGACCAGAGTAAGAGTCTAAGACCTTAACCATTAGGCCAAAATAAGAGTCTAAGACCTTACCCATTAGGCCAGAGTCAGAGTCTAAGACCGTAACCATTAGGTCAGAGTAAGAGTTAAGACCTTAACCATTAGGTCAGAGTAAGAGTTAAGACATTAACCATCAGGCAAGAGTAAGAGTTAAGACCTTAACAGATTAGGCCAGAGTAAGAGTCTAAGACCTTAACCATTAGGCCAGAGTAAGAGTCAAGACCTTAACCATTAGGCGAGAGTAAGAGTCTAAGACCTTAACCATTAGGCCAGAGTAAGAGTCAAGACCTTAACCATTAGGCCAGAGTAAGAGTTAAGACCTTAACCATTAGGCCGGAGTAAGGGTCTAGATCTTACCATTAGGCCAGAGTAAGAGTTAAGACCTTAACCATTAGGCCAGAGTAAGAGTTTAAGACCTTAACCATTAGGCCAGAGTAAGAGTCAATACCTTAACCATTAGGCCAGAGTAAGAGTCTAAGACCTTAACCATTAGGCCAGAGTAAGAGTCTAAGACATTAACCATTAGGCCAGAGTAAGAGTCAATACCTTAACCATTAGGTCAGAGTAAGAGTCTAGACCTTAACCATTAGGCCAGAGTAAGAGTCTAAGACATTAACCATTAGGCCAGAGTAAGAGTCAATACCTTAACCATTAGGCCAGAGTAAGAGTCTAGACCTTAACCATTAGGCCAGAGTTAGAGTCTAAGACCTTAGCCATTAGGCCAGAGTTAGAGTCTAAGACCTTAACCATTAGGCCAGAGTAAGAGTCTAAGACCTTAACCATTAGGCAAGAGTAAAAGTTAAGACCTTAGCCATTAGGCCAGAGTAAGAGTCCAAGATCTTAAGCATTAGGCTAGAGTAAGAGTCTAAGAACTTAACCAGTAGGCCAGAGTAAGAGTCTAGACCTTAACCATTAGGCCAGAGTTAGAGTCGAAGACCTTAAGCATTAGGCCAGAGTAAGAGTTAAGACCTTAACCATTAGGCCAGTGTAAGAGTCTAGACCTTAACCATTAGGCCAGAGTTAGAGTCTAAGACCTTAGCCATTAGGCCAGAGTTAGAGTTTAAGACCTTAACCATTAGGCTAGAGTAAGAGTCTAAGACCTTAACCATTAGGCTAGAGTAAGAGTCTAGACCTTAACCATTAGGCCAGAGTAAGAGTCTAAGACCTTAACCATTAGGCCAGAGTAAAAGTCAAGACCTTAAATATTAGGCCAGAGTAAGAATCTAAGATTTTAACGATTAGTCAAAAGTAAGAGTCTATGACCTTAACCATTAGGCCAGAATAAGAGTTAAGCCCTTCACCATTAGGCCAGAGTAAGAGTTAAGACCGTAATCATTAGGCAAGAGTAAGAGTCTAAGACCTTAACCATTAGGTCAGAGTAAGAGTTAAGACCTTAACCATTAGGCAAGAGTAAGAGTTAAGACCTTAACAGATTAGGCCAGAGTAAGAGTCTAAGACCTTAACCATTAGGCCAGAGTAAGAGTAAAGACCTTAACCATTAGGCGAGAGTAAGAGTCTAAGACCTTAACCATTAGGCCAGAGTAAGAGTCAAGACCTTAACCATTAGGCCAGAGTGAGAGTTAAGACCTTAACCATTAGGCCGGAGTAAGGGTCTAGATCTTACCATTAGGCCAGAGTAAGAGTTAAGACCTTAACCATTAGGCCAGAGTAAGAGTATAAGACCTTAACCATTAGGTCAGAGTAAGAGTTAAGACCTTAACCATGAGACCAGAGTAAGAGTCTAAGACATTAACCATTAGGCCAGAGTAAGAGTCAGTACCTTAACCATTAGGCCAGAGTAAGAGTCTAGACCTTAACCATTAGGCCAGAGTAAGAATCTAAGACCTTAACCATTAGGCTAGAGTAAGAGTCTAAGACCTTAACCATTAGGCAAGAGTAAGAGTTAGGATCTTAACCATTAGGCCAGAGTAAGAGTCTAAGACATTAACCATTAGGCCAGAGTAAGAGTCAATACCTTAACCATTAGGCCAGAGTAAGAGTCTAAGACCTTATCCATTAGGCCAGAGTAAGAGTCTCAGACATTAACCATTAGGCCAGAGTAAGAGTCAAAACCTTAACCATTAGGCCAGAGTAAGAGTCTAGACCTTAACCATTAGGCCAGAGTTAGAGTCTAAGACCTTAGCCATTAGGTCAGAGTTAGAGTCTAAGACCTTAACCATTAGGCTAGAGTAAGAGTCTAAGACCTTAACCATTAGGCCAGAGTAAGAGTCTAAGACCTTATCTATTAGGCCAGAGTAAGAGTTAAGACCTTAACCATTAGGCCAGAGAAAGAGTCTAAGACCTTAAGCATTAGGCCAGAGTAAGAGTTAAAACCTTAACCATTAAGGTCTTAACTCTTACTCTTACTCTGGCCTAATGGTTAAGGTCTTAGACTCTAAGTCTGGCCTAATGGTAAGGTCTAGACTCTTACTCATTAGGCCAGAGTCAGAGTCTAAGACCTTAACCATTAGGTCAGAGTAAGACCTTAACCATTAGGTCAGAGTAAGAGTTAAGACCTTAACCATTAGGCAAGAGTAAGAGTTAAGACCTTAACAGATTAGGCCAGAGTAAGAGTCTAAGACCTTAACCATTAGGCCAGAGTAAGAGTAAAGACCTTAACCATTAGGCGAGAGTAAGAGTCTAAGACCTTAACCATTAGGCCAGAGTAAGAGTCAAGACCTTAACCATTAGGCCAGAGTGAGAGTTAAGACCTTAACCATTAGGCCGGAGTAAGGGTCTAGATCTTACCATTAGGCCAGAGTAAGAGTTAAGACCTTAACCATTAGGCCAGAGTAAGAGTATAAGACCTTAACCATTAGGTCAGAGTAAGAGTTAAGACCTTAACCATGAGACCAGAGTAAGAGTCTAAGACATTAACCATTAGGCCAGAGTAAGAGTCAGTACCTTAACCATTAGGCCAGAGTAAGAGTCTAGACCTTAACCATTAGGCCAGAGTAAGAATCTAAGACCTTAACCATTAGGCTAGAGTAAGAGTCTAAGACCTTAACCATTAGGCAAGAGTAAGAGTTAGGATCTTAACCATTAGGCCAGAGTAAGAGTCTAAGACATTAACCATTAGGCCAGAGTAAGAGTCAATACCTTAACCATTAGGCCAGAGTAAGAGTCTAAGACCTTATCCATTAGGCCAGAGTAAGAGTCTCAGACATTAACCATTAGGCCAGAGTAAGAGTCAAAACCTTAACCATTAGGCCAGAGTAAGAGTCTAGACCTTAACCATTAGGCCAGAGTTAGAGTCTAAGACCTTAGCCATTAGGTCAGAGTTAGAGTCTAAGACCTTAACCATTAGGCTAGAGTAAGAGTCTAAGACCTAAGGCCAGAGTAAGGTCTTAGACTCTGACTCTGGCCTAATGAGTAAGAGTCTAGACCTTACCATTAGGCCAGACTTAGAGTCTAAGACCTTAACCATTAGGCCAGAGTAAGAGTTAAGACCTTAACCATTAGGCCAGAGTAAGAGTAAAGACCTTAACCATTAGGCCAGAGTAAGAGTCTAAGACCTTAACCACTAGGCCAGAGTAAGAGTCAAGACCTTAACCATTAGGCCAGAGTAAGATCTAAGACCTTAAACAGTAGGCCAGAGTAAGAGTCTAAGACCTTAACCGTTAGACCAGAGTAAGAGTCTAAGACCTTAACCATTAGGCCAGAGTAAGAGTCTAAGACCTTACCCATTAGGCCAGAGTCAGAGTCTAAGACCTTAACCATTAGGTCAGAGTAAGAGTTAAGACCTTAACCATTAGGCAAGAGTAAGAGTTAAGACCTTAACAGATTAGGCCAGAGTAAGAGTCTAAGACCTTAACCATTAGGCCAGAGTAAGAGTAAAGACCTTAACCATTAGGCGAGAGTAAGAGTCTAAGACCTTAACCATTAGGCCAGAGTAAGAGTCAAGACCTTACCATTAGGCCAGACTTAGAGTCTAAGACCTTAACCATTAGGCCAGAGTAAGAGTTAAGACCTTAACCATTAGGCCAGAGTAAGAGTAAAGACCTTAACCATTAGGCCAGAGTAAGAGTCTAAGACCTTAACCACTAGGCCAGAGTAAGAGTCAAGACCTTAACCATTAGGCCAGAGTAAGATCTAAGACCTTAAACAGTAGGCCAGAGTAAGAGTCTAAGACCTTAACCGTTAGACCAGAGTAAGAGTCTAAGACCTTAACCATTAGGCCAGAGTAAGAGTCTAAGACCTTACCCATTAGGCCAGAGTAAGAGTTAAGACCTTAACCATTAGGCCAGAGTAAGAGTAAAGACCTTAACCATTAGGCCAGAGTAAGAGTCTAAGACCTTAACCACTAGGCCAGAGTAAGAGTCAAGACCTTAACCATTAGGCCAGAGTAAGATCTAAGACCTTAAACAGTAGGCCAGAGTAAGAGTCTAAGACCTTAACCGTTAGACCAGAGTAAGAGTCTAAGACCTTAACCATTAGGCCAGAGTAAGAGTCTAAGACCTTACCCATTAGGCCAGAGTCAGAGTCTAAGACCTTAACCATTAGGTCAGAGTAAGAGTTAAGACCTTAACCATTAGGCAAGAGTAAGAGTTAAGACCTTAACAGATTAGGCCAGAGTAAGAGTCTAAGACCTTAACCATTAGGCCAGAGTAAGAGTAAAGACCTTAACCATTAGGCGAGAGTAAGAGTCTAAGACCTTAACCATTAGGCCAGAGTAAGAGTCAAGACCTTAACCATTAGGCCAGAGTGAGAGTTAAGACCTTAACCATTAGGCCGGAGTAAGGGTCTAGATCTTACCATTAGGCCAGAGTAAGAGTTAAGACCTTAACCATTAGGCCAGAGTAAGAGTATAAGACCTTAACCATTAGGTCAGAGTAAGAGTTAAGACCTTAACCATGAGACCAGAGTAAGAGTCTAAGACATTAACCATTAGGCCAGAGTAAGAGTCAGTACCTTAACCATTAGGCCAGAGTAAGAGTCTAGACCTTAACCATTAGGCCAGAGTAAGAATCTAAGACCTTAACCATTAGGCTAGAGTAAGAGTCTAAGACCTTAACCATTAGGCAAGAGTAAGAGTTAGGATCTTAACCATTAGGCCAGAGTAAGAGTCTAAGACATTAATCATTAGGCCAGAGTAAGAGTCAATACCTTAACCATTAGGCCAGAGTAAGAGTCTAAGACCTTATCCATTAGGCCAGAGTAAGAGTCTCAGACATTAACCATTAGGCCAGAGTAAGAGTCAAAACCTTAACCATTAGGCCAGAGTAAGAGTCTAGACCTTAACCATTAGGCCAGAGTTAGAGTCTAAGACCTTAGCCATTAGGTCAGAGTTAGAGTCTAAGACCTTAACCATTAGGCTAGAGTAAGAGTCTAAGACCTTAACCATTAGGCCAGAGTAAGAGTCTAAGACCTTATCTATTAGGCCAGAGTAAGAGTTAAGACCTTAACCATTAGGCCAGAGAAAGAGTCTAAGACCTTAAGCATTAGGCCAGAGTAAGAGTTAAAACCTTAACCATTAGGCCAGTGTAAGAGTAAAGACCTTAATCAGTAGGCCATAGTAAGAGTTAAGACCTTAACCATTAGGCCAGAGTAAGAGTCGAAGACCTTAACCATTAGGTCAGATTAAGAGTTAAGACCTTAACCATTAGGCCAGAGTAAGAGTTAAGACCTTAACCATTAGGCAAGAGTAAGAGTTAATACCTTTAACAGTAGGCCAGAGTAAGAGTCTAAGACCTTAACCATTAGACCAGAGTAAGAGTCTAAGACCTTAACCATTAGGCCAGAGTAAGAGTCTAAGACCTTACCCATTAGGCCAGAGTCAGAGTCTAAGACCTTAACCATTAGGTCAGAGTAAGAGTTAAGACCTTAACCATTAGGTCAGAGTAAGAGTTAAGACATTAACCATTAGGCAAGAGTAAGAGTTAAGACCTTAACAGATTAGGCCAGAGTAAGAGTCTAAGACCTTAACCATTAGGCCAGAGTAAGAGTCAAGACCTTAACCATTAGGCGAGAGTAAGAGTCTAAGACCTTAACCATTAGGCCAGAGTAAGAGTCAAGACCTTAACCATTAGGCCAGAGTAAGAGTTAAGACCTTAACCATTAGGCCGGAGTAAGGGTCTAGATCTTACCATTAGGCCAGAGTAAGAGTTAAGACCTTAACCATTAGGCCAGAGTAAGAGTTTAAGACCTTAACCATTAGGCCAGAGTAAGAGTCAATACCTTAACCATTAGGCCAGAGTAAGAGTCTAAGACCTTAACCATTAGGCCAGAGTAAGAGTCTAAGACATTAACCATTAGGCCAGAGTAAGAGTCAATACCTTAACCATTAGGCCAGAGTAAGAGTCTAGACCTTAACCATTAGGCCAGAGTAAGAGTCTAAGACATTAACCATTAGGCCAGAGTAAGAGTCAATACCTTAACCATTAGGCCAGAGTAAGAGTCTAGACCTTAACCATTAGGCCAGAGTTAGAGTCTAAGACCTTAGCCATTAGGCCAGAGTTAGAGTCTAAGACCTTAACCATTAGGCTAGAGTAAGAGTCTAAGACCTTAACCATTAGGCAAGAGTAAGAGTTAAGACCTTAACCATTAGGCCAGAGTAAGAGTCCAAGATCTTAAGCATTAGGCTAGAGTAAGAGTCTAAGACCTTAACCAGTAGGCCAGAGTAAGAGTCTAGACCTTAACCATTAGGCCAGAGTTAGAGTCTAAGACCTTAAGCATTAGGCCAGAGTAAGAGTTAAGACCTTAACCATTAGGCCAGTGTAAGAGTCTAGACCTTAACCATTAGGCCAGAGTTAGAGTCTAAGACCTGAGCCATTAGGCCAGAGTTAGAGTCTAAGACCTTAACCATTAGGCTAGAGTAAGAGTCTAAGACCTTAACCATTAGGCTAGAGTAAGAGTCTAGACCTTAACCATTAGGCCAGAGTAAGAGTCTAAGACCTTAACCATTAGGCCAGAGTAAAAGTCAAGACCTTAACCATTAGGCCAGAGTAAGAATCTAAGATTTTAACGATTAGGCAAAAGTAAGAGTCTATGACCTTAACCATTAGGCCAGAATAAGAGTTAAGCCCTTCACCATTAGGCCAGTGTAAGAGTCTAAGACCTTAACCATTAGGCCAGAGTAAGAGTTAAGACCTTAACCATTAGGCCAGAGTAAGAGTAAAGACCTTAACCATTAGGCCAGAGTAAGAGTCTAAGACCTTAACCATTAGGCCAGAGTAAGAGTCAAGACCTTAACCATTAGGCCAGAGTAAGATCTAAGACCTTAACCAGTAGGCCAGAGTAACAGTCTAAGACCTTAACCATTAGGCCAAAGTAAGAGTTAAGACCTTACCATTAGGCCAGAGTAAGAGTTTAAGACCTTAACCATTAGGCCAGAGTTAGAGTCTAAGACCTTAACCAATTGGCCAGAGTAAGAGCAAAGACCTTAACCATTAGGCCAAAGTAAGGTTTAAGACCTTAACCAGTAGGCCAGAGTAAGAGTTAAGACCTTAACCAGTAGCCCAGAGTAAGAGTCTAATACCTTAACCATTAGGCCAGAGTAAGAGTCTAAGACCTTAACCAGTAGGCCAGAGTAAGAGCTAAGACCTTAACCATTAGGCCAGAGAAAGAGTCTAAGACCTTAAGCATTAGGCCAGAGTAAGAGTTAAAACCTTAACCATTAGGCCAGTGTAAGAGTAAAGACCTTAATCAGTAGGCGATAGTAAGAGTAAAGACCTTAACCATTAAGCCAGAGTAAGAGTCTAAGACCTTAACCATTAGGCAAGAGTAAGAGTTAATACCTTAAACAGTAGGCCAGAGTAAGAGTCTAAGACCTTAACCATTAGACCAGAGTAAGAGTCTAAGACCTTAACCATTAGGCCAGAGTAAGAGTCTAAGACCTTACCCATTAGGCCAGAGTCAGAGTCTAAGACCTTAACCATTAGGTCAGAGTAAGAGTTAAGACCTTAACCATTAGATCAGAGTAAGAGTTAAGACATTAACCATTAGGCAAGGGTAAGAGTTAAGACCTTAACAGATTAGGCCAGAGTAGGAGTCTAAGACCTTAACCATTAGGCCAGAGTAAGAGTCAAAACCTTAACCATTAGGTGAGAGTAAGAGTCTAAGACCTTAACCATTAGGCCAGAGTAAGAGTCTAAGACCTTAACCATTAGGTCAGAGTAAGAGTTAAGACCCAGAGTTAAGACCTTAACCATTAGGCCAGAGTAAGAGTCTAAGACCTTAAGCATTAGGCCAGAGTAAGAGTCTAAGACCTTAACCATTAGGCCAGAGTAAGAGTCTAAGACCTTACCCATTAGGCCAGAGTCAGAGTCTAAGACCTTAACCATTAGGTCAGAGTAAGAGTTAAGACCTTAACCATTAGATCAGAGTAAGAGTTAAGACATTAACCATTAGGCAAGGGTAAGAGTTAAGACCTTAACAGATTAGGCCAGAGTAAGAGTCTAAGACCTTAACCATTAGGCCAGAGTAAGAGTCAAAACCTTAACCATTAGGTGAGAGTAAGAGTCTAAGACCTTAACCATTAGGCCAGAGTAAGAGTCTAAGACCTTAACCATTAGGTCAGAGTAAGAGTTAAGACCCAGAGTTAAGACCTTAACCATTAGGCCAGAGTAAGAGTCTAAGACCTTAAGCATTAGGCCAGAGTAAGAGTTAGGACCTTAAACATTAGGCCGGAGTAAGAGTCTAGACCTTACCATTAGGCCAGAGTAAGAGTTAAGACCTTAACCATTAGGCCAGTGTAAGTGTGGAAATATGGATTTTTCTGGTCAGTTATGTCCCCTATCTTGGACCCCAACGGTTCTATGTGCAGGTTACAAGTACATGTATGTTCCCTCCAGTTCCAGTTATGAAGACGCAAACACATGTGCGTCCACCGTTAACATGTCCTCTGTCAGATCCGCCATGAATAGGCCGGATATTCCATTCCTAAGTACGAAAGGCCACCGGCTTTATATGGTTCACCTATGCCATTTTACAGTCCAGGCAAGTAGGCCCTGATTCTGTCATCAAACTCTTCTTGCCTTCTGCCTCTGAAAACTCCAGTCTGAGCCTGCATCTGTGACCATGAACTTTGTCTCTTTCTCTGCGCGGCTCACAAAGCCTGACATCAGCCTATTCTCTGCCAAGAACTGTATTTCACCTTCGAGTTATCTGCTTCCCCCTCAGCCGATGCATTCCTGTCTAGTAGTTTAAGTAAACATTCTTCCAGCTACCGAGCAAAAGGCCCGGCTTCTCTGTCTTTATGCAAGTAATTCATAGTCCTGTTACCATGGAATATTCCTACCCCCTCGCATTTAGTGTAGACACTTAGACGCTTGTACACGCACGCACAGTCAGTATAGAATAGATTCTGTCCGAGAGTCCTTCTTTTATGGATATCATAGTTCTTTAAACATAGGATGTTAGATATGATTTGGGATTAGGTTGACTTGACCCCCCAGACTTTTCGTCTCCACATGTAGAGCTAAATGTCAAGTCCCCTTCACCCCCTAGTTGCACGTCAATCACACGTCATGCTGCTGCGCGCGCATCTATGCCAAGTATTATCTTATAGATCCACCTATATATGACATCATAACCAATTATGTTCCTTTTTCCTCCTTATTACACCCATTTTCGGTTACGCATATGAATCGTCATTTTCCTTATCAATTGTTACGCCTACTGGATTCGCTTCATTGTAATGTATGTACTATAAAAGTCATTTCTTGTCAATAAAGTATGTACTTCACTTCCTGAACCTCCGTGGTGATGGAACTTGGAGCAACCGATTATAATCGATCATTGGAATAAAGCCCATTCCGAACCTCTAATACCACGGATTCTGCCTCTCATTTTACTGAGCTATTTTATTATGTTTCCGTATCAAATTAAGTCCCGGTAAAGGAATTTTATTTACCACATGAATGGCGCCCGAACAGGGACACTTTCTCATCTCACGCGCCGGTGGTGCGTTGCAGGCCCGGTCTCCTGCCACAGCTGGACGGACCATAACGCGTACCAGCAGGATTTCCTGTAGCTCCCTCCGGTCAAGCGGGGGCGACTGAGGCTGCGATCAACACCCAGACGAGGCGGTGAGAAGTGCGAAGTATCCCGACCAGAGCCTAGCTGAGAGAGCAAGATCCGAGGTATACAGAGGCCCACCAGTTCAAAGTCGAGTCCAGTTTCCGACGAGTCGAGTCGAGTCCAGTCCGGTCCAAGTCCAGTTTCCGAGGCCTTCCGTTTCCGAAGCTACCCGGTGAGTACCATTACTGGGGAGGCATTTCTGACGTGCACATAGGTTGTGCCGGTCAAGACGGGTTTGGGTACACAAATCCGGTCTGCACTGTTTTAGCAGTGTATATGTACTGTTTAGCAGTATATCAAGTATTCCGAAGTATCTAGTTATTGTTAAGAATTATGCTTGGTGATTAGTTATGCAGACGATCATCATTGTTGGTTATTTTAAAGGTTAACAATGTTTTATGTTTAATGTTTAATGTGTTAAACGTCCTGCATATTGTGGTATGAATGGTTGTTCATTATTGTGCTTTTGTACTAAGTGTGTTCAAGATTAAGTATCAGATCAGTTCTCAACATGCCGCTCTTTTCAAAACTAAGACAGATCACTACAAGAAAAGGGGTACTCGAAGAAGCCGTCCCTATTCCTCCTAGGGACACTCCAGGGTACTTTATGTATCATAAACATGGCTTAGACGCTATATTATTTCTTGATTTATGGGTAGACTACACCAAGGAATTACCAGAAAGTCAGAGGTGGCCCACAGCGGGAACCTGGGATGCAGAGTGCATCATGAAAGTCGAGGAAGAGTTATGGAAAAGGAAAGTCAGACAGTCACAGAAGGACGCCATTGAGTTATGGCGTAAAGAATCTCATAGACGTACAGAAAAAAGCACGTAGACAGGAGGAGAAGAGTAAAGAGAATTCCAATAAAGTTCGAGAAAATCTATTAATTGAGGAAGGTATCCGAGTGAAATCAGAACAGGTAGACAGACAAAGAAATGCCCTTATGAATGGTATGTATCCCCTTCTGGCCGAAGGATTACCTAAGGCTACTCCAGAAATACCGAAAGACTTGCCGCCCCCATTATTTCCAATAAAGGTACATCCTAAGGGGCATCCTAGAACCGCAGAAGATGTTTTTCTTTCTTCATATTTAGATGATGCAGCTCCCGAGTATGCTAATACCGCCCCACATAGACCGCATACCAGGGAGGTTCAGCGCCAAGACCCAGTACCCGTATCCCTACAGCAACAGATCGTGTCACAAGTTCCGGCAAGCACATCTGTTTCTACATCTGTTCCTACAGCTGCTTCTATAGCTGTGTCCACACCTATAGTTGCTGTGTCACGTTCAACGAATCCTTTCACACCCGACACCCCAGATGGGGCTACGGGAGGTGCTAGTAACATTTTTTCTACGCCACCCAGAATAAATAAACTTGCTTTTCAAGAGTCAGCACATTCACGTACCCCCAAACTCATAAATGCCCGTACGCTTAAGGAACTTCTTATAGATTGCAGATATGACCCTGTGCCCGGCAAGGAGGACGAAATGATCCTGGCATCCTTGCGTATCAGACGAGCCGCAGTGTATTTAGGGAAGTTACCAGGAATGACTGCGCATCTAGATAAAATATATCATTTTGTCCAAACAGGGCGAGATCCAGAATGTATTAACAGAGCTATGGAATACCAGAAAGTGGAGATACAGGGGGAACTGTTACGTTTCCTCATAAATTGTGTGATCAGAAATGAAGACCGACCGGGGGTAGACCCGGAAGCAATGCAAATTCTTACCAGATGGAGCCAGAATATATCAGAAGGTAGACATGATAAACAAAATTGTATAATAGCCATGTGCCGAAAGATCCGTAAAGAAATAGAACGCCTACACGAAGAAAGATTAGCGGTAGACGAGTTCGAACAAAACGAGGAGGAAGGGTCAGGACTGCCCGCAGGACAGTCAGACACCATAGCCTATGTAGGTAAAGGAAGATCTTGTAATAGTAATAGATGTCCTATTAACCCGATACGTCCGATATGTCCAGATAATAACAGGAATTTCCAAATACCTATAATTAACATCAGGTCTAACGAGCATTCGTTCCAAGCCGCCGACAAACTACTCCGAGAACGAAGGGGTTATCATTTCCTCGATTCTATGGATGAACAAGATTTAGCTAGGGCAGCTGTCCATTGGGTGGACAGTCCCGGAAAATATAGTGATGATACAGTAGCACGCACGTTTTTGAATCTCACCCCAGATGAACAGCGGTTAGCTGGGATTTATATGATTCAACAACTCATTATACTATATCAGAGTCAGCATTCGGACCCTGGTCCCTTACCTGACATATTGACTGAATTGCTTGTGAATAGATGGAGAGGTTCAGGTACTAAATTAATTAAAGAAATTCTAGAATCAAGAAAGCAGTATATTCTTTTTGTATGTTCAGACCGTGTCTCATTGCCCATCAAGGAAAGAACCACGTATTACATGGATAGACAGAATCCTTTACGAGAAGTGCACCCAATAAAGGGCGAGGACAACGAGTTCAAGCGCGTATTTGTATATACGCCCATATCGAAAATAGAATTGTTAGAAATGAAGAAAGTGGTACCCAGTCATGACAAAGATCCAGCGGGTTTTCACCGAGAAATTAAAGACATGTTACTCATGGGAGAGTATACATATCCCGACATTATGACAATATTAAAGGTATTGATGCCTGCTGGCATTTATGAGAAACTCAGGGAAAAAGAGTGGGAGGTAGGAGACCAAAAGATAGAATGGTCAGTATTAGAAGCAGAAGAAAAGGCCCGAACTGCAGGAGCAGGACTTGGGGATAAAACTAAAGCACTACCAGGTTTACTAGTACAGGTACTGCCACGTTTATTAACTACGAAAAAGGAAGATTGGGGTACAATTTCAGCCTGTAAGCAGAAGCAAGATGAAGACACTAGTGATTACTATGCCCGATTTGAAAAATGTTTTGGTATAAATAGTGGCCTAAAAGCAAGTAGCGAATCATACCCACATCTGTTCGTAACAAAATTAGTAGAAAATGCCCTGCCCCAAGTAAAGAATAGAGTATTAAAATTCGAAAGTACCTGGCAAGGTAACACTCCATCACAAATGTTACAAATGTTACAGTACCATCACAATAGAATTAGAGAGGAACAAGAACATGAACACAGACGCATGAAAGACACGAAAATGAAAATGCTAGTTTCTCAGACAGTTCCAGCTGAAGGACATAAGAAGGGTATGACACATTCCGGTGATTCAGCAGGACCTGTAAAAGGGACATGCAATTATTGTAAAAAGCCAGGTCATTACGTACACGATTGTCCAGTTTTGAAACATAATATCAGCATAGGTAAAACACAAGAAAGACCACGGCCACCTAGACAGGACCAGAATGAACAAGGAGCTCCGCAGCATGCACAGTCCATGCCAGCTTCACAACAGTCTATACAGTTTGTGCCAGCTGCACCAGCGCTGCCTGTTGCTGCCACACAAACCACGACACGACAACTGTACCAGACCGCACAGTACGACTATCCTGATTATCAACGATACGCATGAACAAGCCTAGAGAGGGAAGTTGACTTACCCCTTATCGAGATCCCTGTAGATCAAGAAGGACCTTATGTACATAGTGAATTATTAGGCCAAGACAGAAAATTTTTACTCGATACAGGGGCAAGTCGAACAACCATAAAACGTAGTGAAGTTCCAGGGGCACCCCTCTCAGGCTCACAAAATATTTCCCTTGGTTTTTCAGGAAAACCTATTGTTAATGACGTATCACAGCCTCTTCCACTTACGATAGGACCTCTGACCCGAACCACAGATTTATTGCTTACTTAATCATGTCCAGAAAATCTGTTAGGAATAAAAACGCTGAAAGCTCTAGGAGCTATAATATGTTGTTCTCCGGAAGGAGTAAGGTT
Organism: Triturus cristatus; assembly: GCF_964204655.1. Lineage (NCBI taxonomy): Eukaryota > Metazoa > Chordata > Amphibia > Caudata > Salamandridae > Triturus > Triturus cristatus. Next base: position 1,312,685,119 of record NC_140590.1, read on the forward strand.
GTTTTTACGTGATTTTAAAGGTCATTATGTGTCCAGAGACATGGATCCCCGACTGCAGACTTTACCTACACAACTATGGGCACAAGGCCCTACTGATGTGGATGCATGAATATTACACCATATCGAGTCACATTAAAGGCAGGAGTGGTGCTACCACGAATGCGACAATACAAGTTACCACCAGATGCTGTAGTGGCTTTACTACAAATCATTGACGAACTCATTACCCAAGGAGTAGTTGTAGAAACAGACTCCAATGTATGTAATTCACCGATAATTCCGATTCTTAAACGAACAGATCCAAAGGCCCCGCCTGTATATCGATTGGTTATTGATCTGCGCGAGTTAAACAAATGCATTGTGCCACAATTTCCTGTGGTCCCAGATATCTCGTCATTACTGACAGCTATTGATTCCGAAGCGACATTCTTTACTGTAATCGATCTCAAGAATGCCTTTTTCAGCGTCCCAATAGATCCGGAAAGCCAATATTTGTTCGGATTTAGTTTAAATGGACGTAGCTTTAAATTCTCACGCGCACCTCAAGGATTTACAGAAAGCCCCAGCATCTATAGCCAAGCACTGAAACGAGAACTCGACAGTATCCACATGCCAGTTAACACTGCTCTGCTTCAATACGTCGATGATCTGTTGATCACCGCGAGAAGTGAACCGGAATGTGAAAAAGCATCACTGACAGTTTTACAATTTCTAGCCGAAAAGGGGCACAAGGTGTCCCCTTCCAAGCTGCAATTCTGTGTCCAGCGAGTTATTTATCTTGGACACTCACTGTCCAAGGAGGGAAGGCAGCTTACACCCGACCGCATTCAGTTAATAGCTAACATGTCAATACCCAAGACACAAAAGGAGGTGCGGGCTTTCATAGGCCTCACGTCATATTGCAGGCAGTGGATCCCCCAGTATGCATTTCTAGCAAAACCACTCATTCAGTTGACAACACAGGAGGCAGCCACATCGACTGTTCTCCCTTGGACTCAGGAACATACACAAGCTTTTGAAAGCCTAAAGAAAGCTTTATGTCAAGCACCTGTTTTAGCAACGCCATGTTACAGAAAACAGTTTACACTCTTTGTTACAGAACGCGAAGGTACTGCCTTGTCAGTACTCACACAGGAACAAGCAGGATCACACAAACCATGTGCTTATTTTTCTAGTACATTAGATCCCGTAGCTCAGGCTTTGCCTGCATGCCTAAAATCAGTGGCAGCGACAGCTCTAGCAATAAGACAAAGCGATGCCATAGTGTTAGGACATCCATTGACAGTTCAAGTACCACACGCAGTAGAGGTTCTTGTAAATAGAACGCAAACACAACACTTGACTATAGCACGACTTACAGGGTATGAACTTACATTGTTTCAGCCACATATAGAAATCAGACGCTGTAACACATTGAATCCTGCCACACTTTTGCCGGTAACCGGAACAGACCCACTAGCCCATGACTGTATTGAAGTTATTACAATAACGACGAAACCTAGACAAGACTTAACCGATGTCCCATTGTCAGACCCAGACCTGACATTGTATGTAGATGGTTCATGTATGAGAACAAATACAGGAGAGTTGGTGGCTGCTTACGCAGTCACAACAGATACTGAAGTCATTGAAACTAATCGTATAAATACTTTGTCAGCCCAAGCCGCAGAGCTTATTGCTCTGACACAAGCCTGTATTCAAGCCACAAATAAAAAAGTCAACATATACACTGATTCACGTTATGCATTCGGAGTTGTACATGACTTCGGCGTGCTATGGCGAGAGAGAGGTTATTTAACTTCCCACGGTGCCCACATTCAACACGGACCCCTCATTCATGCCTTATTAGATGCAATACATCTACCCACTGCAATATCAATTATGAAATGTAAAGCTCATACGAAAGTTACTGATATCATTTCTCAAGGCAATGATCTAGCCGACAGAACAGCTAAACAGACTGCTCAAACTCAAACATCCGACATGACAAAGACAATAGTCCCGATGCCGACACATTGTATGACAGTTAAAGATCCTACTCTTGACGTAATTGACATACAGACACATGCTACACCAGATGAAATAAAGAAATGGACTGAATTAGGAGGGATCCAAACGGACCAAGGATGGATGATGAAGGAAAAATCTGTGTGGTTCCTTCCTGATTCAATGGTCCAAGTTATAGTTAACACTATACATAGTCCAGCACATCTAGGAGAAAAAGCTATGCTAGACAGCATTCAACACATTTGGTTCAATAAACATTTACGAGCAGCAGCCAAACAAAAGGTCCGTACCTGTATGATCTGCTGCCAGTTCAACCCAGGAAAAAGCGTTCCCGTAGAACAAGGTGGATTTCATCCTCCTAATCACCCTTTTGAAGTCCTCCAGATGGATTATATCCAGATGGAACGATGTCGAGGATTCAAATATGTTCTCGTAGTTGTCTGCGCTCTGTCCCGCTGGACGGAGGCATACCCGGTTTCAGATTACACTGCCCCGACTACTGCCAAACAGTTAGTTCGAGAATTCTTCCCACGACACGGTTTACCACGTGTTGTTCACTCAGATAACGGCCAGCCGTTCTCATCCGAACTGATGAAACATGTTTCACTTCTGTTAGGGTATCAGTGGAAATTCCACTGTGTCCGACACCCCGAAGCAGCAGGTCTCGTAGAAAGACATAATCAGATACTGAAAATCAGATTGTCCAAAATATGCAGAGAGAAAGGTGTCGACTGGGTAGTAGCGTTACCAGTTGCACTCTTCTACATGAGAATGGTAGCACACTCTCGAACAGGGCTATCCCCGTATGAGGTGATCTTCGGCAGACCACCAAATATGTGGGGGACGCCTATACCACGCAAAATAACTGATATTGACTGTAATATGCTGACAGATTACTTGGCTTCCTTGATGTCTGCACTACAATCTTGTCGTTCACAGGTAGCTGCAGCCTTTCCCGACAATACTGAGGTGAAACCCCATGACGTAATTCCGGGGGACCTCGTCCTTGTGAGGAATTTCGACCGAAAGACTCAGCTGGAGCCCAGGTGGAAGACACCCAAGTTGGTCCTGCTGACCACAAGAACAGCCGTGAAGATTGAAGGCAGAAAAGGCTGGATTCATTCAAGTCATATCAAGAAATTTCATGGACTTCCTTCAGATGTAAACAGCCCACCTCGTGTGTCCTCACCAATTGACTCAAAACTACCTCTGGTTGAGACCGACAGTAAAGAACTGTATAAACTGAAATTAAGGCCTAGGCCGTCGGACGATTTGATTGTTTAAGTCCTCTCCTAGGTGAAGCGGTTGAATCCGTCTCCGACATGTATCCCCTAGACCTGAATCATGGACAGTCGCGAATAATAATGAAACGACAGGCGTATTGTAAATCACTGCGTAGCCATTGCATAGCGACATTATTCATCTTTTTTTTCTTAAGTCTTTTAATAATTACTGCAAGTATATTGTTGCACATATATTACCCTATTGCCAGAAACGTTTACAATGTTACTGCTGAACATTCTTTTAGTGACTTACCCCCGCATGAATTGTCTTATAGACTTGCGCTGCGCAATAACACTTTCATTAGTATGTTACATCATTCCCATCAGACTAGTAATGCAACTAATTGTTGGGTGTGTGGCCGGCTCCCTCCCTATCAGAATTATGAAGGAGTCCTGCCTTTCTTTCCACATCCGTTTACACATAATGGCTCCTGTGGAGCATGGTTTAGTTTAATCAATTCCATAGACTCAGATACAGCCGTTTACCAAGACCATTGGGTATGGGGAAATCTGAACCTAGTTTTATTCAAAGTCTGTTACCCTGACAAGGAGGGTCGCCCCAAAGGAACAGGAACTGATCTAGAAAATGAAGTATATGGATTAGGTAACTTTACTCCTAATCTCATGGTTCTAAATGTCGAATCCGAAGTTGAACTAGTTTTACCAACCATGTCAGTATTCCCAGCGAAAGGTGAATTGTGTGTAAGAAAAGTTGGTTCCATACATATGGGCCATAGTAAATGCACTACTACAGTAGAATTCAGTGATCAAGGCAAATCTTCATTTAGAGCTTATCGCCACTCCTACTTTATATGTGGTCAGACTGCATATATGCGTCTACCTCTAGATTGGGATGGTACCTGCTACATTGCATTCCTTTTGCCACCTGTCTTCCTAGCTCCTCCTGATTATTATAGAAATATTCATTTAGTACACAACAGAGAGCGGAGAGATCTCCCAATTGTCGATTACACTGAAACAGCATGGGAAAAATACACAGATTTCAATAAAGGCATCTTTCCCTATATAGGTACTGTTACTAATAGTAAGCTGATACGTAGATTAACTAGAACCCTTGAAGCGGTAGTGAATGAAACTATTTCCGCCCTAGGCAATTTAACAGAAGAGCAGTCTGCTATGCGGATTGTTGTGCTTCAAAATCGTCTTGTCCTTGACGTCATCCTGGCTGATAGGGGCGGAGCTTGTAGGGTCATCGGATCAAGCTGCTGCGTATTCATACCAGAAAATTTGCCATCTGTATATAAAGCTATAACTCGCCTTCATAAGATTGTAAGCCAGATACACCAGAATCCAGGCACCTGGACTTGGTCCGGTTGGTTTTGGAGTGTGATATCAGCCTGGGGATGGAGAGTTCTATCCTTCCTAGGTATTGGCCTTCTCATACTATTCAGTTGCTGCTTATGCCTGCAATGTGGACCAGCGATTTGTGGTCTGTGTGCCACATCGTGTATTCCACCACCAAGATCTCATTCGTCACGGAAGAAGAAAGAAGAACAAATGATGTTATATGAACAGATCAATGGATTGATGAAGATTGATATCTCTTAACGGGCAAGTAGGGGACAAGGAGGGAATGTGGAAATATGGATTTTTCTGGTCAGTTATGTCCCCTATCTTGGACCCCAACGGTTCTATGTGCATGTTACAAGTACATGTATGTTCCCTCCAGTTCCAGTTATGAAGACGCAAACACATGTGCGTCCACCGTTAACATGTCCTCTGTCAGATCCGCCATGAATAGGCCGGATATTCCATTCCTAAGTACGAAAGGCCACCGGCTTTATATGGTTCACCTATGCCATTTTACAGTCCAGGCAAGTAGGCCCTGATTCTGTCATCAAACTCTTCTTGCCTTCTGCCTCTGAAAACTCCAGTCTGAGCCTGCATCTGTGACCATGAACTTTGTCTCATTCTCTGCGCGGCTCACAAAGCCTGACATCAGCCTATTCTCTGCCAAGAACTGTATTTCAACTTCGAGTTATCTGCTTCCCCCTCAGCCGATGCATTCCTGTCTAGTAGTTTAAGTAAACATTCTTCCAGCTACCGAGCAAAAGGCCCGGCTTCTCTGTCTTTATGCAAGTAATTCATAGTCCTGTTACCATGGAATATTCCTACCCCCTCGCATTTAGTGTAGACACTTAGACGCTTGTACACGCACGCACAGTCAGTATAGAATAGATTCTGTCCGAGAGTCCTTCTTTTATGGATATCATAGTTCTTTAAACATAGGATGTTAGATATGATTTGGGATTAGGTTGACTTGACCCCCCAGACTTTTCGTCTCCACATGTAGAGCTAAATGTCAAGTCCCCTTCACCCCCTAGTTGCACGTCAATCACACGTCATGCTGCTGTGCGCGCATCTATGCCAAGTATTATCTTATAGATCCACCTATATATGACATCATAACCAATTATGTTCCTTTTTACTCCTTATTACACCCATTTTCGGTTACGCATATGAATCGTCATTTTCCTTATCAATTGTTACGCCTACTGGATTCGCTTCATTGTAATGTATGTACTATAAAAGTCATTTCTTGTCAATAAAGTATGTACTTCACTTCCTGAACCTCCGTGGTGATGGAACTTGGAGCAACCGATTATAATCGATCATTGGAATAAAGCCCATTCCGAACCTCTAATACCACGGATTCTGCCTCTCATTTTACTGAGCTATTTTATTATGTTTCCGTATCAAATTAAGTCCCGGTAAAGGAATTTTATTTACCACATAAGAGTAAAGACCTTAATTAGTAGGCCAGAGTAAGAGTTAAGACCTTAACCATTAGGACAGAGTAAGAGTCTAAGATCTTAACCATTAGGCCAGAGTACGAGTTAAGACCTTAACCATTAGGCCAGAGTAAGACTCTAAGACCTTAACCAGTAGGCCAGAGTAAGAGCTAAGACCTTAACCAGTAGACCAGAGTAAGTGTCTAAGACCTTAACTATTAGGCCAGAGTAAGAGTTAAGACATTAACCATTAGGCCAGAGTAAGAGTTAAGACCGTATCCATTAGGCCAGAGTAAGAGTTAAGACCTTAACTATTAGGCTAGAGTAAGAGTCTAAGACCTTAACCATTAGGCAAGAGTAAGAGTTAAGACCTTAACCATTAGGCCAGAGTAAGAGTCTAAGACCTTAACCATTAGGCCAGAGTAAGAGTCAATACCTTAACCATTAGGCAAGAGTAAGAGTTAAGACCTTAACAGATTAGGCCAGAGTACGAGTCTAAGACCTTAGTCGTTAGGCCAGAGTAAGAGTTAAGACCTTAACCATTAGGCCAGAGTAAGAGTCAAGACCTTAACCATTAAGCAAGAGTAAGAGTCTAAGACCTTAACCATTAGGCTAGAGTAAGAGTCTAAGACCTTAACCATTAGGCCAGAGTAAGAGTCTAAGACCTTAACCATTAGGCCAAAGTAAAAGTCAAGACCTTAACCATTAGGCCAGAGTAAGAGTTAAGACCTTAACCATTTGGCCAGAGTACGAGTTAGGACCTTAACCATTAGGCCAGAGTAAGAGTCTAAGACCTTAACCAGTAGGCCAGAGTAAGAGCTAAGACCTTAACCATTAGGCCAGAGTAAGAGTCTAAGACCTTAACCATTAGGCCAGAGTAAGAGTTAAGACCTTAACCATTAGGCCAGAGAAAGAGTCTAAGACCTTAAGCATTAGGCCAGAGTAAGAGTTAAAACCTTAACCATTGGGGCCAGTGTAAGAGTAAAGACCTTAATCAGTAGGCGATAGTAAGAGTTAAGACCTTAACCATTAGGCCAGAGTAAGAGTCTAAGACCTTAACCATTAGGTCAGAGTAAGAGTTAAGACCTTAACCAATCGGCCAGAATAAGAGTCTAAGACCTTAACCATTAGGCAAGAGTAAGAGTTAATACCTTAAACAGTAGGCCAGAGTAAGAGTCTAAGACCTTAACCATTAGACCAGAGTAAGAGTCTAAGACCTTAACCATTAGGCCAGAGTAAGAGTCTAAGACCTTACCCATTAGGCCAGAGTCAGAGTCTAAGACCTTAACCATTAGGTCAGAGGAAGAGTTAAGACCTTAACCATTAGGCAAGAGTGAGAGTTAAGACCTTAACAGATTAGGCCAGAGTAAGAGTCTAAGACCTTAACCATTAGGCCAGAGTAAGAGTCAAGACCTTAACCATTAGGCGAGAGTAAGAGTCTAAGACCTTAACCATTAGGCCAGAGTAAGAGTCAAGACCTTAACCATTAGGCCAGAGTAAGAGTTAAGACCTTAACCATTAGGCCGGAGTAAGGGTCTAGATCTTACCATTAGGCCAGAGTAAGAGTTAAGACCTTAACCATTAGGCCAGAGTAAGAGTCTAAGACCTTAACCATTAGGTCAGAGTAAGAGTTAAGACCTTAACCATTAGGCCAGAGTAAGAGTCTAAGACCTTAACCATTAGACCAGAGTAAGAGTCTAAGACATTAACCATTAGGCCAGAGTAAGAGTCAATACCTTAACCATTAGGCCAGAGTAAGAGTCTAAGACCTTACCCATTAGGCCAGAGTCAGAGTTAAGACCTTAACCATTAGGCAAGAGTAAGAGTTAAGACCTTAACAGATTAGGCCAGAGTAAGAGTCTAAGACCTTAACCATTAGGCCAGAGTAAGAGTCAAGACCTTAACCATTAGGCGAGAGTAAGAGTCTAAGACCTTAACCATTAGGCCAGAGTAAGAGTTAAGACCTTAACAATTAGGCCGGAGTAAGGGTCTAGATCTTACCATTAGGCCAGATTAAGAGTTAAGACCTTAACCATTAGGCCAGAGTAAGAGTTTAAGACCTTAACCATTAGGCCAGAGTAAGAGTCAATACCTTAATCATTAGGCCAGAGTAAGAGTCTAAGGCCTTAACCATTAGGCCAGAGTAAGAGTCTAAGACATTAACCTATGGCCAGAGTAAGAGTCAATACCTTAACCATTAGGCCAGAGTAAGAGTCTAGACCTTAACCATTAGGCCAGAGTAAGAGTCTAAGACATTAACCTATGGCCAGAGTAAGAGTCAATACCTTAACCATTAGGCCAGAGTAAGAGTCTAGACCTTAACCATTAGGCCAGAGTAAGAGTCTAAGACCTTAACCATTAGGCCGGAGTAAGGGTCTAGATCTTACCATTAGGCCAGAGTAAGAGTTAAGACCTTAACCATTAGGCCAGAGTAAAAGTTTAAGACCTTAACCATTAGGCCAGAGTAAGAGTCAATACCTTAATCATTAGGCCAGAGTAAGAGTCTAAGGCCTTAACCATTAGGCCAGAGTAAGAGTCTAAGACATTAACCTATGGCCAGAGTAAGAGTCAATACCTTAACCATTAGGCCAGAGTAAGAGTCTAGACCTTAACCATTAGGCCAGAGTAAGAGTCTAAGACATTAACCTATGGCCAGAGTAAGAGTCAATACCTTAACCATTAGGCCAGAGTAAGAGTCTAGACCTTAACCATTAGGCCAGAGTAAGAGTCTAAGACATTAACCATTAGGCCAGAGTAAGAGTCAATACCTTAACCATTAGGCCAGAGTAAGAGTCTAGACCTTAACCATTAGGCCAGAGTTAGAGTCTAAGACCTTAGCCATTAGGCCAGAGTTAGAGTCTAAGACCTTAACCATTAGGCCAGAGTAAGAGTTAAGACCTTAACCATTTGGCCAGAGTACGAGTTAGGACCTTAACCATTAGGCCAGAGTAAGAGTCTAAGACCTTAACCAGTAGGCCAGAGTAAGAGCTAAGACCTTAACCATTAGGCCAGAGTAAGAGTCTAAGACCTTAACCATTAGGCCAGAGTAAGAGTTAAGACCTTAACCATTAGGCCAGAGAAAGAGTCTAAGACCTTAAGCATTAGGCCAGAGTAAGAGTTAAAACCTTAACCATTGGGGCCAGTGTAAGAGTAAAGACCTTAATCAGTAGGCGATAGTAAGAGTTAAGACCTTAACCATTAGGCCAGAGTAAGAGTCTAAGACCTTAACCATTAGGTCAGAGTAAGAGTTAAGACCTTAACCAATCGGCCAGAATAAGAGTCTAAGACCTTAACCATTAGGCAAGAGTAAGTGTTAATACCTTAAACAGTAGGCCAGAGTAAGAGTCTAAGACCTTAACCATTAGACCAGAGTAAGAGTCTAAGACCTTAACCATTAGGCCAGAGTAAGTGTCTAAGACCTTACCCATTAGGCCAGAGTCAGAGTCTAAGACCTTAACCATTAGGTCAGAGGAAGAGTTAAGACCTTAACCATTAGGCAAGAGTAAGAGTTAAGACCTTAACAGATTAGGCCAGAGTAAGAGTCTAAGACCTTAACCATTAGGCCAGAGTAAGAGTCAAGACCTTAACCATTAGGCGAGAGTAAGAGTCTAAGACCTTAACCATTAGGCCAGAGTAAGAGTCAAGACCTTAACCATTAGGCCAGAGTAAGAGTTAAGACCTTAACCATTAGGCCGGAGTAAGGGTCTAGATCTTACCATTAGGCCAGAGTAAGAGTTAAGACCTTAACCATTAGGCCAGAGTAAGAGTCTAAGACCTTAACCATTAGGTCAGAGTAAGAGTTAAGACCTTAACCATTAGGCCAGAGTAAGAGTCTAAGACCTTAACCATTAGACCAGAGTAAGAGTCTAAGACATTAACCATTAGGCCAGAGTAAGATTCAATACCTTAACCATTAGGCCAGAGTAAGAGTCTAGACCTTAACCATTAGGCCAGAGTAAGAATCTAAGACCTTAACCATTAGGCTAGAGTAAGAGTCTAAGACCTTAACCATTAGGCAAGAGTAAGAGTTAAGATCTTAACCATTAGGCCAGAGTAAGAGTCTAAGACATTAACCATTAGGCCAGAGTAAGAGTCAATACCTTAACCATTAGGCCAGAGTAAGAGTCTAAGACCTTAACCATTAGGCCAGAGTAAGAGTCTAAGACATTAACCATTAGGCCAGAGTAAGAGTCAAAACCTTAACCATTAGGCCAGAGTAAGAATCTAGACCTTAACCATTAGGCGAGAGTTAGAGTCTAAGACCTTAACCATTAGGCTAGAGTAAGTGTCTAAGACCTTAACCATTAGGCAAGAGTAAGAGTTAAGACCTTAACCATTAGGCCAGAGTAAGAGTCTAAGACCTTAACTATTAGGCCAGAGTAAGAGTTAAGACCTTAACCATTAGGCCAGAGAAAGAGTCTAAGACCTTAAGCATTAGGCCAGAGTAAGAGTTAAAACCTTAACCATTAGGCCAGTGTAAGAGTAAAGACCTTAATCAGTAGGCCATAGTAAGAGTTAAGACCTTAACCATTAGGCCAGAGTAAGAGTTAAGACCTTAACCATTAGGCAGAGTAAGAGTCTAAGACCTTAACCATTAGGCAAGAGTAAGAGTTAATACCTTAAACAGTAGGCCAGAGTAAGAGTCTAAGACCTTAACCATTAGACCAGAGTAAGAGTCTAAGACCTTAACCATTAGGCCAGAGTAAGAGTCTAAGACCTTACCCATTAGGCCAGAGTCAGAGTCTAAGACCTTAACCATTAGGTCAGAGTAAGAGTCAAGGCCTTAACCATTAGGCGAGAGTAAGAGTCTAAGACCTTAACCATTAGGCCAGAGTAAGAGTCAAGACCTTAACCATTAGGCCAGAGTAAGAGTTAAGACCTTAACCATTAGGCCGGAGTAAGGGTCTAGATCTTACCATTAGGCCAGAGTAAGAGTTAAGACCTTAACCATTAGGCCAGAGTAAGAGTTTAAGACCTTAACCATTAGGCCAGAGTAAGAGTCTAAGACCTTAACCATTAGGCCAGAGTAAGAGTCTAAGACATTAACCATTAGGCCAGAGTAAGAGTCAATACCTTAACCATTAGGCCAGAGTAAGAGTCTAAGACATTAACCATTAGGCCAGAGTAAGAGTCAATACCTTAACCATTAGGCCAGAGTAAGAGTCTAGACCTTAACCATTAGGCCAGAGTTAGAGTCTAAGACCTTAGCCATTAGGCCAGAGTTAGAGTCTAAGACCTTAACCATTAGGCTAGAGTAAGAGTCTAAGACCTTAACCATTAGGCAAGAGTAAGAGTTAAGACCTTAACCATTAGGCCAGAGTAAGAGTCCAAGATCTTAAGCATTAGGCTAGAGTAAGAGTCTAAGACCTTAACCAGTAGGCCAGAGTAAGAGTCTAGACCTTAACCATTAGGCCAGAGTTAGAGTCTAAGACCTTAAGCATTAGGCCAGAGTAAGAGTTAAGACCTTAACCATTAGGCCAGTGTAAGAGTCTAGACCTTAACCATTAGGCCAGAGTAAGAGTCTAAGACGTTAACCATTAGACCAGAGTAAGAGTCTAAGACATTAACCATTAGGCCAGAGTAAGACTCTAAGACCTTAACCAGTAGGCCAGAGTAAGAGCTAAGACCTTAACCAGTAGACCAGAGTAAGTGTCTAAGACCTTAACTATTAGGCCAGAGTAAGAGTTAAGACATTAACCATTAGGCCAGAGTAAGAGTTAAGACCGTATCCATTAGGCCAGAGTAAGAGTTAAGACCTTAACTATTAGGCTAGAGTAAGAGTCTAAGACCTTAACCATTAGGCAAGAGTAAGAGTTAAGACCTTAACCATTAGGCCAGAGTAAGAGTCTAAGACCTTAACCATTAGGCCAGAGTAAGAGTCAATACCTTAACCATTAGGCAAGAGTAAGAGTTAAGACCTTAACAGATTAGGCCAGAGTACGAGTCTAAGACCTTAGCCGTTAGGCCAGAGTAAGAGTTAAGACCTTAACCATTAGGCCAGAGTAAGAGTCAAGACCTTAACCATTAAGCAAGAGTAAGAGTCTAAGACCTTAACCATTAGGCTAGAGTAAGAGTCTAAGACCTTAACCATTAGGCCAGAGTAAGAGTCTAAGACCTTAACCATTAGGCCAAAGTAAAAGTCAAGACCTTAACCATTAGGCCCGAGTAAGAGTTAAGACCTTAACCATTTGGCCAGAGTACGAGTTAGGACCTTAACCATTAGGCCAGAGTAAGAGTCTAAGACCTTAACCAGTAGGCCAGAGTAAGAGCTAAGACCTTAACCATTAGGCCAGAGTAAGAGTCTAAGACCTTAACCATTAGGCCAGAGTAAGAGGTAAGACCTTAACCATTAGGCCAGAGAAAGAGTCTAAGACCTTAAGCATTAGGCCAGAGTAAGAGTTAAAACCTTAACCATTGGGGCCAGTGTAAGAGTAAAGACCTTAATCAGTAGGCGATAGTAAGAGTCAAGGCCTTAACCATTAGGCGAGAGTAAGAGTCTAAGACCTTAACCATTAGGCCAGAGTAAGAGTCAAGACCTTAACCATTAGGCCAGAGTAAGAGTTAAGACCTTAACCATTAGGCCGGAGTAAGGGTCTAGATCTTACCATTAGGCCAGAGTAAGAGTTAAGACCTTAACCATTAGGCCAGAGTAAGAGTTTAAGACCTTAACCATTAGGCCAGAGTAAGAGTCTAAGACCTTAACCATTAGGCCAGAGTAAGAGTCTAAGACATTAACCATTAGGCCAGAGTAAGAGTCAATACCTTAACCATTAGGCCAGAGTAAGAGTCTAAGACATTAACCATTAGGCCAGAGTAAGAGTCAATACCTTAACCATTAGGCCAGAGTAAGAGTCTAGACCTTAACCATTAGGCCAGAGTTAGAGTCTAAGACCTTAGCCATTAGGCCAGAGTTAGAGTCTAAGACCTTAACCATTAGGCTAGAGTAAGAGTCTAAGACCTTAACCATTCGGCAAGAGTAAGAGTTAAGACCTTAACCATTAGGCCAGAGTAAGAGTCCAAGATCTTAAGCATTAGGCTAGAGTAAGAGTCTAAGACCTTAACCAGTAGGCCAGAGTAAGAGTCTAGACCTTAACCATTAGGCCAGAGTTAGAGTCTAAGACCTTAAGCATTAGGCCAGAGTAAGAGTTAAGACCTTAACCATTAGGCCAGTGTAAGAGTCTAGACCTTAACCATTAGGCCAGAGTAAGAGTCTAAGACGTTAACCATTAGACCAGAGTAAGAGTCTAAGACATTAACCATTAGGCCAGAGTAAGACTCTAAGACCTTAACCAGTAGGCCAGAGTAAGAGCTAAGACCTTAACCAGTAGACCAGAGTAAGTGTCTAAGACCTTAACTATTAGGCCAGAGTAAGAGTTAAGACATTAACCATTAGGCCAGAGTAAGAGTTAAGACCGTATCCATTAGGCCAGAGTAAGAGTTAAGACCTTAACTATTAGGCTAGAGTAAGAGTCTAAGACCTTAACCATTAGGCAAGAGTAAGAGTTAAGACCTTAACCATTAGGCCAGAGTAAGAGTCTAAGACCTTAACCATTAGGCCAGAGTAAGAGTCAATACCTTAACCATTAGGCAAGAGTAAGAGTTAAGACCTTAACAGATTAGGCCAGAGTACGAGTCTAAGACCTTAGCCGTTAGGCCAGAGTAAGAGTTAAGACCTTAACCATTAGGCCAGAGTAAGAGTCAAGACCTTAACCATTAAGCAAGAGTAAGAGTCTAAGACCTTAACCATTAGGCTAGAGTAAGAGTCTAAGACCTTAACCATTAGGCCAGAGTAAGAGTCTAAGACCTTAACCATTAGGCCAAAGTAAAAGTCAAGACCTTAATCATTAGGCCCGAGTAAGAGTTAAGACCTTAACCATTTGGCCAGAGTACGAGTTAGGACCTTAACCATTAGGCCAGAGTAAGAGTCTAAGACCTTAACCAGTAGGCCAGAGTAAGAGCTAAGACCTTAACCATTAGGCCAGAGTAAGAGTCTAAGACCTTAACCATTAGGCCAGAGTAAGAGTTAAGACCTTAACCATTAGGCCAGAGAAAGAGTCTAAGACCTTAAGCATTAGGCCAGAGTAAGAGTTAAAACCTTAACCATTGGGGCCAGTGTAAGAGTAAAGACCTTAATCAGTAGGCGATAGTAAGAGTTAAGACCTTAACCATTAGGCCAGAGTAAGAGTCTAAGACCTTAACCATTAGGTCAGAGTAAGAGTTAAGACCTTAACCAATCGGCCAGAATAAGAGTCTAAGACCTTAACCATTAGGCAAGAGTAAGAGTTAATACCTTAAACAGTAGGCCAGAGTAAGAGTCTAAGACCTTAACCATTAGACCAGAGTAAGAGTCTAAGACCTTAACCATTAGGCCAGAGTAAGAGTCTAAGACCTTACCCATTAGGCCAGAGTCAGAGTCTAAGACCTTAACCATTAGGTCAGAGGAAGAGTTAAGACCTTAACCATTAGGCAAGAGTAAGAGTTAAGACCTTAACAGATTAGGCCAGAGTAAGAGTCTAAGACCTTAACCATTAGGCCAGAGTAAGAGTCAAGACCTTAACCATTAGGCCAGAGTAAGAGTCTAAGACCTTAACCATTAGGCCAGAGTAAGAGTTAAGACCTTAACCATTAGGCCGGAGTAAGGGTCTAGATCTTACCATTAGGCCAGAGTTAGAGTTAAGACCTTAACCATTAGGCCAGAGTAAGAGTCTAAGACCTTAACCATTAGGTCAGAGTAAGAGTTAAGACCTTAACCATTAGGCCAGAGTAAGAGTCTAAGACCTTAACCATTAGACCAGAGTAAGAGTCTAAGACATTAACCATTAGGCCAGAGTAAGAGTCAATACCTTAACCATTAGGCCAGAGTAAGAGTCTAAGACCTTACCCATTAGGCCAGAGTCAGAGTTAAGACCTTAACCATTAGGCAAGAGTAAGAGTTAAGACCTTAACAGATTAGGCCAGAGTAAGAGTCTAAGACCTTAACCATTAGGCCAGAGTAAGAGTCAAGACCTTAACCATTAGGCGAGAGTAAGAGTCTAAGACCTTAACCATTAGGCCAGAGTAAGAGTTAAGACCTTAACCATTAGGCCGGAGTAAGGGTCTAGATCTTACCATTAGGCCAGAGTAAGAGTTAAGACCTTAACCATTAGGCCAGAGTAAGAGTTTAAGACCTTAACCATTAGGCCAGAGTAAGAGTCAATACCTTAATCATTAGGCCAGAGTAAGAGTCTAAGGCCTTAACCATTAGGCCAGAGTAAGAGTCTAAGACATTAACCTATGGCCAGAGTAAGAGTCAATACCTTAACCATTAGGCCAGAGTAAGAGTCTAGACCTTAACCATTAGGCCAGAGTAAGAGTCTAAGACATTAACCTATGGCCAGAGTAAGAGTCAATACCTTAACCATTAGGCCAGAGTAAGAATCTAGACCTTAACCATTAGGCCAGAGTAAGAGTCTAAGACCTTAACCATTAGGCCGGAGTAAGGGTCTAGATCTTACCATTAGGCCAGAGTAAGAGTTAAGACCTTAACCATTAGGCCAGAGTAAGAGTTTAAGACCTTAACCATTAGGCCAGAGTAAGAGTCAATACCTTAATCATTAGGCCAGAGTAAGAGTCTAAGGCCTTAACCATTAGGCCAGAGTAAGAGTCTAAGACATTAACCTATGGCCAGAGTAAGAGTCAATACCTTAACCATTAGGCCAGAGTAAGAGTCTAGACCTTAACCATTAGGCCAGAGTAAGAGTCTAAGACATTAACCTATGGCCAGAGTAAGAGTCAATACCTTAACCATTAGGCCAGAGTAAGAGTCTAGACCTTAACCATTAGGCCAGAGTAAGAGTCTAAGACATTAACCATTAGGCCAGAGTAAGAGTCAATACCTTAACCATTAGGCCAGAGTAAGAGTCTAGACCTTAACCATTAGGCCAGAGTTAGAGTCTAAGACCTTAGCCATTAGGCCAGAGTTAGAGTCTAAGACCTTAACCATTAGGCTAGAGTAAAAGTCTAAGACCTTAACCATTAGGCCAGAGTAAGAGTTAAGACCTTAACCATTTGGCCAGAGTACGAGTTAGGACCTTAACCATTAGGCCAGAGTAAGAGTCTAAGACCTTAACCAGTAGGCCAGAGTAAGAGCTAAGACCTTAACCATTAGGCCAGAGTAAGAGTCTAAGACCTTAGCTATTAGGCCAGAGTAAGAGTTAAGACCTTAACCATTAGGCCAGAGAAAGAGTCTAAGACTTTAAGCATTAGGCCAGAGAAAGAGTTAAAATCTTAACCATTGGGGCCAGTGTAAGAGTAAAGACCTTAATCAGTAGGCGATAGTAAGAGTTAAGACCTTAACCATTAGGCCAGAGTAAGAGTCTAAGACCTTAACCATTAGGTCAGAGTAAGAGTTAAGACCTTAACCAATCGGCCAGAATAAGAGTCTAAGACCTTAACCATTAGGCAAGAGTAAGAGTTAATACCTTAAACAGTAGGCCAGAGTAAGAGTCTAAGACCTTAACCATTAGACCAGAGTAAGAGTCTAAGACCTTAACCATTAGGCCAGAGTAAGAGTCTAAGACCTTACCCATTAGGCCAGAGTCAGAGTCTAAGACCTTAACCATTAGGTCAGAGGAAGAGTTAAGACCTTAACCATTAGGCAAGAGTAAGAGTTAAGACCTTAACAGATTAGGCCAGAGTAAGAGTCTAAGACCTTAACCATTAGGCCAGAGTAAGAGTCAAGACCTTAACCATTAGGCGAGAGTAAGAGTCTAAGACCTTAACCATTAGGCCAGAGTAAGAGTCAAGACCTTAACCATTAGGCCAGAGTAAGAGTTAAGACCTTAACCATTAGGCCGGAGTAAGGGTCTAGATCTTACCATTAGGCCAGAGTAAGAGTTAAGACCTTAACCATTAGGCCAGAGTAAGAGTCTAAGACCTTAACCATTAGGTCAGAGTAAGAGTTAAGACCTTAACCATTAGGCCAGAGTAAGAGTCTAAGACCTTAACCATTAGACCAGAGTAAGAGTCTAAGACATTAACCATTAGGCCAGAGTAAGATTCAATACCTTAACCATTAGGCCAGAGTAAGAGTCTAGACCTTAACCATTAGGCCAGAGTAAGAATCTAAGACCTTAACCATTAGGCTAGAGTAAGAGTCTAAGACCTTAACCATTAGGCAAGAGTAAGAGTTAATATCTTAACCAATAGGCCAGAGTAAAAGTCTAAGACATTAACCATTAGGCCAGAGTAAGAGTCAATACCTTAACCATTAGGCCAGAGTAAGAGTCTAAGACCTTAACCATTAGGCCAGAGTAAGAGTCTAAGACATTAACCATTAGGCCAGAGTAAGAGTCAAAACCTTAACCATTAGGCCAGAGTAAGAATCTAGACCTTAACCATTAGGCGAGAGTTAGAGTCTAAGACCTTAGCCATTAGGCCAGAGTTAGAGTCTAAGACCTTAACCATTAGGCTAGAGTAAGTGTCTAAGACCTTAACCATTAGGCAAGAGTAAGAGTTAAGACCTTAACCATTAGGCCAGAGTAAGAGTCTAAGACCTTAACTATTAGGCCAGAGTAAGAGTTAAGACCTTAACCATTAGGCCAGAGAAAGAGTCTAAGACCTTAAGCATTAGGCCAGAGTAAGAGTTAAAACCTTAACCATTAGGCCAGTGTAAGAGTAAAGACCTTAATCAGTAGGCCATAGTAAGAGTTAAGACCTTAACCATTAGGCCAGAGTAAGAGTTAAGACCTTAACCATTAGGCAGAGTAAGAGTCTAAGACCTTAACCATTAGGCAAGAGTAAGAGTTAATACCTTAAACAGTAGGCCAGAGTAAGAGTCTAAGACCTTAACCATTAGACCAGAGTAAGAGTCTAAGACCTTAACCATTAGGCCAGAGTAAGAGTCTAAGACCTTACCCATTAGGCCAGAGTCAGAGTCTAAGACCTTAACTATTAGGTCAGAGTAAGAGTTAAGACCTTAACCATTAGGTCAGAGTAAGAGTTAAGACATTAACCATTAGGCAAGAGTAAGAGTTAAGACCTTAACAGATTAGGCCAGAGTAAGAGTCTAAGACCTTAACCATTAGGCCAGAGTAAGAGTCAAGACCTTAACCATTAGGCGAGAGTAAGAGTCTAAGACCTTAACCATTAGGCCAGAGTAAGAGTCAAGACCTTAACCATTAGGCCAGAGTAAGAGTTAAGACCTTAACCATTAGGCCGGAGTAAGGGTCTAGATCTTACCATTAGGCCAGAGTAAGAGTTAAGACCTTAACCATTAGGCCAGAGTAAGAGTTTAAGACCTTAACCATTAGGCCAGAGTAAGAGTCTAAGACCTTAACCATTAGGCCAGAGTAAGAGTCTAAGACATTAACCATTAGGCCAGAGTAAGAGTCAATACCTTAACCATTAGGCCAGAGTAAGAGTCTAAGACATTAACCATTAGGCCAGAGTAAGAGTCAATACCTTAACCATTAGGCCAGAGTAAGAGTCTAGACCTTAACCATTAGGCCAGAGTTAGAGTCTAAGACCTTAGCCATTAGGCCAGAGTTAGAGTCTAAGACCTTAACCATTAGGCTAGAGTAAGAGTCTAAGACCTTAACCATTAGTCAAGAGTAAGAGTTAAGACCTTAACCATTAGGCCAGAGTAAGAGTCCAAGATCTTAAGCATTAGGCTAGAGTAAGAGTCTAAGACCTTAACCAGTAGGCCAGAGTAAGAGTCTAGACCTTAACCATTAGGCCAGAGTTAGAGTCTAAGACCTTAAGCATTAGGCCAGAGTAAGAGTTAAGACCTTAACCATTAGGCCAGTGTAAGAGTCTAGACCTTAACCATTAGGCCAGAGTAAGAGTCTAAGACGTTAACCATTAGACCAGAGTAAGAGTCTAAGACATTAACCATTAGGCCAGAGTAAGACTCTAAGACCTTAACCAGTAGGCCAGAGTAAGAGCTAAGACCTTAACCAGTAGACCAGAGTAAGTGTCTAAGACCTTAACTATTAGGCCAGAGTAAGAGTTAAGACATTAACCATTAGGCCAGAGTAAGAGTTAAGACCGTATCCATTAGGCCAGAGTAAGAGTTAAGACCTTAACTATTAGGCTAGAGTAAGAGTCTAAGACCTTAACCATTAGGCAAGAGTAAGAGTTAAGACCTTAACCATTAGGCCAGAGTAAGAGTCTAAGACCTTAACCATTAGGCCAGAGTAAGAGTCAATACCTTAACCATTAGGCAAGAGTAAGAGTTAAGACCTTAACAGATTAGGCCAGAGTACGAGTCTAAGACCTTAGCCGTTAGGCCAGAGTAAGAGTTAAGACCTTAACCATTAGGCCAGAGTAAGAGTCAAGACCTTAACCATTAAGCAAGAGTAAGAGTCTAAGACCTTAACCATTAGGCTAGAGTAAGAGTCTAAGACCTTAACCATTAGGCCAGAGTAAGAGTCTAAGACCTTAACCATTAGGCCAAAGTAAAAGTCAAGACCTTAACCATTAGGCCCGAGTAAGAGTTAAGACCTTAACCATTTGGCCAGAGTACGAGTTAGGACCTTAACCATTAGGCCAGAGTAAGAGTCTAAGACGTTAACCAGTAGGCCAGAGTAAGAGCTAAGACCTTAACCATTAGGCCAGAGTAAGAGTCTAAGACCTTAACCATTAGGCCAGAGTAAGAGTTAAGACCTTAACCATTAGGCCAGAGAAAGAGTCTAAGACCTTAAGCATTAGGCCAGAGTAAGAGTTAAAACCTTAACCATTGGGGCCAGAGTAAGAGTAAAGACCTTAATCAGTAGGCGATAGTAAGAGTTAAGACCTTAACCATTAGGCCAGAGTAAGAGTCTAAGACCTTAACCATTAGGTCAGAGTAAGAGTTAAGACCTTAACCAATCGGCCAGAATAAGAGTCTAAGACCTTAACCATTAGGCAAGAGTAAGAGTTAATACCTTAAACAGTAGGCCAGAGTAAGAGTCTAAGACCTTAACCATTAGACCAGAGTAAGAGTCTAAGACCTTAACCATTAGGCCAGAGTAAGAGTCTAAGACCTTACCCATTAGGCCAGAGTCAGAGTCTAAGACCTTAACCATTAGGTCAGAGGAAGCGTTAAGACCTTAACCATTAGGCAAGAGTAAGAGTTAAGACCTTAACAGATTAGGCCAGAGTAAGAGTCTAAGACCTTAACCATTAGGCCAGAGTAAGAGTCAAGACCTTAACCATTAGGCGAGAGTAAGAGTCTAAGACCTTAACCATTAGGCCAGAGTAAGAGTTAAGACCTTAACCATTAGGCCGGAGTAAGGGTCTAGATCTTACCATTAGGCCAGAGTAAGAGTTAAGACCTTAACCATTAGGCCAGAGTAAGAGTCTAAGACCTTAACCATTAGGTCAGAGTAAGAGTTAAGACCTTAACCATTAGGCCAGAGTAAGAGTCTAAGACCTTAACCATTAGACCAGAGTAAGAGTCTAAGACATTAACCATTAGGCCAGAGTAAGAGTCAATACCTTAACCATTAGGCCAGAGTAAGAGTCTAAGACCTTACCCATTAGGCCAGAGTCAGAGTTAAGACCTTAACCATTAGGCAAGAGTAAGAGTTAAGACCTTAACAGATTAGGCCAGAGTAAGAGTCTAAGACCTTAACCATTAGGCCAGAGTAAGAGTCAAGACCTTAACCATTAGGCGAGAGTAAGAGTCTAAGACCTTAACCATTAGGCCAGAGTAAGAGTTAAGACCTTAACCATTAGGCCGGAGTAAGGGTCTAGATCTTACCATTAGGCCAGAGTAAGAGTTAAGACCTTAACCATTAGGTCAGAGTAAGAGTTTAAGACCTTAACCATTAGGCCAGAGTAAGAGTCAATACCTTAATCATTAGGCCAGAGTAAGAGTCTAAGGCCTTAACCATTAGGCCAGAGTAAGAGTCTAAGACATTAACCTATGGCCAGAGTAAGAGTCAATACCTTAACCATTAGGCCAGAGTAAGAGTCTAGACCTTAACCATTAGGCCAGAGTAAGAGTCTAAGACATTAACCTATGGCCAGAGTAAGAGTCAATACCTTAACCATTAGGCCAGAGTAAGAGTCTAGACCTTAACCATTAGGCCAGAGTAAGAGTCTAAGACCTTAACCATTAGGCCGGAGTAAGGGTCTAGATCTTACCATTAGGCCAGAGTAAGAGTTAAGACCTTAACCATTAGGCCAGAGTAAGAGTTTAAGACCTTAACCATTAGGCCAGAGTAAGAGTCAATACCTTAATCATTAGGCCAGAGTAAGAGTCTAAGGCCTTAACCATTAGGCCAGAGTAAGAGTCTAAGACATTAACCTATGGCCAGAGTAAGAGTCAATACCTTAACCATTAGGCCAGAGTAAGAGTCTAGACCTTAACCATTAGGCCAGAGTAAGAGTCTAAGACATTAACCTATGGCCAGAGTAAGAGTCAATACCTTAACCATTAGGCCAGAGTAAGAGTCTAGACCTTAACCATTAGGCCAGAGTAAGAGTCTAAGACATTAACCATTAGGCCAGAGTAAGAGTCAATACCTTAACCATTAGGCCAGAGTAAGAGTCTAGACCTTAACCATTAGGCCAGAGTTAGAGCCTAAGACCTTAGCCATTAGGCCAGAGTTAAAGTCTAAGACCTTAACCATTAGGCTAGAGTAAAAGTCTAAGACCTTAACCATTAGGCCAGAGTAAGAGTTAAGACCTTAACCATTTGGCCAGAGTACGAGTTAGGACCTTAACCATTAGGCCAGAGTAAGAGTCTAAGACCTTAACCAGTAGGCCAGAGTAAGAGCTAAGACCTTAACCATTAGGCCAGAGTAAGAGTCTAAGACCTTAACCATTAGGCCAGAGTAAGAGTTAAGACCTTAACCATTAGGCCAGAGAAAGAGTCTAAGACCTTAAGCATTAGGCCAGAGTAAGAGTTAAAATCTTAACCATTGGGGCCAGTGTAAGAGTAAAGACCTTAATCTGTAGGCGATAGTAAGAGTTAAGACCTTAACCATTAGGCCAGAGTAAGAGTCTAAGACCTTAACCATTAGGTCAGAGTAAGAGTTAAGACCTTAACCAATCGGCCAGAATAAGAGTCTAAGACCTTAACCATTAGGCAAGAGTAAGAGTTAATAACTTAAACAGTAGGCCAGAGTAAGAGTCTAAGACCTTAACCATTAGACCAGAGTAAGAGTCTAAGACCTTAACCATTAGGCCAGAGTAAGAGTCTAAGACCTTACCCATTAGGCCAGAGTCAGAGTCTAAGACCTTAACCATTAGGTCAGAGGAAGAGTTAAGACCTTAACCATTAGGCAAGAGTAAGAGTTAAGACCTTAACAGATTAGGCCAGAGTAAGAGTCTAAGACCTTAACCATTAGGCCAGAGTAAGAGTCAAGACCTTAACCATTAGGCGAGAGTAAGAGTCTAAGACCTTAACCATTAGGCCAGAGTAAGAGTCAAGACCTTAACCATTAGGCCAGAGTAAGAGTTAAGACCTTAACCATTAGGCCGGAGTAAGGGTCTAGATCTTACCATTAGGCCAGAGTAAGAGTTAAGACCTTAACCATTAGGCCAGAGTAAGAGTCTAAGACCTTAACCATTAGGTCAGAGTAAGAGTTAAGACCTTAACCATTAGGCCAGAGTAAGAGTCTAAGACCTTAACCATTAGACCAGAGTAAGAGTCTAAGACATTAACCATTAGGCCAGAGTAAGATTCAATACCTTAACCATTAGGCCAGAGTAAGAGTCTAGACCTTAACCATTAGGCCAGAGTAAGAATCTAAGACCTTAACCATTAGGCTAGAGTAAGAGTCTAAGACCTTAACCATTAGGCAAGAGTAAGAGTTAAGATCTTAACCATTAGGCCAGAGTAAGAGTCTAAGACATTAACCATTAGGCCAGAGTAAGAGTCAATACCTTAACCATTAGGCCAGAGTAAGAGTCTAAGACCTTAACCATTAGGCCAGAGTAAGAGTCTAAGACATTAACCATTAGGCCAGAGTAAGAGTCAAAACCTTAACCATTAGGCCAGAGTAAGAATCTAGACCTTAACCATTAGGCGAGAGTTAGAGTCTAAGACCTTAGCCATTAGGCCAGAGTTAGAGTCTAAGACCTTAACCATTAGGCTAGAGTAAGTGTCTAAGACCTTAACCATTAGGCAAGAGTAAGAGTTAAGACCTTAACCATTAGGCCAGAGTAAGAGTCTAAGACCTTAACTATTAGGCCAGAGTAAGAGTTAAGACCTTAACCATTAGGCCAGAGAAAGAGTCTAAGACCTTAAGCATTAGGCCAGAGTAAGAGTTAAAACCTTAACCATTAGGCCAGTGTAAGAGTAAAGACCTTAATCAGTAGGCCATAGTAAGAGTTAAGACCTTAACCATTAGGCCAGAGTAAGAGTTAAGACCTTAACCATTAGGCAGAGTAAGAGTCTAAGACCTTAACCATTAGGCAAGAGTAAGAGTTAATACCTTAAACAGTAGGCCAGAGTAAGAGTCTAAGACCTTAACCATTAGACCAGAGTAAGAGTCTAAGACCTTAACCATTAGGCCAGAGTAAGAGTCTAAGACCTTACCCATTAGGCCAGAGTCAGAGTCTAAGACCTTAACCATTAGGTCAGAGTAAGAGTTAAGACCTTAACCATTAGGTCAGAGTAAGAGTTAAGACATTAACCATTAGGCAAGAGTAAGAGTTAAGACCTTAACAGATTAGGCCAGAGTAAGAGTCTAAGACCTTAACCATTAGGCCAGAGTAAGAGTCAAGACCTTAACCATTAGGCGAGAGTAAGAGTCTAAGACCTTAACCATTAGGCCAGAGTAAGAGTCAAGACCTTAACCATTAGGCCAGAGTAAGAGTTAAGACCTTAACCATTAGGCCGGAGTAAGGGTCTAGATCTTACCATTAGGCCAGAGTAAGAGTTAAGACCTTAACCATTAGGCCAGAGTAAGAGTTTAAGACCTTAACCATTAGGCCAGAGTAAGAGTCTAAGACCTTAACCATTAGGCCAGAGTAAGAGTCTAAGACATTAACCATTAGGCCAGAGTAAGAGTCAATACCTTAACCATTAGGCCAGAGTAAGAGTCTAAGACATTAACCATTAGGCCAGAGTAAGAGTCAATACCTTAACCATTAGGCCAGAGTAAGAGTCTAAACCTTAACCATTACGCCAGAGTTAGAGTCTAAGACCTTAGCCATTAGGCCAGAGTTAGAGTCTAAGACCTTAACCATTAGGCTAGAGTAAGAGTCTAAGACCTTAACCATTAGGCAAGAGTAAGAGTTAAGACCTTAACCATTAGGCCAGAGTAAGAGTCCAAGATCTTAAGCATTAGGCTAGAGTAAGAGTCTAAGACCTTAACCAGTAGGCCAGAGTAAGAGTCTAGACCTTAACCATTAGGCCATAGTTAGAGTCTAAGACCTTAAGCATTAGGCCAGAGTAAGAGTTAAGACCTTAACCATTAGGCCAGTGTAAGAGTCTAGACCTTAACCATTAGGCCAGAGTTAGAGTCTAAGACCATAGCCATTAGGCCAGAGTAAGAGTCTAAGACCTTAACCATTAGGCTAGAGTAAGAGTCTAAGACCTTAACCATTAGGCTAGAGTAAGAGTCTAGACCTTAACCATTAGGCCAGAGTAAGAGTCTAAGACCTTAACCATTAGGCCAGAGTAAAAGTCAAGACCTTAACCATTAGGCCAGAGTAAGAATCTAAGATTTTAACGATTAGGCAAAAGTAAGAGTCTATGACCTTAACCATTAGGCCAGAATAAGAGTTAAGCCCTTCACCATTAGGCCAGAGTAAGAGTTAAGACCGTAATCATTAGGCAAGAGTAAGAGTCTAAGACCTTAACCAATAGGCCAGAGTAAGAGCAAAGACCTTAACCAGTAGGCCAGAGTAAGTGTCTAAGACCTTAACCATTCGGCTAGAGTAAGAGTTAAGACCTTAACCATTAGGCCAGAGTAAGAGTCTAGACCTTACCATTAGGCCAGACTTAGAGTCTAAGACCTTAACCATTAGGCCAGAGTAAGAGTTAAGACCTTAACCATTAGGCCAGAGTAAGAGTAAAGACCTTAACCATTAGGCCAGAGTAAGAGTCTAAGACCTTAACCATTAGGCCAGAGTAAGAGTCAAGACCTTAACCATTAGGCCAGAGTAAGATCTAAGACCTTAACCAGTAGGCCAGAGTAACAGTCTAAGACCTTAACCATTAGGCCAAAGTAAGAGTTAAGACCTTACCATTAGGCCAGAGTAAGAGTTTAAGACCTTAACCATTAGGCCAGAGTTAGAGTCTAAGACCTTAACCAATTGGCCAGAGTAAGAGCAAAGACCTTAACCATTAGGCCAAAGTAAGATTTAAGACCTTAACCAGTAGGCCAGAGTAAGAGATAAGACCTTAACCAGTAGCCCAGAGTAAGAGTCTAATACCTTAACCATTAGGCCAGAGTAAGAGTCTAAGACCTTAACCAGTAGGCCAGAGTAAGAGCTAAAACCTTAACCATTAGGCCAGAGTAAGAGTCTAAGACCTTAACCATTAGGCCAGAGTAAGAGTTAAGACCTTAACCATTAGGCCAGAGAAAGAGTCTAAGACCTTAAGCATTAGGCCAGAGTAAGAGTTAAAACCTTAACCATTAGGCCAGTGTAAGAGTAAAGACCTCAATCAGTAGGCAATAGTAAGAGTTAAGACCTTAACCATTAAGCCAGAGTAAGAGTCTAAGACCTTAACCATTAGGCAAGAGTAAGAGTTAATACCTTAAACAGTAGGCCAGAGTAAGAGTCTAAGACCTTAACCATTAGACCAGAGTAAGAGTCTAAGACCTTAACCATTAGGCCAGAGTAAGAGTCTAAGACCTTACCCATTAGGCCAGAGTCAGAGTCTAAGACCTTAACCATTAGGTCAGAGTAAGAGTTAAGACCTTAACCATTAGGTCAGAGTAAGAGTTAAGACATTAACCATTAGGCAAGAGTAAGAGTTAAGACCTTAACAGATTAGGCCAGAGTAAGAGTCTAAGACCTTAACCATTAGGCCAGAGTAAGAGTCAAAACCTTAACCATTAGGCGAGAGTAAGAGTCTAAGACCTTAACCATTAGGCCAGAGTAAGAGTCAAGACCTTAACCATTAGGCCAGAGTAAGAGTTAAGACCTTAACCATTAGGCCGGAGTAAGGGTCTAGATCTTACCATTAGGCCAGAGTAAGAGTTAAGACCTTAACCATTAGGCCAGAGTAAGAGTTTAAGACCTTAACCATTAGGCCAGAGTAAGAGTCAATACCTTAACCATTAGGCCAGAGTAAGAGTCTAAGACCTTAACCATTAGGCCAGAGTAAGAGTCTAAGACATTAACCATTAGGCCAGAGTAAGGGTCAATACCTTAACCATTAGGCCAGAGTAAGAGTCTAGACCTTAACCATTAGGCCAGAGTAAGAGTCTAAGACATTAACCATTAGGCCAGAGTAAGAGTCAATACCTTAACCATTAGGCCAGAGTAAGAGTCTAGACCTTAACCATTATGCCAGAGTTAGAGTCTAAGACCTTAGCCATTAGGCCAGAGTTAGAGTCTAAGACCTTAACCATTAGGCTAGAGTAAGAGTCTAAGACCTTAACCAATAGGCCAGAGTAAGAGCAAAGACCTTAACCAGTAGGCCATAGTAAGTGTCTAAGACCTTAACCATTTGGCTAGAGTAAGAGTTAAGACCTTAACCATTAGGCCTGAGTAAGAGTCTAGACCTTACCATTAGGCCAGACTTAGAGTCTAAGACCTTAACCATTAGGCCAGAGTAAGAGTTAAGACCTTAACCATTAGGCCAGAGTAAGAGTAAAGACCTTAACCATTAGGCCAGAGTAAGAGTCTAAGACCTTAACCATTAGGCCAGAGTAAGAGTCTAAGACCTTAACCATTAGACCAGAGTAAGAGTTAAAACCTTAACCATTGGGGCCAGTGTAAGAGTAAAGACCTTAATCAGTAGGCGATAGTAAGAGTTAAGACCTTAACCATTAGGCCAGAGTAAGAGTCTAAGACCTTAACCATTAGGTCAGAGTAAGAGTTAAGACCTTAACCAATCGGCCAGAATAAGAGTCTAAGACCTTAACCATTAGGCAAGAGTAAGAGTTAATACCTTAAACAGTAGGCCAGAGTAAGAGTCTAAGACCTTAACCATTAGACCAGAGTAAGAGTCTAAGACCTTAACCATTAGGCCAGAGTAAGAGTCTAAGACCTTACCCATTAGGCCAGAGTCAGAGTCTAAGACCTTAACCATTAGGTCAGAGGAAGAGTTAAGACCTTAACCATTAGGCAAGAGTAAGAGTTAAGACCTTAACAGATTAGGCCAGAGTAAGAGTCTAAGACCTTAACCATTAGGCCAGAGTAAGAATCAAGACCTTAACCATTAGGCGAGAGTAAGAGTCTAAGACCTTAACCATTAGGCCAGAGTAAGAGTCAAGACCTTAACCATTAGGCCAGAGTAAGAGTTAAGACCTTAACCATTAGGCCGGAGTAAGGGTCTAGATCTTACCATTAGGCCAGAGTAAGAGTTAAGACCTTAACCATTAGGCCAGAGTAAGAGTCTAAGACCTTAACCATTAGGTAAGAGTAAGAGTTAAGACCTTAACCATTAGGCCAGAGTAAGAGTCTAAGACCTTAACCATTAGACCAGAGTAAGAGTCTAAGACATTAACCATTAGGCCAGAGTAAGAGTCAATACCTTAACCATTAGGCCAGAGTAGGAGTCTAGACCTTAACCATTAGGCCAGAGTAAGAATCTAAGACCTTAACCATTAGGCTAGAGTAAGAGTCTAAGACCTTAACCATTAGGCAAGAGTAAGAGTTAAGATCTTAACCATTAGGCCAGAGTAAGAGTCTAAGACATTAACCATTAGGCCAGAGTAAGAGTCAATACCTTAACCATTAGGCCAGAGTAAGAGTCTAAGACCTTAACCATTAGGCCAGAGTAAGAGTCTAAGACATTAACCATTAGGCCAGAGTAAGAGTCAAAACCTTAACCATTAGGCCAGAGTAAGAGTCTAGACCTTAACCATTAGGCCAGAGTTAGAGTCTAAGACCTTAGCCATTAGGCCAGAGTTAGAGTCAAAGACCTTAACCATTAGGCTAGAGTAAGTGTCTAAGACCTTAACTATTAGGCAAGAGTAAGAGTTAAGACCTTAACCAGTAGGCCATAGTGCGAGTCTAAGACCTTAGCTATTAGGCCAGAGTAAGAGTTAAGACCTTAACCAGTAGGCCAGAGTAAGAGTTAAGACCTTAATCAGTAGGTCAGAGTACGAGTCTAAGACATTAGCTATTAGGCCAGCGTAAGTGTTAAGACCTTAACCAGTAGGACAGAGTAAGAGTTAAGACCTTAACCATTAGGCCAGAGTACGAGTCTAAGACCTTAGCTATTAGGCCAGAGTAAGAGTTAAGACCTTAACCAGTAGGCCAGAGTAAGAGTTAAGACCTTAACCATTAGGCCAGAGTACAAGTCTAAGACCTTAGATATTAGGACAGAGTAAGAGTTAAGACCTTAAACATTAGGCCAGAGTACGAGTCTAAGACCTTAACCAGTAGGCCAGAGTAAGAGTTAAGACCTTAACCATTAGGCCAGAGTACGAGTCTAAGACCTTAGCTATTAGGCCAGAGTAAGAGTTAAGACCTTAACCAGTAGGCCAGAGAAAGAGTTAAGACTGTAACCAGTAGGCCAGAGTACAAGTCTAAGACCTTAGCTATTAGGCCAGAGTAAGAGTTAAGACCTTAACCTGTAGGCCAGAGTACGTGTCTTAGACCTTAGCTATTAGGCCAGAGTAAGAGTTTAGACCTTACCTATTAGGTCAGAGTACGAGTTAAGACCTTAGCTATTAGGCCAGAGTAAGAGTTAAGACCTTAACCAGTAGGCCAGAGTATGTGTATAAGACCTTAGCTATTAGGCCAGAGTAAGAGTTTAGACCTTACCTATTAGGTCAGAGTACGAGTTAAGACATTAACCTGTAGGCCATAGTAAGAGTTAAGACCTTAACCAGTAGGCCAGAGTAAGAGTTAAGACCTTAGCTATTAGGCCAGAGTAAGAGTTAAGACTTTAACCATTAGGCCATAGTACGAGTCTAAGACCTTAGCTATTAGGCCAGAGTAAGAGTTAAGACCTTAGCTATTAGGCCAGAGTAAGAGTTAAGACCTTAACCAGTAGGCCAGAGTAAGAGTTAAGACCTTAGCTATTAGGCCATAGTAAGAGTTAAGACCTTAACCATTAGGCCAGAGTACGAGTCTAAGACCTTAGCTATTAGGCCAGAGTAAGAGTTAAGACAATAACCATTAGGCCAGAGTAAGAGTTAAGACCTTAAACAGTAGGCCAGAGTACGAGTCTAAGACCTTAGCTATTAGGCCAGAGTAAGAGTTAAGACCTTAACCAGTAGGCCAGAGTACGAGTCTAAGACCTTAGCTATTAGGCCAGAGTAAGAGTTAAGACCTTAACCTGTAGGCCAGAGTACTTGTCTAAGACCTTAGCTATTAGGCCAGAGTAAGAGTTTAGACCTTACCTATTAGGTCAGAGTACGAGTTAAGACCTTAACCAGTAGGCCAGAGTAAGAGTTAAGACCTTAACCAGTAGGCCAGAGTAAGAGTTAAGACCTTAGCTATTAGGCCAGAGTAAGAGTTAAGACTTTAACCATTAGGCCATAGTACGAGTCTAAGACCTTAGCTATTAGGCCAGAGTAAGAGTTAAGACCTTAGCTATTAGGCCAGAGTAAGAGTTAAGACCTTAACCAGTAGGCCAGAGTAAGAGTTAAGACCTTAGCTATTAGGCCAGAGTAAGAGTTAAGACTTTAACCATTAGGCCATAGTACGAGTCTAAGACCTTAGCTATTAGGCCAGAGGAAGAGTTAAGACCTTAACCAGTAGGCCATAGTGCGAGTCTAAGACCTTAGCTATTAGGCCAGAGTAAGAGTTAAGACCTTAACCAGTAGGCCAGAGTTAGAGTTAAGACCTTAATCAGTAGGTCAGAGTACGAGTCTAAGACATTAGCTATTAGGCCAGCGTAAGTGTTAAGCCCTTAACCAGTAGGACAGAGTAAGAGTTAATACCTTAACCATTAGGCCAGAGTACGAGTCTAAGTCTTAGCTATTAGGCCAGAGTAAGAGTTAAGACCTTAACCATTAGGCCAGAGTACGAGTCTAAGACCTTAGCTATTAGGCCAGAGTAAGAGTTAAGACCTTAACCAGTAGGCCAGAGTAAGAGTTAAGACCTTAACCATTAGGCCAGAGTACGAGTCTAAGACCTTAGCTATTAGGACAGAGTAAGAGTTAAGACCTTAACCATAAGGCCAGAGTACGAGTCTAAGACCTTAACCAGTAGGCCAGAGTAAGAGTTAAGACCTTAACCATTAGGCCAGAGTACGAGTCTAAGACCTTAGCTATTAGGCCAGAGTAAGAGTTAAGACCTTAACCAGTAGGCCAGAGAAAGAGTTAAGACTGTAACCAGTAGGCCAGAGTACGTGTCTTAGACCTTAGCTATTAGGCCAGAGTAAGAGTTTAGACCTTACCTATTAGGTCAGAGTACGAGTTAAGACCTTAGCTATTAGGCCAGAGTAAGAGTTAAGACCTTAACCTGTAGGCCAGAGTACGTGTCTAAGACCTTAGCTATTAGGCCAGAGTAAGAGTTTAGACCTTACCTATTAGGTCAGAGTACGAGTTAAGACATTAACCTGTAGGCCAGAGTAAGAGTTAAGACCTTAACCAGTAGGCCAGAGTAAGAGTTAAGACCTTAGCTATTAGGCCAGAGTAAGAGTTAAGACTTTAACCATTAGGCCATAGTACGAGTCTAAGACCTTAGCTATTAGGCCAGAGTAAGAGTTAAGACCTTAGCTATTAGGCCAGAGTAAGAGTTAAGACCTTAACCAGTAGGCCAGAGTAAGAGTTAAGACCTTAGCTATTAGGCCATAGTAAGAGTTAAGACCTTAACCATTAGGCCAGAGTACGAGTCTAAGACCTTAGCTATTAGGCCAGAGTAAGAGTTAAGACAATAACCATTAGGCCAGAGTAAGAGTTAAGACCTTAACCAGTAGGCCAGAGTACGAGTCTAAGACCTTAGCTATTAGGCCAGAGTAAGAGTTAAGACCTTAACCAGTAGGCCAGAGTACGAGTCTAAGACCTTAGCTATTAGGCCAGAGTAAGAGTTAAGACCTTAACCTGTAGGCCAGAGTAGGTGTCTAAGACCTTAGCTATTAGGCCAGAGTAAGAGTTTAGACCTTACCTATTAGGTCAGAGTACGAGTTAAGACCTTAACCAGTAGGCCAGAGTAAGAGTTAAGACCTTAACCAGTAGGCCAGAGTAAGAGTTAAGACCTTAGCTATTAGGCCAGAGTAAGAGTTAAGACTTTAACCATTAGGCCATAGTACGAGTCTAAGACCTTAGCTATTAGGCCAGAGTAAGAGTTAAGACCTTAGCTATTAGGCCAGAGTAAGAGTTAAGACCTTAACCAGTAGGCCAGAGTAAGAGTTAAGACCATAGCTATTAGGCCAGAGTAAGAGTTAAGACTTTAACCATTAGGCCATAGTACGAGTCTAAGACCTTAGCTATTAGGCCAGAGGAAGAGTTAAGACCTTAACCAGTAGGCCATAGTGCGAGTCTACGACCTTAGCTATTAGGCCAGAGTAAGAGTTAAGACCTTAACCAGTAGGCCAGAGTGAGAGTTAAGACCTTAATCAGTAGGTCAGAGTACGAGTCTAAGACATTAGCTATTAGGCCAGCGTAAGTGTTAAGACCTTAACCAGTAGGACAGAGTAAGAGTTAATACCTTAACCATTAGGCCAGAGTACGAGTCTAAGTCTTAGCTATTAGGCCAGAGTAAGAGTTAAGACCTTAACCATTAGGCCAGAGTACGAGTCTAAGACCTTAGCTATTAGGCCAGAGTAAGAGTTAAGACCTTAACCAGTAGGCCAGAGTAAGAGTTAAGACCTTAACCATTAGGCCAGAGTACGAGTCTAAGACCTTAGCTATTTGGACAGAGTAAGAGTTAAGACCTTAACCATTAGGCCAGAGTACGAGTCTAAGACCTTAACCAGTAGGCCAGAGTAAGAGTTAAGACCTTAACCATTAGGCCAGAGTACGAGTCTAAGACCTTAGCTATTAGGCCAGAGTAAGAGTTAAGACCTTAACCAGTAGGCCAGAGAAAGAGTTAAGACTGCAACCAGTAGGCCAGAGTACAAGTCTAAGACCTTAGCTATTAGGCCAGAGTAAGAGTTAAGACCTTAACCTGTAGGCCAGAGTACGTGTCTTAGACCTTAGCTATTAGGCCAGAGTAAGAGTTTAGACCTTACCTATTAGGTCAGAGTACGAGTTAAGACCTTAGCTATTAGGCCAGAGTAAGAGTTAAGACCTTAACCTGTAGGCCAGAGTACGTGTCTAAGACCTTAGCTATTAGGCCAGAGTAAGAGTTTAGACCTTACCTATTAGTTCAGAGTACGAGTTAAGACATTAACCTGTAGGCCAGAGTAAGAGTTAAGACCTTAACCAGTAGGCCAGAGTAAGAGTTAAGACCTTAGCTATTAGGCCAGAGTAAGAGTTAAGACTTTAAACATTAGGCCATAGTACGAGTCTAAGACCTTAGCTATTAGGCCAGAGTAAGAGTTAAGACCTTAGCTATTAGGCCAGAGTAAGAGTTAAGACCTTAACCAGTAGGCCAGAGTAAGAGTTAAGACCTTAGCTATTAGGCCATAGTAAGAGTTAAGACCTTAACCATTAGGACAGAGTACGAGTCTAAGACCTTAGCTATTAGGCCAGAGTAAGAGTTAAGACAATAACCATTAGGCCAGAGTAAGAGTTAAGACCTTAACCAGTAGGCCAGAGTACGAGTCTAAGACCTTAGCTATTAGGCCAGAGTAAGAGTTAAGACCTTAACCAGTAGGCCAGAGTACGAGTCTAAGACCTTAGCTATTAGGCCAGAGTAAGAGTTAAGACCTTAACCTGTAGGCCAGAGTACGTGTCTAAGACCTTAGCTATTAGGCCAGAGTAAGAGTTTAGACCTTACCTATTAGGTCAGAGTACGAGTTAAGACCTTAAACAGTAGGCCAGAGTAAGAGTTAAGACCTTAACCAGTAGGCCAGAGTAAGAGTTAAGACCTTAGCTATTAGGCCAGAGTAAGAGTTAAGACTTTAACCATTAGGCCATAGTACGAGTCTAAGACCTTAGCTATTAGGCCAGAGTAAGAGTTAAGACCTTAGCTATTAGGCCAGAGTAAGAGTTAAGACCTTAACCAGTAGGCCAGAGTAAGAGTTAAGACCTTAGCTATTAGGCCAGAGTAAGAGTTAAGACTTTAACCATTAGGCCATAGTACGAGTCTAAGACCTTAGCTATTAGGCCAGAGGAAGAGTTAAGACCTTAACCAGTAGGCCATAGTGCGAGTCTAAGACCTTAGCTATTAGGCCAGAGTAAGAGTTAAGACCTTAACCAGTAGGCCAGAGTAAGAGTTAAGACCTTAATTAGTAGGTCAGAGTACGAGTCTAAGACATTAGCTATTAGGCCAGCATAAGTGTTAAGACCTTAACCAGTAGGACAGAGTAAGAGTTAATACCTTAACCATTAGGCCAGAGTACGAGTCTAAGTCTTAGCTATTAGGCCAGAGTAAGAGTTAAGACCTTAACCATTAGGCCAGAGTACGAGTCTAAGACCTTAGCTATTAGGCCAGAGTAAGAGTTAAGACCTTAACCAGTAGGCCAGAGTAAGAGTTAAGACCTTAACCATTAGGCCAGAGTACGAGTCTAAGACCTTAGCTATTAGGACAGAGTAAGAGTTAAGACCTTAACCATTAGGCCAGAGTACGAGTCTAAGACCTTAACCAGTAGGCCAGAGTAAGAGTTAAGACCTTAACCATTAGGCCAGAGTACGAGTCTAAGACCTTAGCTATTAGGCCA
Organism: Triturus cristatus; assembly: GCF_964204655.1. NCBI lineage: Eukaryota > Metazoa > Chordata > Amphibia > Caudata > Salamandridae > Triturus > Triturus cristatus. The sequence continues at coordinate 1,312,718,976 of NC_140590.1, forward strand.
GAGTAAGAGTTAAGACCTTAACCAGTAGGCCAGAGAAAGAGTTAAGACTGTAACCAGTAGGCCAGAGTACGAGTCTAAGACGTTAGCTATTAGGCCAGAGTAAGAGTTAAGACCTTAGCTATTAGGCCAGAGTAAGCGTTAAAACCTTAACCATTAGGCCAGAGAACGAGTCTAAGACCTTAGCTATTAGGCCAGAGTAAGAGTTAAGACCTTAGCTATTAGGCCAGATTAAGAGTCTAAGACCTTAGCTATTAGGCCAGAGTAAGAGTTAAGACATTAGCTATTAGGCCAGAGTAAGAGTTAAGACCTTAACCAGTAGGCCAGAGTAAGAGTTAAGACATTAACCAGTAGGCCAGAGTAAGAGTTAAGACCTTAACCAGTAGGCCAAAGTAAGAGTTAAGACCTTAGCTATTAGGCCAGAGTAAGAGTTAAGACCTTAACCATTAGGCCATAGTACGAGTCTAAGACCTTAGCTATTAGGCCAGAGTAAGAGTTAAGACCTTAGCTATTAGGCCAGAGTAAGAGTTAAGACCTTAACCATTAGGCCAGAATACGAGTCTAAGACCTTAGCTATTAGGCCAGAGTAAGAGTTAAGACCTTAGCTTTTAGGCCAGAGGAAGAGTTAAGACCTTAACCTGTAGGCCAGAGTACGTGTCTAAGACCTTAGCTATTAGGCCAGAGTAAGAGTTTAGACCTTACCTACTAGGTCAGAGTACGAGTTAAGACATTAACCTGTAGGCCAGAGTAAGAGTTAAGACCTTAACCAGTAGGCCAGAGTAAGAGTTAAGACCTTAGCTATTAGGCCAGAGTAAGAGTTAAGACTTTAACCATTAGGCCATAGTACGAGTCTAAGACCTTAGCTATTAGGCCAGAGTAAGAGTTAAGACCTCAGCTATTAGGCCAGAGTAAGAGTTAAGACCTTTACCAGTAGGCCAGAGTAAGAGTTAAGACCTTAGCTATTAGGCCATAATAAGAGTTAAGACCTTAACCATTAGGCCAGAGTATGAGTCTAAGACCTTAGCTATTAGGCCAGAGTAAGAGTTAAGACAATAACCAGTAGGCCAGAGTAAGAGTTAAGACCTTAACCAGTAGGCCAGAGTACGAGTCTAAGACCTTAGCTATTAGGCCAGAGTAAGAGTTAAGACCTTAACCAGTAGGCCAGAGTACGAGTCTAAGACCTTAACTATTAGGCCAGAGTAAGAGTTAAGACCTTAACCTGTAGGCCAGAGTACGTGTCTAAGACCTTAACTATTAGGCCAGAGTAAGAGTTTAGACCTTACCTATTAGGTCAGAGTATGAGTTAAGACCTTAACCAGTAGGCCAGAGTAAGAGTTAAGACCTTAACCAGTAGGCCAGAGTAAGAGTTAAGACCTTAGCTATTAGGCCAGAGTAAGAGTTAAGACTTTAACCATTAGGCCATAGTACGAGTCTAAGACCTTAGCTATTAGGCCAGAGTAAGAGTTAAGACCTTAGCTATTAGGCCAGAGTATGATTTAAGACCTTAACCAGTAGGCCAGAGTAAGAGTTAAGACCTTAACCAGTAGGCCAGAGTAAGAGTTAAGACCTTAGCTATTAGGCCAGAGTAAGAGTTAAGACTTTAACCATCAGGCCATAGTACGAGTCTAAGACCTTAGCTATTAGGCCAGAGGAAGAGTTAAGACCTTAACCAGTAGGCCAGAGTAAGAGTTAAGACCTTAATCAGTAGGTCAGAGTACGAGTCTAAGACATTAGCTATTAGGCCAGCGTAAGTGTTAAGACCTTAACCAGTAGGCCAGAGTAAGAGTTAATACCTTAACCATTAGGCCAGAGTATGAGTCTAAGACCTTAGCTATTGGGCCAGAGTAAGAGTTTTAGCTATTACGCCAGAGTAAGAGTTAAGACCTTAACCATTAGGCCAGAGTACGAGTCTAGGACCTTAGCTATTTGGCCAGAGTAAGAGTTAAGACCTTAGCTATTAGGCCAGAGTAAGAGTTAAGACTTTAACCATCAGGCCATAGTACGAGTCTAAGACCTTAGCTATTAGGCCAGAGGAAGAGTTAAGACCTTAACCAGTAGGCCAGAGTAAGAGTTAAGACCTTAATCAGTAGGTCAGAGTACGAGTCTAAGACATTAGCTATTAGGCCAGCGTAAGTGTTAAGACCTTAACCAGTAGGCCAGAGTAAGAGTTAATACCTTAACCATTAGGCCAGAGTATGAGTCTAAGACCTTAGCTATTGGGCCAGAGTAAGAGTTTTAGCTATTACGCCAGAGTAAGAGTTAAGACCTTAACCATTAGGCCAGAGTACGAGTCTAGGACCTTAGCTATTTGGCCAGAGTAAGAGTTAAGACCTTAGCTATTAGGCCAGAGTAAGAGTTAATACCTTAACCATTAGGCCAGAGTACGAGTCTCAGCCTTAGCTATTAGGCCAGAGTAAGAGTTAAGACCTTAACCATTAGGCCAGAGTACGAGTCTAAGACCTTAGCTATTAGGCCAGAGTAAGAGTTAAGACCTTAACCAGTAGGCCAGAGTAAGAGTTAAGACCTTAACCATTAGGCCAGAGTACGAGTCTAAGACCTTAGCTATTAGGCCAGAGTAAGAGTTAAGACCTTAACCATTAGGCCAGAGTACGAGTCTAAGACCTTAACCAGTAGGCCAGAGTAAGAGTTAAGACCTTAACCATTAGGCCAGAGTATGAGTCTAAGACCTTAGCTATTAGGCCAGAGTAAGAGTTAAGACCTTAACCAGTAGGCCAGAGAAAGAGTTAAGACTGTAACCAGTAGGCCAGAGTACGAGTCTAAGACGTTAGCTATTAGGCCAGAGTAAGAGTTAAGACCTTAGCTATTAGGCCAGAGTAAGAGTTAAAACCTTAACCATTAGGCCAGAGAACGAGTCTAAGACCTTAGCTATTAGGCCAGAGTAAGAGTTAAGACCTTAGCTATTAGGCCAGAGTAAGAGTTAAGACCTTAACCAGTAGGCCAGAGTAAGAGTTAAGACCTTAACCATTAGGCCAGAATAAGAGTCTAAGACCTTAGCTATTAGGCCAGAGTAAGAGTTAAGACATTAGCTATTAGGCCAGAGTAAGAGTTAAGACCTTAACCAGTAGGCCAGAGTAAGAGTTAAGACATTAACCAGTAGGCCAGAGTAAGAGTTAAGACCTTAACCTGTAGGCCAGAGTACAAGTCTAAGACCTTAGCTATTAGGCCAGAGTAAGAGTTAAGACCATAACCTGTAGGCCAGAGTACGTGTCTTAGACCTTAGCTATTAGGCCAGAGTAAGAGTTTAGACCTTACCTATTAGGTCAGAGTACGAGTTAAGACCTTAGCTATTAGGCCAGAGTAAGAGTTAAGACCTTAACCTGTAGGCCAGAGTACGTGTCTAAGACCTTAGCTATTAGGCCAGAGTAAGAGTTTAGACCTTACCTATTAGGTCAGAGTACGAGTTAAGACATTAACCTGTAGGCCAGAGTAAGAGTTAAGACCCTAACCAGTAGGCCAGAGTAAGAGTTAAGACCTTAGCTATTAGGCCAGAGTAAGAGTTAAGACTTTAACCATTAGGCCATAGCACGAGTCTAAGACCTTAGCTATTAGGCCAGAGTAAGAGTTAAGACCTTAGCTATTAGGCCAGAGTAAGAGTTAAGACCTTTACCAGTAGGCCAGAGTAAGAGTTAAGACCTTAGCTATTAGGCCATAGTAAGAGTTAAGACCTTAACCATTAGGCCAGAGTACGAGTCTAAGACCTTAGCTATTAGGCCAGAGTAAGAGTTAAGACAATAACCAGTAGGCCAGAGTAAGAGTTAAGACCTTAACCAGTAGGCCAGAGTACGAGTCTAAGACCTTAGCTATTAGGCCAGAGTAAGAGTTAAGACATTAACCAGTAGGCCAGAGTACGAGTCTAAGACCTTAGCTATTAGCCCAGAGTAAGAGTTAAGACCTTAACCTGTAGGCCAGAGTACGTGTCTAAGACCTTAGCTATTAGGCCAGAGTAAGAGTTTAGACCTTACCTATTAGGTCAGAGTACGAGTTAAGACCTTAACCAGTAGGCCAGAGTAAGAGTTAAGACCTTAACCAGTAGGCCAGAGTAAGAGTTAAGACCTTAGCTATTAGGCCAGAGTAAGAGTTAAGACTTTAACCATTAGGCCATAGTACGAGTCTAAGACCTTAGCTATTAGGCCAGAGTAAGAGTTAAGACCTTAGCTATTAGGCCAGAGTAAGAGTTAAGACCTTAATCAGTAGGCCAGAGTAAGAGTTAAGACCTTAACCAGTAGGCCAGAGTAAGAGTTAAGACCTTAGATATTAGGCCAGAGTAAGAGTTAAGACTTTAACCATTAGGCCATAGTACAAGTCTAAGACCTTAGCTATTAGGCCAGAGGAAAAGTTAAGACCTTAACCAGTAGGCCATAGTGCGAGTCTAAGACCTTAGCTATTAGGCCAGAGTAAGAGTTAAGACCTTAACCAGTAGGCCAGAGTAAGAGTTAAAACCTTAATCAGTAGGTCAGAGTACGAGTCTAAGACATTAGCTATTAGGCCAGCGTAAGTGTTAAGACCTTAACCAGTAGGCAAGAGTAAGAGTTAATACCTTAACCATTAGGCCAGAGTATGAGTCTAAGACCTTAGCTATTGGGCCAGAGTAAGAGTTTTAGCTATTACGCCAGAGTAAGAGTTAAGACCTTAACCATTAGGCCAGAGTAAGAGTTAAGACCTTAACCATTAGGCCAGAGTACATGTCTAAGACCTTAGCTATTAGGCCAGAGTAAGAGTTAAGACCTTAACCATTAGGCCAGAGTACGAGTCTAAGACCTTAACCAGTAGGCCAGAGTAAGAGTTAAGACCTTAACCATTAGGCCAGAGTATGAGTCTAAGACCTTAGCTATTAGGCCAGAGTAAGAGTTAAGACCTTAACCAGTAGGCCAGAGAAAGAGTTAAGACTGTAACCAGTAGGCCAGAGTACGAGTCTAAGACGTTAGCTATTAGGCCAGAGTAAGAGTTAAGACCTTAGCTATTAGGCCAGAGTAAGAGTTAAAACCTTAACCATTAGGCCAGAGAATGAGTCTAAGACCTTAGCTATTAGGCCAGAGTAAGAGTTAAGACCTTAGCTATTAGGCCAGAGTAAGAGTTAAGACCTTAACCAGTAGGCCAGAGTAAGAGTTAAGACCTTAACCATTAGGCCAGAGTAAGAGTCTAAGACCTTAGCTATTAGGCCAGAGTAAGAGTTAAGACATTAGCTATTACGCCAGAGTAAGAGTTAAGACCTTAACCAGTAGGCCAGAGTAAGAGTTAAGACATTAACCAGTAGGCCAGAGTAAGAGTTAAGACCTTAACCAGTAGGTCAAAGTAAGAGTTAAGACCTTAGCTATTAGGCCAGAGTAAGAGTTAAGACCTTAACCATTAGGCCATAGTACGAGTCTAAGACCTTAGCTATTAGGCCAGAGTAAGAGTTAAGACCTTAGCTATTAGGCCAGAGTAAGAGTTAAGACCTTAACCATTAGGCCAGAATACGAGTCTAAGACCTTAGCTATTAGGCCAGAGTAAGAGTTAAGACCTTAGCTTTTAGGCCAGAGGAAGAGTTAAGACCTTAACTAGTAGGCCATAGTGCGAGTCTAAGACCTTAGCTATTAGGCCAGAGTAAGAGTTAAGACCTTAACCAGTAGGCCAGAGTAAGAGTTAGGACCTTAACCAGTAGGCCAGAGTACGAGTCTAAGACCTTAGCTATTAGGCCAGAGTAAGAGTTAAGACCTTAACCATTAGGCCAGAGTACAAGTCTAAGACCTTAACCAGTAGGCCAGAGTAAGAGTTAAGACCTTAACCATTAGGCCAGAGTACGAGTCTAAGACCTTAGCTATTAGGCCAGAGTAAGAGTTAAGACCTTAACAAGTAGGCCAGAGAAAGAGTTAAGACTGTAACCAGTAGGCCAGAGTATGAGTCTAAGACGTTAGCTATTAGGCCAGAGTAAGAGTTAAGACCTTAGCTATTAGGCCAGAGTAAGAGTTAAAACCTTAACCATTAGGCCAGAGTAAGAGTTAAAACCTTAATCAGTAGGTCAGAGTACGAGTCTAAGACATTAGCTATTAGGCCAGCGTAAGTGTTAAGACCTTAACCAGTAGGCCAGAGTAAGAGTTAATACCTTAACCATTAGGCCAGAGTATGAGTCTAAGACCTTAGCTATTGGGCCAGAGTAAGAGTTTTAGCTATTACGCCAGAGTAAGAGTTAAGACCTTAACCATTAGGCCAGAGTAAGAGTTAAGACCTTAACCATTAGGCCAGAGTACATGTCTAAGACCTTAGCTATTAGGCCAGAGTAAGAGTTAAGACCTTAACCATTAGGCCAGAGTACGAGTCTAAGACCTTAACCAGTAGGCCAGAGTAAGAGTTAAGACCTTAACCATTAGGCCAGAGTATGAGTCTAAGACCTTAGCTATTAGGCCAGAGTAAGAGTTAAGACCTTAACCAGTAGGCCAGAGAAAGAGTTAAGACTGTAACCAGTAGGCCAGAGTACGAGTCTAAGACGTTAGCTATTAGGCCAGAGTAAGAGTTAAGACCTTAGCTATTAGGCCAGAGTAAGAGTTAAAACCTTAACCATTAGGCCAGAGAACGAGTCTAAGACCTTAGCTATTAGGCCAGAGTAAGAGTTAAGACCTTAGCTATTAGGCCAGAGTAAGAGTTAAGACCTTAACCAGTAGGCCAGAGTAAGAGTTAAGACCTTAACCATTAGGCCAGAGTAAGAGTCTAAGACCTTAGCTATTAGGCCAGAGTAAGAGTTAAGACATTAGCTATTAGGCCAGAGTAAGAGTTAAGACCTTAACCAGTAGGCCAGAGTAAGAGTTAAGACATTAACCAGTAGGCCAGAGTAAGAGTTAAGACCTTAACCAGTAGGTCAAAGTAAGAGTTAAGACCTTAGCTATTAGGCCAGAGTAAGAGTTAAGACCTTAACCATTAGGCCATAGTACGAGTCTAAGACCTTAGCTATTAGGCCAGAGTAAGAGTTAAGACCTTAGCTATTAGGCCAGAGTAAGAGTTAAGACCTTAACCATTAGGCCAGAATACGAGTCTAAGACCTTAGCTATTAGGCCAGAGTAAGAGTTAAGACCTTAGCTTTTAGGCCAGAGGAAGAGTTAAGACCTTAACTAGTAGGCCATAGTGCGAGTCTAAGACCTTAGCTATTAGGCCAGAGTAAGAGTTAAGACCTTAACCAGTAGGCCAGAGTAAGAGTTAGGACCTTAACCAGTAGGCCAGAGTACGAGTCTAAGACCTTAGCTATTAGGCCAGAGTAAGAGTTAAGACCTTAACCATTAGGCCAGAGTACAAGTCTAAGACCTTAACCAGTAGGCCAGAGTAAGAGTTAAGACCTTAACCATTAGGCCAGAGTACGAGTCTAAGACCTTAGCTATTAGGCCAGAGTAAGAGTTAAGACCTTAACAAGTAGGCCAGAGAAAGAGTTAAGACTGTAACCAGTAGGCCAGAGTATGAGTCTAAGACGTTAGCTATTAGGCCAGAGTAAGAGTTAAGACCTTAGCTATTAGGCCAGAGTAAGAGTTAAAACCTTAACCATTAGGCCAGAGAACGAGTCTAAGACCTTAGCTATTAGGCCAGAGTAAGAGTTAAGACCTTAGCTATTAGGCCAGAGTAAGAGTTAAGACCTTAACCAGTAGGCCAGAGTAAGAGTTAAGACCTTAACCATTAGGTCAGAGTAAGAGTCTAAGACCTTAGCTATTAGGCCAGAGTAAAAGTTAAGACCTTAGCTATTAGGCCAGAGTAAGAGTTAAGACCTTAACCAGTAGGCCAGAGTAAGAGTTAAGACCTTAACCAGTAGGCCAGAGTAAGAGTTAAGACCTTAGCTATTAGGCCAGAGTAAGAGTTAAGACTTTAACCATTAGGCCATAGTACGAATCTAAGACCTTAGCTATTAGGCCAGAGGAAGAGTTAAGACCTTAACCAGTAGGCCATAGTGCGAGTCTAAGACCTTAGCTATTAGGCCAGAGTAAGAGTTAAGACCTTAACCAGTAGGCCAGAGTAAGAGTTAAGACCTTAATCAGTAGGTCAGAGTACGAGTCTAAGACATTAGCTATTAGGCCAGTGTAAGTGTTAAGACCTTAACCAGTAGGACAGAGTAAGAGTTAATACCTTAACCATTAGGCCAGAGTACGAGTCTAAGTCTTAGCTATTAGGCCAGAGTAAGAGTTAAGACCTTAACCATTAGGCCAGAGTACGAGTCTAAGACCTTAGCTATTAGGCCAGAGTAAGAGTTAAGACCTTAACCAGTAGGCCAGAGTAAGAGTTAAGACCTTAACCATTAGGCCAGAGTACGAGTCTAAGACCTTAGCTATTAGGCCAGAGTAAGAGTTAAGACCTTAGCTATTAGGCCAGAGTAAAAGTTAAGATCTTAGCTATTAGCCCAGAGTAAGAGTTAAGACCTTATCCATTAGGCCAGAATACGAGTCTAAGACCTTAGCTATTAGGCCAGAGTAAGAGTTAAGACCTTAGCTTTTAGGCCAGAGGAAGAGTTAAGACCTTAACCAGTAGGCCATAGTGCGAGTCTAAGACCTTAGCTATTAGGCCAGAGTAAGAGTTAAGACCTTAACCAGTAGGCCAGAGTAAGAGTTAGGACCTTAACCAGTAGGCCAGAGTACAAGTCTAAGACCTTAGCTATTAGGCCAGAGTAAGAGTTAAGACCTTAACCATTAGGCCAGAGTACGAGTCTAAGACCTTAGCTATTAGGCCAGAGTAAGAGTTAAGACCTTAACCAGTAGGCCAGAGTAAGAGTTAAGACCTTAACCAGTAGGCCAGAGTACGAGTCTAAGACCTTAACCATTAGGTCAGAGGAAGAGTTAAGACCTTAACCATTAGGCAAGAGTAAGAGTTAAGACCTTAACAGATTAGGCCAGAGTAAGAGTCTAAGACCTTAACCATTAGGCCAGAGTAAGAGTCAAGACCTTAACCATTAGGCGAGAGTAAGAGTCTAAGACCTTAACCATTAGGCCAGAGTAAGAGTCAAGACCTTAACCATTAGGCCAGAGTAAGAGTTAAGACCTTAACCATTAGGCCGGAGTAAGGGTCTAGATCTTACCATTAGGCCAGAGTAAGAGTTAAGACCTTAACCATTAGGCCAGAGTAAGAGTCTAAGACCTTAACCATTAGGTAAGAGTAAGAGTTAAGACCTTAACCATTAGGCCAGAGTAAGAGTCTAAGACCTTAACCATTAGACCAGAGTAAGAGTCTAAGACATTAACCATTAGGCCAGAGTAAGAGTCAATACCTTAACCATTAGGCCAGAGTAGGAGTCTAGACCTTAACCATTAGGCCAGAGTAAGAATCTAAGACCTTAACCATTAGGCTAGAGTAAGAGTCTAAGACCTTAACCATTAGGCAAGAGTAAGAGTTAAGATCTTAACCATTAGGCCAGAGTAAGAGTCTAAGACATTAACCATTAGGCCAGAGTAAGAGTCAATACCTTAACCATTAGGCCAGAGTAAGAGTCTAAGACCTTAACCATTAGGCCAGAGTAAGAGTCTAAGACATTAACCATTAGGCCAGAGTAAGAGTCAAAACCTTAACCATTAGGCCAGAGTAAGAGTCTAGACCTTAACCATTAGGCCAGAGTTAGAGTCTAAGACCTTAGCCATTAGGCCAGAGTTAGAGTCAAAGACCTTAACCATTAGGCTAGAGTAAGTGTCTAAGACCTTAACTATTAGGCAAGAGTAAGAGTTAAGACCTTAACCAGTAGGCCATAGTGCGAGTCTAAGACCTTAGCTATTAGGCCAGAGTAAGAGTTAAGACCTTAACCAGTAGGCCAGAGTAAGAGTTAAGACCTTAATCAGTAGGTCAGAGTACGAGTCTAAGACATTAGCTATTAGGCCAGCGTAAGTGTTAAGACCTTAACCAGTAGGACAGAGTAAGAGTTAATACCTTAACCATTAGGCCAGAGTACGAGTCTAAGTCTTAGCTATTAGGCCAGAGTAAGAGTTAAGACCTTAACCATTAGGCCAGAGTACGAGTCTAAGACCTTAGCTATTAGGCCAGAGTAAGAGTTAAGACCTTAACCAGTAGGCCAGAGTAAGAGTTAAGACCTTAACCATTAGGCCAGAGTACAAGTCTAAGACCTTAGATATTAGGACAGAGTAAGAGTTAAGACCTTAAACATTAGGCCAGAGTACGAGTCTAAGACCTTAACCAGTAGGCCAGAGTAAGAGTTAAGACCTTAACCATTAGGCCAGAGTACGAGTCTAAGACCTTAGCTATTAGGCCAGAGTAAGAGTTAAGACCTTAACCAGTAGGCCAGAGAAAGAGTTAAGACTGTAACCAGTAGGCCAGAGTACAAGTCTAAGACCTTAGCTATTAGGCCAGAGTAAGAGTTAAGACCTTAACCTGTAGGCCAGAGTACGTGTCTTAGACCTTAGCTATTAGGCCAGAGTAAGAGTTTAGACCTTACCTATTAGGTCAGAGTACGAGTTAAGACCTTAGCTATTAGGCCAGAGTAAGAGTTAAGACCTTAACCAGTAGGCCAGAGTACGTGTATAAGACCTTAGCTATTAGGCCAGAGTAAGAGTTTAGACCTTACCTATTAGGTCAGAGTACGAGTTAAGACATTAACCTGTAGGCCATAGTAAGAGTTAAGACCTTAACCAGTAGGCCAGAGTAAGAGTTAAGACCTTAGCTATTAGGCCAGAGTAAGAGTTAAGACTTTAACCATTAGGCCATAGTACGAGTCTAAGACCTTAGCTATTAGGCCAGAGTAAGAGTTAAGACCTTAGCTATTAGGCCAGAGTAAGAGTTAAGACCTTAACCAGTAGGCCAGAGTAAGAGTTAAGACCTTAGCTATTAGGCCATAGTAAGAGTTAAGACCTTAACCATTAGGCCAGAGTACGAGTCTAAGACCTTAGCTATTAGGCCAGAGTAAGAGTTAAGACAATAACCATTAGGCCAGAGTAAGAGTTAAGACCTTAAACAGTAGGCCAGAGTACGAGTCTAAGACCTTAGCTATTAGGCCAGAGTAAGAGTTAAGACCTTAACCAGTAGGCCAGAGTACGAGTCTAAGACCTTAGCTATTAGGCCAGAGTAAGAGTTAAGACCTTAACCTGTAGGCCAGAGTACGTGTCTAAGACCTTAGCTATTAGGCCAGAGTAAGAGTTTAGACCTTACCTATTAGGTCAGAGTACGAGTTAAGACCTTAACCAGTAGGCCAGAGTAAGAGTTAAGACCTTAGCTATTAGGCCAGAGTAAGAGTTAAGACTTTAACCATTAGGCCATAGTACGAGTCTAAGACCTTAGCTATTAGGCCAGAGTAAGAGTTAAGACCTTAGCTATTAGGCCAGGGTAAGAGTTAAGACCTTAACCAGTAGGCCAGAGTAAGAGTTAAGACCTTAGCTATTAGGCCAGAGTAAGAGTTAAGACTTTAACCATTAGGCCATAGTACGAGTCTAAGACCTTAGCTATTAGGCCAGAGGAAGAGTTAAGACCTTAACCAGTAGGCCATAGTGCGAGTCTAAGACCTTAGCTATTAGGCCAGAGTAAGAGTTAAGACCTTAACCAGTAGGCCAGAGTTAGAGTTAAGACCTTAATCAGTAGGTCAGAGTACGAGTCTAAGACATTAGCTATTAGGCCAGCGTAAGTGTTAAGACCTTAACCAGTAGGACAGAGTAAGAGTTAATACCTTAACCATTAGGCCAGAGTACGAGTCTAAGTCTTAGCTATTAGGCCAGAGTAAGAGTTAAGACCTTAACCATTAGGCCAGAGTACGAGTCTAAGACCTTAGCTATTAGGCCAGAGTAAGAGTTAAGACCTTAACCAGTAGGCCAGAGTAAGAGTTAAGACCTTAACCATTAGGCCAGAGTACGAGTCTAAGACCTTAGCTATTAGGACAGAGTAAGAGTTAAGACCTTAACCATAAGGCCAGAGTACGAGTCTAAGACCTTAACCAGTAGGCCAGAGTAAGAGTTAAGACCTTAACCATTAGGCCAGAGTACGAGTCTAAGACCTTAGCTATTAGGCCAGAGTAAGAGTTAAGACCTTAACCAGTAGGCCAGAGAAAGAGTTAAGACTGTAACCAGTAGGCCAGAGTACGTGTCTTAGACCTTAGCTATTAGGCCAGAGTAAGAGTTTAGACCTTACCTATTAGGTCAGAGTACGAGTTAAGACCTTAGCTATTAGGCCAGAGTAAGAGTTAAGACCTTAACCTGTAGGCCAGAGTACGTGTCTAAGACCTTAGCTATTAGGCCAGAGTAAGAGTTTAGACCTTACCTATTAGGTCAGAGTACGAGTTAAGACATTAACCTGTAGGCCAGAGTAAGAGTTAAGACCTTAACCAGTAGGCCAGAGTAAGAGTTAAGACCTTAGCTATTAGGCCAGAGTAAGAGTTAAGACTTTAACCATTAGGCCATAGTACGAGTCTAAGACCTTAGCTATTAGGCCAGAGTAAGAGTTAAGACCTTAGCTATTAGGCCAGAGTAAGAGTTAAGACCTTAACCAGTAGGCCAGAGTAAGAGTTAAGACCTTAGCTATTAGGCCATAGTAAGAGTTAAGACCTTAACCATTAGGCCAGAGTACGAGTCTAAGACCTTAGCTATTAGGCCAGAGTAAGAGTTAAGACAATAACCATTAGGCCAGAGTAAGAGTTAAGACCTTAACCAGTAGGCCAGAGTACGAGTCTAGGACCTTAGCTATTAGGCCAGAGTAAGAGTTAAGACCTTAACCAGTAGGCCAGAGTACGAGTCTAAGACCTTAGCTATTAGGCCAGAGTAAGAGTTAAGACCTTAACCTGTAGGCCAGAGTAGGTGTCTAAGACCTTAGCTATTAGGCCAGAGTAAGAGTTTAGACCTTACCTATTAGGTCAGAGTACGAGTTAAGACCTTAACCAGTAGGCCAGAGTAAGAGTTAAGACCTTAACCAGTAGGCCAGAGTAAGAGTTAAGACCTTAGCTATTAGGCCAGAGTAAGAGTTAAGACTTTAACCATTAGGCCATAGTACGAGTCTAAGACCTTAGCTATTAGGCCAGAGTAAGAGTTAAGACCTTAGCTATTAGGCCAGAGTAAGAGTTAAGACCTTAACCAGTAGGCCAGAGTAAGAGTTATGACCATAGCTATTAGGCCAGAGTAAGAGTTAAGACTTTAACCATTAGGCCATAGTACGAGTCTAAGACCTTAGCTATTAGGCCAGAGGAAGAGTTAAGACCTTAACCAGTAGGCCATAGTGCGAGTCTACGACCTTAGCTATTAGGCCAGAGTAAGAGTTAAGACCTTAACCAGTAGGCCAGAGTGAGAGTTAAGACCTTAATCAGTAGGTCAGAGTACGAGTCTAAGACATTAGCTATTAGGCCAGCGTAAGTGTTAAGACCTTAACCAGTAGGACAGAGTAAGAGTTAATACCTTAACCATTAGGCCAGAGTACGAGTCTAAGTCTTAGCTATTAGGCCAGAGTAAGAGTTAAGACCTTAACCATTAGGCCAGAGTACGAGTCTAAGACCTTAGCTATTAGGCCAGAGTAAGAGTTAAGACCTTAACCAGTAGGCCAGAGTAAGAGTTAAGACCTTAACCATTAGGCCAGAGTACGAGTCTAAGACCTTAGCTATTTGGACAGAGTAAGAGTTAAGACCTTAACCATTAGGCCAGAGTACGAGTCTAAGACCTTAACCAGTAGGCCAGAGTAAGAGTTAAGACCTTAACCATTAGGCCAGAGTACGAGTCTAAGACCTTAGCTATTAGGCCAGAGTAAGAGTTAAGACCTTAACCAGTAGGCCAGAGAAAGAGTTAAGACTGCAACCAGTAGGCCAGAGTACAAGTCTAAGACCTTAGCTATTAGGCCAGAGTAAGAGTTAAGACCTTAACCTGTAGGCCAGAGTACGTGTCTTAGACCTTAGCTATTAGGCCAGAGTAAGAGTTTAGACCTTACCTATTAGGTCAGAGTACGAGTTAAGACCTTAGCTATTAGGCCAGAGTAAGAGTTAAGACCTTAACCTGTAGGCCAGAGTACGTGTCTAAGACCTTAGCTATTAGGCCAGAGTAAGAGTTTAGACCTTACCTATTAGTTCAGAGTACGAGTTAAGACATTAACCTGTAGGCCAGAGTAAGAGTTAAGACCTTAACCAGTAGGCCAGAGTAAGAGTTAAGACCTTAGCTATTAGGCCAGAGTAAGAGTTAAGACTTTAAACATTAGGCCATAGTACGAGTCTAAGACCTTAGCTATTAGGCCAGAGTAAGAGTTAAGACCTTAGCTATTAGGCCAGAGTAAGAGTTAAGACCTTAACCAGTAGGCCAGAGTAAGAGTTAAGACCTTAGCTATTAGGCCATAGTAAGAGTTAAGACCTTAACCATTAGGACAGAGTACGAGTCTAAGACCTTAGCTATTAGGCCAGAGTAAGAGTTAAGACAATAACCATTAGGCCAGAGTAAGAGTTAAGACCTTAACCAGTAGGCCAGAGTACGAGTCTAAGACCTTAGCTATTAGGCCAGAGTAAGAGTTAAGACCTTAACCAGTAGGCCAGAGTACGAGTCTAAGACCTTAGCTATTAGGCCAGAGTAAGAGTTAAGACCTTAACCTGTAGGCCAGAGTACGTGTCTAAGACCTTAGCTATTAGGCCAGAGTAAGAGTTTAGACCTTACCTATTAGGTCAGAGTACGAGTTAAGACCTTAAACAGTAGGCCAGAGTAAGAGTTAAGACCTTAACCAGTAGGCCAGAGTAAGAGTTAAGACCTTAGCTATTAGGCCAGAGTAAGAGTTAAGACTTTAACCATTAGGCCATAGTACGAGTCTAAGACCTTAGCTATTAGGCCAGAGTAAGAGTTAAGACCTTAGCTATTAGGCCAGAGTAAGAGTTAAGACCTTAACCAGTAGGCCAGAGTAAGAGTTAAGACCTTAGCTATTAGGCCAGAGTAAGAGTTAAGACTTTAACCATTAGGCCATAGTACGAGTCTAAGACCTTAGCTATTAGGCCAGAGGAAGAGTTAAGACCTTAACCAGTAGGCCATAGTGCGAGTCTAAGACCTTAGCTATTAGGCCAGAGTAAGAGTTAAGACCTTAACCAGTAGGCCAGAGTAAGAGTTAAGACCTTAATTAGTAGGTCAGAGTACGAGTCTAAGACATTAGCTATTAGGCCAGCGTAAGTGTTAAGACCTTAACCAGTAGGACAGAGTAAGAGTTAATACCTTAACCATTAGGCCAGAGTACGAGTCTAAGTCTTAGCTATTAGGCCAGAGTAAGAGTTAAGACCTTAACCATTAGGCCAGAGTACGAGTCTAAGACCTTAGCTATTAGGCCAGAGTAAGAGTTAAGACCTTAACCAGTAGGCCAGAGTAAGAGTTAAGACCTTAACCATTAGGCCAGAGTACGAGTCTAAGACCTTAGCTATTAGGACAGAGTAAGAGTTAAGACCTTAACCATTAGGCCAGAGTACGAGTCTAAGACCTTAACCAGTAGGCCAGAGTAAGAGTTAAGACCTTAACCATTAGGCCAGAGTACGAGTCTAAGACCTTAGCTATTAGGCCAGAGTAAGAGTTAAGACCTTAACCAGTAGGCCAGAGAAAGAGTTAAGACTGTAACCAGTAGGCCAGAGTACGAGTCTAAGACGTTAGCTATTAGGCCAGAGTAAGAGTTAAGACCTTAGCTATTAGGCCAGAGTAAGCGTTAAAACCTTAACCATTAGGCCAGAGAACAAGTCTAAGACCTTAGCTATTAGGCCAGAGTAAGAGTTAAGACCTTAGCTATTAGGCCAGATTAAGAGTCTAAGACCTTAGCTATTAGGCCAGAGTAAGAGTTAAGACATTAGCTATTAGGCCAGAGTAAGAGTTAAGACCTTAACCAGTAGGCCAGAGTAAGAGTTAAGACATTAACCAGTAGGCCAGAGTAAGAGTTAAGACCTTAACCAGTAGGCCAAAGTAAGAGTTAAGACCTTAGCTATTAGGCCAGAGTAAGAGTTAAGACCTTAACCATTAGGCCATAGTACGAGTCTAAGACCTTAGCTATTAGGCCAGAGTAAGAGTTAAGACCTTAGCTATTAGGCCAGAGTAAGAGTTAAGACCTTAACCATTAGGCCAGAATACGAGTCTAAGACCTTAGCTATTAGGCCAGAGTAAGAGTTAAGACCTTAGCTTTTAGGCCAGAGGAAGAGTTAAGACCTTAACCTGTAGGCCAGAGTACGTGTCTAAGACCTTAGCTATTAGGCCAGAGTAAGAGTTTAGACCTTACCTACTAGGTCAGAGTACGAGTTAAGACATTAACCTGTAGGCCAGAGTAAGAGTTAAGACCTTAACCAGTAGGCCAGAGTAAGAGTTAAGACCTTAGCTATTAGGCCAGAGTAAGAGTTAAGACTTTAACCATTAGGCCATAGTACGAGTCTAAGACCTTAGCTATTAGGCCAGAGTAAGAGTTAAGACCTCAGCTATTAGGCCAGAGTAAGAGTTAAGACCTTTACCAGTAGGCCAGAGTAAGAGTTAAGACCTTAGCTATTAGGCCATAATAAGAGTTAAGACCTTAACCATTAGGCCAGAGTACGAGTCTAAGACCTTAGCTATTAGGCCAGAGTAAGAGTTAAGACAATAACCAGTAGGCCAGAGTAAGAGTTAAGACCTTAACCAGTAGGCCAGAGTATGAGTCTAAGACCTTAGCTATTAGGCCAGAGTAAGAGTTAAGACCTTAACCAGTAGGCCAGAGTACGAGTCTAAGACCTTAACTATTAGGCCAGAGTAAGAGTTAAGACCTTAACCTGTAGGCCAGAGTACGTGTCTAAGACCTTAGCTATTAGGCCAGAGTAAGAGTTTAGACCTTACCTATTAGGTCAGAGTATGAGTTAAGACCTTAACCAGTAGGCCAGAGTAAGAGTTAAGACCTTAACCAGTAGGCCAGAGTAAGAGTTAAGACCTTAGCTATTAGGCCAGAGTAAGAGTTAAGACTTTAACCATTAGGCCATAGTACGAGTCTAAGACCTTAGCTATTAGGCCAGAGTAAGAGTTAAGACCTTAGCTATTAGGCCAGAGTATGATTTAAGACCTTAACCAGTAGGCCAGAGTAAGAGTTAAGACCTTAACCAGTAGGCCAGAGTAAGAGTTAAGACCTTAGCTATTAGGCCAGAGTAAGAGTTAAGACTTTAACCATCAGGCCATAGTACGAGTCTAAGACCTTAGCTATTAGGCCAGAGGAAGAGTTAAGACCTTAACCAGTAGGCCAGAGTAAGAGTTAAGACCTTAATCAGTAGGTCAGAGTACGAGTCTAAGACATTAGCTATTAGGCCAGCGTAAGTGTTAAGACCTTAACCAGTAGGCCAGAGTAAGAGTTAATACCTTAACCATTAGGCCAGAGTATGAGTCTAAGACCTTAGCTATTGGGCCAGAGTAAGAGTTTTAGCTATTACGCCAGAGTAAGAGTTAAGACCTTAACCATTAGGCCAGAGTACGAGTCTAGGACCTTAGCTATTTGGCCAGAGTAAGAGTTAAGACCTTAGCTATTAGGCCAGAGTAAGAGTTAAGACTTTAACCATCAGGCCATAGTACGAGTCTAAGACCTTAGCTATTAGGCCAGAGGAAGAGTTAAGACCTTAACCAGTAGGCCAGAGTAAGAGTTAAGACCTTAATCAGTAGGTCAGAGTACGAGTCTAAGACATTAGCTATTAGGCCAGCGTAAGTGTTAAGACCTTAACCAGTAGGCCAGAGTAAGAGTTAATACCTTAACCATTAGGCCAGAGTATGAGTCTAAGACCTTAGCTATTGGGCCAGAGTAAGAGTTTTAGCTATTACGCCAGAGTAAGAGTTAAGACCTTAACCATTAGGCCAGAGTACGAGTCTAGGACCTTAGCTATTTGGCCAGAGTAAGAGTTAAGACCTTAGCTATTAGGCCAGAGTAAGAGTTAATACCTTAACCATTAGGCCAGAGTACGAGTCTAAGCCTTAGCTATTAGGCCAGAGTAAGAGTTAAGACCTTAACCATTAGGCCAGAGTACGAGTCTAAGACCTTAGCTATTAGGCCAGAGTAAGAGTTAAGACCTTAACCAGTAGGCCAGAGTAAGAGTTAAGACCTTAACCATTAGGCCAGAGTACGAGTCTAAGACCTTAGCTATTAGGCCAGAGTAAGAGTTAAGACCTTAACCATTAGGCCAGAGTACGAGTCTAAGACCTTAACCAGTAGGCCAGAGTAAGAGTTAAGACCTTAACCATTAGGCCAGAGTATGAGTCTAAGACCTTAGCTATTAGGCCAGAGTAAGAGTTAAGACCTTAACCAGTAGGCCAGAGAAAGAGTTAAGACTGTAACCAGTAGGCCAGAGTACGAGTCTAAGACGTTAGCTATTAGGCCAGAGTAAGAGTTAAGACCTTAGCTATTAGGCCAGAGTAAGAGTTAAAACCTTAACCATTAGGCCAGAGAACGAGTCTAAGACCTTAGCTATTAGGCCAGAGTAAGAGTTAAGACCTTAGCTATTAGGCCAGAGTAAGAGTTAAGACCTTAACCAGTAGGCCAGAGTAAGAGTTAAGACCTTAACCATTAGGCCAGAATAAGAGTCTAAGACCTTAGCTATTAGGCCAGAGTAAGAGTTAAGACATTAGCTATTAGGCCAGAGTAAGAGTTAAGACCTTAACCAGTAGGCCAGAGTAAGAGTTAAGACATTAACCAGTAGGCCAGAGTAAGAGTTAAGACCTTAACCTGTAGGCCAGAGTACAAGTCTAAGACCTTAGCTATTAGGCCAGAGTAAGAGTTAAGACCATAACCTGTAGGCCAGAGTACGTGTCTTAGACCTTAGCTATTAGGCCAGAGTAAGAGTTTAGACCTTACCTATTAGGTCAGAGTACGAGTTAAGACCTTAGCTATTAGGCCAGAGTAAGAGTTAAGACCTTAACCTGTAGGCCAGAGTACGTGTCTAAGACCTTAGCTATTAGGCCAGAGTAAGAGTTTAGACCTTACCTATTAGGTCAGAGTACGAGTTAAGACATTAACCTGTAGGCCAGAGTAAGAGTTAAGACCTTAACCAGTAGGCCAGAGTAAGAGTTAAGACCTTAGCTATTAGGCCAGAGTAAGAGTTAAGACTTTAACCATTAGGCCATAGCACGAGTCTAAGACCTTAGCTATTAGGCCAGAGTAAGAGTTAAGACCTTAGCTATTAGGCCAGAGTAAGAGTTAAGACCTTTACCAGTAGGCCAGAGTAAGAGTTAAGACCTTAGCTATTAGGCCATAGTAAGAGTTAAGACCTTAACCATTAGGCCAGAGTACGAGTCTAAGACCTTAGCTATTAGGCCAGAGTAAGAGTTAAGACAATAACCAGTAGGCCATAGTAAGAGTTAAGACCTTAACCAGTAGGCCAGAGTAGGAGTCTAAGACCTTAGCTATTAGGCCAGAGTAAGAGTTAAGACATTAACCAGTAGGCCAGGGTACGAGTCTAAGACCTTAGCTATTAGCCCAGAGTAAGAGTTAAGACCTTAACCTGTAGGCCAGAGTACGTGTCTAAGACCTTAGCTATTAGGCCAGAGTAAGAGTTTAGACCTTACCTATTAGGTCAGAGTACGAGTTAAGACCTTAACCAGTAGGCCAGAGTAAGAGTTAAGACCTTAACCAGTAGGCCAGAGTAAGAGTTAAGACCTTAGCTATTAGGCCAGAGTAAGAGTTAAGACTTTAACCATTAGGCCATAGTACGAGTCTAAGACCTTAGCTATTAGGCCAGAGTAAGAGTTAAGACCTTAGCTATTAGGCCAGAGTAAGAGTTAAGACCTTAATCAGTAGGCCAGAGTAAGAGTTAAGACCTTAACCAGTAGGCCAGAGTAAGAGTTAAGACCTTAGCTATTAGGCCAGAGTAAGAGTTAAGACTTTAACCATTAGGCCATAGTACAAGTCTAAGACCTTAGCTATTAGGCCAGAGGAAGAGTTAAGACCTTAACCAGTAGGCCATAGTTCGAGTCTAAGACCTTAGCTATTAGGCCAGAGTAAGAGTTAAGACCTTAACCAGTAGGCCAGAGTAAGAGTTAAAACCTTAATCAGTAGGTCAGAGTACGAGTCTAAGACATTAGCTATTAGGCCAGCGTAAGTGTTAAGACCTTAACCAGTAGGCCAGAGTAAGAGTTAATACCTTAACCATTAGGCCAGAGTATGAGTCTAAGACCTTAGCTATTGGGCCAGAGTAAGAGTTTTAGCTATTACGCCAGAGTAAGAGTTAAGACCTTAACCATTAGGCCAGAGTAAGAGTTAAGACCTTAACCATTAGGCCAGAGTACATGTCTAAGACCTTAGCTATTAGGCCAGAGTAAGAGTTAAGACCTTAACCATTAGGCCAGAGTACGAGTCTAAGACCTTAACCAGTAGGCCAGAGTAAGAGTTAAGACCTTAACCATTAGGCCAGAGTATGAGTCTAAGACCTTAGCTATTAGGCCAGAGTAAGAGTTAAGACCTTAACCAGTAGGCCAGAGAAAGAGTTAAGACTGTAACCAGTAGGCCAGAGTACGAGTCTAAGACGTTAGCTATTAGGCCAGAGTAAGAGTTAAGACCTTAGCTATTAGGCCAGAGTAAGAGTTAAAACCTTAACCATTAGGCCAGAGAACGAGTCTAAGACCTTAGCTATTAGGCCAGAGTAAGAGTTAAGACCTTAGCTATTAGGCCAGAGTAAGAGTTAAGACCTTAACCAGTAGGCCAGAGTAAGAGTTAAGACCTTAACCATTAGGCCAGAGTAAGAGTCTAAGACCTTAGCTATTAGGCCAGAGTAAGAGTTAAGACATTAGCTATTAGGCCAGAGTAAGAGTTAAGACCTTAACCAGTAGGCCAGAGTAAGAGTTAAGACATTAACCAGTAGGCCAGAGTAAGAGTTAAGACCTTAACCAGTAGGTCAAAGTAAGAGATAAGACCTTAGCTATTAGGCCAGAGTAAGAGTTAAGACCTTAACCATTAGGCCATAGTACGAGTCTAAGACCTTAGCTATTAGGCCAGAGTAAGAGTTAAGACCTTAGCTATTAGGCCAGAGTAAGAGTTAAGACCTTAACCATTAGGCCAGAATACGAGTCTAAGACCTTAGCTATTAGGCCAGAGTAAGAGTTAAGACCTTAGCTTTTAGGCCAGAGGAAGAGTTAAGACCTTAACTAGTAGGCCATAGTGCGAGTCTAAGACCTTAGCTATTAGGCCAGAGTAAGAGTTAAGACCTTAACCAGTAGGCCAGAGTAAGAGTTAGGACCTTAACCAGTAGGCCAGAGTACGAGTCTAAGACCTTAGCTATTAGGCCAGAGTAAGAGTTAAGACCTTAACCATTAGGCCAGAGTACAAGTCTAAGACCTTAACCAGTAGGCCAGAGTAAGAGTTAAGACCTTAACCATTAGGCCAGAGTACGAGTCTAAGACCTTAGCTATTAGGCCAGAGTAAGAGTTAAGACCTTAACAAGTAGGCCAGAGAAAGAGTTAAGACTGTAACCAGTAGGCCAGAGTATGAGTCTAAGACGTTAGCTATTAGGCCAGAGTAAGAGTTAAGACCTTAGCTATTAGGCCAGAGTAAGAGTTAAAACCTTAACCATTAGGCCAGAGTAAGAGTTAAAACCTTAATCAGTAGGTCAGAGTACGAGTCTAAGACATTAGCTATTAGGCCAGCGTAAGTGTTAAGACCTTAACCAGTAGGCCAGAGTAAGAGTTAATACCTTAACCATTAGGCCAGAGTATGAGTCTAAGACCTTAGCTATTGGGCCAGAGTAAGAGTTTTAGCTATTACGCCAGAGTAAGAGTTAAGACCTTAACCATTAGGCCTGAGTAAGAGTTAAGACCTTAACCATTAGGCCAGAGTACATGTCTAAGACCTTAGCTATTAGGCCAGAGTAAGAGTTAAGACCTTAACCATTAGGCCAGAGTACGAGTCTAAGACCTTAACCAGTAGGCCAGAGTAAGAGTTAAGACCTTAACTATTAGGCCAGAGTATGAGTCTAAGACCTTAGCTATTAGGCCAGAGTAAGAGTTAAGACCTTAACCAGTAGGCCAGAGAAAGAGTTAAGACTGTAACCAGTAGGCCAGAGTACGAGTCTAAGACGTTAGCTATTAGGCCAGAGTAAGAGTTAAGACCTTAGCTATTAGGCCAGAGTAAGAGTTAAAACCTAAACCATTAGGCCAGAGAACGAGTCTAAGACCTTAGCTATTAGGCCAGAGTAAGAGTTAAGACCTTAGCTATTAGGCCAGAGTAAGAGTTAAGACCTTAACCAGTAGGCCAGAGTAAGAGTTAAGACCTTAACCATTAGGCCAGAGTAAGAGTCTAAGACCTTAGCTATTAGGCCAGAGTAAGAGTTAAGACATTAGCTATTAGGCCAGAGTAAGAGTTAAGACCTTAACCAGTAGGCCAGAGTAAGAGTTAAGACATTAACCAGTAGGCCAGAGTAAGAGTTAAGACCTTAACCAGTAGGTCAAAGTAAGAGTTAAGACCTTAGCTATTAGGCCAGAGTAAGAGTTAAGACCTTAACCATTAGGCCATAGTACGAGTCTAAGACCTTAGCTATTAGGCCAGAGTAAGAGTTAAGACCTTAGCTATTAGGCCAGAGTAAGAGTTAAGACCTTAACCTTTAGGCCAGAATACGAGTCTAAGACCTTAGCTATTAGGCCAGAGTAAGAGTTAAGACCTTAGCTTTTAGGCCAGAGGAAGAGTTAAGACCTTAACTAGTAGGCCATAGTGCGAGTCTAAGACCTTAGCTATTAGGCCAGAGTAAGAGTTAAGACCTTAACCAGTAGGCCAGAGTAAGAGTTAGGACCTTAACCAGTAGGCCAGAGTACGAGTCTAAGACCTTAGCTATTAGGCCAGAGTAAGAGTTAAGACCTTAACCATTAGGCCAGAGTACAAGTCTAAGACCTTAACCAGTAGGCCAGAGTAAGAGTTAAGACCTTAACCATTAGGCCAGAGTACGAGTCTAAGACCTTAGCTATTAGGCCAGAGTAAGAGTTAAGACCTTAACAAGTAGGCCAGAGAAAGAGTTAAGACTGTAACCAGTAGGCCAGAGTATGAGTCTAAGACGTTAGCTATTAGGCCAGAGTAAGAGTTAAGACCTTAGCTATTAGGCCAGAGTAAGAGTTAAAACCTTAACCATTAGGCCAGAGAACGAGTCTAAGACCTTAGCTATTAGGCCAGAGTAAGAGTTAAGACCTTAGCTATTAGGCCAGAGTAAGAGTTAAGACCTTAACCAGTAGGCCAGAGTAAGAGTGAAGACCTTAACCATTAGGTCAGAGTAAGAGTCTAAGACCTTAGCTATTAGGCCAGAGTAAAAGTTAAGACCTTAGCTATTAGGCCAGAGTAAGAGTTAAGACCTTAACCAGTAGGCCAGAGTAAGAGTTAAGACCTTAACCAGTAGGCCAGAGTAAGAGTTAAGACCTTAGCTATTAGGCCAGAGTAAGAGTTAAGACTTTAACCATTAGGCCATAGTACGAATCTAAGACCTTAGCTATTAGGCCAGAGGAAGAGTTAAGACCTTAACCAGTAGGCCATAGTGCGAGTCTAAGACCTTAGCTATTAGGCCAGAGTAAGAGTTAAGACCTTAACCAGTAGGCCAGAGTAAGAGTTAAGACCTTAATCAGTAGGTCAGAGTACGAGTCTAAGACATTAGCTATTAGGCCAGTGTAAGTGTTAAGACCTTAACCAGTAGGACAGAGTAAGAGTTAATACCTTAACCATTAGGCCAGAGTACGAGTCTAAGTCTTAGCTATTAGGCCAGAGTAAGAGTTAAGACCTTAACCATTAGGCCAGAGTACGAGTCTAAGACCTTAGCTATTAGGCCAGAGTAAGAGTTAAGACCTTAACCAGTAGGCCAGAGTAAGAGTTAAGACCTTAACCATTAGGCCAGAGTACGAGTCTAAGACCTTAGCTATTAGGCCAGAGTAAGAGTTAAGACCTTAGCTATTAGGCCAGAGTAAAAGTTAAGATCTTAGCTATTAGCCCAGAGTAAGAGTTAAGACCTTATCCATTAGGCCAGAATACGAGTCTAAGACCTTAGCTATTAGGCCAGAGTAAGAGTTAAGACCTTAGCTTTTAGGCCAGAGGAAGAGTTAAGACCTTAACCAGTAGGCCATAGTGCGAGTCTAAGACCTTAGCTATTAGGCCAGAGTAAGAGTTAAGACCTTAACCAGTAGGCCAGAGTAAGAGTTAGGACCTTAACCAGTAGGCCAGAGTACGAGTCTAAGACCTTAGCTATTAGGCCAGAGTAAGAGTTAAGACCTTAACCATTAGGCCAGAGTACGAGTCTAAGACCTTAGCTATTAGGCCAGAGTAAGAGTTAAGACCTTAACCAGTAGGCCAGAGTAAGAGTTAAGACCTTAACCAGTAGGCCAGAGTACGAGTCTAAGACCTTAACCATTAGGTCAGAGGAAGAGTTAAGACCTTAACCATTAGGCAAGAGTAAGAGTTAAGACCTTAACAGATTAGGCCAGAGTAAGAGTCTAAGACCTTAACCATTAGGCCAGAGTAAGAGTCAAGACCTTAACCATTAGGCGAGAGTAAGAGTCTAAGACCTTAACCATTAGGCCAGAGTAAGAGTCAAGACCTTAACCATTAGGCCAGAGTAAGAGTTAAGACCTTAACCATTAGGCCGGAGTAAGGGTCTAGATCTTACCATTAGGCCAGAGTAAGAGTTAAGACCTTAACCATTAGGCCAGAGTAAGAGTCTAAGACCTTAACCATTAGGTAAGAGTAAGAGTTAAGACCTTAACCATTAGGCCAGAGTAAGAGTCTAAGACCTTAACCATTAGACCAGAGTAAGAGTCTAAGACATTAACCATTAGGCCAGAGTAAGAGTCAATACCTTAACCATTAGGCCAGAGTAGGAGTCTAGACCTTAACCATTAGGCCAGAGTAAGAATCTAAGACCTTAACCATTAGGCTAGAGTAAGAGTCTAAGACCTTAACCATTAGGCAAGAGTAAGAGTTAAGATCTTAACCATTAGGCCAGAGTAAGAGTCTAAGACATTAACCATTAGGCCAGAGTAAGAGTCAATACCTTAACCATTAGGCCAGAGTAAGAGTCTAAGACCTTAACCATTAGGCCAGAGTAAGAGTCTAAGACATTAACCATTAGGCCAGAGTAAGAGTCAAAACCTTAACCATTAGGCCAGAGTAAGAGTCTAGACCTTAACCATTAGGCCAGAGTTAGAGTCTAAGACCTTAGCCATTAGGCCAGAGTTAGAGTCAAAGACCTTAACCATTAGGCTAGAGTAAGTGTCTAAGACCTTAACTATTAGGCAAGAGTAAGAGTTAAGACCTTAACCAGTAGGCCATAGTGCGAGTCTAAGACCTTAGCTATTAGGCCAGAGTAAGAGTTAAGACCTTAACCAGTAGGCCAGAGTAAGAGTTAAGACCTTAATCAGTAGGCCAGAGTACGAGTCTAAGACCTTAGCTATTAGGCCAGAGTAAGAGTTAAGACCTTAACCAGTAGGCCAGAGTAAGAGTTGAGACCTTAACCAGTAGGTCAGAGTACGAGTCTAAGACATTAGCTATTAGGCCAGAGTAAGTGTTAAGACCTTGACCAGTAGGCCAGAGTAAGAGTTAATACCTTAACCATTAGGCCAGAGTACGAGTCTAAGACCTTAGCTATTGGGCCAGAGTAAGAGTCTTAGCTATTAGGCCAGAGTAAGAGTTAAGACCTTAGCTATTAGGCCAGAGTAAGAGTTAAGATCTTAACCATTAGGCCAGAGTACGAGTCTAAGCCTTAGCTATTAGGCCAGAGTAAGAGTTAAGACCTTAACCATTAGGCCAGAGTACGAGTCTAAGACCTTAGCTATTAGGCCAGAGTAAGAGATAAGACCTTAACCAGTAGGCCAGAGTAAGAGTTAAGACCTTAACCATTAGGCCAGAGTACGAGTCTAAGACCTTAGCTATTAGGCCAGAGTAAGAGTTAAGACCTTAACCAGTAGGCCAGAGTAAGAGTTAAGACTTTAACCAGTAGGCCAGAGTACGAGTCTAAGACGTTAGCTATTAGGCCAGAGTAAGATTTAAGACCTTAGCTATTAGGCCAGAGTAAGAGTTAAAACCTTAACCATTAGGTTAGAGAACGAGTCTAAGACCTTAGCTATTAGGCCAGAGTAAGAGTTAAGGCCTTAGCTATTAGGCCAGAGTAAGAGTTAAGACCTTAACCAGTAGGCCAGAGTAAGAGTTAAGACCTTAACCAGCAGGCCAGAGTAAGAGTTAAAACCTTAGCTATTAGGCCAGAGTAAGAGTTAAGACTTTAACCATTAGGCCATAGTACGAGTCTAAGACCTTAGCTATTAGGCCAGAGTAAGAGTTAAGACCTTAGCTATTAGGCCAGAGTAAGAGTTAAGATCTTAGCTATTAGCAGAGAGTAAGAGTTAAGACCTTAACCATTAGGCCAGAATACGAGTCTAAGACCTTAGGTATTAGGCCAGAGTAAGAGTTAAGACCTTAGCTATTAGGCCAGAGTAAGAGTTAAGACCTTAGCTATTAGGCCAGAGTAAGAGTTAAGACCTTAACCATTAGGCCAGAGTATGAGTCTAAGACCTTAGCTATTAGCCCAGAGGAAGAGTTAAGATATTAACCAGTAGGCCATAGTCCGAGTCTAAGACCTTAGCTATTAGGCCAAAGTAAGAGTTAAGACCTTAGCTATTAGGCCAGAGTAAGAGTTAAAACCTTAGCTATTAGGCCAGAGTAAGAGTTAAGACCTTAACCATTAGGCCAGAGTACGAGTCTAAGACCTTAGCTATTAGGCCAGAGGAAGAGTTAAGACCTTAACCAGTAGGCCATAGTGCGAGTCTAAGACCTTAGCTATTAGGCCAAAGTAAGAGTTAAGACCTTAACCAGTAGGACAGAGTAAGAGTTAAGACCTTAACCATTAGGCCAGAGTACGAGTCTAAGACCTTAGCTATTAGGCCATAGTACGAGTCTAAGACCTTAGCTATTAGGCCAGAGTAAGAGTTAAGACCTTAACTAGTAGGCCAGAGTAAAAGTTAAGACCTTAACCATTAGGCCAGAGTACAAATCTATGACCTTAGCTATTAGGCCATAGTACGAGTCTAAGACCTTAGCTATTAGGCCAGAGTAAGAGTTAAGACCTTAACCAGTAGGCCAGAGTAAGAGTTAAGACCTTAACCTGTAGGCCATAGTACGAGTCTAAGACCTTACCTATTAGGTCAGAGTACGAGTTAAGACATTAACCTGTAGGCCAGAGTAAGAGTTAAGACCTTAGCTACTAGGCCAGAGTAAGAGTTAAACCCTTAACCATTAGGTTAGAGAACGAGTCTAAGACCTTAGCTGTTAGGCCAGAGTAAGAGTTAAGACCTTAGCTATTAGGCCAGAGTAAGAGTTAAAACCTTAACCGTTAGGTTAGAGAACGAGTCTAAGACCTTAGCTATTAGGCCAGAGTAAGAGTTAAGACCTTAGCTATTAGGCCAGAGTAAGAGTTAAGACCTTAACCAGTAGGCCAGAGTAAGAGTTAAGACCTTAACCAGTAGGCCAGAGTAAGAGTTAAGACCTTAACCAGTAGGCCTGAGTAAGAGTTAAGACCTTAGCTATTAGGCCAGAGTAAGAGTTAAGACTTTAACCATTAGGCCATAGTACGAGTCTAAGACCTTAGCTATTAGGCCAGAGTAAGAGTTAAGACCTTAGCTATTAGGCTAGAGTAAGAGTTAAGATCTTAGCTATTAGCAGAGAGTAAGAGTTAAGACCTTAACCATTAGGCCAGAATACGAGTCTAAGACCTTAGGTATTAGGCCAGAGTAAGAGTTAAGACCTTAGCTATTAGGCCAGAGTAAGAGTTAAGACCTTAGCTATTAGGCCAGAGTAAGAGTTAAGACCTTAACCATTAGGCCAGAGTATGAGTCTAAGACTTTAGCTATTAGGCCAGAGGAAGAGTTAAGACCTTAACCAGTAGGCCATAGTCCGAGTCTAAGACCTTAGCTATTAGGCCAAAGTAAGAGTTAAGACCTTAGCTATTAGGCCAGAGTAAGAGTTAAGACCTTAGCTATTAGGCCAGAGTAAGAGTTAAGACCTTAACCATTAGGCCAGAGTACGAGTCTAAGACCTTAGCTATTAGGCCAGAGGAAGAGTTAAGACCTTAACCAGTAGGCCATAGTGCGAGTCTAAGACCTTAGCTATTAGGCCAGAGTAAGAGTTAAGACCTTAACCAGTAGGACAGAGTAAGAGTTAAGACCTTAACCATTAGGCTAGAGTACGAGTCTAAGACCTTAGCTATTAGGCCATAGTACGAGTCTAAGACCTTAGCTATTAGGCCAGAGTAAGAGTTAAGACCTTAACCAGTAGGCCAGAGTAAGAGTTAAGACCTTAACCATTAGGCCAGAGTACGAGTCTAAGACCTTAGCTATTAGGCCATAGTACGAGTCTAAGACCTTAGCTATTAGGCTAGAGTAAGAGTTAAGACCTTAACCAGTAGGCCAGAGTAAGAGTTAAGACCTTAACCTGTAGGCCATAGTACGAGTCTAAGACCTTACCTATTAGGTCAGAGTACGAGTTAAGACATTAACTTGTAGGCCAGAGTAAGAGTTAAGACCTTAGCTACTAGGCCAGAGTAAGAGTTCAGAACTTAACCTGTAGGCCATAGTACGAGTCTAAGACCTTAGCTATTAGGCCAGTGTAAGAGTTAAGACAATAACCAGCAGGCCAGAGTAAGAGTTAAGACCTTAACCAGTAGGCCAGAGTACGAGTCTAAGACCTTAGCTATTAGGCCAGAGTAAGAGTTAAGACCTTAACCAGTAGGCCAGAGTACGAGTCTAAGACCTTAGCTATTAGGCCAGAGTAAGAGTTAAGACCTTAACCTGTAGGCCAGAGTATGAGTCTAAGACCTCAGCTATTAGTCTAGAGGAAGAGTTAAGACCTTAACCAGTAGGCCATAGTGTGAGTCTAAGACCTTAGCTATTAGGCCAGAGTAAGAGTTAAGACCTTAACCAGTAGGCCAGAGTAAGAGTTAAGACCTTAATCAGTAGGTCAGAGTACGAGTCTAAGACATTAGCTATTAGGCCAGCGTAAGTGTTAAGACCTTAACCAGTAGGCCAGAGTAAGAGTTAATACCTTAACCATTAGGCCAGAGTACGAGTCTAAGACCTTAGCTATTGGGCCAGAGTAAGAGTTTTAGCTAATACACCAGAGTAAGAGTTAAGACCTTAACCATTAGGCCAGAGTACAAGTCTAGGACCTTAGCTATTAGGCCAGAGTAAGAGTTAAGACCTTAGCTATTAGGCCAGAGTAAGAGTTAATACCTTAACCATTAGGCCAGAGTACGAGTCTAAGCCTTAGATATTAGGTCAGAGTAAGAGTTAAGACCTTAACCATTAGGCCAGAGTACGAGTCTAAGACCTTAGCTATTAGGCCAGAGTGAGAGTCTTAGCTATTAGGCCAGAGGAAGAGTTAAGACCTTAATCAGTAGGCCATAGTGCGAGTCTAAGACCTTAGCTATTAGGCCAGAGTAAGAGTTAAGACCTTAACCAGTAGGCCAGAGTAAGAGTTAAGACCTTATCCATTAGGCCAGAGTACGAGTGTAAGACCTTAGCTATTAGGGCAGAGTACGAGTCTAAGACCTTAGCTATTAGGCCAGAGTAAGAGTTAAGACCTTAACCAGTAGGCCAGAGTACGAGTCTATGACCTTAGCTATTAGGCAATAGTACGAGTCTAAGACCTTAGCTATTAGGCCAGAGTAAGAGTTAAGACCTTAACCAGTAGGCCAGAGTACGAGTTAAGACCTTAACCATTAGGCCAGAGTACGAGTCTAAGACCTTAGCTATTAGGCCATAGTACGAGTCTAAGACCTTAGCTATTAGGCCAGAGTAAGAGTTAAGACCTTAGCTATTAGGCCAGAGTAAGAGTTAAGACCTTAACCAGTAGGCCAGAGTACTAGCCTAAGACCTTAGCTATTAGGCCAGAGTAAGAGTTAAGACCTTAACCATTAGGCCAGAGTACGAGTCTAAGCCATTAGCTATTAGGCCAGAGTAAGAGTTAAGACCTTAGCTATTAGGCCAGACTAAGAGTTAAGACCTTAACCAGTAGGCCAGAGTAAGAGTTAAGACCTTAACCAGTAGGCCAGAGTACGAGTCTAAGACCTTAGCTCTTAGGCCAGAGTAAGAGTTAAGACCTTAACCAGTAGGCCAGAGTACGAGTCTAAGACCTTTGCATTTTAGGCAAGAGTAAGAGTTAAGACCTTAACCTGTAGGCCAGAGTACAAGTCTAAGACCTTAGCTATTAGGCCAGAGTAAGAGTTAAGACCTAAGCTATTAGGCCAGAGTAAAAGTTAAGACCTTAGCTATTAGGCCAGAGTAAGAGTTAAGACCTTAACCATTAGGCCAGAGTATGAGTCTAAGACCTTAGCTATTGGGCCAGAGGAAGAGTTAAGACCTTAACCAGTAGGCCATAGTGCGAATCTAAGACCTTAGCTATTAGGCCAGAGTAAGAGTTAAGACCTTAGCTATTAGGCCAGAGTAAGAGTTAAGACCTTAACCAGTAGGCCAGAGTAAGAGTTAAGACCTTAACCTGTAGGCCAGAGTACGAGTCTAAGACCTTAGCTATTAGGCCAGAGTAAGAGTTAAGACCTTAACCTGTAGGCCAGAGTACGTGTCTAAGACCTTAGCTATTAGGCCAGAGTAAGAGTTTAGACCTTACCTATTAGGTCAGAGTACGAGTTAAGACCTTAGCTATTAGGCCAGAGTAAGAGTTAAGACCTTAACCTGTAGGCCAGAGTACGTGTCTAAGACCTTAGCTATTAGGCCAGAGTAAGAGTTTAGACCTTACCTATTAGGTCAGAGTACGAGTTAAGACATTAACCTGTAGGCCAGAGTAAGAGTTAAGACCTTAACCAGTAGGCCAGAGTAAGAGTTAAGACCTTAGCTATTAGGCCAGAGTAAGAGTTAAGACTTTAACCATTAGGCCATAGTACGAGTCTAAGACCTTAGCTATTAGACCAGAGTAAGAGTTAAGACCTTAACCAGTAGGCCAGAGTAAGAGTTAAGACCTTAGCTATTAGGCCATAGTAAGAGTTAAGACCTTAACCATTAGGCCAGAGTACGAGTCCAAGACCTTAGCTATTAGGCCAGAGTAAGAGTTAAGACAATAACCAGTAGGCCAGAGTAAGAGTTAAGACCTTAACCAGTAGGCCAGAGTACGAGTCTAAGACATTAGCTATTAGGCCATAGTAAGAGTTAAGACCTTAACCAGTAGGCCAGAGTACGAGTCTAAGACCTTAGCTATTAGGCCAGAGTAAGAGTTAAGACCTTAACCTGTAGGCCAGAGTACGTGTCTAAGACCTTAGCTATTAGGCCAGAGTAAGAGTTTAGACCTTACCTATTAGGTCAGAGTACGAGTTAAGACCTTAACCAGTAGGCCAGAGTAAGAGTTAAGACCTTAACCAGTAGGCCAGAGTAAGAGTTAAGACCTTAGCTATTAGGCCAGAGTAAGAGTTAAGACTTTAACCATTAGGCCATAGTACGAGTCTAAGACCTTAGCTATTAGGCCAGAGTAAGAGTTAAGACCTTAGCTATTAGGCCAGAGTAAGAGTTAAGACCTTAACCAGTAGGCCAGAGTAAGAGTTAAGACCTTAACCAGTAGGCCAGAGTAAGAGTTAAGACCTTAGCTATTAGGCCAGAGTAAGTGTTAAGACTTTAACCATTAGGCCATAGTAAGAGTCTAAGACCTTAGCTATTAGGCCAGAGGAAGAGTTAAGACCTTATCCAGTAGGCCATAGTGCGAGTCTAATACCTTAGCTATTAGGCCAGAGTAAGAGTTAAGACCTTAACCAGTAGGCCAGAGAATGAGTTAAGACCTTAATCAGTAGGTCAGAGTACGAGTCTAAGACATTAGCTATTAGGCCAGCGTAAGTGTTAAGACCTTAACCAGTAGGCCAGAGTAAGAGTTAATACCTTAACCATTAGGCCAGAGTACGAGTCTAAGACCTTAGCTATTGGGCCAGAGTAAGAGTTTTAGCTATTACGCCAGAGTAAGAGTTAAGACCTTAACCATTAGGCCAGAGTACGAGTCTAAGACCTTAGCTATTAGGCCAGAGTAAGAGTTAAGACCTTAGCTATTAGGCCAGAGTAAGAGTTAATACCTTAACCATTAGGCCAGAGTACGAGTCTAAGCCTTAGCTATTAGGCCAGAGTAAGAGTTAAGACCTTAACCATTAGGCCAGAGTACGAGTCTAAGACCTTAGCTATTAGGCCAGAGTAAGAGTTAAGACCTTAACCAGTAGGCCAGAGTAAGAGTTAAGACCTTAACCAGTAGGTCAGAGTACGTGTCTAAGACATCAGCTATTAGGCCAGAGTAAGTGTTAAGACCTTAACCAGTAGGCCAGAGTAAAAGTTAATACCTTAACCATTAGGCCAGAGTACGAGTCTAAGAC
Organism: Triturus cristatus; assembly: GCF_964204655.1. NCBI lineage: Eukaryota > Metazoa > Chordata > Amphibia > Caudata > Salamandridae > Triturus > Triturus cristatus. The sequence continues at coordinate 1,312,751,200 of NC_140590.1, forward strand.
CTTAGCTATTGGGCCAGCGTAAGAGTTAAGACCTTAGCTATTAGGCCAGAGTACGAGTCTAAGACCTTAGCTATTAGGCCAGAGTAAGAGTTAAGACCTTAACCATTAGGCAAGAGTACGAGTCTAAGACCTTAGCTATGAGGCCAGAGTAAGAGTTAAGACCTTAGCTATTAGGCCAGAGTAAGAGTTAAGACCTTAACCATTAGGCCAGAGTACGAGTCTAAGCCTTAGCTATTTGGCCAGAGTAAGAGTTAAGACCTCAACCATTAGGCCAGAGTACGAGTCTAAAACCTTAGCTATTAGGCCAGAGTAGGAGTTAAGACCTTAACCAGTAGGCCAGAGTAAGAGTTAAGACCTTAACCATTAGACCAGAGTACGAGTCTAAGACCTTAGCTATTAGGCCAGAGTAAGAGTTAAGACCTTAACCATTAGGCCAGAGTACGAGTCTAAGACCTTAACCAGTAGGCCAGAGTAAGAGTTAAGACCTTAACCATTTGGCCAGAGTACGAGTCTAAGACCTTAGCTATTAGGCCAGAGTAAGAGTTAAGACCTTAACCAGTAGGCCAGAGTAAGAGTTAAGACTTTAACCAGTAGGCCAGAGTATGAGTCTAAGACGTTAGCTATTAGGCCAGAGTAAGAGTTAAGACCTTAGCTATTAGGCCAGAGAAAGAGTTAAAACCTTAACCATTAGGCCAGAGAATGAGTCTAAGACCTTAGCTATTAGGCCAGAGTAAGAGTTAAGACCTTAGCTATTAGGCCAGAGTAAGAGTTAAGACCTTAACCAGTAGGCCAGAGTAAGAGTTAAGACCTTAACCAGTAGGCCAGAGTAAGAGTTAAGACCTTAACCATTAGGCCAGAGTAAGAGTTAAGACCTTAGCTATTAGGCCAGAGTAAGAGTTAAGACTTTAACCATTAGGCCATAGTACGAGTCTAAGACCTTAGCTATTAGACCAGAGTAAGAGTTAAGACCTTAACCAGTAGGCCAGAGTAAGAGTTAAGACCTTAGCTATGAGGCCATAGTAAGAGTTAAGACCTTAACCATTAGGCCAGAGTACGAGTCTAAGACCTTAGCTATTAGGCCAGAGTAAGAGTTAAGACAATAACCAGTAGGCCAGAGTAAGAGTTAAGACCTTAACCAGTAGGCCAGAGTACGAGTCTAAGACATTAGCTATTAGGCCATAGTAAGAGTTAAGACCTTAACCAGTAGGCCAGAGTACGAGTCTAAGACCTTAGCTATTAGGCCAGAGTAAGAGTTAAGACCTTAACCTGTAGGCCAGAGTACGTGTCTAAGACCTTAGCTATTAGGCCAGAGTAAGAGTTTAGACCTTACCTATTAGGTCAGAGTACGAGTTAAGACCTTAACCAGTAGGCCAGAGTAAGAGTTAAGACCTTAACCAGTAGGCCAGAGTAAGAGTTAAGACCTTAGCTATTAGGCCAGAGTAAGAGTTAAGACTTTAACCATTAGGCCATAGTACGAGTCTAAGACCTTAGCTATTAGGCCAGAGTAAGAGTTAAGACCTTAGCTATTAGGCCAGAGTAAGAGTTAAGACCTTAACCAGTAGGCCAGAGTAATAGTTAAGACCTTAACCAGTAGGCCAGAGTAAGAGTTAAGACCTTAGCTATTAGGCCAGAGTAAGAGTTAAGACTTTAACCATTAGGCCATAGTAAGAGTCTAAGACCTTAGCTATTAGGCCAGAGGAAGAGTTAAGACCTTAACCAGTAGGCCATAGTGCGAGTCTAATACCTTGGCTATTAGGCCAGAGTAAGAGTTAAGACCTTAACCAGTAGGCCAGAGAATGAGTTAAGACCTTAATCAGTAGGTCAGAGTACGAGTCTAAGACATTAGCTATTAGGCCAGCGTAAGTGTTAAGACCTTAACCAGTAGGCCAGAGTAAGAGTTAATACCTTAACCATTAGGCCAGAGTACGAGTCTAAGACCTTAGCTATTGGGCCAGAGTAAGAGTTTTAGCTATTACGCCAGAGTAAGAGTTAAGACCTTAACCATTAGGCCAGAGTACGAGTCTAAGACCTTAGCTATTAGGCCAGAGTAAGAGTTAAGACCTTAGCTATTAGGCCAGAGTAAGAGTTAATACCTTAACCATTAGGCCAGAGTACGAGTCTAAGCCTTAGCTATTAGGCCAGAGTAAGAGTTAAGACCTTAACCATTAGGCCAGAGTAAGAGTTAAGACCTTAACCAGTAGGTCAGAGTACGAGTCTAAGACATCAGCTATTAGGCCAGAGTAAGTGTTAAGACCTTAACCAGTAGGCCAGAGTAAAAGTTAATACCTTAACCATTAGGCCAGAGTACGAGTCTAAGACCTTAGCTATTAGGCCAGCGTAAGAGTTAAGACCTTAGCTATTAGGCCTGAGTACGAGTCTAAGACCTTAGCTATTAGGCCAGAGTAAGAGTTAAGACCTTAACCATTAGGCAAGAGTACGAGTCTAAGACCTTAGCTATGAGGCCAGAGTAAGAGTTAAGACCTTAGCTATTAGGCCAGAGTAAGAGTTAAGACCTTAACCATTAGGCCAGAGTACGAGTCTAAGCCTTAGCTATTTGGCCAGAGTAAGAGTTAAGACCTCAACCATTAGGCCAGAGTACGAGTCTAAAACCTTAGCTATTAGGCCAGAGTAGGAGTTAAGACCTTAACCAGTAGGCCAGAGTAAGAGTTAAGACCTTAACCATTAGACCAGAGTACGAGTCTAAGACCTTAGCTATTAGGCCAGAGTAAGAGTTAAGACCTTAACCATTAGGCCAGAGTACGAGTCTAAGACCTTAACCAGTAGGCCAGAGTAAGAGTTAAGACCTTAACCATTTGGCCAGAGTACGAGTCTAAGACCTTAGCTATTAGGCCAGAGTAAGAGTTAAGACCTTAACCAGTAGGCCAGAGTAAGAGTTAAGACTTTAACCAGTAGGCCAGAGTATGAGTCTAAGACGTTAGCTATTAGGCCAGAGTAAGAGTTAAGACCTTAGCTATTAGGCCAGAGAAAGAGTTAAAACCTTAACCATTAGGCCAGAGAATGAGTCTAAGACCTTAGCTATTAGGCCAGAGTAAGAGTTAAGACCTTAACCAGTAGGCCAGAGTAAGAGTTAAGACCTTAACCAGTAGGCCAGAGTAAGAGTTAAGACCTTAACCATTAGGCCAGAGTAAGAGTTAAGACCTTAGCTATTAGGCCATAGTGCGAGTCTAAGACCTTAGCTATTAGGCCAGAGTAAGAGTTAAGACCTTAACCAGTAGGCCAGAGTAAGAGTTAGGACCTTAACGAGTAGGCCAGAGTACGAGTCTAAGACCTTAGCTATTAGGCCAGAGTAAGAGTTAAGACCTTACCCTGTAGGCCAGAGTACGAGTCTAAGACCTTAGCTATTAGGCCAGAGTAAGAGTTAAGACCTTAACCAGTAGGCTAGAGTAAGATTTAAGACCTTAACCAGTAGGTCAGAGTACGAGTCTAAGACATTAGCTTTTAGGCCAGAGTAAGAGTTAAGACCTTAACCAGTAGGTCAGAGTACGAGTCTAAGACATTAGCTTTTAGGCCAGAGTAAGTGTTAAGGCCTACTTGTTAAGGTCTTAACTCTTACTCTGGCCTACTGGTTAAGGTCTTAACACTTAATCTGGCCTACAGGTTAAGGTCTTAACTCTTACTCTGGCCTACTGGTTAAGGTCTTAACTCTTACTCTGGCCTAATAGCTAAGGTCTTAACTCTTACTCTGGCCTAATAGCTAGGGTCTTAGACTCGTACTCTGGCCTAAGTGTTAAGGTCTTAACTCTTACTCTGGCCTACTGGTTAATGTCTTAACTCGTACTCTGGCCTAATAGCTAAGGTCTTAGACTCGTACTCTGGCCTACTGGTTAAGGTCTTAACTCTTACTCTGGCCTAATAGCTAAGGTCTTAACTCTTACTGTGGCCGAATAGCTAAGGTCTTAACTCTTACTCTGGCCTACAGGTTAAGGTCTTAACTCTTACTCTGGCCTACTGGTTAAGGTCTTATCTCTTACTCTGGCCTACTGGTTAAGGTCTTAACTCTTACTCTGGCCTAATAGCTAAGGTCTTAGACTCGTACTCTGGCCTAATGGTTAAGGTCTTAACTCTTACTCTGGGCTAATCGCTAAGGTCTTAGACTCGTACTCTGGCCTAATGGTTAAGGTCTTAACTCTTACTCTGGCCTACTGGTTAAGGTCTTAACTCGTACTCTGGCCTACTGGTTAAGATCGTAACTCTTACTCTGGCCTACTGGTTAAGGTCTTAACTCTTACTCTGGCCTAATAGCTAAGGTCTTAGACTCGTACTCTAGCCTAATGGTTAAGGTCTTAACTCTTACTCTGGCCTACTGGTTAAGGTCTTAACTCATACTCCGGCCTACTGGTTAAGATCTTAACTCTTACTCTGGCCTACTGGTTAAGGTCTTAACTCTTACTCTGGCCTAATAGCTAAGGTCTTAGACTCGTACTCTGGCCTACTGGTTAAGGTCTTAACTCTTACTCTGGCCTAATAGCTAAGGTCTTAGACTTGTACTCTGGCCTAATGGTTAAGGTCTTAACTCTTACACAGGCCTACTAGCTAAGGTCTTAGACTCGTACTATGGCCTACAGGTTAAGGTCTTAGACTCTTACTCAGGCCTAATAGCTAAGGTCTTAGACTCGTACTCTGGCCTACAGGTTAACGTCTTAACTCTTACTCTGGCCTAATAGCTAAAGTCTTAGACTCGTACTCTGGCCTAATGGTTAAGGTCTTAACTCTTACTCTGGCCTACTGGTTAAGGTCTTAACTCTTACTCTGGTCTAATAGCTAAGGTCTTAACTCTTACTCTGGCCTACAGGTTAGGGTCTTAACTCGTACTCTGGCCTACTTGTTAAGGTCTTAACTGTTACTCTGGCCTAATCGCTAAAGTCTTAACTCTTACTCTGGCCTACTGGTTAAGGTCTTAACTCTTACTCTGGCTTAATAGCTAATGTCTTAGACTCGTACTATGGCCTACAGGTTAAGGTCTTAACTCTTACTCTGGCCTAATAGCTAAGGTCTTAGACTCGTACTCTGGCCTAATGGTTAAGGTCTTAACTCTTACTCTGGCCTAATCGCTAAGGTCTTAGACTCGTACTCTGGCCTAATGGTTAAGGTCTTAACTCTTACTCTGGCCTACTGGTTAAGGTCTTAACTCGTACTCTGGCCTACTGATTAAGATCGTAACTCTTACTCTGGCCTACTGGTTAAGGTCTTAACTCTTACTCTGGTCTAATAGCTATGGTCTTAGACTCGTACTCTGGCCTAATGGTTAAGGTCTTAACTCTTACTCTGGCCTAATAGCTAAGGTGTTAGACTCGTACTCTGGCCTAATGGTTAAGGTCTTAACTCTTACTCTGTCCTAAAGGTTAAGGTCTTAACTCTTACTCTGGCCTACTGGTTAAGGTCTTAACTCTTACTCTGGCCTAATAGCTAAGGTCTTAACTCTTACTCTGGCCTAATAGCTACGGTCTTAACTCTTACTCTGGTCAACTGGTTAAGGTCTTAACTCTTACTCTGGCCTACTGGTTAAGGTCTTAACTCTTACTCTGGCCTACTGGTTAAGGTCTTAACTCCTACTCTGGCCTACTGGTTAAGGTCTTAACTCTTACTCTGGCCTAACAGCTAAGGTCTTAACTCTTACTCTGGCCTACTGGTTATGGTCTTAACTCTTAGTCTGGCCTACTGGTTAAGGTCTTAATTCTTACTCTGGCCTAATAGCTAAGGTGTTAACTCTTACTGTGGCCGAATAGCTAAGGTCTTAACTCTTACTCTGGCCTACAGGTTAAGGTCTTAACTCTTACTCTGGCCTACTGGTTAAGGTCTTATCTCTTACTCTGGCCTACTGGTTAAGGTCTTAACTCTTACTCTGGCCTAATAGCTAAGGTCTTAGACTCGTACTCTGGCCTACTGGTTAAGGTCTTAATTCTTACTCTGGCCTAATAGCTAAGGTGTTAACTCTTACTGTGGCCGAATAGCTAAGGTCTTAACTCTTACTCTGGCCTACTGGTTAAGGTCTTAACTCTTACTCTGGCCTACTGGTTAAGGTCTTAACTCCTACTCTGGCCTACTGGTTAAGGTCTTAACTCTTACTCTGGCCTAACAGCTAAGGTCTTAACTCTTACTCTGGCCTACTGGTTATGGTCTTAACTCTTAGTCTGGCCTACTGGTTAAGGTCTTAATTCTTACTCTGGCCTAATAGCTAAGGTGTTAGACTCGTACTGTGGCCTAATGGTTAAGGTCTTAACTCTTACTCTGGCCTAATAGCTAAGGTGTTAGACTCGTACTCTGGCCTAATTGTTAAGGTCTTAACTCTTACTCTGTCCTAAAGGTTAAGGTCTTAACTCTTACTCTGGCCTACTGGTTAAGGTCTTAACTCTTACTCTGGCCTAATAGCTAAGGTCTTAACTCTTACACTGGCCTAATAGCTAAGGTCTAAACTCTTACTCTGGTCAACTGGTTAAGGTCTTAACTCTTACTCTGGCCTACTGGTTAAGGTCTTAACTCTTACTCTTGCCTACTGGTTAAGGTCTTAACTCCTACTCTGGCCTACTGGTTAAGGTCTTAACTCTTACTTTGGCCTAACAGCTAAGGTCTTAGACTCGTACTATGGCCTACAGGTTAAGGTTTTAACTCTTACTCTGGCCTACTGGTTAAGGTCTTAACTCTTACTCTGGCCTAATAGCTAAGGTCTTAACTCTTACTCTGGCCTAATAGCTAAGGTCTTAGACTCGTACTCTGGCCTACTGGTTAAGGTCTTAACTCTTACTCTGGCCTGCTGGTTAAGGTCTTAACTCTTACTCTGGCCTAATAGCTAAGGTCTTAGACTTGCACTCTGGCCTAATGGTTAAGGTCTTAACACTTACTCTGGCCTACTGGTTAAGGTCTTAACTCTTACTCTGGCCTAACAGCTAAGGTCTTAGACTCGTACTCTGGCCTAATGGTTAAGGTCTTAAGTCTTACTCTGGCCTACTGGTTAAGGTCTTAACTCTTACTCTGGCCTAATAGCTAAGGTCTTAGACTCGTACTCTGGCCTAATGGTTAAGGTCTTAACTCTTTCTCTGGCCTAATGGTTAAGGTCTTAACTTTTACTCTGGCCTAATAGCTAAGGTCTTAACACTTACTCTGGCCTAATAGCTAAGGTCTTAGACTCGTACTCTTGGCTACTGGTTAAGGTCTTAACTCTTACTCTGGTCTTCTGGTTAAGGTCTTAACTCTTACTCTGGCCTACTATCTAAGGTCTAAGACTCGTACTATGGCCTACAGGTTAAGGTCTTAACTCTTACTCTGGCCTACTGGTTAAGGTCTTAACTCTTACTCTGGCCCAATGGTTAAGGTCTTAACTCTTTCTCTGGCCTAATAGCTAAGGTCTTAACTCTTACTCTGGCCTAATAGCTAAGGTCTTAGACTCATACTCCGGCCTACAGGTTAAGGTCTTAACTCTTACTCTGGCCTAATAGCTAAGGTCTTAGACTCGTACTCTGGCCTAATGGTTAAAGTCTTAACTCTTACTCTGGTCTAATAGCTAAAGTCTTAACTCTTACTCTGGCCTATTGGTTAAGGTCTTAACTCTTACTATGGCCTACTGGTTAAGGTCTTAACACTTACTCTGGCCTACAGGTTAAGGTCTTAACTCTTACTCTGGCCTAATAGCTAAGGTCTTAACTCTTACTCTGCCCTAATAGCTAAGGTCTTAGACTCGTACTCTGGCCTAAGTGTTAAGGTCTTAACTCTTACTCTGGCCTACTGGTTAATGTCTTAACTCGTACTCTGGCCTACTGGTTAAGATCTTAACTCTTACTTTGGCCTACTGGTTAAGGTCTTAACTCTTACTCTGGCCTAATAGCTAAGGTCTTAGACTCGTACTATGGCCTACTGGTTAAGGTCTTAACTCTTACTCTGGCCTAATAGCTAAGGTCTTAACTCTTACTGTGGCCTAATAGCTAAGGTCTTAACTCTTACTCTGGCCTACAGGTTAAGGTCTTAACTCTTACTCTGGCCTACTGGTTAAGGTCTTAACTCTTACTCTGGCCTACTGGTTAAGGTCTTAACTCTTACTCTGGCCTAATAGCTAAGGTCTTAGACTCGTACTCTGGCCTAATGGTTAAGGTCTTAACTCTTACTCTGGCCTAATCGCTAAGGTCTTAGACTCGTACTCTGGCCTAATGGTTAAGGTCTTAACTCTTACTCTGGCCTACTGGTTAAGGTCTTAACTCGTACTCTGGCCTACTGGTTAAGATCGTAACTCTTACTCTGGCCTACTGGTTAAGATCTTAACTCTTACTCTTGCCTAATAGCTAAAGTCTTACCTCTTACTCTGGCCTAATAGCTAAGGTCTTAGACTCGTACTCTGGCCTAATGGTTAAGGTCTTAATTCTTACTCTGGCCTACAGGTTAAGGTCTTAACTCTTACTCTGGCCTACTGGTTAAGGTCTTAACTCTTACTCTGGCCTAATAGCTAAGGTCTTAACTCTTACTCTGGCCTAATAGCTAAGGTCTTAGACTCGTACTCTGGCCTACTGGTTAAGGTCTTAACTCTTACTCTGGCCTGCTGGTTAAGGTCTTAACTCTTACTCTGGCCTAATAGCTAAGGTCTTAGACTTGCACTCTGGCCTAATGGTTAAGGTCTTAATACTTACTCTGGCCTACTGGTTAAGGTCTTAACTCTTACTCTGGCCCAACAGCTAAGGTCTTAGACTCGTACTCTGGCCTAATGGTTAAGGTCTTAAGTCTTACTCTGGCCTACTGGTTAAGGTCTTAACTCTTACTCTGGCCTAATAGCTAAGGTCTTAGACTCGTACTCTGGCCTAATGGTTAAGGTCTTAACTCTTTCTCTGGCCTAATGGTTAAGGTCTTAACTTTTACTCTGGCCTAATAGCTAAGGTCTTAACACTTACTCTGGCCTAATAGCTAAGGTCTTAGACTCGTACTCTTGGCTACTGGTTAAGGTCTTAACTCTTACTCTGGCCTTCTGGTTAAGGTCTTAACTCTTACTCTGGCCTACTAGCTAAGGTCTAAGACTCGTACTATGGCCTACAGGTTAAGGTCTTAACTCTTACTCTGGCCTACTGGTTAAGGTCTTAACTCTTACTCTGGCCTAATAGCTAAGGTCTTAGACTAGTACTCTGGCCTAAAGGTTAAGGTCTTAACTCGTACTCTGGCCTACTGGTTAAGGTCTTAACTCTTACTCTGGCCCAATGGTTAAGGTCTTAACTCTTACTCTGGCCTAATAGTTAAGGTCTTAACTCTTACTCTGGCCTAATAGCTAAGGTCTTAGACTCATACTCCGGCCTACAGTTTAAGGTCTTAACTCTTACTCTGGCCTAATAGCTAAGGTCTTAGACTCGTACTCTGGCCTAATGGTTAAGGTCTTAGACTCTTACTCTGGTCTAATAGCTAAAGTCTTAACTCTTACTCTGGCCTATTGGTTAAGGTCTTAACTCTTACTATGGCCTACTGGTTAAGGTCTTAACACTTACTCTGGCCTACAGGTTAAGGTCTTAACTCTTACTCTGGCCTACTGGTTAAGGTCTTAACTCTTACTCTGGCCTAATAGCTAAGGTCTTAACTCTTACTCTGCCCTAATAGCTAAGGTCTTAGACTTGTACTCTGGCCTAAGTGTTAAGGTCTTAACTCTTACTCTGGCCTACTGGTTAATGTCTTAACTCGTACTCTGGCCTACTGGTTAAGATCTTAACTCTTACTTTGGCCTACTGGTTAAGGTCTTAACTCTTACTCTGGCCTAATAGCTAAGGTCTTAGACTCGTACTATGGCCTACTGGTTAAGGTCTTAACTCTTACTCTGGCCTAATAGCTAAGGTCTTAACTCTTACTGTGGCCTAATAGCTAAGGTCTCAACTCTTACTCTGGCCTACAGGTTAAGGTCTTAACTCTTACTCTGGCCTACTGGTTAAGGTCTTAACTCTTACTCTGGCCTACTGGTTAAGGTCTTAACTCTTACTCTGGCCTAATAGCTAAGGTCTTAGACTCGTACTCTGGCCTAATGGTTAAGGTCTTAACTCTTACTCTGGCCTAATCGCTAAGGTCTTAGACTCGTACTCTGGCCTAATGGTTAAGGTCTTAACTCTTACTCTGGCCTACTGGTTAAGGTCTTAACTCGTACTCTGGCCTACTGGTTAAGATCGTAACTCTAACTCTGGCCTACTGGTTAAGGTCTTAACTCTTACTCTGGCCTAATAGCTAAGGTCTTAGACTCGTACTCTGACCTAATGGTTAAGGTCTTAACTCTTACTCTGGCCTACTGGTTAAGGTCTTAACTCATACTCTGGCATACTGGTTAAGATCTTAACTCTTACTCTGGTCTACTGGTTAAGGTCTTTACTCTTACTCTGGCCTAATAGCTAAGGTCTTAGACTCGTACTTTGGCCTACAGGTTACGGTCATAACTCTTACTCTGACCTAATAGCTAAGGTGTTAACTCTTACTCTGGCCTAACAGCTAAGGTCTTAGACTCGTACTCTGGCCTAATGGTTAAGGTCTTAACTCTTACTCTGGCCTACTGGTTAAGGTCTTAACTCTTACTCTGGCCTAACAGCTAAGGTCTTAGAGTCGTACTCTGGCCTACTGGTTAAGGTCTTAACTCTTACTCTGGCCTAATAGCTAAGGTCTTAGACTCATACTATGGCCTACATGTTAAGGTCTTAACTCTTACTCTGGCCTACTGGTTAAGGTCTTAACTCTTACTCTGGCCTAATAGCTAAGGTCTTAACTCTTACTCTGGCCTACTGGTTATGGTCTTAACTCTTACTCTGGCCTACTGGTTAAGGTCTTAACTCTTACTCTGGCCTAATAGCTAAGGTCTTAACTCTTACTCTGCCCTAATAGCTAAGGTCTTAGACTCGTACTCTGGCCTAAGTGTTAAGGTCTTAACTCTTACTCTGGCCTACTGGTTAATGTCTTAACTCGTACTCTGGCCTACTGGTTAAGATCTTAACTCTTACTTTGGCCTACTGGTTAAGGTCTTAACTCTTACTCTGGCCTAATAGCTAAGGTCTTAGACTCGTACTATGGCCTACTGGTTAAGGTCTTAACTCTTACTCTGGCCTAATAGCTAAGGTCTTAACTCTTACTGTGGCCTAATAGCTAAGGTCTCAACTCTTACTCTGGCCTACAGGTTAAGGTCTTAACTCTTACTCTGGCCTACTGGTTAAGGTCTTAACTCTTACTCTGGCCTACTGGTTAAGGTCTTAACTCTTACTCTGGCCTAATAGCTAAGGTCTTAGACTCGTACTCTGGCCTAATGGTTAAGGTCTTAACTCTTACTCTGGCCTAATCGCTAAGGTCTTAGACTCGTACTCTGGCCTAATGGTTAAGGTCTTAACTCTTACTCTGGCCTACTGGTTAAGGTCTTAACTCGTACTCTGGCCTACTGGTTAAGATCGTAACTCTAACTCTGGCCTACTGGTTAAGGTCTTAACTCTTACTCTGGCCTAATAGCTAAGGTCTTAGACTCGTACTCTGACCTAATGGTTAAGGTCTTAACTCTTACTCTGGCCTACTGGTTAAGGTCTTAACTCATACTCTGGCATACTGGTTAAGATCTTAACTCTTACTCTGGTCTACTGGTTAAGGTCTTTACTCTTACTCTGGCCTAATAGCTAAGGTCTTAGACTCGTACTTTGGCCTACAGGTTACGGTCATAACTCTTACTCTGACCTAATAGCTAAGGTGTTAACTCTTACTCTGGCCTAACAGCTAAGGTCTTAGACTCGTACTCTGGCCTAATGGTTAAGGTCTTAACTCTTACTCTGGCCTACTGGTTAAGCTGTTAACTCTTACTCTGGCCTACTGGTTAAGGTCTTATCTCTTACCCTGGCCTAATTGCTCAGGTCTTAGACTCATACTCTGGCCTACTGGTTTAGGTCTTAACTCTTACTCTGGCCTACTGGTTAAGGTCTTAACTCTTACTCTGGCCTAACAGCTAAGGTCTTAGACTCGTAATCTGGCCTAATAGCTAAGGTCTTAACTCTTACTCTGGCCTACTGGTTCAGGTCTTAACTCTTACTCTTGTCTACTGGTTAAGGTCTTAACTCTTACTCTGGTCTAATAGCTAAGGTCTTAACTCTTACTCTGGCCTACAGGTTAGGGTCTTAACTCGTACTCTGGCCTACTCGTTAAGGTCTTAACTGTTACTCTGGCCTAATCGCTAAAGTCTTAACTCTTACTCTGGCCTACTGGTTAAGGTCTTAACTCTTACTCTGGCTTAATAGCTAATGTCTTAGACTCGTACTATGGCCTACAGGTTAAGGTCTTAACTCTTACTCTGGCCTAATAGCTAAGGTCTTAGACTCGTACTCTGGCCTAATGGTTAAGGTCTTAACTCTTACTCTGGCCTAATCGCTAAGGTCTTAGACTCGTACTCTGGCCTAATGGTTAAGGTCTTAACTCTTACTCTGGCGTACTGGTTAAGGTCTTAACTCGTACTCTGGCCTACTGGTTAAGATCGTAACTCTTACTCTGGCCTACTGGTTAAGGTCTTAACTCTTACTCTGGCCTAATAGCCATGGTCTTAGACTCGTACTCTGGCCTAATGGTTAAGGTCTTAACTCTTACTCTGGCCTAATAGCTATGGTCTTAGACTCGTACTCTGGCCTAATGGTTAAGGTCTTAACTCTTACTCTGGCCTAATAGCTAAGGTGTTAGACTCGTACTCTGGCCTAATGGTTAAGGTCTTAACTCTTACTCTGTCCTAAAGGTTAAGGTCTTAACTCTTACTCTGGCCTACTGGTTAAGGTCTTAACTCTTACTCTGGCCTACTGGTTAAGGTTTTAACTCTTACTCTGGCCTACTGGTTAAGGTCTTAACTCTTACTCTGGCCTACTGGTTAAGGTTTTAACTCTTACTCTGGCCTACTGGTTAAGGTCTTGACTCCTACTCTGGCCTACTGGTTAAGGTCTTAACTCTTACTCTGGCCTACTGGTTATGGTCTTAACTCTTAGTCTGGCCTACTGGTTAAGGTCTTAATTCTTACTCTGGCCTAATAGCTAAGGTGTTAGACTCGTACTGTGGCCTATTGGTTAAGGTCTTAACTCTTACTCTGGCCTAATAGCTAAGGTGTTAGACTCGTACTCTGGCCTAATTGTTAAGGTCTTAACTCTTACTCTGTCCTAAAGGTTAAGGTCTTAACTCTTACACTGGCCTAATAGCTAAGGTCTTAACTCTTACTCTGGTCAACTGGTTAAGGTCTTAACTCTTACTCTGGCCTACTGGTTAAGGTCTTAACTCCTACTCTGGCCTACTGGTTAAGGTCTTAACTCTTACTTTGGCCTAACAGCTAAGGTCTTAGACTCGTACTCTGGCCTAATGGTTAAGGTCTTAACTCTTACTCTGGCCTACTGGTTAAGGTCTTATCTCCTACTCTGGCCTAATAGCTAAGGTCTTAACTCTTTTTCTGGCCTACTGGTAAAGTTCTTAAATCTTACTCTTGCCTTCTGGTTAAGGTCTTAACTCTTACTCTGGCCTAATAGCTATGGTCTTAGACTCGTACTCTGGCCTAATGGTTAAGGTCTTAACTCTTACTCTGGCCTAATAGCTAAGGTCGTAGACTCGTACTCTGGCCTACAGGTTAAGGTCTTAACTCTTACTCTGGCCTAATGGTTAAGGTCTTAACTCTTACTCTGGCCTACTGGTTAAGGTCTTAACTCTTACTCTGGCCTACTGGTTATGGTCTTAACACTTACTCTAGCCTAATAGCTAATGTCTTAACTCTTACTCTGGCCTACTGGTTAAGGTCTTAACTCTTACTCTGGCCTAATAGCTAAGGTCTTAGACTCGTACTCTGGCCTACTGGTTAAGGTCTTAACTCTTACTCTGGCCTACAGGTTACGGTCTTAACTCTTACTCTGGCCTAATAGCTAAGGTCTTAGACTTGTACTCTGGCATAATGGTTAAGGTCTTAACTCTTACTCTGGCCTAATGGTTAAGGTCTTAGACTCTTACTCTGGCCTAATATCTAAAGTCTTACCTCTTACTCTGGCCTAATAGCTAAGGTCTTAGACTCGTACTCTGGCCTAATGGTTAAGGTCTTAAGTCTTACTCTGGCCTACAGGTTAAGGTCTTAACTCTTACTCTGGCCTACTGGTTAAGATCTTAACTCTTACTCTGGCCTAATAGCTAAGGTCTTAGACTCGTACTATGGCCTACAGGTTAAGGTCTTAACTCTTACTCTGGCCTACTGGTTAACGTCTTAACTCTTACTCTGGCCTAATAGCTAAGGTCTTAGACTCGTACTCTGGCCTACTGGTTAAGGTCTTAACTCTTACTCTGGCCTGCTGGTTAAGGTCTTAACTCTTACTCTGGCCTAATAGCTAAGGTCTTAGACTTGCACTCTGGCCTACTGGTTAAGGTCTTAACACTTACTCTGGCCTACTAGTTAAGGTCTTAACTCTTACTCTGGCCTAACAGCTAAGGTCTTAGACTCGTACTATGGCCTAATGGTTAAGGTCTTAAGTCTTACTCTGGCCTACTGGTTAAGGTCTTAACTCTTACTCTGGCCTAATAGCTAAGGTCTTAGACTCGTACTCTGGCCTAATGATTAAGGTCTTAACTCTTTCTCTGGCCTAATGGTTATGGTCTTAACTTTTACTCTGGCCTAATAGCTAAGGTCTTAACACTTACTCTGGCCTAACAGCTAAGGTCTTAGACTCGTACTCTGGGCTACTGGTTAAGGTCTTAACTCTTACTCTGGCCTTCTGGTTAAGGTCTTAACTCTTACTCTGGCCTAATAGCTAAGGTCTAAGACTCGTACTATGGCCTACAGGTTAAGGTCTCAACTCTTACTCTGGCCTACTGGTTAAGGTCTTAACTCTTACTCTGGCCTAATAGCTATGGTCTTAGACTCGTACTCTGGCCTAAAGGTTAAGGTCTTAACTCTTACTCTGGCCTACTGGTTAAGGTCTTAACTCTTACTCTGGCCCAATGGTTAAGGTCTTAACTCTTACTCTGGCCTAATAGCTAAGGTCTTAACTCTTACTCTGGCCTAATAGCTAAGGTCTTAGACTCATACTCCGGCCTACAGGTTAAGGTCTTAACTCTTACTCTGGTCTAATAGCTAAAGTCTTAACTCTTACTCTGGCCTATTGGTTAAGGACTTAACTCTTACTATGGCCTACAGGTTAAGGTCTTAACACTTACTCTGGCCTACAGTTTAAGGTCTTAACTCTTACTCTGGCCTACTGGTTAAGGTCTTAACTCTTACTCTGGCCTAATAGCTAAGGTCTTAACTCTTACTCTGGCCTAATAGCTAAGGTCTTATACTCGTACTCTGGCCTAATGGTTAAGGTCTTCACTCTTACTCTGGCCTAATTGTTAAGGTCTTATACTCGTACTATGGCCTACAAGTTAAGGTCTTAACTCTTACTCTTGCCTAATAGCTAAGGTCTTAGACTCGTACTCTGGCCTAATGGTTAAGGTCTTCACTCTTACTCTGGCCTAATAGATAAGGTCTTAGACTCGTACTCTGGCCTAATAGCTAAGGTCTTAGACTCTTACTCTGGCCTACTGCTTAAGGTCTTAACTCTTACTCTGGCCTAATAGCTAAGGTCTTAACACTTACTCTGGCCTAATAGCTAAGGTCTTAGACTCCTACTATGGCCTACAGGTTAAGGTCTTAACTCTTACTCTGGCCTAATAGCTAAGGTCTCAGACTTGTACTCTGGTCTAATGGTTAAGGTCTTAACTCTTACTCTGGCCTAATGGTTAAGGTCTTAACTCTTACTCTGGCCTAACAGCTAAGGTCTTAGACTCGTACTCTGGCCTAAGTGTTAAGGTCTTAACTCTTACTCTGGCCTACTGGTTAATGTCTTAACTCGTACTCTGGCCTACTGGTTAAGATCTTAACTCTTACTTTGGCCTACTGGTTAAGGTCTTAACTCTTACTCTGGCCTAATAGCTAAGGTCTTAGACTTGTACTATGGCCTACTGGTTAAGGTCTTAACTCTTACTCTGGCCTAATAGCTAAGGTCTTAACTCTTACTGTGGCCTAATAGCTAAGGTCTTAACTCTTACTCTGGCCTACAGGTTAAGGTCTTAACTCTTACTCTGGCCTACTGGTTAAGGACTTAACTCTTACTCTGGCCAACTGGTTAAGGTCTTAACTCTTACTCTGGCCTAATAGCTAAGGTCTTAGACTCGTACTCTGGCCTAATGGTTAAGGTCTTAACTCTTACTCTGGCCTAATCGCTAAGGTCTTAGACTCGTACTCTGGCCTAATGGTTAAGGTCTTAACTCTTACTCTGGCCTACTGGTTAAGGTCTTAACTCGTACTCTGGCCTACTGGTTAAGATCGTAACTCTTACTCTGGCCTACTGGTTAAGGTCTTACCTCTTACTCTGGCCTAATAGCTAAGGTCTTGGACTCGTACTCTGGTCTAATGGTCAAGGTCTTAACTCTTACTCTGGCCTACTGGTTAAGGTCTTAACTCATACTCTGGCATACTGGTTAAGATCTTAACTCTTACTCTGGTCTACTGGTTAAGGTCTTAACTCTTACTCTGGCCTAATAGCTAAGGTCTTAGACTCGTACTTTGGCCTACAGGTTACGGTCATAACTCTTACTCTGACCTAATAGCTAAGGTGTTAACTCTTACTCTGGCCTAACAGCTAAGGTCTTAGACTCGTACTCTGGCCTAATGGTTAAGGTCTTAACTCTTACTCTGGCCTACTGGTTAAGCTGTTAACTCTTACTCTGGTCTACTGGTTAAGGTCTTAACTCTTACCCTGGCCTAATAGCTCAGGTCGTAGATTCCTACTCTGGCCTACTGGTTTAGGTCTTAACTCTTACTCTGGCCTACTGGTTAAGGTCTTAACTCTTACTCTGGCCTAACAGCTAAGGTCTTAGACTCGTAATCTGGCCTAATAGCTAAGGTCTTAACTCTTACTCTGGCCTACTGGTTAAGGTCTTAACTCTTACCCTTGTCTATTGGTTAAGGTCTTAACTCTTACTCTGGCCTAATAGCTAAGGTCTTAGACTCGTACTCTGGCCTAATGGTTAAGGTCTTAACTCTTACTCTGGCCTACTGGTTAAGGTCTTAACTCTTACTCTGGCCTACTGGTTAAGGTCTTAGACTCGTACTCTTGTCTAATGGTTAAGGTCTTAACTCTTACTCTGGCATAATGGTTAAGGTCTTAACTCTTACTCTGGCCTACTGGTTAAGGTCTTAACTCTTACTCTGGCCTAATAGCTAAGGTCTTATACTCGTACTCTGGCCTAATGGTTAAGGTCTTCACTCTTACTCTGGCCTAATAGCTAAGGTCTTAGACTCGTACTCTGGCCTAATAGCTAAGGTCTTAGACTCTTACTCTGGCCTACTGGTTAAGGTCTTAAGTCTTACTCTGGCCTAATAGCTAAGGTCTTAACACTTACTCTGGCCTAATAGCTAAGGTCTTAGACTCATACTATGGCCTACTGGTTAAGGTCTTAACTCTTACTCTGGCCTACTGGTTAAGGTCCTAACTCTTACTCTGGCCTAATAGCTAAGGTCTTATACTCGTACTCTGGCCTAATGGTTAAGGTCTTCACTCTTACTCTGGCCTAATTGTTAAGGTCTTAGACTCGTACTATGGCCTACAGGTTAAGGTCTTAACTCTTACTCTTGCCTAATAGCTAAGGTCTTAGACTCGTACTCTGGCCTAATGGTTAAGGTCTTCACTCTTACTCTGGCCTAATAGATAAGGTCTTAGACTCGTACTCTGGCCTAATAGCTAAGGTCTTAGACTCTTACTCTGGCCTACTGGTTAAGGTCTTAACTCTTACTCTGGCCTAATAGCTAAGGTCTTAACACTTACTCTGGCCTAATAGCTAAGGTCTTAGACTCATACTATGGCCTACAGGTTAAGGTCTTAACTCTTATTCTGGCCTAATAGCTAAGGTCTTAGACTTGTACTCTGGTCTAATGGTTAAGGTCTTAACTCTTACTCTGGCCTACTGGTTAAGGTCTTATCTCCTACTCTGGCCTGATAGCTAAGGTCTTAACTCTTACTCTGGCCTACTGGTAAATGTCTTAACTCTTACTCTGGCCTAATAGCTATGGTCTTATACTCGTCCTCTGGCCTAATGGTTAAGGTCTTAACTCTTACTCTGGCCTAATAGCTCAGGTCTTAGACTCGTACTCTGGCCTAATGGTTAAGGTCTTAACTCTTACTCTGGCCTAATCGCTAAGGTCTTAGACTCGTACTCTGGCCTAATGGTTAAGGTCTTAACTCTTACTCTGGGCTACTGGTTAAGGTCTTAACTCATACTCTGGCATACTGGTTAAGATCTTAACTCTTACTCTGGCCTACTGGTTAAGGTCTTACCTCTTACTCTGGCCTAATAGCTAAGGTCTTGGACTCGTACTCTGGTCTAATGGTCAAGGTCTTAACTCTTACTCTGGCCTACTGGTTAAGGTCTTAACTCATACTCTGGCATACTGGTTAAGATCTTAACTCTTACTCTGGTCTACTGGTTAAGGTCTTAACTCTTACTCTGGCCTAATAGCTAAGGTCTTAGACTCGTACTTTGGCCTACAGGTTACGGTCATAACTCTTACTCTGACCTAATAGCTAAGGTGTTAACTCTTACTCTGGCCTAACAGCTAAGGTCTTAGACTCGTACTCTGGCCTAATGGTTAAGGTCTTAACTCTTACTCTGGCCTACTGGTTAAGCTGTTAACTCTTACTCTGGTCTACTGGTTAAGGTCTTAACTCTTACCCTGGCCTAATAGCTCAGGTCGTAGATTCCTACTCTGGCCTACTGGTTTAGGTCTTAACTCTTACTCTGGCCTACTGGTTAAGGTCTTAACTCTTACTCTGGCCTAACAGCTAAGGTCTTAGACTCGTAATCTGGCCTAATAGCTAAGGTCTTAACTCTTACTCTGGCCTACTGGTTAAGGTCTTAACTCTTACCCTTGTCTATTGGTTAAGGTCTTAACTCTTACTCTGGCCTAATAGCTAAGGTCTTAGACTCGTACTCTGGCCTAATGGTTAAGGTCTTAACTCTTACTCTGGCCTACTGGTTAAGGTCTTAACTCTTACTCTGGCCTACTGGTTAAGGTCTTAGACTCGTACTCTTGTCTAATGGTTAAGGTCTTAACTCTTACTCTGGCATAATGGTTAAGGTCTTAACTCTTACTCTGGCCTACTGGTTAAGGTCTTAACTCTTACTCTGGCCTAATAGCTAAGGTCTTATACTCGTACTCTGGCCTAATGGTTAAGGTCTTCACTCTTACTCTGGCCTAATAGCTAAGGTCTTAGACTCGTACTCTGGCCTAATAGCTAAGGTCTTAGACTCTTACTCTGGCCTACTGGTTAAGGTCTTAAGTCTTACTCTGGCCTAATAGCTAAGGTCTTAACACTTACTCTGGCCTAATAGCTAAGGTCTTAGACTCATACTATGGCCTACTGGTTAAGGTCTTAACTCTTACTCTGGCCTACTGGTTAAGGTCCTAACTCTTACTCTGGCCTAATAGCTAAGGTCTTATACTCGTACTCTGGCCTAATGGTTAAGGTCTTCACTCTTACTCTGGCCTAATTGTTAAGGTCTTAGACTCGTACTATGGCCTACAGGTTAAGGTCTTAACTCTTACTCTTGCCTAATAGCTAAGGTCTTAGACTCGTACTCTGGCCTAATGGTTAAGGTCTTCACTCTTACTCTGGCCTAATAGATAAGGTCTTAGACTCGTACTCTGGCCTAATAGCTAAGGTCTTAGACTCTTACTCTGGCCTACTGGTTAAGGTCTTAACTCTTACTCTGGCCTAATAGCTAAGGTCTTAACACTTACTCTGGCCTAATAGCTAAGGTCTTAGACTCATACTATGGCCTACAGGTTAAGGTCTTAACTCTTATTCTGGCCTAATAGCTAAGGTCTTAGACTTGTACTCTGGTCTAATGGTTAAGGTCTTAACTCTTACTCTGGCCTACTGGTTAAGGTCTTATCTCCTACTCTGGCCTGATAGCTAAGGTCTTAACTCTTACTCTGGCCTACTGGTAAATGTCTTAACTCTTACTCTGGCCTAATAGCTATGGTCTTATACTCGTCCTCTGGCCTAATGGTTAAGGTCTTAACTCTTACTCTGGCCTAATAGCTCAGGTCTTAGACTCGTACTCTGGCCTAATGGTTAAGGTCTTAACTCTTACTCTGGCCTAATCGCTAAGGTCTTAGACTCGTACTCTGGCCTAATGGTTAAGGTCTTAACTCTTACTCTGGGCTACTGGTTAAGGTCTTAACTCATACTCTGGCATACTGGTTAAGATCTTAACTCTTACTCTGGTCTACTGGTTAAGGTCTTAACTCTTACTCTGGCCTAATAGCTAAGGTCTTAGACTCGTACTTTGGCCTACAGGTTACGGTCATAACTTTTACTCTGACCTAATAGCTAAGGTTTTAACTTTTACTCTGGCCTAACAGCTAAGGTCTTAGACTCGTACTCTGGCCTAATGGTTAAGGTCTTAACTCTTACTCTGGCCTACTGGTTAAGCTGTTAACTCTTACTCTGGCCTACTGGTTAAGGTCTTAACTCTTACCCTGGCCTAATAGCTCAGGTCTTAGACTCGTACTCTGGCCTACTGGTTTAGGTCTTACTCTTACTCTGGCCTACTGGTTAAGGTCTTAACTCTTACTCTGGCCTAACAGCTAAGGTCTTAGACTCGTAATCTGTTCTAATAGCTAAGGTCTTAACTCTTACTCTGGCCTACTGGTTAAGGTCTTAACTCTTACTCTTGTCTACTGGTTAAGGTCTTAACTCTTACTCTGGCCTAATAGCTAAGGTCTTAGACTCGTACTCTGGCCTAATGGTTAAGGTCTTAACTCTTACTCTGGCCTACTGGTTAAGGTCTTAACTCTTACTCTGGCCTACTGGTTAAGGTCTTAGACTCGTACTCTGGCCTAATGGTTAAGGTCTTAACTCTTACTCTGGCCTAATGGTTAAGGTCTTAACTCTTACTCTGGCCTACTGGTTAAGGTCTTAACTCTTACTCTGGCCTAATAGCTAAGGTCTTATACTCGTACTCTGGCCTAATGGTTAAGGTCTTCACTCTTACTCTGGCCTAATAGCTTAGGTCTTAGACTCGTACTCTGGCCTAATAGCTAAGGTCTTAGACTCTTACTCTGGCCTACTGGTTAAGGTCTTAACTCTTACTCTGGCCTAATAGCTAAGGTCTTAACACTTACTCTGGCCTAATAGCTAAGGTCTTAGACTCATACTATGGCCTACTGGTTAAGGTCTTAACTCTTACTCTGGCCTACTGGTTAAGGTCTTAACTCTTACTCTGGCCTAATAGCTAAGGTCTTATACTCGTACTCTGGCCTAATGGTTAAGGTCTTCACTCTTACTCTGGCCTAATTGTTAAGGTCTTATACTCGTACTATGGCCTACAAGTTAAGGTCTTAACTCTTACTCTTGCCTAATAGCTAAGGTCTTAGACTCGTACTCTGGCCTAATGGTTAAGGTCTTCACTCTTACTCTGGCCTAATAGATAAGGTCTTAGACTCGTACTCAGGGCTAATAGCTAAGGTCTTAGACTCTTACTCTGGCCTACTGGTTAAGGTCTTAACTCTTACTCTGGCCTAATAGCTAAGGTCTTAACACTTACTCTGGCCTAATAGCTAAGGTCTTAGACTCATACTATGGCCTACAGGTTAAGTTCTTAACTCTTACGCTGGCCTAATAGCTAAGGTCTTAGACTTGTACTCTGGTCTAATGGTTAAGGTCTTAACTCTTACTCTGGCCTAATGGTTAAGGTCTTAACTCTTACTCTGGCCTAACAGCTAAGGTCTTAGACTCGTACTCTGGTCTAATGGTTAAGGTCTTAACTCTTACTCTGGCCTACTGGTTAAGGTCTTATCTCCTACTCTGGCCTAATAGCTAAGGTCTTAACTCTTACTCTGGCCTACTGGTAAATGTCTTAACTCTTACTCTGGCTTAATAGCTATGGTCTTAGACTCGTCCTCTGGCCTAACGGTTAAGGTCTTAACTCTTACGCTGGCCTAATAGCTCAGGTCTTAGACTCGTACTCTGGCCTAATGGTTAAGGTCTTAACCCTTACTCTGGCCTACTGGTTAAGTTCTTAACTCGTACTCTGGCCTACTGGTTAAGTTCTTAACTCGTACTCTGGCCTACTGGTTAAGATCTTAACTCTTACTCTGGCCTACTGGTTAAGGTCTTAACTCTTACTCTGGCCTAATAGCTAAGGTCTTAGACTCGTACTCTGGCCTACAGGTTAAGGTCTTAACTCTTACTCTGGCCTAATAGCTAAGGTCTAAGACTCATACTCTGGCCTACTGGTTAAAGTCTTAACTCTTACTCTGGCCTACTGGTTAAGGTCTTAACTCTTACTCTGGCCTAATAGCTAAGGTCTTAACTCTTACTCTGGCCTAATAGCTAAGGTCTTAGACTCGTACTCTGGCCTACAGGTTAA
This sequence comes from Triturus cristatus, assembly GCF_964204655.1. Taxonomy (NCBI): domain Eukaryota; kingdom Metazoa; phylum Chordata; class Amphibia; order Caudata; family Salamandridae; genus Triturus; species Triturus cristatus. The sequence continues at coordinate 1,312,773,607 of NC_140590.1, forward strand.
GGTCTTCACTCTTACTCTGGCCTAATTGTTAAGGTCTTAGACTCGTACTATGGCCTACAGGTTAAGGTCTTAACTCTTACTCTTGCCTAATAGCTAAGGTCTTAGACTCGTACTCTGGCCTAATGGTTAAGGTCTTCACTCTTACTCTGGCCTAATAGATAAGGTCTTAGACTCGTACTCTGGCCTAATAGCTACGGTCTTGGACTCTTACTCTGGCCTACTGGTTAAGGTCTTAACTCTTTCTCTGGCCTAATAGCTAAGGTCTTAACAATTACTCTGGCCTAATAGCTAAGGTCTTAGACTCATACTATGGCCTACAGGTTAAGGTCTTAACTCTTACTCTGGCCTACTGGTTAAGGTCTTAACTCTTACTCTGGCCTAATAGCTAAGGTCTTATACTCGTACTCTGGCCTAATGGTTAAGGTCTTCACTCTTACTCTGGCCTAATTGTTAAGGTCTTATACTCGTACTATGGCCTACAAGTTAAGGTCTTAACTCTTACTCTTGCCTAATAGCTAAGGTCTTAGACTCGTACTCTGGCCTAATGGTTAAGGTCTTCACTCTTACTCTGGCCTAATAGATAAGGTCTTAGACTCGTACTCTGGCCTAATAGCTAAGGTCTTAGACTCTTACTCTGGCCTACTGGTTAAGGTCTTAACTCTTACTCTGGCCTAATAGCTAAGGTCTTAACACTTACTCTGGCCTAATAGCTAAGGTCTTAGACTCATACTATGGCCTACAGGTTAAGGTCTTAACTCTTACTCTGGCCTAATAGCTAAGGTCTTAGACTTGTACTCTGGTCTAATGGTTAAGGTCTTAACTCTTACTCTGGCCTAATGGTTAAGGTCTTAACTCTTACTCTGGCCTAACAGCTAAGGTCTTAGACTCGTACTCTGGCCTAAGTGTTAAGGTCTTAACTCTTACTCTGGCCTACTGGTTAATGTCTTAACTCGTACTCTGGCCTACTGGTTAAGATCTTAACTCTTACTTTGGCCTACTGGTTAAGGTCTTAACTCTTACTCTGGCCTAATAGCTAAGGTCTTAGACTTGTACTATGGCCTACTGGTTAAGGTCTTAACTCTTACTCTGGCCTAATAGCTAAGGTCTTAACTCTTACTGTGGCCTAATAGCTAAGGTCTTAACTCTTACTCTGGCCTACAGGTTAAGGTCTTAACTCTTACTCTGGCCTACTGGTTAAGGACTTAACTCTTAGTCTGGCCTACTGGTTAAGGTCTTAACTCTTACTCTGGCCTAATAGCTAAGGTCTTAGACTCGTACTCTGGCCTAATGGTTAAGGTCTTAACTCTTACTCTGGCCTAATCGCTAAGGTCTTAGACTCGTACTCTGGCCTAATGGTTAAGGTCTTAACTCTTAATCTGGCCTACTGGTTAAGGTCTTAACTCGTACTCTGGCCTACTGGTTAAGATCGTAACTCTTACTCTGGCCTACTGGTTAAGGTCTTACCTCTTACTCTGGCCTAATAGCTAAGGTCTTAGACTCGTACTCTGGTCTAATGGTCAAGGTCTTAACTCTTACTCTGGCCTACTGGTTAAGGTCTTAACTCATACTCTGGCATACTGGTTAAGATCTTAACTCTTACTCTGGTCTACTGGTTAAGGTCTTAACTCTTACTCTGGCCTAATAGCTAAGGTCTTAGACTCGTACTTTGGCCTACAGGTTACGGTCATAACTCTTACTCTGACCTAATAGCTAAGGTGTTAACTCTTACTCTGGCCTAACAGCTAAGGTCTTAGACTCGTACTCTGGCCTAATGGTTAAGGTCTTAACTCTTACTCTGGCCTACTGGTTAAGCTGTTAACTCTTACTCTGGCCTACTGGTTAAGGTCTTAACTCTTACCCTGGCCTAATAGCTCAGGTCTTAGATTCGTACTCTGGCCTACTGGTTTAGGTCTTAACTCTTACTCTGGCCTACTGGTTAAGGTCTTAACTCTTACTCTGGCCTAACAGCTAAGGTCTTAGACTCGTAATCTGGCCTAATAGCTAAGGTCTTAACTCTTACTCTGGCCTACTGGTTAAGGTCTTAACTCTTACCCTTGTCTACTGGTTAAGGTCTTAACTCTTACTTTGGCCTAATAGCTAAGGTCTTAGACTCGTACTCTGGCCTAATGGTTAAGGTCTTAACTCTTACTCTGGCCTACTGGTTAAGGTCTTAACTCTTACTCTGGCCTACTGGTTAAGGTCTTAGACTCGTACTCTTGCCTAATGGTTAAGGTCTTAACTCTTACTCTGGCCTAATGGTTAAGGTCTTAACTCTTACTCTGGCCTACTGGTTAAGGTCTTAACTCTTACTCTGGCCTAATAGCTAAGGTCTTATACTCGTACTCTGGCCTAATGGTTAAGGTCTTCACTCTTACTCTGGCCTAATAGCTAAGGTCTTAGACTCGTACTCTGGCCTAATAGCTAAGGTCTTAGACTCTTACTCTGGCCTACTGGTTAAGGTCTTAACTCTTACTCTGGCCTAATAGCTAAGGTCTTAACACTTACTCTGGCCTAATAGCTAAGGTCTTAGACTCATACTATGGCCTACTGGTTAAGGTCTTAACTCTTACTCTGGCCTACTGGTTAAGGTCTTAACTCTTACTCTGGCCTAATAGCTAAGGTCTTATACTCGTACTCTGGCCTAATGGTTAAGGTCTTCACTCTTACTCTGGCCTAATTGTTAAGGTCTTAGACTCGTACTATGGCCTACAGGTTAAGGTCTTAACTCTTACTCTTGCCTAATAGCTAAGGTCTTAGACTCGTACTCTGGCCTAATGGTTAAGGTCTTCACTCTTACTCTGGCCTAATAGATAAGGTCTTAGACTCGTACTCTGGCATAATAGCTAAGGTCTTAGACTCTTACTCTGGCCTACTGGTTAAGGTCTTAACTCTTACTCTGGCCTAATAGCTAAGGTCTTAACACTTACTCTGGCCTAATAGCTAAGGTCTTAGACTCATACTATGGCCTACAGGTTAAGGTCTTAACTCTTATTCTGGCCTAATAGCTAAGGTCTTAGACTTGTACTCTGGTCTAATGGTTAAGGTCTTAACTCTTACTCTGGCCTACTGGTTAAGGTCTTATCTCCTACTCTGGCCTGATAGCTAAGTTCTTAACTCTTACTCTGGCCTACTGGTAAATGTCTTAACTCTTACTCTGGCCTAATAGCTATGGTCTTATACTCGTCCTCTGGCCTAATGGTTAAGGTCTTAACTCTTACTCTGGCCTAATAGCTCAGGTCTTAGACTCGTACTCTGGCCTAATGGTTAAGGTCTTAACTCTTACTCTGGCCTAATCGCTAAGGTCTTAGACTCGTACTCTGGCCTAATGGTTAAGGTCTTAACTCTTACTCTGGGCTACTGGTTAATGTCTTAACTCATACTCTGGCATACTGGTTAAGATCTTAACTCTTACTCTGGTCTACTGGTTAAGGTCTTAACTCTTACTCTGGCCTAATAGCTAAGGTCTTAGACTCGTACTTTGGCCTACAGGTTACGGTCATAACTTTTACTCTGACCTAATAGCTAAGGTGTTAACTTTTACTCTGGCCTAACAGCTAAGGTCTTAGACTCGTACTCTGGCCTAATGGTTAAGGTCTTAACTCTTACTCTGGCCTACTGGTTAAGCTGTTAACTCTTACTCTGGCCTACTGGTTAAGGTCTTAACTCTTACCCTGGCCTAATAGCTCAGGTCTTAGACTCGTACTCTGGCCTACTGGTTTAGGTCTTACTCTTACTCTGGCCTACTGGTTAAGGTCTTAACTCTTACTCTGGCCTAACAGCTAAGGTCTTAGACTCCTAATCTGTTCTAATAGCTAAGGTCTTAACTCTTACTCTGGCCTACTGGTTAAGGTCTTAACTCTTACTCTGGCCTAATGGTTAAGGTCTTAACTCTTACTCTGGCCTAATGGTTAAGGTCTTAACTCTTACTCTGGCCTACTGGTTAAGGTCTTAACTCTTACTCTGGCCTAATAGCTAAGGTCTTATACTCGTACTCTGGCCTAATGCTTAAGGTCTTCACTCTTACTCTGGCCTAATAGCTTAGGTCTTAGACTCGTACTCTGGCCTAATAGCTAAGGTCTTAGACTCTTACTCTGGCCTACTGGTTAAGGTCTTAACTCTTACTCTGGCCTAATAGCTAAGGTCTTAACACTTACTCTGGCCTAATAGCTAAGGTCTTAGACTCATACTATGGCCTACTGGTTAAGGTCTTAACTCTTACTCTGGCCTACTGGTTAAGGTCTTAACTCTTACTCTGGCCTAATAGCTAAGGTCTTATACTCGTACTCTGGCCTAATGGTTAAGGTCTTCACTCTTACTCTGGCCTAATTGTTAAGGTCTTATACTTGTACTATGGCCTACAAGTTAAGGTCTTAACTCTTACTCTTGCCTAATAGCTAAGGTCTTAGACTCGTACTCTGGCCTAATGGTTAAGGTCTTCACTCTTACTCTGGCCTAATAGATAAGGTCTTAGAATCGTACTCTGGCCTAATAGCTAAGGTCTTAGACTCTTACTCTGGCCTACTGGTTAAGGTCTTAACTCTTACTCTGGCCTAATAGCTAAGGTCTTAACACTTACTCTGGCCTTATAGCTAAGGTCTTAGACTCATACTATGGCCTACAGGTTAAGGTCTTAACTCTTACTCTGGCCTAATAGCTAAGGTCTTAGACTTGTACTCTGGTCTAATGGTTAAGGTCTTAACTCTTACTCTGGCCTAATGGTTAAGGTCTTAACTCTTACTCTGGCCTAACAGCTAAGGTCTTAGACTCGTACTCTGGTCTAATGGTTAAGGTCTTAACTCTTACTCTGGCCTACTGGTTAAGGTCTTATCTCCTACTCTGGCCTAATAGCTAAGGTCTTAACTCTTACTCTGGCCTACTGGTAAATGTCTTAACTCTTACTCTGGCTTAATAGCTATGGTCTTAGACTCGTCCTCTGGCCTAACGGTTAAGGTCTTAACTCTTACGCTGGCCTAATAGCTCAGGTCTTAGACTCGTACTCTGGCCTAATGGTTAAGGTCTTAACCCTTACTCTGGCCTACTGGTTAAGTTCTTAACTCGTACTCTGGCCTACTGGTTAAGATCTTAACTCTTACTCTGGCCTACTGGTTAAGGTCTTAACTCTTACTCTGGCCTAATAGCTAAGGTCTTAGACTCGTACTCTGGCCTACAGGTTAAGGTCTTAACTCTTACTCTGGCCTAATAGCTAAGGTCTAAGACTCATACTCTGGCCTACTGGTTAAAGTCTTAACTCTTACTCTGGCCTACTGGTTAAGGTCTTAACTCTTACTCTGGCCTAATAGCTAAGGTCTTAACTCTTACTCTGGCCTAATAGCTAAGGTCTTAGACTCGTACTCTGGCCTACAGGTTAAGGTCTTCACTCTTACTCTGGCCTAATTGTTAAGGTCTTAGACTCGTACTATGGCCTACAGGTTAAGGTCTTAACTCTTACTCTGGCCTAATGGTTAAGGTCTTAGACTCGTACTCTGGCCTAATGGTTAAGGTCTTCACTCTTACTCTGGCCTAATAGATAAGGTCTTAACTCTTTCTCTGGCCTAATAGCTAAGGTCTTAACACTTACTCTGGCCTAATAGCTAAGGTCTTAGACTCATACTATGGCCTACAGGTTAAGGTCTTAATTCTTACTCTGGCCTACTGGTTAAGGTCTTAACTCTTACTCTGGCCTAATAGCTACGGTCTTGGACTCTTACTCTGGCCTACTGGTTAAGGTCTTAACTCTTTCTCTGGCCTAATAGCTAAGGTCTTAACACTTACTCTGGCCTAATAGCTAAGGTCTTAGACTCATACTATGGCCTACAGGTTTAGGTCCTAATTCTTACTCTGGCCTACTGGTTAAGGTCTTAACTCTTACTCTGGCCTAATAGCTAAGGTCTTATACTCGTACTCTGGCCTAATGGTTAAGGTCTTCACTCTTACTCTGGCCTAATTGTTAAGGTCTTATACTTGTACTATGGCCTACAAGTTAAGGTCTTAACTCTTACTCTTGCCTAATAGCTAAGGTCTTAGACTCGTACTCTGGCCTAATGGTTAAGGTCTTCACTCTTACTCTGGCCTAATAGATAAGGTCTTAGACTCGTACTCTGGCCTAATAGCTAAGGTCTTAGACTCTTACTCTGGCCTACTGGTTAAGGTCTTAACTCTTACTCTGGCCTAATAGCTAAGGTCTTAACACTTACTCTGGCCTAATAGCTAAGGTCTTAGACTCATACTATGGCCTACAGGTTAAGGTCTTAACTCTTACTCTGGCCTAATAGCTAAGGTCTTAGACTTGTACTCTGGTCTAATGGTTAAGGTCTTAACTCTTACTCTGGCCTAATGGTTAAGGTCTTAACTCTTACTCTGGCCTAACAGCTAAGGTCTTAGACTCGTACTCTGGTCTAATGGTTAAGGTCTTAACTCTTACTCTGGCCTAATAGCTAAGGTCTTAACTCTTACTCTGGCCTACTGGTTAATGTCTTAACTCATACTCTGGCCTACTGGTTAAGGTCTTAGACTCGTACTCTGGCCTACTGGTTAAGGTCTTAACTCTTACTCTGGCCTACTGGTTAAGGTCTTAGCTCTTACTCTGGCCTAATAGCTAAGGTCTTAACACTTACTCTGGCCTAAAAGCTTAGGTCTTAGACTCATACTCTGGCCTAATGGTTAAGGTCTTAACTCTTACTCTGGCCTACTGGTTAAGGTCTTATCTCCTACTCTGGCCTCATAGCTAAGGTCTTAACTCTTACTCTGGCCTAATAGCTATGGTCTTAGACTCGTCCTCTGGCCTAATGGTTAAGGTCTTAACTCTTACTCTGGCCTAATAGCTAAGGTCTTAGACTCGTACTCTGGCCTAATGGTTAAGGTCTTAACCCTTACTCTGGCCTACTGGTTAAGGTCTTAACTCGTACTTTGGCCTACTGGTTAAGATCTTAACTCTTACTCTGGCCTACTGGTTAAGGTCTTAACTCTTACTCTGGCCTAATTGCTAAGGTCTTAGACTTGTACTCTGGCCTACTGGTTAAGGTCTTAACTCTTACTCTGGCCTAATAGCTAAGGTCTTAGACTCGTACTCTGGCCTACTGGTTAAGGTCTTAACTCTTACTCTGGCCTACTGGTTAAGGTCTTAACTCTTACTCTGGCCTAATAGCTAAGGTCTTAGACTTGTACTCTGGCCTACAGGTTAAGGTCTTAACTCTTACTCTGGCCTAATAGCTAAGGTCTAAGACTCATACTCTGGCCTACTGGTTAAGGTCTTAACTCTTACTCTGGCCTACTGGTTAAGGTCTTAACTCTTACTCTGGCCTAATAGCTAAGGTCTTAACTCTTACTCTGGCCTAATAGCTAAGGTCTTAGACTCGTACTCTGTGGCCTACTTTTTGAGGTCTTAACTCTTACTCTGGCCTAATAGCTAAGGTCTTAGACTCGTACTCTGGCCTACTGGTTAAGGTCTTAATTCTTACTCTGGCCTAATAGCTAAGGTATTAACTCTTACTCTGGCCTAATAGCTAAGGTCTTAGACTCGTAATCTGGCCTAATGGTTAAGGTCTTAACTCGTACTCTGGCCTACAGGTTAAGGTCTTAACTCTTACTCTGGCCTAATAGCTAAGGTCTTAGACTCGTACTCTGGCCTACTGGTTAAGGTCTTAACTCTTACTCTAGCCTACTGGTTAAGGTCTTAACTCTTACTCTGGCCTAATAGGTAAGGTCTTAGACTCGTACTATGGCCTACTGGTTAAGGTCTTAACTCTTACTCTGGCCTAATAGCTAAGGTCTTAACTCTTACTCTGGCCTACAGGTTAAGGTCTTAAATCTTACTCTGGTCTACTGGTTAAGGTCTTAACTCGTACTCTGGCCTACTGGTTAAGGTCTTTGACTCGTACTCTGGCCTACTGGTTAAGGTCTTTGACTCGTACTCTGGCCTACTGGTTAAGGTCTGAACTCTTACTCTTGCCTACTGGTTAAGGTCTTAACTCTTTCTCTGGCCTAATAGCTAAGGTCCTAACTCTTACTCTGGCCTAATAGCTTAGGTCTTAGACTCATACTCTGGCCTACTGGTTAAGGTCTTAACTCTTACTCTGGCCTAATAGCTAAGGTCTTAACACTTACTCTGGCCTAATAACTAGGGTCTTAGACTCATACTATGGCCTACAGGTTAAGGTCTTAACTCTTACTCTGGCCTAATAGCTAAGGTCTTAGACTTGTACTCTGGCCTAATGGTTAAGGTCTTAACTCTTACTCTGGCCTAATGGTTAATGTCTTAGACTCTTACTCCGGCCTAATAGCTAAAGTCTTACCTCTTACTCTGGCCTAATAAGCTAAGGACTTAGACTCGTACTTTGGCCTAATGGTTACGGTCTTAAGTCTTACTCTGGCCTACAGGTTAAGGTCTTAACTCTTACTCTGGCCTACTGGTTAAGGTCTTAACTCTTACTCTGGCCTAATAGCTAAGGTCTTAGACTCGTACTATGGCCTACAGGTTAAGGTCTTAACTCTTACTCTGGCCTACTGGTTAAGGTCTTAACTCTTACTCTGGCCTAATAGCTAAGGTCTTAACTCTTACTCTGGCCTACTGGTTAAGGTCTTAACTCTTACTCTGGCCTAATAGCTAAGGTCTTAGACTTGTACTCTGGCCTAATGGTTAAGGTCTTAACTCTTACTCTGGCCTACTGGTTAAGGTCTTAACTCTTACTCTGGCCTAATAGCTAAGGTCTTAGACTCGTACTCTGGCCTAATGGTTAAGGTCTTAACTCTTACTCTGGCCTACTGGTTAAGCTCTTAACTCTTACTCTGGCCTACTGGTTAAGGTCTTAACTCTTACCCTGGCCTAATAGCTCAGGTCTTAGACTCGTACTCTGGCCTAATGGTTTAGGTCTTAACTCTTACTCTGGCCTACTGGTTAAGGTCTTAACTCTTATTCTGGCCTAACAGCTAAGGTCTTAGACTCGTACTCTGGCCTAATGGTTAAGGTCTTAAGTCTTACTCTGGCCTACTGGTTAAGGTCTTCACTCTTACTTTGGCCTAATAGCTAAGGTCTTAGACTTGTACTATGGCCTACATGTTAAGGTCTTAACTCTTACTCTGGCCTACTGATTAAGGTCTTAACTCTTACTCTGGCCTAATAGCTAAGGTCTTAACTCTTACTCTGGCCTACTGGTTAAGGTCTTAACTCCTACTCTGGCCTACTGGTTAAGGTCTTAACTCTTACTTTGGCCTAACAGCTAAGGTCTTAGACTCGTACTCTGGCCTAATGGTTAAGGTCTTAACTCTTACTCTGGCCTACTGGTTAAGGTCTTATCTCCTACTCTGGCCTAATAGCTAAGGTCTTAACTCTTACTCTGGCCTACTGGTAAAGGTCTTAAATCTTACTCTTGCCTTCTGGTTAAGGTCTTAACCCTTACTCTGGCCTAATAGCTATGGTCTTAGACTCGTACTCTGGCCTAATGGTTAAGGTCTTAACTCTTACTCTGGCCTAATAGCTAAGGTCTTAGACTCGTACTCTGGCCTACAGGTTAAGGTCTTAACTCTTACTCTGGCCTACTGGTTAAGATCTTAACTCTTACTCTGGCCTACTGGTTAAGGTCTTAACACTTACTCTGGCCTAATAGCTAAGGTCTTAACTCTTACTCTGGCCTACTGGTTAAGGTCTTAACTCTTACTCTGGCCTAATAGCTAAGGTCTTAGACTCGTACTCTGGCCTACTGGTTAAGGTCTTAACTCTTACTCTGGTCTACAGGTTAAGGTCTTAACTCTTACTCTGGCGTAATAGCTAAGGTCTTAGACTTGTACTCTGGCATAATGGTTAAGGTCTTAACTCTTACTCTGGCCTAATGGTTAAGGTCTTAGACTCTTACTCTGGCCTAATAGCTAAAGTCTTACCTCTTACTCTGGCCTAATAGCTAAGGTCTTAGACTTGTACTCTGGCCTAATGGTTAAGGTCTTAAGTCTTACTCTGGCCTACAGGTTAAGGTCTTAAATCTTACTCTGGCCTACTGGTTAAGATCTTAACTCTTACTCTGGCCTAATAGCTAAGGTCTTAGACTCGTACTATGGCCTACAGGTTAAGGTCTTAACTCTTACTCTGGTCTACTGGTTAAGGTCTTAACTCTTACTCTGGCCTAATAGCTAAGGTCTTAACTCTTACTCTGGCCTAATAGCTAAGGTCTTAGACTCGTACTCTGGCCTAATGGTTAAGGTCTTAACACTTACTCTGGCCTACTGGTTAAGGTCTTAACTCTTACTCTGGCCTAACAGCTAAGGTCTTAGACTCGTACTCTGGCCTAATGGTTAAGGTCTTAAGTCTTACTCTGGCCTACTGGTTAAGGTCTTAACTCTTACTCTGGCCTAATAGCTAAGGTCTTAGACTCGTACTCTGGCCTAATGGTTAAGGTCTTAACTCTTTCTCTGGCCTAATGGTTAAGGTCTTAACTCTTACTCTGGCCTTCTGGTTAAGGTCTTAACTCTTACTCTGGCCTAATAGCTAAGGTCTAAGACTCGTACTATGGCCTACACGTTAAGGTCTTAACTCTTACTCTGGCATACTGGTTAAGGTCTTAACTCTTACTCTGGCCTAATAGCTAAGGTCTTAGACTCATACTCTGGCCTAAAGGTTAAGGTCTTAACTCTTACTCTGTCCTAATAGCTAAGGTCTTAGACTCGTACTCTGGCCTAATGGTTAAGGTCTTAACTCTTACTCTGGCCTACTGATTAAGGTCTTAACTATTACTCTGGCCTAATAGCTAAGGTCTTAGACTCATACTCCGGCCTACAGGTTAAGGTCTTAACTCTTACTCTGGCCTAATAGCTAAGGTCTTAGACTCGTACTCTGGCCTACTGGTTAAGGTCTTAACTCTTACTCTGGCCTACTGGTTAAGGTCTTAACACTTACTCTGGCCTACAGGTTAAGGTCTTAACTCTTACTCTGTCCTACTGGTTAAGGTCTTAACTCTTACTCTGGCCCAATAGCTAAGGTCTTAACTCTTACTCTGGCCTAATAGCTAAGGTCTTAGACTCGTACTCTGGCCTAAGTGTTAAGGTCTTAACTCTTACTCTGGCCTAATAGCTAAGGTGTTAGACTCGTACTCTGGCCTAATGGTTAAGGTCTTAACTCTTACTTTGTCCTAAAGGTTAAGGTCTTAACTCTTACTCTGGCCTACTGGTTAAGGTCTTAACTCTTACTCTGGCCGAATAGCTAAGGTCTTAACTCTTACTCTGGCCTAATAGCTAAGGTCTTAAGTCTTACTCTGGTCAACTGGTTAAGGTCTTAACTCTTACTCTGGCCTACTGGTTAAGGTCTTAACTCTTACTCTGGCCTAATAGCTAAGGTCTTAACACTTACTCTGGCCTAATAGCTAAGGTCTTAGACTCATACTATGGCCTACAGGTTAAGGTCTTAACTCTTACTCTGGCCTAATAGCTAAGGTCTTAGACTTGTACTCTGGTCTAATGGTTAAGGTCTTAACTCTTACTCTGGCCTAATGGTTAAGGTCTTAACTCTTACTCTGGCCTAACAGCTAAGGTCTTAGACTCGTACTCTGGTCTAATGGTTAAGGTCTTAACTCTTACTCTGGCCTACTGGTTAAGGTCTTATCTCCTACTCTGGCCTCATAGCTAAGGTCTTAACTCTTACTCTGGCCTACTGGTAAATGTCTTAACTCTTACTCTGGCCTAATAGCTATGGTCTTAGACTCGTCCTCTGGCCTAATGGTTAAGGTCTTAACTCTTACTCTGGCCTAATAGCTAAGGTCTTAGACTCGTACTCTGGCCTAATGGTTAAGGTCTTAACCCTTACTCTGGCCTACTGGTTAAGGTCTTAACTCGTACTTTGGCCTACTGGTTAAGATCTTAACTCTTACTCTGGCCTACTGGTTAAGGTCTTAACTCTTACTCTGGCCTAATTGCTAAGGTCTTAGACTTGTACTCTGGCCTACTGGTTAAGGTCTTAACTCTTACTCTGGCCTAATAGCTAAGGTCTTAGACTCGTACTCTGGCCTACTGGTTAAGGTCTTAACTCTTACTCTGGCCTACTGGTTAAGGTCTTAACTCTTACTCTGGCCTAATAGCTAAGGTCTTAGACTTGTACTCTGGCCTACAGGTTAAGGTCTTAACTCTTACTCTGGCCTAATAGCTAAGGTCTAAGACTCATACTCTGGCCTACTGGTTAAGGTCTTAACTCTTACTCTGGCCTACTGGTTAAGGTCTTAACTCTTACTCTGGCCTAATAGCTAAGGTCTTAACTCTTACTCTGGCCTAATAGCTAAGGTCTTAGACTCGTACTCTGTGGCCTACTTTTTAAGGTCTTAACTCTTACTCTGGCCTAATAGCTAAGGTCTTAGACTCGTACTCTGGCCTACTGGTTAAGGTCTTAATTCTTACTCTGGCCTAATAGCTAAGGTATTAACTCTTACTCTGGCCTAATAGCTAAGGTCTTAGACTCGTAATCTGGCCTAATGGTTAAGGTCTTAACTCGTACTCTGGCCTACAGGTTAAGGTCTTAACTCTTACTCTGGCCTAATAGCTAAGGTCTTAGACTCGTACTCTGGCCTACTGGTTAAGGTCTTAACTCTTACTCTAGCCTACTGGTTAAGGTCTTAACTCTTACTCTGGCCTAATAGGTAAGGTCTTAGACTCGTACTATGGCCTACTGGTTAAGGTCTTAACTCTTACTCTGGCCTAATAGCTAAGGTCTTAACTCTTACTCTGGCCTACAGGTTAAGGTCTTAAATCTTACTCTGGTCTACTGGTTAAGGTCTTAACTCGTACTCTGGCCTACTGGTTAAGGTCTTTGACTCGTACTCTGGCCTACTGGTTAAGGTCTGAACTCTTACTCTTGCCTACTGGTTAAGGTCTTAACTCTTTCTCTGGCCTAATAGCTAAGGTCCTAACTCTTACTCTGGCCTAATAGCTAAGGTCTAAGACTCGTACTATGGCCTACACGTTAAGGTCTTAACTCTTACTCTGGCATACTGGTTAAGGTCTTAACTCTTACTCTGGCCTAATAGCTAAGGTCTTAGACTCATACTCTGGCCTAAAGGTTAAGGTCTTAACTCTTACTCTGTCCTAATAGCTAAGGTCTTAGACTCGTACTCTGGCCTAATGGTTAAGGTCTTAACTCTTACTCTGGCCTACTGATTAAGGTCTTAACTATTACTCTGGCCTAATAGCTAAGGTCTTAGACTCATACTCCGGCCTACAGGTTAAGGTCTTAACTCTTACTCTGGCCTAATAGCTAAGGTCTTAGACTCGTACTCTGGCCTACTGGTTAAGGTCTTAACTCTTACTCTGGCCTACTGGTTAAGGTCTTAACACTTACTCTGGCCTACAGGTTAAGGTCTTAACTCTTACTCTGTCCTACTGGTTAAGGTCTTAACTCTTACTCTGGCCCAATAGCTAAGGTCTTAACTCTTACTCTGGCCTAATAGCTAAGGTCTTAGACTCGTACTCTGGCCTAAGTGTTAAGGTCTTAACTCTTACTCTGGCCTAATAGCTAAGGTGTTAGACTCGTACTCTGGCCTAATGGTTAAGGTCTTAACTCTTACTTTGTCCTAAAGGTTAAGGTCTTAACTCTTACTCTGGCCTACTGGTTAAGGTCTTAACTCTTACTCTGGCCTAATAGCTAAGGTCTTAACTCTTACTCTGGCCTAATAGCTAAGGTCTTAAGTCTTACTCTGGTCAACTGGTTAAGGTCTTAACTCTTACTCTGGCCTACTGGTTAAGGTCTTAACTCTTACTCTGGCCTAATAGCTAAGGTCTTAACACTTACTCTGGCCTAATAGCTAAGGTCTTAGACTCATACTATGGCCTACAGGTTAAGGTCTTAACTCTTACTCTGGCCTAATAGCTAAGGTCTTAGACTTGTACTCTGGTCTAATGGTTAAGGTCTTAACTCTTACTCTGGCCTAATGGTTAAGGTCTTAACTCTTACTCTGGCCTAACAGCTAAGGTCTTAGACTCGTACTCTGGTCTAATGGTTAAGGTCTTAACTCTTACTCTGGCCTACTGGTTAAGGTCTTATCTCCTACTCTGGCCTCATAGCTAAGGTCTTAACTCTTACTCTGGCCTACTGGTAAATGTCTTAACTCTTACTCTGGCCTAATAGCTATGGTCTTAGACTCGTCCTCTGGCCTAATGGTTAAGGTCTTAACTCTTACTCTGGCCTAATAGCTAAGGTCTTAGACTCGTACTCTGGCCTAATGGTTAAGGTCTTAACCCTTACTCTGGCCTACTGGTTAAGGTCTTAACTCGTACTTTGGCCTACTGGTTAAGATCTTAACTCTTACTCTGGCCTACTGGTTAAGGTCTTAACTCTTACTCCGGCCTAATTGCTAAGGTCTTAGACTTGTACTCTGGCCTACTGGTTAAGGTCTTAACTCTTACTCTGGCCTAATAGCTAAGGTCTTAGACTCGTACTCTGGCCTACTGGTTAAGGTCTTAACTCTTACTCTGGCCTACTGGTTAAGGTCTTAACTCTTACTCTGGCCTAATAGCTAAGGTCTTAGACTTGTACTCTGGCCTACAGGTTAAGGTCTTAACTCTTACTCTGGCCTAATAGCTAAGGTCTAAGACTCATACTCTGGCCTACTGGTTAAGGTCTTAACTCTTACTCTGGCCTACTGGTTAAGGTCTTAACTCTTACTCTGGCCTAATAGCTAAGGTCTTAACTCTTACTCTGGCCTAATAGCTAAGGTCTTAGACTCGTACTCTGTGGCCTACTTTTTAAGGTCTTAACTCTTACTCTGGCCTAATAGCTAAGGTCTTAGACTCGTACTCTGGCCTACTGGTTAAGGTCTTAATTCTTACTCTGGCCTAATAGCTAAGGTATTAACTCTTACTCTGGCCTAATAGCTAAGGTCTTAGACTCGTAATCTGGCCTAATGGTTAAGGTCTTAACTCGTACTCTGGCCTACAGGTTAAGGTCTTAACTCTTACTCTGGCCTAATAGCTAAGGTCTTAGACTCGTACTCTGGCCTACTGGTTAAGGTCTTAACTCTTACTCTAGCCTACTGGTTAAGGTCTTAACTCTTACTCTGGCCTAATAGGTAAGGTCTTAGACTCGTACTATGGCCTACTGGTTAAGGTCTTAACTCTTACTCTGGCCTAATAGCTAAGGTCTTAACTCTTACTCTGGCCTACAGGTTAAGGTCTTAAATCTTACTCTGGTCTACTGGTTAAGGTCTTAACTCGTACTCTGGCCTACTGGTTAAGGTCTTTGACTCGTACTCTGGCCTACTGGTTAAGGTCTGAACTCTTACTCTTGCCTACTGGTTAAGGTCTTAACTCTTTCTCTGGCCTAATAGCTAAGGTCCTAACTCTTACTCTGGCCTAATAGCTTAGGTCTTAGACTCATACTCTGGCCTAATGGTTAAGGTCTTAGACTCTTACTCTGGCCTACTGGTTAAGGTCTTAACTCTTACTCTGGCCTAATAGCTAAGGTCTTAACACTTACTCTGGCCTAATAACTAGGGTCTTAGACTCATACTATGGCCTACAGGTTAAGGTCTTAACTCTTACTCTGGCCTAATAGCTAAGGTCTTAGACTTGTACTCTGGCCTAATGGTTAAGGTCTTAACTCTTACTCTGGCCTAATGGTTAATGTCTTAGACTCTTACTCCGGCCTAATAGCTAAAGTCTTACCTCTTACTCTGGCCTAATAAGCTAAGGACTTAGACTCGTACTTTGGCCTAATGGTTACGGTCTTAAGTCTTACTCTGGCCTACAGGTTAAGGTCTTAACTCTTACTCTGGCCTACTGGTTAAGGTCTTAACTCTTACTCTGGCCTAATAGCTAAGGTCTTAGACTCGTACTATGGCCTACAGGTTAAGGTCTTAACTCTTACTCTGGCCTACTGGTTAAGGTCTTAACTCTTACTCTGGCCTAATAGCTAAGGTCTTAACTCTTACTCTGGCCTACTGGTTAAGGTCTTAACTCTTACTCTGGCCTAATAGCTAAGGTCTTAGACTTGTACTCTGGCCTAATGGTTAAGGTCTTAACTCTTACTCTGGCCTACTGGTTAAGGTCTTAACTCTTACTCTGGCCTAATAGCTAAGGTCTTAGACTCGTACTCTGGCCTAATGGTTAAGGTCTTAACTCTTACTCTGGCCTACTGGTTAAGCTCTTAACTCTTACTCTGGCCTACTGGTTAAGGTCTTAACTCTTACCCTGGCCTAATAGCTCAGGTCTTAGACTCGTACTCTGGCCTAATGGTTTAGGTCTTAACTCTTACTCTGGCCTACTGGTTAAGGTCTTAACTCTTATTCTGGCCTAACAGCTAAGGTCTTAGACTCGTACTCTGGCCTAATGGTTAAGGTCTTAAGTCTTACTCTGGCCTACTGGTTAAGGTCTTCACTCTTACTTTGGCCTAATAGCTAAGGTCTTAGACTTGTACTATGGCCTACATGTTAAGGTCTTAACTCTTACTCTGGCCTACTGATTAAGGTCTTAACTCTTACTCTGGCCTAATAGCTAAGGTCTTAACTCTTACTCTGGCCTACTGGTTAAGGTCTTAACTCCTACTCTGGCCTACTGGTTAAGGTCTTAACTCTTACTTTGGCCTAACAGCTAAGGTCTTAGACTCGTACTCTGGCCTAATGGTTAAGGTCTTAACTCTTACTCTGGCCTACTGGTTAAGGTCTTATCTCCTACTATGGCCTAATAGCTAAGGTCTTAACTCTTACTCTGGCCTACTGGTAAAGGTCTTAAATCTTACTCTTGCCTCCTGGTTAAGGTCTTAACCCTTACTCTGGCCTAATAGCTATGGTCTTAGACTCGTACTCTGGCCTAATGGTTAAGGTCTTAACTCTTACTCTGGCCTAATAGCTAAGGTCTTAGACTCGTACTCTGGCCTACAGGTTAATGTCTTAACTCTTACTCTGGCCTACTGGTTAAGATCTTAACTCTTACTCTGGCCTACTGGTTAAGGTCTTAACACTTACTCTGGCCTAATAGCTAAGGTCTTAACTCTTACTCTGGCCTACTGGTTAAGGTCTTAACTCTTACTCTGGCCTAATAGCTAAGGTCTTAGACTCGTACTCTGGCCTACTGGTTAAGGTCTTAACTCTTACTCTGGCCTAATAGCTAAGGTCTTAACTCTTACTCTGGCCTAATAGCTAAGGTCTTAAGTCTTACTCTGGTCAACTGGTTAAGGTCTTAACTCTTACTCTGGCCTACTGGTTAAGGTCTTAACTCTTACTCTGGCCTAATAGCTAAGGTCTTAACACTTACTCTGGCCTAATAGCTAAGGTCTTAGACTCATACTATGGCCTACAGGTTAAGGTCTTAACTCTTACTCTGGCCTAATAGCTAAGGTCTTAGACTTGTACTCTGGTCTAATGGTTAAGGTCTTAACTCTTACTCTGGCCTAATGGTTAAGGTCTTAACTCTTACTCTGGCCTAACAGCTAAGGTCTTAGACTCGTACTCTGGTCTAATGGTTAAGGTCTTAACTCTTACTCTGGCCTACTGGTTAAGGTCTTATCTCCTACTCTGGCCTCATAGCTAAGGTCTTAACTCTTACTCTGGCCTACTGGTAAATGTCTTAACTCTTACTCTGGCCTAATAGCTATGGTCTTAGACTCGTCCTCTGGCCTAATGGTTAAGGTCTTAACTCTTACTCTGGCCTAATAGCTAAGGTCTTAGACTCGTACTCTGGCCTAATGGTTAAGGTCTTAACCCTTACTCTGGCCTACTGGTTAAGGTCTTAACTCGTACTTTGGCCTACTGGTTAAGATCTTAACTCTTACTCTGGCCTACTGGTTAAGGTCTTAACTCTTACTCTGGCCTAATTGCTAAGGTCTTAGACTTGTACTCTGGCCTACTGGTTAAGGTCTTAACTCTTACTCTGGCCTAATAGCTAAGGTCTTAGACTCGTACTCTGGCCTACTGGTTAAGGTCTTAACTCTTACTCTGGCCTACTGGTTAAGGTCTTAACTCTTACTCTGGCCTAATAGCTAAGGTCTTAGACTTGTACTCTGGCCTACAGGTTAAGGTCTTAACTCTTACTCTGGCCTAATAGCTAAGGTCTAAGACTCATACTCTGGCCTACTGGTTAAGGTCTTAACTCTTACTCTGGCCTACTGGTTAAGGTCTTAACTCTTACTCTGGCCTAATAGCTAAGGTCTTAACTCTTACTCTGGCCTAATAGCTAAGGTCTTAGACTCGTACTCTGTGGCCTACTTTTTAAGGTCTTAACTCTTACTCTGGCCTACTGGTTAAGGTCTTAATTCTTACTCTGGCCTAATAGCTAAGGTATTAACTCTTACTCTGGCCTAATAGCTAAGGTCTTAGACTCGTACTCTGGCCTACTGGTTAAGGTCTTAACTCTTACTCTAGCCTACTGGTTAAGGTCTTAACTCTTACTCTGGCCTAATAGGTAAGGTCTTAGACTCGTACTATGGCCTACTGGTTAAGGTCTTAACTCTTACTCTGGCCTAATAGCTAAGGTCTTAACTCTTACTCTGGCCTACAGGTTAAGGTCTTAAATCTTACTCTGGTCTACTGGTTAAGGTCTTAACTCGTACTCTGGCCTACTGGTTAAGGTCTTTGACTCGTACTCTGGCCTACTGGTTAAGGTCTGAACTCTTACTCTTGCCTACTGGTTAAGGTCTTAACTCTTTCTCTGGCCTAATAGCTAAGGTCCTAACTCTTACTCTGGCCTAATAGCTAAGGTCTAAGACTCGTACTATGGCCTACACGTTAAGGTCTTAACTCTTACTCTGGCATACTGGTTAAGGTCTTAACTCTTACTCTGGCCTAATAGCTAAGGTCTTAAGTCTTACTCTGGCCTACAGGTTAAGGTCTTAAATCTTACTCTGGCCTACTGGTTAAGATCTTAACTCTTACTCTGGCCTAATAGCTAAGGTCTTAGACTCGTACTATGGCCTACAGGTTAAGGTCTTAACTCTTACTCTGGTCTACTGGTTAAGGTCTTAACTCTTACTCTGGCCTAATAGCTAAGGTCTTAACTCTTACTCTGGCCTAATAGCTAAGGTCTTAGACTCGTACTCTGGCCTAATGGTTAAGGTCTTAACACTTACTCTGGCCTACTGGTTAAGGTCTTAACTCTTACTCTGGCCTAACAGCTAAGGTCTTAGACTCGTACTCTGGCCTAATGGTTAAGGTCTTAAGTCTTACTCTGGCCTACTGGTTAAGGTCTTAACTCTTACTCTGGCCTAATAGCTAAGGTCTTAGACTCGTACTCTGGCCTAATGGTTAAGGTCTTAACTCTTTCTCTGGCCTAATGGTTAAGGTCTTAACTCTTACTCTGGCCTTCTGGTTAAGGTCTTAACTCTTACTCTGGCCTAATAGCTAAGGTCTAAGACTCGTACTATGGCCTACACGTTAAGGTCTTAACTCTTACTCTGGCATACTGGTTAAGGTCTTAACTCTTACTCTGGCCTAATAGCTAAGGTCTTAGACTCATACTCTGGCCTAAAGGTTAAGGTCTTAACTCTTACTCTGTCCTAATAGCTAAGGTCTTAGACTCGTACTCTGGCCTAATGGTTAAGGTCTTAACTCTTACTCTGGCCTACTGATTAAGGTCTTAACTATTACTCTGGCCTAATAGCTAAGGTCTTAGACTCATACTCCGGCCTACAGGTTAAGGTCTTAACTCTTACTCTGGCCTAATAGCTAAGGTCTTAGACTCGTACTCTGGCCTACTGGTTAAGGTCTTAACTCTTACTCTGGCCTACTGGTTAAGGTCTTAACACTTACTCTGGCCTACAGGTTAAGGTCTTAACTCTTACTCTGTCCTACTGGTTAAGGTCTTAACTCTTACTCTGGCCCAATAGCTAAGGTCTTAACTCTTACTCTGGCCTAATAGCTAAGGTCTTAGACTCGTACTCTGGCCTAAGTGTTAAGGTCTTAACTCTTACTCTGGCCTAATAGCTAAGGTGTTAGACTCGTACTCTGGCCTAATGGTTAAGGTCTTAACTCTTACTTTGTCCTAAAGGTTAAGGTCTTAACTCTTACTCTGGCCTACTGGTTAAGGTCTTAACTCTTACTCTGGCCTAATAGCTAAGGTCTTAACTCTTACTCTGGCCTAATAGCTAAGGTCTTAAGTCTTACTCTGGTCAACTGGTTAAGGTCTTAACTCTTACTCTGGCCTACTGGTTAAGGTCTTAACTCTTACACTGGCCTACTGGTTAAGGTCTTAACTCCTACTCTGGCCTACTGGTTAAGGTCTTAACTCTTACTCTGGCCTAACAGCTAAGGTCTTAACTCTTACTCTGGCCTACTGGTTATGGTCTTAACTCTTAGTCTGGCCTACTGGTTAAGGTCTTAATTCTTACTCTGGCCTAATAGCTAAGGTGTTAGACTCATACTGTGACCTAATGGTTAATGTAGGAGAGTGGAATCTGACTAATGGTTGCCCCCAACTTTTTGCCTGGTATTTAAGTGGTTTTTGACTAGTCTGGCTGGGATCCTGCTATCCAGGACCCCAGCCTATCTGCTTTCTCCCTAAAACTGATGTGAGTACCCTAGGTACCAACCAATTGGATGCTGGGCATGCCCTACCAGTCCCTTGTAGATGGTACCCTAGGTACCCAGGGCATGGGTCCCCCAGTAGGCCTACCAGGGCTGCAGCACTTATTGTGCCACCCTGGGACAGCCACCCAAACTGACACCACCAGGCCACTACTGTAGCCTGGGTAAGGTGGTGCTAGCACCCCTTACAGGGATGTAGGTACCCTATGTCCCATACCATACAACACATATACTCTCATAGGTCACCCCTATGGCAGGCCCTGGTAATCCTACAGGGCTGGGTGCTGAGGTATGTGTGAGGGGGGACCCCTACGTGAGTAGGACCTCTCTGCAACCTTCGTAAAAACGTTACTGGGTTGTTTGTAGTGTAGCCATACCATATACTCTTAACCGCATTATAAGTTATTGCGTCATCGCTGTAACTTAGGAGTGGCTACACAGAACCATATCGTGTTTGGTGTCAAACATGAAGGAATCATACCCCCAGTCCAGCCATGGGCATGGGGGCACGATTCCCCCTTGCTAGGAGGGTGATATGGGAAAAGCGGTAGAATTTGGAAACCAATTTAAAAGTGCACATGTACCACAAAATGGCTACTGTTCGCCACCTACACGACTCTGGCTGGCTGTTGCTGGGGAAAACCCCAGCCTCACCATCTGGACAATAGGGCTCCTGTGGCAGGGAGGTGCCAGCACCTCCCCAGACAGGATATGTGGATTGGAACAGGGTGGGTGCACCAAATGTCCTTTCAGAGTTGCACGTAGGCAGCTGCAGAGCCCCAATTCTGCATACACCGCCTGGAACCGGTTCAGGGGCATCCTGCCCCTAGCCCAGGCGGGAAACACACAAAGGGGAGTGGGTGTAGCCACCCTTTCCCGCCTCTACTCTGATTGGTAGGCTCTATTTTGGACCATCCCCTAATCTTGGGGATATATGGGAATAACTTTGCCCTAGAGCCTTAGATTCGTACAGGACTTCACAGAACTGACCTTCGACGAGCTGCTGCCCAGCTGACTGAAGAAATCTCCCTTGGGATAAAGGAGTTATCCCCCTGCTTGGCAGGCACCTAAAAGACTACAAGATACCCGGTTGGAACTTCGTTGCTCTCACGACCTTCGACGCCTTCCAGCAACCTCGAGGTGGGTCTCCAGTGCATCCCAGCGTCCTGTGAGTGTGCCCAGCAAGTCTGAGCACCCTGGACCACGTGGGTGTCGAGATCCCCGCATACCCCGAGACACCGGCCACCTCTTGTCCAGCACACGACCCCGACCAGTGGGGAAGTTGTGCTTTGACCCATTCTTGAGCCAACCTTCAAGCAGCATTTGTGCCGACCCTCAGCTCCCTGGCCTGCTCCGGTGGCCCGTGGGAGCCCTTTTATGCACTCCATTTTGCTGCCTTCCGCGGTCCCTTGTCCCTCAACTTGTGGGCCCTGACGGAGGACAATCTTCTTTTCTAAGAGTTCCCCTGGTTGCTCCAGGCCTGTTCTACGCTCCCTGCAAAGGAGAGCACCCTCAGACCACGTGGGTCTGCACCAGCAGCTGCTTTGTTCATCCTGCGTGGGTTGCGGTTGCCAATGCTTAGTGGATCCAATCGGGACACTAACACCGCAGCGACCCTCAGCCGACGTGGGACAGTCGCCCTCCAGAAGCTGGCCTTCCTTGAAGCCTCCCGGAGCCCGTGACTGCAGAGCCCAGCTGTACCTTCCACGCCTGAAGCACCCGACATCCACGAGCTCCTTCCTGTGAGCTCCCTGGTCACTGTGCTGTGACCCAGACTCTGTCCCCTCTGCTTTCAGGTTCATCTTTGTCTTTTCTTCAACTTTAATCTTCACGACTTCAGCGACACTTCCAGCTAGCAGCAGTTTGGACTCCTTTTCCATAGAAAATCAGCCCGCGACCCGACACCAGAATCGACCTATGCACCCGGCTTCCCTGGGGCAGGTAACAGTGGTACTTCGGTACTTCCGTGGTGGTGGGCTCTCCAAAGCCTTAAGTCTCAAGCCTTAACTTTGTACTGTTGTTAGAAGTGTCCTTAAACCTTAATTATTCAACCGCGACATTCTCCATAGGCTAACATTGCGATCCCGACAGCAACTTCTCGCACTGCACACGCCTCCCGTGGGTCCCCTTCCTCTTAACTGTGGGTGGATTCTTAAGGGGCCAGCGATCCTGAATGCCCTAGGCATTGCCTGTAGAATTGTCGTGGTTCTTATACCACCTTTTTAGTATATGGTTTGGTCCCCCCCTGGGGTCCATTGATTTCTGTGCTATTTATTGTGTTTAGAAATGCTTGTTTGAATTGTAACTTTGCCACTAGCCACATAAAGTGACTGTGGGATTCTGTCTAGAATAAATACATATATTTTATATATATACCTGTGTGGGCTACTCTTTCATTTGGTTATTCAAGAGGTTATTATGGTAAAACAATAAGCTTAACACTCCTTCAAGACTTAGCCTGAAGGCTGCTCTCCACAGCTACCACTAGGATAGCTTTCTTTAAAGGTTGTCTTAAACCTACCATCAATAGGAGTCGAATTGGACTGGTGCAAGGTGTCCCTATAACTAGGAACAGCATATGCCAGGCCAACTTCTCACATTGGTGTGCAGCGGTGGGATTCAAGCTTGCCATTGTTTTACCAGATAACAAATTGAATTTCTAAAGTGAAAGCCACAAGGTACCAAAGGTACATATAAATTCAAGCTAGAATACAATAAGTTCTACTGAACTTGGAGTTGTGTGTAGAGGGTCTAGCACACCTTGACTACAACTCAAGAAAGGGTTCAGTAGGCCACACTTAGTGTAGGTAGATACATCACTACACTAAACATGTCTTCAGGAAGCACTAAGGCTATGGAAGGACCCCAGAGGGTCCCTATAGATAAGTATGATAATTTCACCTTTGCAGAGCTCAGGGAAATGTGCACCCTTAGGAGACTGAAGACAGAAAGAGGTGCCAACACAAAACGTCTCAAGGAGATCCTGCTCATAGCAGACTTTATGGAGTCCATAGGATCCAGAGGGACGGACAGAGTGGGTGGGCACCCCTCAGAAGAGGACACTCCCATAGTGGAATCTGAAGAGGAACAGGAAGAGGATGAAAATCCTGACCTGGAAGAAACAGACCACTCACAGCATGGAGGTGATGGCCCAAGAGGCACTCCCTCCACCCTTAAAAGGAGAGTGGTGGATCCAAGAAGGAACAGATCCCCCTCAGTGGGATCCAACCATTCTAGGAGATCCAAAGGGTCCTCTGCCTCTTCTCAGAGAAGAGAAACCTCTCATGAGAGGAAATGCAGACTGATCAAATTTGAGCAGGCTAAGCTTGAGCTTAAAAGAGAACAGTTAGCATTGGACAGGGAAACCCTGGAGCTTCAGAAAGCTTCAAAGAAATGGGGTCTAGAGATCCCTGGTGGCAGTGATGAAACCCCTAGAGTTAGAGAGAGAGTCCCTGACAATAGGAACCTCCACAAGATTGTGCCCCCCTATCAGAATGGGGATGATATCCACAAATGGATATCTGCTCTTGAAAGGGCCTGTAGAGTACAGAGGGTCCCTGTAGAGCAGTGGGCAGCAATCCTGTGGCTCTCCTTTTCAGATAAAGGTAGAGACAAGTTCCTCTCTGTAAGAGAAGAGGATGCTGATGATTATTATATCCTGAAAGCTGCTTTAATAGATGGGTTTGGCTTAACCACTGATCAATACAGACTTAAGTTCAGAGACACCCAGAAAGCACAGAATCAGGATTGGGTAGACTTTGTGGATTGTGCAACCAAGGCACTGGAAGGTTGGTTAAATGGCAGTAAAGTTAATGATTATCAAGGATTGTATAATCTCATTATGAGGGAGCAGATTCTTAATAATTGTCAGAACCAACTTTTACACCAGCACCTGGTGGACTCTGATCTGACCTCTCCCCAAGAATTGGGAAAGAAGGCAGACAAATGGGTCAGAACCAGGATTAGGCCTAAGAACCAAGTTGGTGACCAGAAGAAGGATTCCACTAAGCCCAAAGAGAAAGGTGGGGATGATAAACAAGAAAAGTCCTCTGAAGGGCCCCAACAACCCAGTGCTGGGGGTGGGTCCCAAAATACTTCCTCTAATAACAAGAAACCATATTGCCATGTGTGTAAGAAACCTGGCCACTGGAAAACTGACTCCAGCTGTCCAAAGAATGGCAATAAAGAGAATGTTCCTCCAAAACCTGCTCCAACACCTCCTGTTGCTACTAGTAGTAATCCCCCAGGTGGTGGGAGTGCACCCAAAAACTTAGTTGGGTTCTCTTTGGGGACACCAGTGGACTCTGGCCTAGCCAGGTCCCCTGCATTAGCAACTATGGTCTGTGATGGTGGCATGGGGTTTGCCAACTTTACCATGAGTCCCAGTATTCTGGGCAGGTACAGACAAGAACCAATAATCAATGGTCAGAAGGCTGTGGCCTATAAGGACACAGGGGCCAGTGTCACCATGGTGACCAAGAGGCTAGTGCCCCTAGATCAGCTTTTACCTGGGTTTAGCTACCAGGTGACCAACATAGATGGAATAAGGACAGATCATCCCATGGCAGTGATAAATCTCAGCTGGGGAGGGATCACTGGCCCCAAGAGAGTGGCAGTGTCCCCAAACTTGCCTGTAGATTGTCTACTGGGGAATGATCTAGAAATCTCAGCCTGGGCTGAGGTTGACCACAAGGCCCATTTGAAAATGGTAGGAATCCCTGAGAAAGTGGATGAGACCCTGAGGGCCTCACCTCCACCCCAGGAAAAAATAGGAAGAGTGAAGCCTGAAACTATGGATCACTCTACCCAAACAGAGAGCATAGGGGAAGAGGAACAGTCCTCCCCCCACCAGACTACAGGTAAGGGTCAAGTTTCTCAGGGAACTGATCCTGCCCCTTGGAAAGTAACTGCCCCAGAAGTGGACAGGCCTGACCTGCCCACCTCTCTGATGGCAGGGGATCCTTCCAAGGTGGTACCCAGTCTGGAGCAGGTATCCTGCCCCTCTCTACCCTGCCTCAGTCAGCCCAGGGCTGCAGAGGTCAGGGAGGTCAGTGGACCCTTATTGGGCCCCTGCCCAGAGGAACCCCCTCATCAACAGGTTAGGGACACCCAGCAGAGTAGTTTCAGCCAGGTGAATATTCCTCTACAAACTGAGGGATCCCCCTTACCCCTAGGTATAGGCACCCCTCAAATGGATGTTGTTGAGCACAGGGAAACCTGGGGCCTAGCTGCCCCAAAACTTCCAGTGCCCTCCACTATTCCAGCCAAAGGGATCCAACCCCCAGCTGTAGGCAGCCAGAGGTTGACCCTTAGGGCCAGATATGACACAGTCCTGGGCAGAAAGGCTTCCATAGTGGCCAGTGATCTGAGGAGGTTGAGACCAACCCAAGTAGGGTCTCACTTCCAGACTCAGACACCCCACCAGCCCACCTCTGACCCAAAAACCAATACAGGTAATTTCCCTAGACTTTGGAGAAACTCTAGAACCCCTTGGGGTCGGATTTCCCAAGTGGACCATGACACAGGGAGCAACCATGTTAGTACAGGTTCTTCCTTATATGGCCACTCAGGAAATAAAGGCTTATCTGGACAAGGTTAGCCTTATCTCCTTTCGTTTGGGGGGGGGGTTATGTAGGAGAGTGGAATCTGACTAATGGTTGCCCCCAACTTTTTGCCTGGTATTTAAGTGGTTTTTGACTAGTCTGGCTGGGATCCTGCTATCCAGGACCCCAGCCTATCTGCTTTCTCCCTAAAACTGATGTGAGTACCCTAGGTACCAACCAATTGGATGCTGGGCATGCCCTACCAGTCCCTTGTAGATGGTACCCTAGGTACCCAGGGCAAGGGTCCCCCAGTAGGCCTACCAGGACTGCAGCACTTATTGTGCCACCCTGGGACAGCCACCCAAACTGACACCACCAGGCCACTACTGTAGCCTGGGTAAGTTGGTGCTAGCACCCCTTACAGGGATGTAGGTACCCTATGTCCCATACCATACAACACATATACTCTCATAGGTCACCCCTATGGCAGGCCCTGGTAATCCTACAGGGCTGGGTGCTGAGGTATGTGTGAGGGGGGACCCCTACGTGAGTAGGACCTCTATGCAACCTTCGTAAAAACGTTACTGGGTTGTTTGTAGTGTAGCCATACCATATACTCTTAACCGCATTATAAGTTATTGCGTCATCGCTGTAACTTAGGAGTGGCTACACAGAACCATATCGTGTTTGGTGTCAAACATGAAGGAATCATACCCCCAGTCCAGCCATGGGCATGGGGGCACGATTCCCCCTTGCTAGGAGGGTGATATGGGAAAAGCGGTAGAATTTGGAAACCAATTTAAAAGTGCACATGTACCACAAAATGGCTACTGTTCTCCACCTACACGACTCTGGCTGGCTGTTGCTGGGGAAAACCCCAGCCTCGCCATCTGGACAATAGGGCTCCTGTGGCAGGGAGGTGCCAGCACCTCCCCAGACAGGATATGTGGATTGGAACAGGGTGGGTGCACCAAATGTCCTTTCAGAGTTGCACGTAGGCAGCTGCAGAGCCCCAATTCTGCATACACCGCCTGGAACCGGTTCAGGGGCATCCTGCCCCTCGCCCAGGCGGGAAACACACAAAGGGGAGTGGGTGTAGCCACCCTTTCCCGCCTCTACTCTGATTGGTAGGCTCTATTTTGGACCATCCCCTAATCTTGGGGATATATGGGAATAACTTTGCCCTAGAGCCTTAGATTCGTACAGGACTTCACAGAACTGACCTTCGACGAGCTGCTGCCCAGCTGACTGAAGAAATCTCCCTTGGGATAAAGGAGTTATCCCCCTGCTTGGCAGGCACCTAAAAGACTACAAGATACCCAGTTGGAACTTCGTTGCTCTCACGACCTTCGACGCCTTCCAGCAACCTCGAGGTGGGTCTCCAGTGCATCCCAGCGTCCTGTGAGTGTGCCCAGCAAGTCTGAGCACCCTGGACCACGTGGGTGTCGAGATCCCCGCATACCCCGAGACACCGGCCACCTCTTGTCCAGCACACGACCCCGACCAGTGGGGAAGTTGTGCTTTGGTCCATTCTTGAGCCAACCTTCAAGCAGCATTTGTGCCGACCCTCAGCTCCCTGGCCCGCTCCGGTGGCCCGTGGGAGCCCTTTTACGCACTCCATTTTGCTGCCTTCCGCGGTCCCTTGTCCCTCGACTTGTGGGCCCTGACGGAGGACAATCTTCTTTTCTAAGAGTTCCCCTGGTTGCTCCAGGCCTGCTCTACGCTCCCTGCAAAGAAGAGCACCCTCAGACCACGTGGGTCTGCACCAGCAGCTGCTTTGTTCATCCTGCGTGGGTTGCGGTTGCCAATGCTTAGTGGATCCAATCGGGACACTAACACCGCAGCGACCCTCAGCCGACGTGGGACAGTCGCCCTCCAGAAGCTGGCCTTCCTTGAAGCCTCCCGGAGCCCGTGACTGCAGAGCCCAGCTGTACCTTCCACGCCTGAAGCACCCGACATCCACGAGCTCCTTCCTGTGAGCTCCCTGGTCACTGTGCTGTGACCCAGACTCTGTCCCCTCTGCTTTCAGGTTCATCTTTGTCTTTTCTTCAACTTTAATCTTCACGACTTCAGCGACACTTCCAGCTAGCAGCAGTTTGGACTCCTTTTCCATAGAAAATCAGCCCGCGACCCGACACCAGAATCGACCTATGCACCCGGCTTCCCTGGGGCAGGTAACAGTGGTACTTCGGTACTTCCGTGGTGGTGGGCTCTCCAAAGCCTTAAGTCTCAAGCCTTAACTTTGTACTGTTGTTAGAAGTGTCCTTAAACCTTAATTATTCAACCGCGACATTCTCCATAGGCTAACATTGCGATCCCGACAGCAACTTCTCGCACTGCACACGCCTCCCGTGGGTCCCCTTCCTCTTAACTGTGGGTGGATTCTTAAGGGGCCAGCGATCCTGAATGCCCTAGGCATTGCCTGTAGAATTGTCGTGGTTCTTATACCACTATTTTAGTATATGGTTTGGTCCCCCCCTGGGGTCCATTGATTTCTGTGCTATTTATTGTGTTTAGAAATGCTTGTTTGAATTGTAACTTTGCCACTAGCCACATAAAGTGACTGTGGGATTCTGTCTAGAATAAATACATATATTTTATATATATACCTGTGTGGGCTACTCTTTCATTTGGTTATTCAAGAGGTTATTATGGTAAAACAATAAGCTTAACACTCCTTCAAGACTTAGCCTGAAGGCTGCTCTCCACAGCTACCACTAGGATAGCTTTCTTTAAAGGTTGTCTTAAACCTACCATCAATAGGAGTCGAATTGGACTGGTGCAAGGTGTCCCTATAACTAGGAACAGCATATGCCAGGCCAACTTCTCACAGTTAAGGTCTTAACTCTTACTCTGGCCTAATAGCTAAGGTGTTAGACTCGTACTCTGGCCTAATGGTTAAGGTCTTAACTCTTACTCTGTCCTAAAGGTTAAGGTCTTAACTCTTACTCTGGTCAACTGGTTAAGGTCTTAACTCTTACTCTGGCCTACTGGTTAAGGTCTTAAGTCTTACTCTGGCCTACTGGTTAAGGTCTTAACTCCTACTCTGGCCTACTGGTTAAGGTCTTAACTCTTACTTTGGCCTAACAGCTAAGGTCTTAGACTCGTACTCTGGCCTAATGGTTAAGGTCTTAACTCTTACTCTGGCCTACTGGTTAAGGTCTTATCTCCTACTCTGGCCTAATAGCTAAGGTCTTAACTCTTACTCTGGCCTACTGGTAAAGGTCTTAAATCTTACTCTTGCCTTCTGGTTAAGGTCTTAACCCTTACTCTGGCCTAATAGCTATGGTCTTAGACTCGTACTCTGGCCTAATGGTTAAGGTCTTAACTCTTACTCTGGCCTAATAGCTAAGGTCTTAGACTCGTACTCTGGCCTACAGGTTAAGGTCCTAACTCTTACTCTGGCCTACTGGTTAAGATCTTAACTCTTACTCTGGCCTACTGGTTAAGGTCTTAACACTTACTCTGGCCTAATAGCTAAGGTCTTAACTCTGACTCTGGCCTACTGGTTAAGGTCTTAACTCTTACTCTGGCCTAATAGCTAAGGTCTTAACTCTTACTCTGGCCTACTGGTTAAGGTCTTAACTCTTACTCTGGCCTACAGGTTAAGTTCTTAACTCTTACTCTGGCCTAATAGCTAAGGTCTTAGACTTGTACTCTGGCATAATGGTTAAGGTCTTAACTCTTACTCTGGCCTAATAGCTAAGGTCTTAGACTCGTACTCTGGCCTAATGGTTAAGGTCTTAACTCTTACTCTGGCCTACTGGTTAAGCTCTTAACTCTTACTCTGGCCTACTGGTTAAGGTCTTAACTCTTACTCTGGCCTAATAGCTAAGGTCTTATACTCGTACTCTGGCCTAATGGTTAAGGTCTTAACTCTTACTCTGGCCTAATAGCTAAGGTCTTAGACTCGTACTCTGGCCTAATGGTTAAGGTCTTAACTCTTACTCTGGCCTAATAGCTAAGGTCTTAGACTCGTAATCTGGCCTAATGGTTAAGGTCTTAAGTCTTACTCTGGCCTACAGGTAAAGGTCTTAACTCTTACTCTGGCCTACTGGTTAAGATCTTAACTCTTACTCTGGCCTAATAGCTAAGGTCTTAGACTCGTACTATGGCCTACAGGTTAAGGTCTTAACTCTTACTCTGGCCTACTGGTTAAGGTCTTAACTCTTACTCTGGCCTAATAGCTAAGGTCTTAACTCTTACTCTGGCCTAATAGCTAAGGTCTTAGACTCGTACTCTGGCCTAATGGTTAAGGTCTTAACACTTACTCTGGCCTACTGGTTAAGGTCTTAACTCTTATTCTGGCCTAACAGCTAAGGTCTTACACTCGTACTCTGGCCTAATGGTTAAGGTCTTAAGTCTTACTCTGGCCTACTGGTTAAGGTCTTAACTCTTACTCTGGCCTAATAGCTAAGGTCTTAGACTCGTACTCTGGCCTAATGGTTAAGGTCTTAACTCTTTCTCTGGCCTAATGGTTAAGGTCTTAACTCTTACTCTGGCATTCTGGTTAAGGTCTTAACTCTTACTCTGGCCTAATAGCTAAGGTCTAAGACTCGTACTATGGCCTACAGGTTAAGGTCTTAACTCTTACTCTGGCCTACTGGTTAAGGTCTTAACTCTTACTCTGGCCTAATAGCTAAGGTCTTAGACTCATACTCTGGCCTAAAGGTTAAGGTCTTAACTCTTACTCTGGCCTACTGGTTAAGGTCTTAACTCTTACTCTGGCCTAATGGTTAAGGTCTTAACTCTTACTCTGGCCTAATAGCTAAGGTCTTAACTCTTACTCTGGCCTAATAGCTAAGGTCTTAGACTCATACTCCGGCCTACAGGTTAAGGTCTTAACTCTTACTCTGGCCTAATAGCTAAGGTCTTAGACTCGTACTCTGGCCTACTGGTTAAGGTCTTAACTCTTACTCTGGCCTACTGGTTAAGGTCTTAACACTTACTCTGGCCTACAGGTTAAGGTCTTAACTCTTACTCTGTCCTACTGGTTAAGGTCTTAACTCTTACTCTGGCCTAATAGCTAAGGTCTTAACTCTTACTCTGGCCTAATAGCTAAGGTCTTAGACTCGTACTCTGGCCTAAAAGTTAAGGTCTTAACTCGTACTCTGGCCTACTGGTTAAGATCTTAACTCTTACTTTGGCCTACTGGTTAAGGTCTTAACTCTTACTCTGGCCTAATAGCTAAGGTCTTAGACTCGTACTCTGGCCTACTGGTTAAGGTCTTAACTCCTACTCTGGCCTACTGGTTAAGGTCTTAACTCTTACTCTGGCCTAACAGCTAAGGTCTTAACTCTTACTCTGGCCTACTGGTTATGGTCTTAACTCTTAGTCTGGCCTACTGGTTAAGGTCTTAATTCTTACTCTGGCCTAATAGCTAAGATGTTAGACTCGTACTGTGACCTAATGGTTAAGGTCTTAACTCTTACTCTGGCCTAATAGCTAAGGTGTTAGACTCGTACTCTGGCCTAATGGTTAAGGTCTTAACTCTTACTCTGTCCTAAAGGTTAAGGTCTTAACTCTTACTCTGGTCAACTGGTTAAGGTCTTAACTCATACTCTGGCCTACTGGTTAAGGTCTTAAGTCTTACTCTGGCCTACTGGTTAAGGTCTTAACTCCTACTCTGGCCTACTGGTTAAGGTCTTAACTCTTACTTTGGCCTAACAGCTAAGGTCTTAGACTCGTACTCTGGCCTAATGGTTAAGGTCTTAACTCTTACTCTGGCCTACTGGTTAAGGTCTTATCTCCTACTCTGGCCTAATAGCTAAGGTCTTAACTCTTACTCTGTCCTACTGGTAAAGGTCTTAAATCTTACTCTTGCCTTCTGGTTAAGGTCTTAACCCTTACTCTGGCCTAATAGCTATGGTCTTAGACTCGTACTCTGGCCTAATGGTTAAGGTCTTAACTCTTACTCTGGCCTAATAGCTAAGGTCTTAGACTCGTACTCTGGCCTACAGGTTAAGGTCCTAACTCTTACTCTGGCCTACTGGTTAAGATCTTAACTCTTACTCTGGCCTACTGGTTAAGGTCTTAACACTTACTCTGGCCTAATAGCTAAGGTCTTAACTCTTACTCTGGCCTACTGGTTAAGGTCTTAACTCTTACTCTGGCCTAATAGCTAAGGTCTTAGACTCGTACTCTGGCCTACTGGTTAAGGTCTTAACTCTTACTCTGGCCTACAGGTTAAGGTCTTAACCCTTACTCTGGCCTAATAGCTAAGGTCTTAGACTTGTACTCTGGCATGATGGTTAAGGTCTTAACTCTTACTATGGCCTAATAGCTAAGGTCTTAGACTCGTACTCTGGCCTAATGGTTAAGGTCTTAACTCTTAATCTGGCCTACTGGTTAAGCTCTTAACTCTTACTCTGGCCTACTGGTTAAGGTCTTAACTCTTACTCTGGCCTAATAGCTAAGGTCTTATACTCGTACTCTGGCCTAATTGTTAAGGTCTTAGACTCGTACTATGGCCTATAGGTTAAGGTCTTAGACTCTTACTCTGGCCTAATAGCTAAAGTCTTACCTCTTACTCTGGCCTAATAGCTAAGGTCTTAGACTTGTACTCTGGCCTAATGGTTAAGGTCTTAAGTCTTACTCTGGCCTACAGGTAAAGGTCTTAACTCTTACTCTGGCCTACTGGTTAAGATCTTAACTCTTACTCTGGCCTAATAGCTAAGGTCTTAGACTCGTACTATGGCCTACAGTTTAAGGTCTTAACTCTTACTCTGGCCTACTGGTTAAGGTCTTAACTCTTACTCTGGCCTAATAGCTAAGGTCTTAACTCTTACTCTGGCCTAATAGCTAAGGTCTTAGACTCGTACTCTGGCCTAATGGTTAAGGTCTTAACACTTACTCTGGCCTACTGGTTAAGGTCTTAACTCTTACTCTGGCCTAACAGCTAAGGTCTTAGACTCGTACTCTGGCCTAATGGTTAAGGTCTTAAGTCTTACTCTGGCCTACTGGTTAAGGTCTTAACTCTTACTCTGGCCTAATAGCTAAGGTCTTAGACTCGTACTCTGGCCTAATGGTTAAGGTCTTAACTCTTTCTCTGGCCTAATGGTTAAGGTCTTAACTCTTACTCTGGCCTTCTGGTTAAGGTCTTAACTCTTACTCTGGCCTAATAGCTAAGGTCTAAGACTCGTACTATGGCCTACAGGTTAAGGTCTTAACTCTTACTCTGGCCTACTGGTTAAGGTCTTAACTCTTACTCTGGCCTAATAGCTAAGGTCTTAGACTCATACTCTGGCCTAAAGGTTAAGGTCTTAACTCTTACTCTGGCCTACTGGTTAAGGTCTTAACTCTTACTCTGGCCTAATGGTTAAGGTCTTAACTCTTACTCTGGCCTAATAGCTAAGGTCTTAACTCTTACTCTGGCCTAATAGCTAAGGTCTTAGACTCATACTCCGGCCTACAGGTTAAGGTCTTAACTCTTACTCTGGCCTAATAGCTAAGGTCTTAGACTCGTACTCTGGCCTACTGGTTAAGGTCTTAACTCTTACTCTGGCCTACTGGTTAAGGTCTTAACACTTACTCTGGCCTACAGGTTAAGGTCTTAACTCTTACTCTGTCCTACTGGTTAAGGTCTTACCTCTTACTCTGGCCTAATAGCTAAGGTCTTAACTCTTACTCTGGCCTAATAGCTAAGGTCTTAGACTCGTACTCTGGCCTAAAAGTTAAGGTCTTAACTCTTACTCTGGCCTACTGGTTAATGTCTTAACTCGTACTCTGGCCTACTGGTTAAGATCTTAACTCTTACTTTGGCCTACTGGTTAAGGTCTTAACTCTTACTCTGGCCTAATAGCTAAGGTCTTAGACTCGTACTCTGGCCTGCTGGTTAAGGTCTTAACTCTTACTCTGGCCTACTGGTTAAGGTCTTAACTCTTACTCTGGCCTACTGGTTAAGGTCTTAACTCTTAATCTGGCCTAATAGCTAAGGTCTTAGACTCGTACTTTGGCCTACAGGTTACGGTCATAACTCTTACTCTGACCTAATAGCTAAGGTGTTAACTCTTACTCTGGCCTAACAGCTAAGGTCTTAGACTCGTACTCTGGCCTAATGGTTAAGGTCTTAACTCTTACTCTGGCCTACTGGTTAAGGTCTTATCTCCTACTCTGGCCTAATAGCTAAGGTCTTAACTCTTACTCTGACCTACTGGTAAAGGTCTTAAATCTTACTCTTGCCTTCTGGTTAAGGTCTAAACCCTTACTCTGGCCTAATAGCTATGGTCTTAGACTCGTACTCTGGCCTAATGGTTAAGGTCTTAACTCTTACTCTGGCCTAATAGCTAAGGTCTTAGACTCGTACTCTGGCCTACAGGTTAAGGTCCTAACTCTTACTCTGGCCTACTGGTTAAGATCTTAACTCTTACTCTGGCCTACTGGTTAAGGTCTTAACACTTACTCTGGCCTAATAGCTAAGGTCTTAACTCTTACTCTGGCCTACTGGTTAAGGTCTTAACTCTTACTCTGGCCTAATAGCTAAGGTCTTAGACTCGTACTCTGGCCTACTGGTTAAGGTCTTAACTCTTACTCTGGCCTACAGGTTAAGGTCTTAACTCTTACTCTGGCCTAATAGCTAAGGTCTTAGACTTGTACTCTGGCATGATGGTTAAGGTCTTAACTCTTACTCTGGCCTAATAGCTAAGGTCTTAGACTCGTACTCTGGCCTAATGGTTAAGGTCTTAACTCTTACTCTGGCCTACTGGTTAAGCTCTTAACTCTTACTCTGGCCTACTGGTTAAGGTCTTAACTCTTACTCTGGCCTAATAGCTAAGGTCTTATACTCGTACTCTGGCCTAATTATTAAGGTCTTAGACTCGTACTATGGCCTACAGGTTAAGGTCTTAGACTCTTACTCTGGCCTACTAGCTAAAGTCTTACCTCTTACTCTGGCCTAATAGCTAAGGTCTTAGACTTGTACTCTGGCCTAATGGTTAAGGTCTTAAGTCTTACTCTGGCCTACAGGTAAAGGTCTTAACTCTTACTCTGGCCTACTGGTTAAGATCTTAACTCTTACTCTGGCCTAATAGCTAAGGTCTTAGACTCGTACTATGGCCTACAGGTTAAGGTCTTAACTCTTACTCTGGCCTACTGGTTAAGGTCTTAACTCTTACTCTGGCCTAATAGCTAAGGTCTTAACTCTTACTCTGGCCTAATAGCTAAGGTCTTAGACTCGTACTCTGGCCTAATGGTTAAGGTCTTAACACTTACTCTGGCCTACTGGTTAAGGTCTTAACTCTTACTCTGGCCTAACAGCTAAGGTCTTAGACTCGTACTCTGGCCTAATGGTTAAGGTCTTAAGTCTTACTCTGGCCTACTGGTTAAGGTCTTAACTCTTACTCTGGCCTAATAGCTAAGGTCTTAGACTCGTACTCTGGCCTAATGGTTAAGGTCTTAACTCTTTCTCTGGCCTAATGGGTAAGGTCTTAACTCTTACTCTGGCCTTCTGGTTAAGGTCTTAACTCTTACTCTGGCCTAATAGCTAAGGTCTAAGACTCGTACTATGGCCTACAGGTTAAGGTCTTAACTCTTACTCTGGCCTACTGGTTAAGGTCTTAACTCTTACTCTGGCCTAATAGGTAAGGTCTTAGACTCATACTCTGGCCTAAAGGTTAAGGTCTTAACTCTTACTCTGGCCTACTGGTTAAGGTCTTAACTCTTACTCTGGCCTAATGGTTAAGGTCTTAACTCTTACTCTGGCCTAATAGCTAAGGTCTTAGACTTGTACTCTGGCATGATGGTTAAGGTCTTAACTCTTACTCTGGCCTAATAGCTAAGGTCTTAGACTCGTACTCTGGCCTAATGGTTAAGGTCTTAACTCTTAATCTGGCCTACTGGTTAAGCTCTTAACTCTTACTCTGGCCTACTGGTTAAGGTCTTAACTCTTACTCTGGCCTAATAGCTAAGGTCTTATACTCGTACTCTGGCCTAATTGTTAAGGTCTTAGACTCGTACTATGGCCTATAGGTTAAGGTCTTAGACTCTTACTCTGGCCTAATAGCTAAAGTCTTACCTCTTACTCTGGCCTAATAGCTAAGGTCTTAGACTTGTACTCTGGCCTAATGGTTAAGGTCTTAAGTCTTACTCTGGCCTACAGGTAAAGGTCTTAACTCTTACTCTGGCCTACTGGTTAAGATCTTAACTCTTACTCTGGCCTAATAGCTAAGGTCTTAGACTCGTACTATGGCCTACAGTTTAAGGTCTTAACTCTTACTCTGGCCTACTGGTTAAGGTCTTAACTCTTACTCTGGCCTAATAGCTAAGGTCTTAACTCTTACTCTGGCCTAATAGCTAAGGTCTTAGACTCGTACTCTGGCCTAATGGTTAAGGTCTTAACACTTACTCTGGCCTACTGGTTAAGGTCTTAACTCTTACTCTGGCCTAACAGCTAAGGTCTTAGACTCGTACTCTGGCCTAATGGTTAAGGTCTTAAGTCTTACTCTGGCCTACTGGTTAAGGTCTTAACTCTTACTCTGGCCTAATAGCTAAGGTCTTAGACTCGTACTCTGGCCTAATGGTTAAGGTCTTAACTCTTTCTCTGGCCTAATGGTTAAGGTCTTAACTCTTACTCTGGCCTTCTGGTTAAGGTCTTAACTCTTACTCTGGCCTAATAGCTAAGGTCTAAGACTCGTACTATGGCCTACAGGTTAAGGTCTTAACTCTTACTCTGGCCTACTGGTTAAGGTCTTAACTCTTACTCTGGCCTAATAGCTAAGGTCTTAGACTCATACTCTGGCCTAAAGGTTAAGGTCTTAACTCTTACTCTGGCCTACTGGTTAAGGTCTTAACTCTTACTCTGGCCTAATGGTTAAGGTCTTAACTCTTACTCTGGCCTAATAGCTAAGGTCTTAACTCTTACTCTGGCCTAATAGCTAAGGTCTTAGACTCATACTCCGGCCTACAGGTTAAGGTCTTAACTCTTACTCTGGCCTAATAGCTAAGGTCTTAGACTCGTACTCTGGCCTACTGGTTAAGGTCTTAACTCTTACTCTGGCCTACTGGTTAAGGTCTTAACACTTACTCTGGCCTACAGGTTAAGGTCTTAACTCTTACTCTGTCCTACTGGTTAAGGTCTTACCTCTTACTCTGGCCTAATAGCTAAGGTCTTAACTCTTACTCTGGCCTAATAGCTAAGGTCTTAGACTCGTACTCTGGCCTAAAAGTTAAGGTCTTAACTCTTACTCTGGCCTACTGGTTAATGTCTTAACTCGTACTCTGGCCTACTGGTTAAGATCTTAACTCTTACTTTGGCCTACTGGTTAAGGTCTTAACTCTTACTCTGGCCTAATAGCTAAGGTCTTAGACTCGTACTCTGGCCTGCTGGTTAAGGTCTTAACTCTTACTCTGGCCTACTGGTTAAGGTCTTAACTCTTACTCTGGCCTACTGGTTAAGGTCTTAACTCTTAATCTGGCCTAATAGCTAAGGTCTTAGACTCGTACTTTGGCCTACAGGTTACGGTCATAACTCTTACTCTGACCTAATAGCTAAGGTGTTAACTCTTACTCTGGCCTAACAGCTAAGGTCTTAGACTCGTACTCTGGCCTAATGGTTAAGGTCTTAACTCTTACTCTGGCCTACTGGTTAAGGTCTTATCTCCTACTCTGGCCTAATAGCTAAGGTCTTAACTCTTACTCTGACCTACTGGTAAAGGTCTTAAATCTTACTCTTGCCTTCTGGTTAAGGTCTTAACCCTTACTCTGGCCTAATAGCTATGGTCTTAGACTCGTACTCTGGCCTAATGGTTAAGGTCTTAACTCTTACTCTGGCCTAATAGCTAAGGTCTTAGACTCGTACTCTGGCCTACAGGTTAAGGTCCTAACTCTTACTCTGGCCTACTGGTTAAGATCTTAACTCTTACTCTGGCCTACTGGTTAAGGTCTTAACACTTACTCTGGCCTAATAGCTAAGGTCTTAACTCTTACTCTGGCCTACTGGTTAAGGTCTTAACTCTTACTCTGGCCTAATAGCTAAGGTCTTAGACTCGTACTCTGGCCTACTGGTTAAGGTCTTAACTCTTACTCTGGCCTACAGGTTAAGGTCTTAACTCTTACTCTGGCCTAATAGCTAAGGTCTTAGACTTGTACTCTGGCATGATGGTTAAGGTCTTAACTCTTACTCTGGCCTAATAGCTAAGGTCTTAGACTCGTACTCTGGCCTAATGGTTAAGGTCTTAACTCTTACTCTGGCCTACTGGTTAAGCTCTTAACTCTTACTCTGGCCTACTGGTTAAGGTCTTAACTCTTACTCTGGCCTAATAGCTAAGGTCCTATACTCGTACTCTGGCCTAATTATTAAGGTCTTAGACTCGTACTATGGCCTACAGGTTAAGGTCTTAGACTCTTACTCTGGCCTACTAGCTAAAGTCTTACCTCTTACTCTGGCCTAATAGCTAAGGTCTTAGACTTGTACTCTGGCCTAATGGTTAAGGTCTTAAGTCTTACTCTGGCCTACAGGTAAAGGTCTTAACTCTTACTCTGGCCTACTGGTTAAGATCTTAACTCTTACTCTGGCCTAATAGCTAAGGTCTTAGACTCGTACTATGGCCTACAGGTTAAGGTCTTAACTCTTACTCTGGCCTACTGGTTAAGGTCTTAACTCTTACTCTGGCCTAATAGCTAAGGTCTTAACTCTTACTCTGGCCTAATAGCTAAGGTCTTAGACTCGTACTCTGGCCTAATGGTTAAGGTCTTAACACTTACTCTGGCCTACTGGTTAAGGTCTTAACTCTTACTCTGGCCTAACAGCTAAGGTCTTAGACTCGTACTCTGGCCTAATGGTTAAGGTCTTAAGTCTTACTCTGGCCTACTGGTTAAGGTCTTAACTCTTACTCTGGCCTAATAGCTAAGGTCTTAGACTCGTACTCTGGCCTAATGGTTAAGGTCTTAACTCTTTCTCTGGCCTAATGGTTAAGGTCTTAACTCTTACTCTGGCCTTCTGGTTAAGGTCTTAACTCTTACTCTGGCCTAATAGCTAAGGTCTAAGACTCGTACTATGGCCTACAGGTTAAGGTCTTAACTCTTACTCTGGCCTACTGGTTAAGGTCTTAACTCTTACTCTGGCCTAATAGGTAAGGTCTTAGACTCATACTCTGGCCTAAAGGTTAAGGTCTTAACTCTTACTCTGGCCTACTGGTTAAGGTCTTAACTCTTACTCTGGCCTAATGGTTAAGGTCTTAACTCTTACTCTGGCCTAATAGCTAAGGTCTTAACTCTTACTCTGGCATAATAGCTAAGGTCTTAGACTCATACTCCGGCCTACAGGTTAAGGTCTTAACTCTTACTCTGGCCAAATAGCTAAGGTCTTAGACTCGTTCTCTGGCCTACTGGTTAAGGTCTTAACTCTTACTCTGGCCTACTGGTTAAGGTCTTAACACTTACTCTGGCCTACAGGTTAAGGTCTTAACTCTTACTCTGTCCTACTGGTTAAGGTCTTAACTCTTAATCTGGCCTAATAGCTAAGGTCTTAACTCTTACTCTGGCCTAATAGCTAAGGTCTTAGACTCGTACTCGGGCCTAAGTGTTAAGGTCTTAACTCTTACTCTGGCCTACTGGTTAATGTCTTAACTCCTACTCTGGCCTACTGGTTAAGATCTTAACTCTTACTTTGGCCTACTGGTTAAGGTCTTAACTCTTACTCTGGCCTAATAGCTAAGGTCTTAGACTCGTACTCTGGCCTG
Source organism: Triturus cristatus (assembly GCF_964204655.1). NCBI lineage: Eukaryota > Metazoa > Chordata > Amphibia > Caudata > Salamandridae > Triturus > Triturus cristatus. Next base: position 1,312,813,303 of record NC_140590.1, read on the forward strand.
CTGGTTAAGGTCTTAACTCTTACTCTGGCCTACTGGTTAAGGTCTTAACTCTTACTCTGGCCTACTGGTCAAGGTCTTAACTCTTACTCTGGCCTAATAGCTACGGTCTTAGACTCGTACTTTGGCCTACAGGTTACGGTCATAACTCTTACTCTGACCTAATAGCTAAGGTGTTAACTCTTACTCTGGCCTAACAGCTAAGGTCTTAGACTCGTACTCTGGCCTAATGGTTAAGGTCTTAACTCTTACTCTGGCCTACTGGTTAAGCTGTTAACTCTTACTCTGGCCTACTGGTTAAGGTCTTAACTCTTACCCTGGCCTAATACCTCAGGTCTTAGACTCGTACTCTGGCCTACTGGTTTAGGTCTTACTCTTACTCTGGCCTACTGGTTAAGGTCTTAACTCTTACTCTGGCCTAACAGCTAAGGTCTTAGACTCGTAATCTGGCCTAATAGCTAAGGTCTTAACACTTACTTTGGCCTACTGGTTAAGGTCTTAACTCTTACTCTTGTCTACTGGATAAGGTCTTAACTCTTACTCTGGCCTAATAGCTAAGGTCTTAGACTCGTACTCTGGCCTAACGGTTAAGGTCTTAACTCTTACTCTGGCCTACTGGTTAAGGTCTTGACTCTTACTCTGGCCTACTGGTTAAGGTCTTAGACTCGTACTCTGGCCTAATGGTTAAGGTCTTAACTCTTACTCTGGCCTAATGGTTAAGGTCTTAACTCTTACTCTGGCCTACTGGATAAGGTCTTAACTCTTACTCTGGCCTAATAGCTAAGGTCTTAGACTCTTACTCTGGCCTACTGGTTAAGGTCTTAACTCTTACTCTGGCCTAATAGCTAAGGTCTTAACACTTACTCTGGCCTAATAGCTAAGGTCTTAGACTCATACTATGGCCTACTGGTTACGGTCTTAACTCTTACTCTGGCCTACTGGTTAAGGTCTTAACTCTTACTCTGGCCTAATAGCTAAGGTCTTATACTCGTACTCTGGCCTAATGGTTAAGGTCTTCACTCTTACTCTGGCCTAATTGTTAAGGTCTTAGACTCGTACTATGGCCTACAGGTTAAGGTCTTAACTCTTACTCTTGCCTAATAGCTAAGGTGTTAGACTCGTACTCTGGCCTAATGGTTAAGGTCTTAACTCTTACTCTGTCCTAAAGGTTAAGGTCTTAACTCTTACTCTGGTCAACTGGTTAAGGTCTTAACTCTTACTCTGGCCTACTGGTTAAGGTCTTAAGTCTTACTCTGGCCTACTGGTTAAGGTCTTAACTCCTACTCTGGCCTACTGGTTAAGGTCTTAACTCTTACTTTGGCCTAACAGCTAAGGTCTTAGACTCGTACTCTGGCCTAATGGTTAAGGTCTTAACTCTTACTCTGGCCTACTGGTTAAGGTCTTATCTCCTACTCTGGCCTAATAGCTAAGGTCTTAACTCTTACTCTGGCCTACTGGTAAAGGTCTTAAATCTTACTCTTGCCTTCTGGTTAAGGTCTTAACCCTTACTCTGGCCCAATAGCTATGGTCTTAGACTCGTACTCTGGCCTAATGGTTAAGGTCTTAACTATTACTCTGGCCTAATAGCTAAGGTCTTAGACTCGTACTCTGGCCTACAGGTTAAGGTCCTAACTCTTACTCTGGCCTACTGGTTAAGATCTTAACTCTTACTCTGGCCTACTGGTTAAGGTCTTAACACTTACTCTGGCCTAATAGCTAAGGTCTTAACTCTTACTCTGGCCTACTGGTTAAGGTCTTAACTCTCACTCTGGCCTAATAGCTAAGGTCTTAGACTCGTACTCTGGCCTACTGGTTAAGGTCTTAACTCTTACTCTGGCCTACAGGTTAAGGTCTTAACTCTTACTCTGGCCTAATAGCTAAGGTCTTAGACTTGTACTCTGGCATAATGGTTAAGGTCTTAACTCTTACTCTGGCCTAATGGTTAAGGTCTGAGACTCTTACTCTGGCCTAATAGCTAAAGTCTTACCTCTTACTCTGGCCTAATAGCTAAGGTCTTAGACTTGTACTCTGGCCTAATGGTTAAGGTCTTAACTCTTACTCTGGCCTACTGGTTAAGGTCTTAACTCTTACTCTGGCCTAATAGCTAAGGTCTTAACTCTTACTCTGGCCTAATAGCTAAGGTCTTAGACTCGTACTCTGGCCTAATGGTTAAGGTCTTAACACTTACTCTGGCCTCCTGGTTAAGGTCTTAACTCTTACTCTGGCCTAACAGCTAAGGTCTTAGACTCGTACTCTGGCCTAATGGTTAAGGTCCTAAGTCTTACTCTGGCCTACTGGTTAAGGTCTTAACTCTTACTCTGGCCTAATAGCTAAGGTCTTAGACTCGTACTCTGGCCTAATGGTTAAGGTCTTAACTCTTTCTCTGGCCTAATGGTTAAGGTCTTAACTCTTACTCTGGCCTTCTGGTTAAGGTCTTAACTCTTACGCTGGCCTAATAGCTAAGGTCTAAGACTCATACTATGGCCTACAGGGTAAGGTCTTAACTCTTACTCTGCCCTACTGGTTAAGGTCTTAACTCTTACTCTGGCCTAATAGCTAAGGTCTTAGACACATACTCTGGCCTAAAGGTTAAGGTCTTAACTCTTACTCTGGCCTACTGGTTAAGGTCTTAACTCTTACTCTGGCCTAATAGCTAAGGTCTTAACTCTTACTCTGGCCTAATAGCTAAGGTCTTAGACTCATACTCCGGCCTACAGGTTAAGGTCTTAACTCTTACTCTGGCCTACTGGTTAAGGTCTTAGACTCGTACTCTGGCCTAATGGTTAAGGTCTTAACTCTTACTCTGGCCTAATGGTTAAGGTCTTAACTCTTACTCTGGCCTACTGGATAAGGTCTTAACTCTTACTCTGGCCTAATAGCTAAGGTCTTATACTCGTACTCTGGCCTAATGGTTAAGGTCTTCACTCTTACTCTGGCCTAATAGCTAAGGTCTTAGACTCGTACTCTGGCCTAATAGCTAAGGTCTTAGACTCTTACTCTGGCCTACTGGTTAAGGTCTTAACTCTTACTCTGGCCTAATAGCTAAGGTCTTAACACTTACTCTGGCCTAATAGCTAAGGTCTTAGACTCATACTATGGCCTACTGGTTAAGGTCTTAACTCTTACTCTGGCCTACTGGTTAAGGTCTTAACTCTTACTCTGGCCTAATAGCTAAGGTCTTATACTCGTACTCTGGCCTAATGGTTAAGGTCTTCACTCTTACTCTGGCCTAATTGTTAAGGTCTTAGACTCGTACTATGGCCTACAGGTTAAGGTCTTAACTCTTACTCTTGCCTAATAGCTAAGGTGTTAGACTCGTACTCTGGCCTAAAGGTTAAGGTCTTAACTCTTACTCTGGTCAACTGGTTAAGGTCTTAACTCTTACTCTGGCCTACTGGTTAAGGTCTTAAGTCTTACTCTGGCCTACTGGTTAAGGTCTTAACTCCTACTCTGGCCTACTGGTTAAGGTCTTAACTCTTACTTTGGCCTAACAGCTAAGGTCTTAGACTCGTACTCTGGCCTAATGGTTAAGGTCTTAACTCTTACTCTGGCCTACTGGTTAAGGTCTTATCTCCTACTCTGGCCTAATAGCTAAGGTCTTAACTCTTACTCTGGCCTACTGGTAAAGGTCTTAAATCTTACTCTTGCCTTCTGGTTAAGGTCTTAACCCTTACTCTGGCCTAATAAGTAAGGTCTTAGACTCGTACTCTGGCCTACAGGTTAAGGTCCTAACTCTTACTCTGGCCTACTGGTTAAGGTCTTAACACTTACTCTGGCCTAATAGCTAAGGTCTTAACTCTTACTCTGGCCTACTGGTTAAGGTCTTAACTCTTACTCTGGCCTAATAGCTAAGGTCTTAGACTCGTACTCTGGCCTACTGGTTAAGGTCTTAACTCTTACTCTGGCCTACAGGTTAATGTCTTAACTCTTACTCTGGCCTAATAGCTAAGGTCTTAGACTTGTACTCTGGCATAATGGTTAAGGTCTTAACTCTTACTCTGGCCTAATGGTTAAAGTCTTAGACTCTTACTCTGGCCTAATAGCTAAAGTCTTACCTCTTACTCTGGCCTAATAGCTAAGGTCTTAGACTTGTACTCTGGCCTAATGGTTAAGGTCTTAAGTCTTACTCTGGCCTACAGGTAAAGGTCTTAACTCTTACTCTGGCCTACTGGTTAAGATCTTAACTCTTACTCTGGCCTAATAGCTAAGGTCTTAGACTCGTACTATGGCCTACAGGTTAAGGTCTTAACTCTTACTCTGGCCTACAGGTTAAGGTCTTAACTCTTACTCTGGCCTAATAGCTAAGGTCTTAACTCTTACTCTGGCCTAATAGCTAAGGTCTTAGACTCGTACTCTGGCCTAATGGTTAAGGTCTTAACACTTACTCTAGCCTACTGGTTAAGGTCTTAACTCTTACTCTGGCCTAACAGCTAAGGTCTTAGACTCGTACTCTGGCCGAATGGTTAAGGTCTTAAGTCTTACTCTGGCCTACTGGTTAAGGTCTTAACTCTTACTCTGGCCTAATAGCTAAGGTCTTAGACTCGTACTCTGGCCTAATGGTTAAGGTCTTAACTCTTTCTCTGGCCTAATGGTTAAGGTCTTAACTCTTACTCTGGCCTTCTGGTTAAGGTCTTAACTCTTACTCTGGCCTAATAGCTAAGGTCTAAGACTCATACTATGGCCTACAGGTTAAGGTCTTAACTCTTACTCTGGCCTACTGGTTAAGGTCTTAACTCTTACTCTGGCCTAATAGCTAAGGTCTTAGACTCATACTCTGGCCTAAAGGTTAAGGTCTTAACTCTTACTCTGGCCTACTGGTTAAGGTCTTAACTCTTACTCTGGCCTAATGGTTAAGGTCTTAACTCTTACTCTGGCCTAATAGCTAAGGTCTTAACTCTTACTCTGGCCTAATAGCTAAGGTCTTAGACTCATACTCTGGCCTACAGGTTAAGGTCTTAACTCTTACTCTGGCCTAATAGCTAAGGTCTTAGACTCGTACTCTGGCCTACTGGTTAAGGTCTTAACTCTTACTCTGGCCTACTGGTTAAGGTCTTAATACTTACTCTGGCCTACAGGTTAAGGTCTTAACTCTTACTCTGTCCTATTGGTTAAGGTCTTAACTCTTACTCTGGCCTAATAGCTAAGGTCTTAACTCTTACTCTGGCCTAATAGCTAAGGTCTTAGACTCATACTCTGGCCTAAGGGTTAAGGTCTTAACTCTTACTCTGGCCTACTGGTTAATGTCTTAACTCGTACTCTGGCCTACTGGTTAAGATCTTAACTCTTACTTTGGCCTACTGGTTAAGGTCTTAACTCTTACTCTGGCCTAATAGCTAAGGTCTTAGACTCGTACTCTGGCCTGCTGGTTAAGGTCTTAACTCTTACTCTGGCCTACTGGTTAAGGTCTTAACTCTTACTCTGGCCTACTGGTTAAGGTCTTAACTCTTACTCTGGCCTAATAGCTAAGGTCTTAGACTCATACTTTGGCCTACAGGTTACGGTCATAACTCTTACTCTGACCTAATAGTTAAGGTGTTAACTCTTACTCTGGCCTAACAGCTAAGGTCTTAGACTCGTACTCTGGCCTAATGGTTAAGGTCTTAACTCTAACTCTGGCCTACTGGTTAAGCTGTTAACTCTTACTCTGGCCTACTGGTTAAGGTCTTAACTCTTACCCTGGCCTAATACCTCAGGTCTTAGACTCGTACTCTGGCCTACTGGTTTAGGTCTTACTCTTACTCTGGCCTACTGGTTAAGGTCTTAACTCTTACTCTGGCCTAACAGCTAAGGTCTTAGACTCGTAATCTGGCCTAATAGCTAAGGTCTTAACACTTACTCTGGCCTACTGGTTAAGGTCTTAACTCTTACTCTTGTCTACTGGTTAAGGTCTTAACTCTTACTCTGGCCTAATAGCTAAGGTCTTAGACTCGTACTCTGGCCTAACGGTTAAGGTCTTAACTCTTACTCTGGCCTACTGGTTAAGGTCTTAACTCTTACTCTGGCCTACTGGTTAAGGTCTTAGACTCGTACTCTGGCCTAATGGTTAAGGTCTTAACTCTTACTCTGGCCTAATGGTTAAGGTCTTAACTCTTACTCTGGCCTACTGGATAAGGTCTTAACTCTTACTCTGGCCTAATAGCTAAGGTCTTATACTCGTACTCTGGCCTAATGGTTAAGGTCTTCACTCTTACTCTGGCCTAATAGCTAAGGTCTTAGACTCTTACTCTGGCCTACTGGTTAAGGTCTTAACTCTTACTCTGGCCTAATAGCTAAGGTCTTAACACTTACTCTGGCCTAATAGCTAAGGTCTTAGACTCATACTATGGCCTACTGGTTAAGGTCTTAACTCTTACTCTGGCCTACTGGTTAAGGTCTTAACTCTTACTCTGGCCTAATAGCTAAGGTCTTATACTCGTACTCTGGCCTAATGGTAAAGGTCTTCACTCTTACTCTGGCCTAATTGTTAAGGTCTTATACTCGTACTATGGCCTACAGGTTAAGGTCTTAACTCTTACTCTTGCCTAATAGCTAAGGTCTTAGACTCGTACTCTGGCCTAATGGTTAAGGTCTTCACTCTTACTCTGGCCTAATAGATAAGGTCTTAGACTCGTACTCTGGCCTAATAGCTAAAGTCTTAGACTCTTACTCTGGCCTACTGGTTAAGGTCTTAACTCTTACTCTGGCCTAATAGCTAAGGTCTTCACACTTACTCTGGCTTAATAGCTAAGGTCTTAGACTCATACTATGGCCTACAGGTTAAGGTCTTAACTCTTACTCTGGCCTAATAGCTAAGGTCTTAGACTTGTACTCTGGTCTAATGGTTAAGGTCTTAACTCTTACTCTGGCCTAATGGTTAAGGTCTTAACTCTTACTCTGGCCTAACAGCTAAGGTCTTAGACTCGTACTCTGGTCTAATGGTTAAGGTCTTAGACTCTTACTCTGGCCTAATAGCTAAAGTCTTACCTCTTACTCTGGCCTAATAGCTAAGGTCTTAACTCTTACTCTGGCCTAATAGCTAAGGTCTTAGACTCGTACTCTGGCCTACTGGTTAAGGTCTTAAGTCTTACTCTGGCCTACAGGTAAAGGTCTTAACTCTTACTCTGGCCTACTGGTTAAGATCTTAACTCTTACTCTGGCCTAATAGCTAAGGTCTTAGACTCGTACTATGGCCTACAGGTTAAGGTCTTAACTCTTACTCTGGCCTACTGGTTAAGGTCTTAACTCTTACTCTGGCCTAATAGCTAAGGTCTTAACTCTTACTCTGGCCTAATAGCTAAGGTCTTAGACTCGTACTCTGGCCTACTGGTTAAGGTCTTAACTCTTACTCTGGCCTAATAGCTAAGGTCTTAGACTTGTACTCTGGCATAATGGTTAAGGTCTTAACTCTTACTCTGGCCTAATGGTTAAGGTCTTAGACTCTTACTCTGGCCTAATAGCTAAAGTCTTACCTCTTACTCTGGCCTAATAGCTAAGGTCTTAGACTTGTACTCTGGCCTAATGGTTAAGGTCTTAAGTCTTACTCTGGCCTACAGGTAAAGGTCTTAACTCTTACTCTGGCCTACTGGTTAAGATCTTAACTCTTACTCTGGCCTAATAGCTAAGGTCTTAGACTCGTACTATGGCCTACAGGTTAAGGTCTTAACTCTTACTCTGGCCTACTGGTTAAGGTCTTAACTCTTACTCTGGCCTAATAGCTAAGGTCTTAACTCTTACTCTGGCCTAATAGCTAAGGTCTTAGACTCGTACTCTGGCCTAATGGTTAAGGTCTTAACACTTACTCTGGCCTACTGGTTAAGGTCTTAACTCTTACTCTGGCCTAACAGCTAAGGTCTTAGACTCGTACTCTGGCCTAATGGTTAAGGTCTTAAGTCTTACTCTGGCCTACTGGTTAAGGTCTGAACTCTTACTCTGGCCTAATAGCTAAGGTCTTAGACTCGTACTCTGGCCTAATGGTTAAGGTCTTAACTCTTAATCTGGCCTACTGGTTAAGCTCTTAACTCTTACTCTGGCCTACTGGTTAAGGTCTTAACTCTTACTCTGGCCTAATAGCTAAGGTCTTATACTCGTACTCTGGCCTAATTGTTAAGGTCTTAGACTCGTACTATGGCCTATAGGTTAAGGTCTTAGACTCTTACTCTGGCCTAATAGCTAAAGTCTTACCTCTTACTCTGGCCTAATAGCTAAGGTCTTAGACTTGTACTCTGGCCTAATGGTTAAGGTCTTAAGTCTTACTCTGGCCTACAGGTAAAGGTCTTAACTCTTACTCTGGCCTACTGGTTAAGATCTTAACTCTTACTCTGGCCTAATAGCTAAGGTCTTAGACTCGTACTATGGCCTACAGTTTAAGGTCTTAACTCTTACTCTGGCCTACTGGTTAAGGTCTTAACTCTTACTCTGGCCTAATAGCTAAGGTCTTAACTCTTACTCTGGCCTAATAGCTAAGGTCTTAGACTCGTACTCTGGCCTAATGGTTAAGGTCTTAACACTTACTCTGGCCTACTGGTTAAGGTCTTAACTCTTACTCTGGCCTAACAGCTAAGGTCTTAGACTCGTACTCTGGCCTAATGGTTAAGGTCTTAAGTCTTACTCTGGCCTACTGGTTAAGGTCTTAACTCTTACTCTGGCCTAATAGCTAAGGTCTTAGACTCGTACTCTGGCCTAATGGTTAAGGTCTTAACTCTTTCTCTGGCCTAATGGTTAAGGTCTTAACTCTTACTCTGGCCTTCTGGTTAAGGTCTTAACTCTTACTCTGGCCTAATAGCTAAGGTCTAAGACTCGTACTATGGCCTACAGGTTAAGGTCTTAACTCTTACTCTGGCCTACTGGTTAAGGTCTTAACTCTTACTCTGGCCTAATAGCTAAGGTCTTAGACTCATACTCTGGCCTAAAGGTTAAGGTCTTAACTCTTACTCTGGCCTACTGGTTAAGGTCTTAACTCTTACTCTGGCCTAATGGTTAAGGTCTTAACTCTTACTCTGGCCTAATAGCTAAGGTCTTAACTCTTACTCTGGCCTAATAGCTAAGGTCTTAGACTCATACTCCGGCCTACAGGTTAAGGTCTTAACTCTTACTCTGGCCTAATAGCTAAGGTCTTAGACTCGTACTCTGGCCTACTGGTTAAGGTCTTAACTCTTACTCTGGCCTACTGGTTAAGGTCTTAACACTTACTCTGGCCTACAGGTTAAGGTCTTAACTCTTACTCTGTCCTACTGGTTAAGGTCTTACCTCTTACTCTGGCCTAATAGCTAAGGTCTTAACTCTTACTCTGGCCTAATAGCTAAGGTCTTAGACTCGTACTCTGGCCTAAAAGTTAAGGTCTTAACTCTTACTCTGGCCTACTGGTTAATGTCTTAACTCGTACTCTGGCCTACTGGTTAAGATCTTAACTCTTACTTTGGCCTACTGGTTAAGGTCTTAACTCTTACTCTGGCCTAATAGCTAAGGTCTTAGACTCGTACTCTGGCCTGCTGGTTAAGGTCTTAACTCTTACTCTGGCCTACTGGTTAAGGTCTTAACTCTTACTCTGGCCTACTGGTTAAGGTCTTAACTCTTAATCTGGCCTAATAGCTAAGGTCTTAGACTCGTACTTTGGCCTACAGGTTACGGTCATAACTCTTACTCTGACCTAATAGCTAAGGTGTTAACTCTTACTCTGGCCTAACAGCTAAGGTCTTAGACTCGTACTCTGGCCTAATGGTTAAGGTCTTAACTCTTACTCTGGCCTACTGGTTAAGGTCTTATCTCCTACTCTGGCCTAATAGCTAAGGTCTTAACTCTTACTCTGACCTACTGGTAAAGGTCTTAAATCTTACTCTTGCCTTCTGGTTAAGGTCTTAACCCTTACTCTGGCCTAATAGCTATGGTCTTAGACTCGTACTCTGGCCTAATGGTTAAGGTCTTAACTCTTACTCTGGCCTAATAGCTAAGGTCTTAGACTCGTACTCTGGCCTACAGGTTAAGGTCCTAACTCTTACTCTGGCCTACTGGTTAAGATCTTAACTCTTACTCTGGCCTACTGGTTAAGGTCTTAACACTTACTCTGGCCTAATAGCTAAGGTCTTAACTCTTACTCTGGCCTACTGGTTAAGGTCTTAACTCTTACTCTGGCCTAATAGCTAAGGTCTTAGACTCGTACTCTGGCCTACTGGTTAAGGTCTTAACTCTTACTCTGGCCTACAGGTTAAGGTCTTAACTCTTACTCTGGCCTAATAGCTAAGGTCTTAGACTTGTACTCTGGCATGATGGTTAAGGTCTTAACTCTTACTCTGGCCTAATAGCTAAGGTCTTAGACTCGTACTCTGGCCTAATGGTTAAGGTCTTAACTCTTACTCTGGCCTACTGGTTAAGCTCTTAACTCTTACTCTGGCCTACTGGTTAAGGTCTTAACTCTTACTCTGGCCTAATAGCTAAGGTCTTATACTCGTACTCTGGCCTAATTATTAAGGTCTTAGACTCGTACTATGGCCTACAGGTTAAGGTCTTAGACTCTTACTCTGGCCTACTAGCTAAAGTCTTACCTCTTACTCTGGCCTAATAGCTAAGGTCTTAGACTTGTACTCTGGCCTAATGGTTAAGGTCTTAAGTCTTACTCTGGCCTACAGGTAAAGGTCTTAACTCTTACTCTGGCCTACTGGTTAAGATCTTAACTCTTACTCTGGCCTAATAGCTAAGGTCTTAGACTCGTACTATGGCCTACAGGTTAAGGTCTTAACTCTTACTCTGGCCTACTGGTTAAGGTCTTAACTCTTACTCTGGCCTAATAGCTAAGGTCTTAACTCTTACTCTGGCCTAATAGCTAAGGTCTTAGACTCGTACTCTGGCCTAACGGTTAAGGTCTTAACTCTTACTCTGGCCTACTGGTTAAGGTCTTGACTCTTACTCTGGCCTACTGGTTAAGGTCTTAGACTCGTACTCTGGCCTAATGGTTAAGGTCTTAACTCTTACTCTGGCCTAATGGTTAAGGTCTTAACTCTTACTCTGGCCTACTGGATAAGGTCTTAACTCTTACTCTGGCCTAATAGCTAAGGTCTTAGACTCTTACTCTGGCCTACTGGTTAAGGTCTTAACTCTTACTCTGGCCTAATAGCTAAGGTCTTAACACTTACTCTGGCCTAATAGCTAAGGTCTTAGACTCATACTATGGCCTACTGGTTACGGTCTTAACTCTTACTCTGGCCTACTGGTTAAGGTCTTAACTCTTACTCTGGCCTAATAGCTGAGGTCTTATACTCGTACTCTGGCCTAATGGTTAAGGTCTTCACTCTTACTCTGGCCTAATTGTTAAGGTCTTAGACTCGTACTATGGCCTACAGGTTAAGGTCCTAACTCTTACTCTTGCCTAATAGCTAAGGTGTTAGACTCGTACTCTGGCCTAATGGTTAAGGTCTTAACTCTTACTCTGTCCTAAAGGTTAAGGTCTTAACTCTTACTCTGGTCAACTGGTTAAGGTCTTAACTCTTACTCTGGCCTACTGGTTAAGGTCTTAAGTCTTACTCTGGCCTACTGGTTAAGGTCTTAACTCCTACTCTGGCCTACTGGTTAAGGTCTTAACTCTTACTTTGGCCTAACAGCTAAGGTCTTAGACTCGTACTCTGGCCTAATGGTTAAGGTCTTAACTCTTACTCTGGCCTACTGGTTAAGGTCTTATCTCCTACTCTGGCCTAATAGCTAAGGTCTTAACTCTTACTCTGGCCTACTGGTAAAGGTCTTAAATCTTACTCTTGCCTTCTGGTTAAGGTCTTAACCCTTACTCTGGCCCAATAGCTATGGTCTTAGACTCGTACTCTGGCCTAATGGTTAAGGTCTTAACTATTACTCTGGCCTAATAGCTAAGGTCTTAGACTCGTACTCTGGCCTACAGGTTAAGGTCCTAACTCTTACTCTGGCCTACTGGTTAAGATCTTAACTCTTACTCTGGCCTACTGGTTAAGGTCTTAACACTTACTCTGGCCTAATAGCTAAGGTCTTAACTCTTACTCTGGCCTACTGGTTAAGGTCTTAACTCTTACTCTGGCCTAATAGCTAAGGTCTTAGACTCGTACTCTGGCCTACTGGTTAAGGTCTTAACTCTTACTCTGGCCTACAGGTTAAGGTCTTAACTCTTACTCTGGCCTAATAGCTAAGGTCTTAGACTTGTACTCTGGCATAATGGTTAAGGTCTTAACTCTTACTCTGGCCTAATGGTTAAGGTCTGAGACTCTTACTCTGGCCTAATAGCTAAAGTCTTACCTCTTACTCTGGCCTAATAGCTAAGGTCTTAGACTTGTACTCTGGCCTAATGGTTAAGGTCTTAACTCTTACTCTGGCCTACTGGTTAAGGTCTTAACTCTTACTCTGGCCTAATAGCTAAGGTCTTAACTCTTACTCTGGCCTAATAGCTAAGGTCTTAGACTCGTACTCTGGCCTAATGGTTAAGGTCTTAACACTTACTCTGGCCTCCTGGTTAAGGTCTTAACTCTTACTCTGGCCTAACAGCTAAGGTCTTAGACTCGTACTCTGGCCTAATGGTTAAGGTCCTAAGTCTTACTCTGGCCTACTGGTTAAGGTCTTAACTCTTACTCTGGCCTAATAGCTAAGGTCTTAGACTCGTACTCTGGCCTAATGGTTAAGGTCTTAACTCTTTCTCTGGCCTAATGGTTAAGGTCTTAACTCTTACTCTGGCCTTCTGGTTAAGGTCTTAACTCTTACGCTGGCCTAATAGCTAAGGTCTAAGACTCATACTATGGCCTACAGGTTAAGGTCTTAACTCTTACTCTGCCCTACTGGTTAAGGTCTTAACTCTTACTCTGGCCTAATAGCTAAGGTCTTAGACACATACTCTGGCCTAAAGGTTAAGGTCTTAACTCTTACTCTGGCCTACTGGTTAAGGTCTTAACTCTTACTCTGGCCTAATAGCTAAGGTCTTAACTCTTACTCTGGCCTAATAGCTAAGGTCTTAGACTCATACTCCGGCCTACAGGTTAAGGTCTTAACTCTTACTCTGGCCTACTGGTTAAGGTCTTAGACTCGTACTCTGGCCTAATGGTTAAGGTCTTAACTCTTACTCTGGCCTAATGGTTAAGGTCTTAACTCTTACTCTGGCCTACTGGATAAGGTCTTAACTCTTACTCTGGCCTAATAGCTAAGGTCTTATACTCGTACTCTGGCCTAATGGTTAAGGTCTTCACTCTTACTCTGGCCTAATAGCTAAGGTCTTAGACTCGTACTCTGGCCTAATAGCTAAGGTCTTAGACTCGTACTATGGCCTACAGGTTAAGGTCTTAACTCTTACTCTGGCCTACTGGTTAAGGTCTTAACTCTTACTCTGGCCTAATAGCTAAGGTCTTAACTCTTACTCTGGCCTAATAGCTAAGGTCTTAGACTCGTACTCTGGCCTACTGGTTAAGGTCTTAACTCTTACTCTGGCCTAATAGCTAAGGTCTTAGACTTGTACTCTGGCATAATGGTTAAGGTCTTAACTCTTACTCTGGCCTAATGGTTAAGGTCTTAGACTCTTACTCTGGCCTAATAGCTAAAGTCTTACCTCTTACTCTGGCCTAATAGCTAAGGTCTTAGACTTGTACTCTGGCCTAATGGTTAAGGTCTTAAGTCTTACTCTGGCCTACAGGTAAAGGTCTTAACTCTTACTCTGGCCTACTGGTTAAGATCTTAACTCTTACTCTGGCCTAATAGCTAAGGTCTTAGACTCGTACTATGGCCTACAGGTTAAGGTCTTAACTCTTACTCTGGCCTACTGGTTAAGGTCTTAACTCTTACTCTGGCCTAATAGCTAAGGTCTTAACTCTTACTCTGGCCTAATAGCTAAGGTCTTAGACTCGTACTCTGGCCTAATGGTTAAGGTCTTAACACTTACTCTGGCCTACTGGTTAAGGTCTTAACTCTTACTCTGGCCTAACAGCTAAGGTCTTAGACTCGTACTCTGGCCTAATGGTTAAGGTCTTAAGTCTTACTCTGGCCTACTGGTTAAGGTCTGAACTCTTACTCTGGCCTAATAGCTAAGGTCTTAGACTCGTACTCTGGCCTAATGGTTAAGGTCTTAACTCTTAATCTGGCCTACTGGTTAAGCTCTTAACTCTTACTCTGGCCTACTGGTTAAGGTCTTAACTCTTACTCTGGCCTAATAGCTAAGGTCTTATACTCGTACTCTGGCCTAATTGTTAAGGTCTTAGACTCGTACTATGGCCTATAGGTTAAGGTCTTAGACTCTTACTCTGGCCTAATAGCTAAAGTCTTACCTCTTACTCTGGCCTAATAGCTAAGGTCTTAGACTTGTACTCTGGCCTAATGGTTAAGGTCTTAAGTCTTACTCTGGCCTACAGGTAAAGGTCTTAACTCTTACTCTGGCCTACTGGTTAAGATCTTAACTCTTACTCTGGCCTAATAGCTAAGGTCTTAGACTCGTACTATGGCCTACAGTTTAAGGTCTTAACTCTTACTCTGGCCTACTGGTTAAGGTCTTAACTCTTACTCTGGCCTAATAGCTAAGGTCTTAACTCTTACTCTGGCCTAATAGCTAAGGTCTTAGACTCGTACTCTGGCCTAATGGTTAAGGTCTTAACACTTACTCTGGCCTACTGGTTAAGGTCTTAACTCTTACTCTGGCCTAACAGCTAAGGTCTTAGACTCGTACTCTGGCCTAATGGTTAAGGTCTTAAGTCTTACTCTGGCCTACTGGTTAAGGTCTTAACTCTTACTCTGGCCTAATAGCTAAGGTCTTAGACTCGTACTCTGGCCTAATGGTTAAGGTCTTAACTCTTTCTCTGGCCTAATGGTTAAGGTCTTAACTCTTACTCTGGCCTTCTGGTTAAGGTCTTAACTCTTACTCTGGCCTAATAGCTAAGGTCTAAGACTCGTACTATGGCCTACAGGTTAAGGTCTTAACTCTTACTCTGGCCTACTGGTTAAGGTCTTAACTCTTACTCTGGCCTAATAGCTAAGGTCTTAGACTCATACTCTGGCCTAAAGGTTAAGGTCTTAACTCTTACTCTGGCCTACTGGTTAAGGTCTTAACTCTTACTCTGGCCTAATGGTTAAGGTCTTAACTCTTACTCTGGCCTAATAGCTAAGGTCTTAACTCTTACTCTGGCCTAATAGCTAAGGTCTTAGACTCATACTCCGGCCTACAGGTTAAGGTCTTAACTCTTACTCTGGCCTAATAGCTAAGGTCTTAGACTCGTACTCTGGCCTACTGGTTAAGGTCTTAACTCTTACTCTGGCCTACTGGTTAAGGTCTTAACACTTACTCTGGCCTACAGGTTAAGGTCTTAACTCTTACTCTGTCCTACTGGTTAAGGTCTTACCTCTTACTCTGGCCTAATAGCTAAGGTCTTAACTCTTACTCTGGCCTAATAGCTAAGGTCTTAGACTCGTACTCTGGCCTAAAAGTTAAGGTCTTAACTCTTACTCTGGCCTACTGGTTAATGTCTTAACTCGTACTCTGGCCTACTGGTTAAGATCTTTACTCTTACTTTGGCCTACTGGTTAAGGTCTTAACTCTTACTCTGGCCTAATAGCTAAGGTCTTAGACTCGTACTCTGGCCTGCTGGTTAAGGTCTTAACTCTTACTCTGGCCTACTGGTTAAGGTCTTAACTCTTACTCTGGCCTACTGGTTAAGGTCTTAACTCTTAATCTGGCCTAATAGCTAAGGTCTTAGACTCGTACTTTGGCCTACAGGTTACGGTCATAACTCTTACTCTGACCTAATAGCTAAGGTGTTAACTCTTACTCTGGCCTAACAGCTAAGGTCTTAGACTCGTACTCTGGCCTAATGGTTAAGGTCTTAACTCTTACTCTGGCCTACTGGTTAAGGTCTTATCTCCTACTCTGGCCTAATAGCTAAGGTCTTAACTCTTACTCTGACCTACTGGTAAAGGTCTTAAATCTTACTCTTGCCTTCTGGTTAAGGTCTTAACCCTTACTCTGGCCTAATAGCTATGGTCTTAGACTCGTACTCTGGCCTAATGGTTAAGGTCTTAACTCTTACTCTGGCCTAATAGCTAAGGTCTTAGACTCGTACTCTGGCCTACAGGTTAAGGTCCTAACTCTTACTCTGGCCTACTGGTTAAGATCTTAACTCTTACTCTGGCCTACTGGTTAAGGTCTTAACACTTACTCTGGCCTAATAGCTAAGGTCTTAACTCTTACTCTGGCCTACTGGTTAAGGTCTTAACTCTTACTCTGGCCTAATAGCTAAGGTCTTAGACTCGTACTCTGGCCTACTGGTTAAGGTCTTAACTCTTACTCTGGCCTACAGGTTAAGGTCTTAACTCTTACTCTGGCCTAATAGCTAAGGTCTTAGACTTGTACTCTGGCATGATGGTTAAGGTCTTAACTCTTACTCTGGCCTAATAGCTAAGGTCTTAGACTCGTACTCTGGCCTAATGGTTAAGGTCTTAACTCTTACTCTGGCCTACTGGTTAAGCTCTTAACTCTTACTCTGGCCTACTGGTTAAGGTCTTAACTCTTACTCTGGCCTAATAGCTAAGGTCTTATACTCGTACTCTGGCCTAATTATTAAGGTCTTAGACTCGTACTATGGCCTACAGGTTAAGGTCTTAGACTCTTACTCTGGCCTACTAGCTAAAGTCTTACCTCTTACTCTGGCCTAATAGCTAAGGTCTTAGACTTGTACTCTGGCCTAATGGTTAAGGTCTTAAGTCTTACTCTGGCCTACAGGTAAAGGTCTTAACTCTTACTCTGGCCTACTGGTTAAGATCTTAACTCTTACTCTGGCCTAATAGCTAAGGTCTTAGACTCGTACTATGGCCTACAGGTTAAGGTCTTAACTCTTACTCTGGCCTACTGGTTAAGGTCTTAACTCTTACTCTGGCCTAATAGCTAAGGTCTTAACTCTTACTCTGGCCTAATAGCTAAGGTCTTAGACTCGTACTCTGGCCTAACGGTTAAGGTCTTAACTCTTACTCTGGCCTACTGGTTAAGGTCTTGACTCTTACTCTGGCCTACTGGTTAAGGTCTTAGACTCGTACTCTGGCCTAATGGTTAAGGTCTTAACTCTTACTCTGGCCTAATGGTTAAGGTCTTAACTCTTACTCTGGCCTACTGGATAAGGTCTTAACTCTTACTCTGGCCTAATAGCTAAGGTCTTAGACTCTTACTCTGGCCTACTGGTTAAGGTCTTAACTCTTACTCTGGCCTAATAGCTAAGGTCTTAACACTTACTCTGGCCTAATAGCTAAGGTCTTAGACTCATACTATGGCCTACTGGTTACGGTCTTAACTCTTACTCTGGCCTACTGGTTAAGGTCTTAACTCTTACTCTGGCCTAATAGCTGAGGTCTTATACTCGTACTCTGGCCTAATGGTTAAGGTCTTCACTCTTACTCTGGCCTAATTGTTAAGGTCTTAGACTCGTACTATGGCCTACAGGTTAAGGTCCTAACTCTTACTCTTGCCTAATAGCTAAGGTGTTAGACTCGTACTCTGGCCTAATGGTTAAGGTCTTAACTCTTACTCTGTCCTAAAGGTTAAGGTCTTAACTCTTACTCTGGTCAACTGGTTAAGGTCTTAACTCTTACTCTGGCCTACTGGTTAAGGTCTTAAGTCTTACTCTGGCCTACTGGTTAAGGTCTTAACTCCTACTCTGGCCTACTGGTTAAGGTCTTAACTCTTACTTTGGCCTAACAGCTAAGGTCTTAGACTCGTACTCTGGCCTAATGGTTAAGGTCTTAACTCTTACTCTGGCCTACTGGTTAAGGTCTTATCTCCTACTCTGGCCTAATAGCTAAGGTCTTAACTCTTACTCTGGCCTACTGGTAAAGGTCTTAAATCTTACTCTTGCCTTCTGGTTAAGGTCTTAACCCTTACTCTGGCCCAATAGCTATGGTCTTAGACTCGTACTCTGGCCTAATGGTTAAGGTCTTAACTATTACTCTGGCCTAATAGCTAAGGTCTTAGACTCGTACTCTGGCCTACAGGTTAAGGTCCTAACTCTTACTCTGGCCTACTGGTTAAGATCTTAACTCTTACTCTGGCCTACTGGTTAAGGTCTTAACACTTACTCTGGCCTAATAGCTAAGGTCTTAACTCTTACTCTGGCCTACTGGTTAAGGTCTTAACTCTTACTCTGGCCTAATAGCTAAGGTCTTAGACTCGTACTCTGGCCTACTGGTTAAGGTCTTAACTCTTACTCTGGCCTACAGGTTAAGGTCTTAACTCTTACTCTGGCCTAATAGCTAAGGTCTTAGACTTGTACTCTGGCATAATGGTTAAGGTCTTAACTCTTACTCTGGCCTAATGGTTAAGGTCTGAGACTCTTACTCTGGCCTAATAGCTAAAGTCTTACCTCTTACTCTGGCCTAATAGCTAAGGTCTTAGACTTGTACTCTGGCCTAATGGTTAAGGTCTTAACTCTTACTCTGGCCTACTGGTTAAGGTCTTAACTCTTACTCTGGCCTAATAGCTAAGGTCTTAACTCTTACTCTGGCCTAATAGCTAAGGTCTTAGACTCGTACTCTGGCCTAATGGTTAAGGTCTTAACACTTACTCTGGCCTCCTGGTTAAGGTCTTAACTCTTACTCTGGCCTAACAGCTAAGGTCTTAGACTCGTACTCTGGCCTAATGGTTAAGGTCCTAAGTCTTACTCTGGCCTACTGGTTAAGGTCTTAACTCTTACTCTGGCCTAATAGCTAAGGTCTTAGACTCGTACTCTGGCCTAATGGTTAAGGTCTTAACTCTTTCTCTGGCCTAATGGTTAAGGTCTTAACTCTTACTCTGGCCTTCTGGTTAAGGTCTTAACTCTTACGCTGGCCTAATAGCTAAGGTCTAAGACTCATACTATGGCCTACAGGTTAAGGTCTTAACTCTTACTCTGCCCTACTGGTTAAGGTCTTAACTCTTACTCTGGCCTAATAGCTAAGGTCTTAGACACATACTCTGGCCTAAAGGTTAAGGTCTTAACTCTTACTCTGGCCTACTGGTTAAGGTCTTAACTCTTACTCTGGCCTAATAGCTAAGGTCTTAACTCTTACTCTGGCCTAATAGCTAAGGTCTTAGACTCATACTCCGGCCTACAGGTTAAGGTCTTAACTCTTACTCTGGCCTACTGGTTAAGGTCTTAGACTCGTACTCTGGCCTAATGGTTAAGGTCTTAACTCTTACTCTGGCCTAATGGTTAAGGTCTTAACTCTTACTCTGGCCTACTGGATAAGGTCTTAACTCTTACTCTGGCCTAATAGCTAAGGTCTTATACTCGTACTCTGGCCTAATGGTTAAGGTCTTCACTCTTACTCTGGCCTAATAGCTAAGGTCTTAGACTCGTACTCTGGCCTAATAGCTAAGGTCTTAGACTCTTACTCTGGCCTACTGGTTAAGGTCTTAACTCTTACTCTGGCCTAATAGCTAAGGTCTTAACACTTACTCTGGCCTAATAGCTAAGGTCTTAGACTCATACTATGGCCTACTGGTTAAGGTCTTAACTCTTACTCTGGCCTACTGGTTAAGGTCTTAACTCTTACTCTGGCCTAATAGCTAAGGTCTTATACTCGTACTCTGGCCTAATGGTTAAGGTCTTCACTCTTACTCTGGCCTAATTGTTAAGGTCTTAGACTCGTACTATGGCCTACAGGTTAAGGTCTTAACTCTTACTCTTGCCTAATAGCTAAGGTGTTAGACTCGTACTCTGGCCTACAGGTTAAGGTCTTAACTCTTACTCTGGTCAACTGGTTAAGGTCTTAACTCTTACTCTGGCCTACTGGTTAAGGTCTTAAGTCTTACTCTGGCCTACTGGTTAAGGTCTTAACTCCTACTCTGGCCTACTGGTTAAGGTCTTAACTCTTACTTTGGCCTAACAGCTAAGGTCTTAGACTCGTACTCTGGCCTAATGGTTAAGGTCTTAACTCTTACTCTGGCCTACTGGTTAAGGTCTTATCTCCTACTCTGGCCTAATAGCTAAGGTCTTAACTCTTACTCTGGCCTACTGGTAAAGGTCTTAAATCTTACTCTTGCCTTCTGGTTAAGGTCTTAACCCTTACTCTGGCCTAATAAGTAAGGTCTTAGACTCGTACTCTGGCCTACAGGTTAAGGTCCTAACTCTTACTCTGGCCTACTGGTTAAGGTCTTAACACTTACTCTGGCCTAATAGCTAAGGTCTTAACTCTTACTCTGGCCTACTGGTTAAGGTCTTAACTCTTACTCTGGCCTAATAGCTAAGGTCTTAGACTCGTACTCTGGCCTACTGGTTAAGGTCTTAACTCTTACTCTGGCCTACAGGTTAATGTCTTAACCCTTACTCTGGCCTAATAGCTAAGGTCTTAGACTTGTACTCTGGCATAATGGTTAAGGTCTTAACTCTTACTCTGGCCTAATGGTTAAAGTCTTAGACTCTTACTCTGGCCTAATAGCTAAAGTCTTACCTCTTACTCTGGCCTAATAGCTAAGGTCTTAGACTTGTACTCTGGCCTAATGGTTAAGGTCTTAAGTCTTACTCTGGCCTACAGGTAAAGGTCTTAACTCTTACTCTGGCCTACTGGTTAAGATCTTAACTCTTACTCTGGCCTAATAGCTAAGGTCTTAGACTCGTACTATGGCCTACAGGTTAAGGTCTTAACTCTTACTCTGGCCTACAGGTTAAGGTCTTAACTCTTACTCTGGCCTAATAGCTAAGGTCTTAACTCTTACTCTGGCCTAATAGCTAAGGTCTTAGACTCGTACTCTGGCCTAATGGTTAAGGTCTTAACACTTACTCTAGCCTACTGGTTAAGGTCTTAACTCTTACTCTGGCCTAACAGCTAAGGTCTTAGACTCGTACTCTGGCCGAATGGTTAAGGTCTTAAGTCTTACTCTGGCCTACTGGTTAAGGTCTTAACTCTTACTCTGGCCTAATAGCTAAGGTCTTAGACTCGTACTCTGGCCTAATGGTTAAGGTCTTAACTCTTTCTCTGGCCTAATGGTTAAGGTCTTAACTCTTACTCTGGCCTTCTGGTTAAGGTCTTAACTCTTACTCTGGCCTAATAGCTAAGGTCTAAGACTCATACTATGGCCTACAGGTTAAGGTCTTAACTCTTACTCTGGCCTACTGGTTAAGGTCTTAACTCTTACTCTGGCCTAATAGCTAAGGTCTTAGACTCATACTCTGGCCTAAAGGTTAAGGTCTTAACTCTTACTCTGGCCTACTGGTTAAGGTCTTAACTCTTACTCTGGCCTAATGGTTAAGGTCTTAACTCTTACTCTGGCCTAATAGCTAAGGTCTTAACTCTTACTCTGGCCTAATAGCTAAGGTCTTAGACTCATACTCTGGCCTACAGGTTAAGGTCTTAACTCTTACTCTGGCCTAATAGCTAAGGTCTTAGACTCGTACTCTGGCCTACTGGTTAAGGTCTTAACTCTTACTCTGGCCTACTGGTTAAGGTCTTAACACTTACTCTGGCCTACAGGTTAAGGTCTTAACTCTTACTCTGTCCTATTGGTTAAGGTCTTAACTCTTACTCTGGCCTAATAGCTAAGGTCTTAACTCTTACTCTGGCCTAATAGCTAAGGTCTTAGACTCATACTCTGGCCTAAGGGTTAAGGTCTTAACTCTTACTCTGGCCTACTGGTTAATGTCTTAACTCGTACTCTGGCCTACTGGTTAAGATCTTAACTCTTACTTTGGCCTACTGGTTAAGGTCTTAACTCTTACTCTGGCCTAATAGCTAAGGTCTTAGACTCGTACTCTGGCCTGCTGGTTAAGGTCTTAACTCTTACTCTGGCCTACTGGTTAAGGTCTTAACTCTTACTCTGGCCTACTGGTTAAGGTCTTAACTCTTACTCTGGCCTAATAGCTAAGGTCTTAGACTCATACTTTGGCCTACAGGTTACGGTCATAACTCTTACTCTGACCTAATAGTTAAGGTGTTAACTCTTACTCTGGCCTAACAGCTAAGGTCTTAGACTCGTACTCTGGCCTAATGGTTAAGGTCTTAACTCTTACTCTGGCCTACTGGTTAAGCTGTTAACTCTTACTCTGGCCTACTGGTTAAGGTCTTAACTCTTACCCTGGCCTAATACCTCAGGTCTTAGACTCGTACTCTGGCCTACTGGTTTAGGTCTTACTCTTACTCTGGCCTACTGGTTAAGGTCTTAACTCTTACTCTGGCCTAACAGCTAAGGTCTTAGACTCGTAATCTGGCCTAATAGCTAAGGTCTTAACACTTACTCTGGCCTACTGGTTAAGGTCTTAACTCTTACTCTTGTCTACTGGTTAAGGTCTTAACTCTTACTCTGGCCTAATAGCTAAGGTCTTAGACTCGTACTCTGGCCTAACGGTTAAGGTCTTAACTCTTACTCTGGCCTACTGGTTAAGGTCTTAACTCTTACTCTGGCCTACTGGTTAAGGTCTTAGACTCGTACTCTGGCCTAATGGTTAAGGTCTTAACTCTTACTCTGGCCTAATGGTTAAGGTCTTAACTCTTACTCTGGCCTACTGGATAAGGTCTTAACTCTTACTCTGGCCTAATAGCTAAGGTCTTATACTCGTACTCTGGCCTAATGGTTAAGGTCTTCACTCTTACTCTGGCCTAATAGCTAAGGTCTTAGACTCGTACTCTGGCCTAATAGCTAAGGTCTTAGACTCTTACTCTGGCCTACTGGTTAAGGTCTTAACTCTTACTCTGGCCTAATAGCTAAGGTCTTAACACTTACTCTGGCCTAATAGCTAAGGTCTTAGACTCATACTATGGCCTACTGGTTAAGGTCTTAACTCTTACTCTGGCCTACTGGTTAAGGTCTTAACTCTTACTCTGGCCTAATAGCTAAGGTCTTATACTCGTACTCTGGCCTAATGGTAAAGGTCTTCACTCTTACTCTGGCCTAATTGTTAAGGTCTTATACTCGTACTATGGCCTACATGTTAAGGTCTTAACTCTTACTCTTGCCTAATAGCTAAGGTCTTAGACTCGTACTCTGGCCTAATGGTTAAGGTCTTCACTCTTACTCTGGCCTAATAGATAAGGTCTTAGACTCGTACTCTGGCCTAATAGCTAAAGTCTTAGACTCTTACTCTGGCCTACTGGTTAAGGTCTTAACTCTTACTCTGGCCTAATAGCTAAGGTCTTCACACTTACTCTGGCTTAATAGCTAAGGTCTTAGACTCATACTATGGCCTACAGGTTAAGGTCTTAACTCTTACTCTGGCCTAATAGCTAAGGTCTTAGACTTGTACTCTGGTCTAATGGTTAAGGTCTTAACTCTTACTCTGGCCTAATGGTTAAGGTCTTAACTCTTACTCTGGCCTAACAGCTAAGGTCTTAGACTCGTACTCTGGTCTAATGGTTAAGGTCTTAGACTCTTACTCTGGCCTAATAGCTAAAGTCTTACCTCTTACTCTGGCCTAATAGCTAAGGTCTTAGACTTGTACTCTGGCCTAATGGTTAAGGTCTTAAGTCTTACTCTGGCCTACAGGTAAAGGTCTTAACTCTTACTCTGGCCTACTGGTTAAGATCTTAACTCTTACTCTGGCCTAATAGCTAAGGTCTTAGACTCGTACTATGGCCTACAGGTTAAGGTCTTAACTCTTACTCTGGCCTACTGGTTAAGGTCTTAACTCTTACTCTGGCCTAATAGCTAAGGTCTTAACTCTTACTCTGGCCTAATAGCTAAGGTCTTAGACTCGTACTCTGGCCTACTGGTTAAGGTCTTAACTCTTACTCTGGCCTAATAGCTAAAGTCTTAGACTTGTACTCTGGCATAATGGTTAAGGTCTTAACTCTTACTCTGGCCTAATGGTTAAGGTCTTAGACTCTTACTCTGGCCTAATAGCTAAAGTCTTACCTCTTACTCTGGCCTAATAGCTAAGGTCTTAGACTTGTACTCTGGCCTAATGGTTAAGGTCTTAAGTCTTACTCTGGCCTACAGGTAAAGGTCTTAACTCTTACTCTGGCCTACTGGTTAAGATCTTAACTCTTACTCTGGCCTAATAGCTAAGGTCTTAGACTCGTACTATGGCCTACAGGTTAAGGTCTTAACTCTTACTCTGGCCTACTGGTTAAGGTCTTAACTCTTACTCTGGCCTAATAGCTAAGGTCTTAACTCTTACTCTGGCCTAATAGCTAAGGTCTTAGACTCGTACTCTGGCCTAATGGTTAAGGTCTTAACACTTACTCTGGCCTACTGGTTAAGGTCTTAACTCTTACTCTGGCCTAACAGCTAAGGTCTTAGACTCGTACTCTGGCCTAATGGTTAAGGTCTTAAGTCTTACTCTGGCCTACTGGTTAAGGTCTGAACTCTTACTCTGGCCTAATAGCTAAGGTCTTAGACTCGTACTCTGGCCTAATGGTTAAGGTCTCAACTCTTTCTCTGGCCTAATGGATAAGGTCTTAACTCTTACTCTGGCCTTCTGGTTAAGGTCTTAACTCTTACTCTGGCCTAATAGCTAAGGTCTAAGACTCGTACTATGGCCTACAGGTTAAGGTCTTAACTCTTACTCTGGCCTACTGGTTAAGGTCTTAACTCTTACTCTGGCCTAATAGCTAAGGTCTTAGACTCATACTCTGGCCTAAAGGTTAAGGTCTTAACTCTTACTCTGGCCTACTGGTTAAGGTCTTAACTCTTACTCTGGCCTAATGGTTAAGGTCTTAACTCTTACTCTGGCCTAATAGCTAAGGTCTTAACTCTTACTCTGGCCTAATAGCTAAGGTCTTAGACTCATACTCCGGCCTACAGGTTAAGGTCTTAACTCTTACTCTGGCCTAATAGCTAAGGTCTTAGACTCGTACTCTGGCCTACTGGTTAAGGTCTTAACTCTTACTCTGGCCTACTGGTTAAGGTCTTAACACTTACTCTGGCCTACAGGTTAAGGTCTTAACTCTTACTCTGTCCTACTGGTTAAGGTCCTAACTCTTACTCTGGCCTAATAGCTAAGGTCTTAACTCTTACTCTGGCCTAATAGCTAAGGTCTTATACTCGTACTCTGGCCTAATGGTTAAGGTCTTCACTCTTACTCTGGCCTAATAGCTAAGGTCTTAGACTCGTACTCTGGCCTAATAGCTAAGGTCTTAGACTCGTACTATGGCCTACAGGTTAAGGTCTTAACTCTTACTCTGGCCTACTGGTTAAGGTCTTAACTCTTACTCTGGCCTAATAGCTAAGGTCTTAACTCTTACTCTGGCCTAATAGCTAAGGTCTTAGACTCGTACTCTGGCCTACTGGTTAAGGTCTTAACTCTTACTCTGGCCTAATAGCTAAGGTCTTAGACTTGTACTCTGGCATAATGGTTAAGGTCTTAACTCTTACTCTGGCCTAATGGTTAAGGTCTTAGACTCTTACTCTGGCCTAATAGCTAAAGTCTTACCTCTTACTCTGGCCTAATAGCTAAGGTCTTAGACTTGTACTCTGGCCTAATGGTTAAGGTCTTAAGTCTTACTCTGGCCTACAGGTAAAGGTCTTAACTCTTACTCTGGCCTACTGGTTAAGATCTTAACTCTTACTCTGGCCTAATAGCTAAGGTCTTAGACTCGTACTATGGCCTACAGGTTAAGGTCTTAACTCTTACTCTGGCCTACTGGTTAAGGTCTTAACTCTTACTCTGGCCTAATAGCTAAGGTCTTAACTCTTACTCTGGCCTAATAGCTAAGGTCTTAGACTCGTACTCTGGCCTAATGGTTAAGGTCTTAACACTTACTCTGGCCTACTGGTTAAGGTCTTAACTCTTACTCTGGCCTAACAGCTAAGGTCTTAGACTCGTACTCTGGCCTAATGGTTAAGGTCTTAAGTCTTACTCTGGCCTACTGGTTAAGGTCTGAACTCTTACTCTGGCCTAATAGCTAAGGTCTTAGACTCGTACTCTGGCCTAATGGTTAAGGTCTTAACTCTTAATCTGGCCTACTGGTTAAGCTCTTAACTCTTACTCTGGCCTACTGGTTAAGGTCTTAACTCTTACTCTGGCCTAATAGCTAAGGTCTTATACTCGTACTCTGGCCTAATTGTTAAGGTCTTAGACTCGTACTATGGCCTATAGGTTAAGGTCTTAGACTCTTACTCTGGCCTAATAGCTAAAGTCTTACCTCTTACTCTGGCCTAATAGCTAAGGTCTTAGACTTGTACTCTGGCCTAATGGTTAAGGTCTTAAGTCTTACTCTGGCCTACAGGTAAAGGTCTTAACTCTTACTCTGGCCTACTGGTTAAGATCTTAACTCTTACTCTGGCCTAATAGCTAAGGTCTTAGACTCGTACTATGGCCTACAGTTTAAGGTCTTAACTCTTACTCTGGCCTACTGGTTAAGGTCTTAACTCTTACTCTGGCCTAATAGCTAAGGTCTTAACTCTTACTCTGGCCTAATAGCTAAGGTCTTAGACTCGTACTCTGGCCTAATGGTTAAGGTCTTAACACTTACTCTGGCCTACTGGTTAAGGTCTTAACTCTTACTCTGGCCTAACAGCTAAGGTCTTAGACTCGTACTCTGGCCTAATGGTTAAGGTCTTAAGTCTTACTCTGGCCTACTGGTTAAGGTCTTAACTCTTACTCTGGCCTAATAGCTAAGGTCTTAGACTCGTACTCTGGCCTAATGGTTAAGGTCTTAACTCTTTCTCTGGCCTAATGGTTAAGGTCTTAACTCTTACTCTGGCCTTCTGGTTAAGGTCTTAACTCTTACTCTGGCCTAATAGCTAAGGTCTAAGACTCGTACTATGGCCTACAGGTTAAGGTCTTAACTCTTACTCTGGCCTACTGGTTAAGGTCTTAACTCTTACTCTGGCCTAATAGCTAAGGTCTTAGACTCATACTCTGGCCTAAAGGTTAAGGTCTTAACTCTTACTCTGGCCTACTGGTTAAGGTCTTAACTCTTACTCTGGCCTAATGGTTAAGGTCTTAACTCTTACTCTGGCCTAATAGCTAAGGTCTTAACTCTTACTCTGGCCTAATAGCTAAGGTCTTAGACTCATACTCCGGCCTACAGGTTAAGGTCTTAACTCTTACTCTGGCCTAATAGCTAAGGTCTTAGACTCGTACTCTGGCCTACTGGTTAAGGTCTTAACTCTTACTCTGGCCTACTGGTTAAGGTCTTAACACTTACTCTGGCCTACAGGTTAAGGTCTTAACTCTTACTCTGTCCTACTGGTTAAGGTCTTACCTCTTACTCTGGCCTAATAGCTAAGGTCTTAACTCTTACTCTGGCCTAATAGCTAAGGTCTTAG
This sequence comes from Triturus cristatus, assembly GCF_964204655.1. Lineage (NCBI taxonomy): Eukaryota > Metazoa > Chordata > Amphibia > Caudata > Salamandridae > Triturus > Triturus cristatus. The sequence continues at coordinate 1,312,840,424 of NC_140590.1, forward strand.
ACTCGTACTCTGGCCTAAAAGTTAAGGTCTTAACTCTTACTCTGGCCTACTGGTTAATGTCTTAACTCGTACTCTGGCCTACTGGTTAAGATCTTTACTCTTACTTTGGCCTACTGGTTAAGGTCTTAACTCTTACTCTGGCCTAATAGCTAAGGTCTTAGACTCGTACTCTGGCCTGCTGGTTAAGGTCTTAACTCTTACTCTGGCCTACTGGTTAAGGTCTTAACTCTTACTCTGGCCTACTGGTTAAGGTCTTAACTCTTAATCTGGCCTAATAGCTAAGGTCTTAGACTCGTACTTTGGCCTACAGGTTACGGTCATAACTCTTACTCTGACCTAATAGCTAAGGTGTTAACTCTTACTCTGGCCTAACAGCTAAGGTCTTAGACTCGTACTCTGGCCTAATGGTTAAGGTCTTAACTCTTACTCTGGCCTACTGGTTAAGGTCTTATCTCCTACTCTGGCCTAATAGCTAAGGTCTTAACTCTTACTCTGACCTACTGGTAAAGGTCTTAAATCTTACTCTTGCCTTCTGGTTAAGGTCTTAACCCTTACTCTGGCCTAATAGCTATGGTCTTAGACTCGTACTCTGGCCTAATGGTTAAGGTCTTAACTCTTACTCTGGCCTAATAGCTAAGGTCTTAGACTCGTACTCTGGCCTACAGGTTAAGGTCCTAACTCTTACTCTGGCCTACTGGTTAAGATCTTAACTCTTACTCTGGCCTACTGGTTAAGGTCTTAACACTTACTCTGGCCTAATAGCTAAGGTCTTAACTCTTACTCTGGCCTACTGGTTAAGGTCTTAACTCTTACTCTGGCCTAATAGCTAAGGTCTTAGACTCGTACTCTGGCCTACTGGTTAAGGTCTTAACTCTTACTCTGGCCTACAGGTTAAGGTCTTAACTCTTACTCTGGCCTAATAGCTAAGGTCTTAGACTTGTACTCTGGCATGATGGTTAAGGTCTTAACTCTTACTCTGGCCTAATAGCTAAGGTCTTAGACTCGTACTCTGGCCTAATGGTTAAGGTCTTAACTCTTACTCTGGCCTACTGGTTAAGCTCTTAACTCTTACTCTGGCCTACTGGTTAAGGTCTTAACTCTTACTCTGGCCTAATAGCTAAGGTCTTATACTCGTACTCTGGCCTAATTATTAAGGTCTTAGACTCGTACTATGGCCTACAGGTTAAGGTCTTAGACTCTTACTCTGGCCTACTAGCTAAAGTCTTACCTCTTACTCTGGCCTAATAGCTAAGGTCTTAGACTTGTACTCTGGCCTAATGGTTAAGGTCTTAAGTCTTACTCTGGCCTACAGGTAAAGGTCTTAACTCTTACTCTGGCCTACTGGTTAAGATCTTAACTCTTACTCTGGCCTAATAGCTAAGGTCTTAGACTCGTACTATGGCCTACAGGTTAAGGTCTTAACTCTTACTCTGGCCTACTGGTTAAGGTCTTAACTCTTACTCTGGCCTAATAGCTAAGGTCTTAACTCTTACTCTGGCCTAATAGCTAAGGTCTTAGACTCGTACTCTGGCCTAACGGTTAAGGTCTTAACTCTTACTCTGGCCTACTGGTTAAGGTCTTGACTCTTACTCTGGCCTACTGGTTAAGGTCTTAGACTCGTACTCTGGCCTAATGGTTAAGGTCTTAACTCTTACTCTGGCCTAATGGTTAAGGTCTTAACTCTTACTCTGGCCTACTGGATAAGGTCTTAACTCTTACTCTGGCCTAATAGCTAAGGTCTTAGACTCTTACTCTGGCCTACTGGTTAAGGTCTTAACTCTTACTCTGGCCTAATAGCTAAGGTCTTAACACTTACTCTGGCCTAATAGCTAAGGTCTTAGACTCATACTATGGCCTACTGGTTACGGTCTTAACTCTTACTCTGGCCTACTGGTTAAGGTCTTAACTCTTACTCTGGCCTAATAGCTGAGGTCTTATACTCGTACTCTGGCCTAATGGTTAAGGTCTTCACTCTTACTCTGGCCTAATTGTTAAGGTCTTAGACTCGTACTATGGCCTACAGGTTAAGGTCCTAACTCTTACTCTTGCCTAATAGCTAAGGTGTTAGACTCGTACTCTGGCCTAATGGTTAAGGTCTTAACTCTTACTCTGTCCTAAAGGTTAAGGTCTTAACTCTTACTCTGGTCAACTGGTTAAGGTCTTAACTCTTACTCTGGCCTACTGGTTAAGGTCTTAAGTCTTACTCTGGCCTACTGGTTAAGGTCTTAACTCCTACTCTGGCCTACTGGTTAAGGTCTTAACTCTTACTTTGGCCTAACAGCTAAGGTCTTAGACTCGTACTCTGGCCTAATGGTTAAGGTCTTAACTCTTACTCTGGCCTACTGGTTAAGGTCTTATCTCCTACTCTGGCCTAATAGCTAAGGTCTTAACTCTTACTCTGGCCTACTGGTAAAGGTCTTAAATCTTACTCTTGCCTTCTGGTTAAGGTCTTAACCCTTACTCTGGCCCAATAGCTATGGTCTTAGACTCGTACTCTGGCCTAATGGTTAAGGTCTTAACTATTACTCTGGCCTAATAGCTAAGGTCTTAGACTCGTACTCTGGCCTACAGGTTAAGGTCCTAACTCTTACTCTGGCCTACTGGTTAAGATCTTAACTCTTACTCTGGCCTACTGGTTAAGGTCTTAACACTTACTCTGGCCTAATAGCTAAGGTCTTAACTCTTACTCTGGCCTACTGGTTAAGGTCTTAACTCTTACTCTGGCCTAATAGCTAAGGTCTTAGACTCGTACTCTGGCCTACTGGTTAAGGTCTTAACTCTTACTCTGGCCTACAGGTTAAGGTCTTAACTCTTACTCTGGCCTAATAGCTAAGGTCTTAGACTTGTACTCTGGCATAATGGTTAAGGTCTTAACTCTTACTCTGGCCTAATGGTTAAGGTCTGAGACTCTTACTCTGGCCTAATAGCTAAAGTCTTACCTCTTACTCTGGCCTAATAGCTAAGGTCTTAGACTTGTACTCTGGCCTAATGGTTAAGGTCTTAACTCTTACTCTGGCCTACTGGTTAAGGTCTTAACTCTTACTCTGGCCTAATAGCTAAGGTCTTAACTCTTACTCTGGCCTAATAGCTAAGGTCTTAGACTCGTACTCTGGCCTAATGGTTAAGGTCTTAACACTTACTCTGGCCTCCTGGTTAAGGTCTTAACTCTTACTCTGGCCTAACAGCTAAGGTCTTAGACTCGTACTCTGGCCTAATGGTTAAGGTCCTAAGTCTTACTCTGGCCTACTGGTTAAGGTCTTAACTCTTACTCTGGCCTAATAGCTAAGGTCTTAGACTCGTACTCTGGCCTAATGGTTAAGGTCTTAACTCTTTCTCTGGCCTAATGGTTAAGGTCTTAACTCTTACTCTGGCCTTCTGGTTAAGGTCTTAACTCTTACGCTGGCCTAATAGCTAAGGTCTAAGACTCATACTATGGCCTACAGGTTAAGGTCTTAACTCTTACTCTGCCCTACTGGTTAAGGTCTTAACTCTTACTCTGGCCTAATAGCTAAGGTCTTAGACACATACTCTGGCCTAAAGGTTAAGGTCTTAACTCTTACTCTGGCCTACTGGTTAAGGTCTTAACTCTTACTCTGGCCTAATAGCTAAGGTCTTAACTCTTACTCTGGCCTAATAGCTAAGGTCTTAGACTCATACTCCGGCCTACAGGTTAAGGTCTTAACTCTTACTCTGGCCTACTGGTTAAGGTCTTAGACTCGTACTCTGGCCTAATGGTTAAGGTCTTAACTCTTACTCTGGCCTAATAGCTAAGGTCTTATACTCGTACTCTGGCCTAATGGTTAAGGTCTTCACTCTTACTCTGGCCTAATAGCTAAGGTCTTAGACTCGTACTCTGGCCTAATAGCTAAGGTCTTAGACTCTTACTCTGGCCTACTGGTTAAGGTCTTAACTCTTACTCTGGCCTAATAGCTAAGGTCTTAACACTTACTCTGGCCTAATAGCTAAGGTCTTAGACTCATACTATGGCCTACTGGTTAAGGTCTTAACTCTTACTCTGGCCTACTGGTTAAGGTCTTAACTCTTACTCTGGCCTAATAGCTAAGGTCTTATACTCGTACTCTGGCCTAATGGTTAAGGTCTTCACTCTTACTCTGGCCTAATTGTTAAGGTCTTAGACTCGTACTATGGCCTACAGGTTAAGGTCTTAACTCTTACTCTTGCCTAATAGCTAAGGTGTTAGACTCGTACTCTGGCCTACAGGTTAAGGTCTTAACTCTTACTCTGGTCAACTGGTTAAGGTCTTAACTCTTACTCTGGCCTACTGGTTAAGGTCTTAAGTCTTACTCTGGCCTACTGGTTAAGGTCTTAACTCCTACTCTGGCCTACTGGTTAAGGTCTTAACTCTTACTTTGGCCTAACAGCTAAGGTCTTAGACTCGTACTCTGGCCTAATGGTTAAGGTCTTAACTCTTACTCTGGCCTACTGGTTAAGGTCTTATCTCCTACTCTGGCCTAATAGCTAAGGTCTTAACTCTTACTCTGGCCTACTGGTAAAGGTCTTAAATCTTACTCTTGCCTTCTGGTTAAGGTCTTAACCCTTACTCTGGCCTAATAAGTAAGGTCTTAGACTCGTACTCTGGCCTACAGGTTAAGGTCCTAACTCTTACTCTGGCCTACTGGTTAAGGTCTTAACACTTACTCTGGCCTAATAGCTAAGGTCTTAACTCTTACTCTGGCCTACTGGTTAAGGTCTTAACTCTTACTCTGGCCTAATAGCTAAGGTCTTAGACTCGTACTCTGGCCTACTGGTTAAGGTCTTAACTCTTACTCTGGCCTACAGGTTAATGTCTTAACCCTTACTCTGGCCTAATAGCTAAGGTCTTAGACTTGTACTCTGGCATAATGGTTAAGGTCTTAACTCTTACTCTGGCCTAATGGTTAAAGTCTTAGACTCTTACTCTGGCCTAATAGCTAAAGTCTTACCTCTTACTCTGGCCTAATAGCTAAGGTCTTAGACTTGTACTCTGGCCTAATGGTTAAGGTCTTAAGTCTTACTCTGGCCTACAGGTAAAGGTCTTAACTCTTACTCTGGCCTACTGGTTAAGATCTTAACTCTTACTCTGGCCTAATAGCTAAGGTCTTAGACTCGTACTATGGCCTACAGGTTAAGGTCTTAACTCTTACTCTGGCCTACAGGTTAAGGTCTTAACTCTTACTCTGGCCTAATAGCTAAGGTCTTAACTCTTACTCTGGCCTAATAGCTAAGGTCTTAGACTCGTACTCTGGCCTAATGGTTAAGGTCTTAACACTTACTCTAGCCTACTGGTTAAGGTCTTAACTCTTACTCTGGCCTAACAGCTAAGGTCTTAGACTCGTACTCTGGCCGAATGGTTAAGGTCTTAAGTCTTACTCTGGCCTACTGGTTAAGGTCTTAACTCTTACTCTGGCCTAATAGCTAAGGTCTTAGACTCGTACTCTGGCCTAATGGTTAAGGTCTTAACTCTTTCTCTGGCCTAATGGTTAAGGTCTTAACTCTTACTCTGGCCTTCTGGTTAAGGTCTTAACTCTTACTCTGGCCTAATAGCTAAGGTCTAAGACTCATACTATGGCCTACAGGTTAAGGTCTTAACTCTTACTCTGGCCTACTGGTTAAGGTCTTAACTCTTACTCTGGCCTAATAGCTAAGGTCTTAGACTCATACTCTGGCCTAAAGGTTAAGGTCTTAACTCTTACTCTGGCCTACTGGTTAAGGTCTTAACTCTTACTCTGGCCTAATGGTTAAGGTCTTAACTCTTACTCTGGCCTAATAGCTAAGGTCTTAACTCTTACTCTGGCCTAATAGCTAAGGTCTTAGACTCATACTCTGGCCTACAGGTTAAGGTCTTAACTCTTACTCTGGCCTAATAGCTAAGGTCTTAGACTCGTACTCTGGCCTACTGGTTAAGGTCTTAACTCTTACTCTGGCCTACTGGTTAAGGTCTTAACACTTACTCTGGCCTACAGGTTAAGGTCTTAACTCTTACTCTGTCCTATTGGTTAAGGTCTTAACTCTTACTCTGGCCTAATAGCTAAGGTCTTAACTCTTACTCTGGCCTAATAGCTAAGGTCTTAGACTCATACTCTGGCCTAAGGGTTAAGGTCTTAACTCTTACTCTGGCCTACTGGTTAATGTCTTAACTCGTACTCTGGCCTACTGGTTAAGATCTTAACTCTTACTTTGGCCTACTGGTTAAGGTCTTAACTCTTACTCTGGCCTAATAGCTAAGGTCTTAGACTCGTACTCTGGCCTGCTGGTTAAGGTCTTAACTCTTACTCTGGCCTACTGGTTAAGGTCTTAACTCTTACTCTGGCCTACTGGTTAAGGTCTTAACTCTTACTCTGGCCTAATAGCTAAGGTCTTAGACTCATACTTTGGCCTACAGGTTACGGTCATAACTCTTACTCTGACCTAATAGTTAAGGTGTTAACTCTTACTCTGGCCTAACAGCTAAGGTCTTAGACTCGTACTCTGGCCTAATGGTTAAGGTCTTAACTCTTACTCTGGCCTACTGGTTAAGCTGTTAACTCTTACTCTGGCCTACTGGTTAAGGTCTTAACTCTTACCCTGGCCTAATACCTCAGGTCTTAGACTCGTACTCTGGCCTACTGGTTTAGGTCTTACTCTTACTCTGGCCTACTGGTTAAGGTCTTAACTCTTACTCTGGCCTAACAGCTAAGGTCTTAGACTCGTAATCTGGCCTAATAGCTAAGGTCTTAACACTTACTCTGGCCTACTGGTTAAGGTCTTAACTCTTACTCTTGTCTACTGGTTAAGGTCTTAACTCTTACTCTGGCCTAATAGCTAAGGTCTTAGACTCGTACTCTGGCCTAACGGTTAAGGTCTTAACTCTTACTCTGGCCTACTGGTTAAGGTCTTAACTCTTACTCTGGCCTACTGGTTAAGGTCTTAGACTCGTACTCTGGCCTAATGGTTAAGGTCTTAACTCTTACTCTGGCCTAATGGTTAAGGTCTTAACTCTTACTCTGGCCTACTGGATAAGGTCTTAACTCTTACTCTGGCCTAATAGCTAAGGTCTTATACTCGTACTCTGGCCTAATGGTTAAGGTCTTCACTCTTACTCTGGCCTAATAGCTAAGGTCTTAGACTCGTACTCTGGCCTAATAGCTAAGGTCTTAGACTCTTACTCTGGCCTACTGGTTAAGGTCTTAACTCTTACTCTGGCCTAATAGCTAAGGTCTTAACACTTACTCTGGCCTAATAGCTAAGGTCTTAGACTCATACTATGGCCTACTGGTTAAGGTCTTAACTCTTACTCTGGCCTACTGGTTAAGGTCTTAACTCTTACTCTGGCCTAATAGCTAAGGTCTTATACTCGTACTCTGGCCTAATGGTAAAGGTCTTCACTCTTACTCTGGCCTAATTGTTAAGGTCTTATACTCGTACTATGGCCTACATGTTAAGGTCTTAACTCTTACTCTTGCCTAATAGCTAAGGTCTTAGACTCGTACTCTGGCCTAATGGTTAAGGTCTTCACTCTTACTCTGGCCTAATAGATAAGGTCTTAGACTCGTACTCTGGCCTAATAGCTAAAGTCTTAGACTCTTACTCTGGCCTACTGGTTAAGGTCTTAACTCTTACTCTGGCCTAATAGCTAAGGTCTTCACACTTACTCTGGCTTAATAGCTAAGGTCTTAGACTCATACTATGGCCTACAGGTTAAGGTCTTAACTCTTACTCTGGCCTAATAGCTAAGGTCTTAGACTTGTACTCTGGTCTAATGGTTAAGGTCTTAACTCTTACTCTGGCCTAATGGTTAAGGTCTTAACTCTTACTCTGGCCTAACAGCTAAGGTCTTAGACTCGTACTCTGGTCTAATGGTTAAGGTCTTAGACTCTTACTCTGGCCTAATAGCTAAAGTCTTACCTCTTACTCTGGCCTAATAGCTAAGGTCTTAGACTTGTACTCTGGCCTAATGGTTAAGGTCTTAAGTCTTACTCTGGCCTACAGGTAAAGGTCTTAACTCTTACTCTGGCCTACTGGTTAAGATCTTAACTCTTACTCTGGCCTAATAGCTAAGGTCTTAGACTCGTACTATGGCCTACAGGTTAAGGTCTTAACTCTTACTCTGGCCTACTGGTTAAGGTCTTAACTCTTACTCTGGCCTAATAGCTAAGGTCTTAACTCTTACTCTGGCCTAATAGCTAAGGTCTTAGACTCGTACTCTGGCCTACTGGTTAAGGTCTTAACTCTTACTCTGGCCTAATAGCTAAAGTCTTAGACTTGTACTCTGGCATAATGGTTAAGGTCTTAACTCTTACTCTGGCCTAATGGTTAAGGTCTTAGACTCTTACTCTGGCCTAATAGCTAAAGTCTTACCTCTTACTCTGGCCTAATAGCTAAGGTCTTAGACTTGTACTCTGGCCTAATGGTTAAGGTCTTAAGTCTTACTCTGGCCTACAGGTAAAGGTCTTAACTCTTACTCTGGCCTACTGGTTAAGATCTTAACTCTTACTCTGGCCTAATAGCTAAGGTCTTAGACTCGTACTATGGCCTACAGGTTAAGGTCTTAACTCTTACTCTGGCCTACTGGTTAAGGTCTTAACTCTTACTCTGGCCTAATAGCTAAGGTCTTAACTCTTACTCTGGCCTAATAGCTAAGGTCTTAGACTCGTACTCTGGCCTAATGGTTAAGGTCTTAACACTTACTCTGGCCTACTGGTTAAGGTCTTAACTCTTACTCTGGCCTAACAGCTAAGGTCTTAGACTCGTACTCTGGCCTAATGGTTAAGGTCTTAAGTCTTACTCTGGCCTACTGGTTAAGGTCTGAACTCTTACTCTGGCCTAATAGCTAAGGTCTTAGACTCGTACTCTGGCCTAATGGTTAAGGTCTCAACTCTTTCTCTGGCCTAATGGATAAGGTCTTAACTCTTACTCTGGCCTTCTGGTTAAGGTCTTAACTCTTACTCTGGCCTAATAGCTAAGGTCTAAGACTCGTACTATGGCCTACAGGTTAAGGTCTTAACTCTTACTCTGGCCTACTGGTTAAGGTCTTAACTCTTACTCTGGCCTAATAGCTAAGGTCTTAGACTCATACTCTGGCCTAAAGGTTAAGGTCTTAACTCTTACTCTGGCCTACTGGTTAAGGTCTTAACTCTTACTCTGGCCTAATGGTTAAGGTCTTAACTCTTACTCTGGCCTAATAGCTAAGGTCTTAACTCTTACTCTGGCCTAATAGCTAAGGTCTTAGACTCATACTCCGGCCTACAGGTTAAGGTCTTAACTCTTACTCTGGCCTAATAGCTAAGGTCTTAGACTCGTACTCTGGCCTACTGGTTAAGGTCTTAACTCTTACTCTGGCCTACTGGTTAAGGTCTTAACACTTACTCTGGCCTACAGGTTAAGGTCTTAACTCTTACTCTGTCCTACTGGTTAAGGTCCTAACTCTTACTCTGGCCTAATAGCTAAGGTCTTAACTCTTACTCTGGCCTAATAGCTAAGGTCTTAGACTCGTACTCTGGCCTAAGTAATAAGGTCTTAACTCTTACTCTGGCCTACTGGTTAATGTCTTAACTCGTACTCTGGCCTACTGGTTAAGATCTTAACTCTTACTTTGGCCTACTGGTTAAGGTCTTAACTCTTACTCTGGCCTAATAGCTAAGGTCTTAGACTCGTACTCTGGCCTGCTGGTTAAGGTCTTAACTCTTACTCTGGCCTACTGGTTAAGGTCTTAACTCTTACTCTGGCCTACTGGTTAAGGTCTTAACTCTTACTCTGGCCTAATAGCTAAGGTCTTAGACTCGTACTTTGGCCTACAGGTTACGGTCATAACTCTTACTCTGACCTAATAGCTAAGGTGTTAACTCTTACTCTGGCCTAACAGCTAAGGTCTTAGACTCGTACTCTGGCCTAATGGTTAAGGTCTTAACTCTTACTCTGGCCTAATGGTTAAGCTGTTAACTCTTACTCTGGCCTACTGGTTAAGGTCTTAACTCTTACCCTGGCCAAATACCTCAGGTCTTAGACTCGTACTCTGGCCTACTGGTTTAGTTCTTACTCTTACTCTGGCCTACTGGTTAAGGTCTTAACTCTTACTCTGGCCTAACAGCTAAGGTCTTAGACTCGTAATCTGGCCTAATAGCTAAGGTCTTAACACTTACTCTGGCCTACTGGTTAAGGTCTTAACTCTTACTCTTGTCTACTGGTTAAGGTCTTAACTCTTACTCTGGCCTAATAGCTAAGGTCTTAGACTCGTACTCTGGCCTAACGGTTAAGGTCTTAACTCTTACTCTGGCCTACTGGTTAAGGTCTTAACTCTTACTCTGGCCTAACGGTTAAGGTCTTAACTCTTACTCTGGCCTACTGGTTAAGGTCTTAACTCTTACTCTGGCCTACTGGTTAAGGTCTTAGACTCGTACTCTGGCCTAATGGTTAAGGTCTTAACTCTTACTCTGGCCTAATGGTTAAGGTCTTAACTCTTACTCTGGCCTACTGGATAAGGTCTTAACTCTTACTCTGGCCTAATAGCTAAGGTCTTATACTCGTACTCTGGCCTAATGGTTAAGGTCTTCACTCTTACTCTGGCCTAATAGCTAAGGTCTTAGAATCGTACTCTGGCCTAATAGCTAAGGTCTTAGACTCTTACTCTGGCCTACTGGTTAAGGTCTTAACTCTTACTCTGGCCTAATAGCTAAGGTCTTAACACTTACTCTGGCCTAATAGCTAAGGTCTTAGACTCATACTATGGCCTACTGGTTAAGGTCTTAACTCTTACTCTGGCCTACTGGTTAAGGTCTTAACTCTTACTCTGGCCTAATAGCTAAGGTCTTATACTCATACTCTGGCCTAATGGTTAAGGTCTTCACTCTTACTCTGGCCTAATTGTTAAGGTCTTATACTCGTACTATGGCCTACAGGTTAAGGTCTTAACTCTTACTCTTGCCTAATAGCTAAGGTCTTAGACTCGTACTCTGGCCTAATGGTTAAGGTCTTCACTCTTACTCTGGCCTAATAGATAAGGTCTTAGACTCGTACTCTGGCCTAATAGCTAAGGTCTTAGACTCTTACTCTGGCCTACTGGTTAAGGTCTTAACTCTTACTCTGGCCTAATAGCTAAGGTCTTAACACTTACTCTGGCCTAATAGCTAAGGTCTTAGACTCATACTATGGCCTACAGTTTAAGGTCTTAACTCTTACTCTGGCCTAATAGCTAAGGTCTTAGACTTGTACTCTGGTCTAATGGTTAAGGTCTTAACTCTTACTCTGGCCTAATGGTTAAGGTCTTAACTCTTACTCTGGCCTAACAGCTAAGGTCTTAGACTCGTACTCTGGTCTAATGGTTAAGGTCTTAACTCTTACTCTGGCCTACTGGTTAAGGTCTTATCTCCTACTCTGGCCTAATAGCTAAGGTCTTAACTCTTACTCTGGCCTACTGGTAAATGTCTTAACTCTTACTCTGGCCTAATAGCTATGGTCTTAGACTCGTCCTCTGGCCTAATGGTTAAGGTCTTAACTCTTACTCTGGCCTAATAGCTCAGGTCTTAGACTCGTACTCTGGCCTAATGGTTAAGGTCTTAACCCTTACTCTGGCCTACTGGTTAAGGTCTTAACTCGTACTCTGGCCTACTGGTTAAGATCTTAACTCTTACTCTGGCCTACTGGTTAAGGTCTTAACTCTTACTCTGGCCTAATAGCTAAGGTCTTAGACTCGTACTCTGGCCTACAGGTTAAGGTCTTAACTCTTACTCTGGCCTAATAGCTAAGGTCTAAGACTCATACTCTGGCCTACTGGTTAAGGTCTTAACTCTTACCCTGGCCTACTGGTTAAGGTCTTAACTCTTACTCTGGCCTAATAGCTAAGGTCTTAACTCTTACTCTGGCCTAATAGCTAAGGTCTTAGACTCGTACTATGGCCTACAGGTTAAGGTCTTCACTCTTACTCTGGCCTAATTGTTAAGGTCTTAGACTCGTACTCTGGCCTACAGGTTAAGGTCTTAACTCTTACTCTTGCCTAATAGCTAAGGTCTTAGACTCATACTCTGGCCTAATGGTTAAGGTCTTCACTCTTACTCTGGCCTAATAGATAAGGTCTTAGACTCGTACTCTGGCCTAATAGCTAAGGTCTAAGACTCTTACTCTGGCCTACTGGTTAAGGTCTTAACTCTTACTCTGGCCTAATAGCTAAGGTCTTAACACTTAATCTGGCCTAATAGCTAAGGTCTTAGACTCATACTATGGCCTACAGGTTAAGGTCTTAACTCTTACTCTGGCCTAATAGCTAAGGTCTTAGACTTGTACTCTGTTCTAATGGTTAAGGTCTTAACTCTTACTCTGGCCTAATGGTTAAGGTCTTAACTCTTACTCTGGCCTAACAGCTAAGGTCTTAGACTCCTACTCTGGTCTAATGGTTAAGGTCTTAACTCTTACTCTGGCCTACTGGTTAAGGTCTTATATTCTACTCTGGTCTCATAGCTAAGGTCTTAACTCTTACTCTGGCCTACTGGTAAATGTCTTAACTCTTACTCTGGCCTAATAGCATGGTCTTAAACTCGTCCTCTGGCCTAATGGTTAAGGTCTTAACTCTTACTCTGGCCTAATAGCTAAGGTCTTAGACTCGTACTCTGGCCTAATGGTTAAGGTCTTAAGCCTTACTCTGGCCTACTGGTTAAGGTCTTAACTCTTACTCTGGCCTAATAGCTAAGGTCTTAGCACTTACTCTGGCCTAATACCTAAGGTCTTAGACTCATACTATGGCCTACAGGTTAAGGTCTTAACTCTTATTCTGGCCTAATAGCTAAGGTCTTAGACTTGTACTCTGGCCTAATGGTTAAGGTCTTAACTCTTACTCTGGCCTAATGGTTATGGTCTTAGACTCTTACTCCGGCCTAATAGCTAAAGTCTTACCTCTTACTCTGGCCTAATAGCTAAGGTCTTAGACTCGTACTTTGGCCTAATGGTTAAGGTCTTAAGTCTTACTCTGGCCTACAGGTTAAGGTCTTAACTCTTACTCTGGCCTACTGGTTAAGGTCTTAACTCTTACTCTGGCCTAATAGCTAAGGTCTTAGACTCGTACTATGGCCTACAGGTTAAGGTCTTAACTCTTACTCTGGCCTACTGGTTAAGGTCTTAACTCTTACTCTGGCCTAATAGCTAAGGTCTTAACTCTTACTCTGGCCTAATAGCTAAGGTCTTAGACTCGTACTCTGGCCTACTGGTTAAGGTCTTAAATCTTACTCTGGCCTACTGGTTAAGGTCTTAACTCTTACTCTGGCCTAATAGCTAAGGTCTTAGACTTGTACTCTGGCCTAATGGTTAAGGTCTTAACTCTTACTCTGGCCTAATAGCTAAGGTCTTAGACTCGTACTCTGGCCTAATGGTTAAGGTCTTAACTCTTACTCTGGCCTACTGGTTAAGCTCTTAACTCTTACTCTGGCCTACTGGTTAAGGTTTTAACTCTTACCCTGGCCTAATAGCTCAGGTCTTAGACTCGTACTCTGGCCTAATGGTTTAGGTCTTAACACTTACTCTGGCCTACTGGTTAAGGTCTTAACTCTTACTCTGGCCTAACAGCTAAGGTCTTAGACTCGTACTCTGGCCTAATGGTTAAGGTCTTAAGTCTTACTCTGGCCTACTGGTTAAGGTCTTAACTCTTACTCTGGCCTAATAGCTAAGGTCTAAGACTCATACTATGGCCTACATGTTAAGGTCTTAACTCTTACTCTGGCCTACTGGTTAAGGTCTTAACTCTTACTCTGGCCTAATAGCTAAGGTCTTAACTCTTACTCTGGCCTACTGGTTATGGTCTTAACTCTTAGTCTGGCCTACTGGTTAAGGTCTTAACTCTTACTCTGGCCTAATAGCTAAGGTGTTAGACTTGTACTCTGGCCTAATGGTTAAGGTCTTAACTCTTACTCTGGCCTAATAGCTAAGGTGTTAGACTCGTACTCTGGCCTAATGGTTAAGGTCTTAACTCTTACTCTGTCCTAAAGGTTAAGGTCTTAACTCTTACTCTGGCCTACTGGTTAAGGTCTTAACTCTTACTCTGGCCTAATAGCTAAGGTCTTAACTCTTACTCTTGCCTAATAGCTAAGGTCTTAACTCTTACTCTGGTCAACTGGTTAAGATCTTAACTCTTACTCTGGCCTACTGGTTAAGGTCTTAACTCTTACTCTGGCCTACTGGTTAAGGTCTTAAATCCTACTCTGGCCTACTGGTTAAGGTCTTAACTCTTACTCTGGCCTAACAGCTAAGGTCTTAACTCTTACTCTGGCCTAATAGCTAAGGTGTTAGACTCGTACTCTGGCCTAATGGTTAAGGTCTTAACTCTTACTCTGTCCTAAAGGTTAAGGTCTTAACTCTTACTCTGGCCTACTGGTTAAGGTCTTAACTTTTACTCTGGCCTAATATCTAAGATCTTAACTCTTACTCTGGCCTAATAGCTAAGGTCTTAACTCTTACTCTGGTCAACTGGTTAAGGTCTTAACTCTTACTCTGGCCTACTGGTTAAGGTCTTAACTCTTACTCTGGCCTACTGGTTAAGGTCTTAACTCCTACTCTGGCCTACTGGTTAAGGTCTTAACTCTTACTTTGGCCTAACAGCTAAGATCTTAGACTCGTACTCTGGCCTAAAGGTTAAGGTTTTAACTCTTACTCTGGCCTACTGGTTAAGGTCTTAACTCTTACTCTGGCCTAATAGCTAAGGTCTTAGACTTGTACTCTGGCCTAATGGTTAAGGTCTTAAACCTTACTCTGGCCTACTGGTTAAGGTCTTAACTCGTACTCTGGCCTACTGGTTAAGATCTTAACTCTTACTCTGGCCTACTGGTTAAGGTCTTAACTCTTACTCTGGCCTAATAGCTCAGGTCTTAGACTCGTACTCTGGCCTACAGGTTAAGGTCTTAACTCTTACTCTGGCCTAATAGCTAAGTTCTAAGACTCATACTCTGGCCTACTGGTTAAGGTCTTAACTCTTACTCTGGCCTACTGGTTAAGGTCTTAACTCTTACTCTGGCCTAATAGCTAAGGTCTTAACTCTTACTCTGGCCTAATAGCTAAGGTCTTAGACTCGTACTCTGGCCTACAGGTTAAGGTCTTCACTCTTACTCTGGCCTAATTGTTAAGGTCTTAGACTCGTACTATGGCCTACAGGTTAAGGTCTTAACTCTTACTCTTGCCTAATAGCTAAGGTCTTAGACTCATACTCTGGCCTAATGGTTAAGGTCTTCTCTCTTACTCTGGCCTAATAGATAAGGTCTTAGACTCGTACTCTGGCCTAAAAGCTAAGGTCTTAGACTCTTACTCTGGCCTACTGGTTAAGGTCTTAACTCTTACTCTGGCCTAATAGCTAAGGTCTTAACACTTACTCTGGCCTAATAGCTAAGGTCTTAGACTCATACTATGGCCTACAGGTTAAGGTCTTAACTCTTACTCTGGCCTAATAGCTAAGGTCTTAGACTTGTACTCTGGTCTAATGGTTAAGGTCTTAACTCTTACTCTGGCCTAATGGTTAAGGTCTTAACTCTTACTCTGGCCTAACAGCTAAGGTCTTAGACTCCTACTCTGGTCTAATGGTTAAGGTCCTAACTCTTACTCTGGCCTACTGGTTAAGGTCTTATCTCCTACTCTGGCCTCATAGCTAAGGTCTTAACTCTTACTCTGGCCTACTGGTAAATGTCTTAACTCTTACTCTGGCCTAATAGCTATGGTCTTAGACTCGTCCTCTGGCCTAATGGTTAAGGTCTTAACTCTTACTCTGGCCTAATAGCTAAGGTCTTAGACTCGTACTCTGGCCTAATGGTTAAGGTCTTAACCCTTACTCTGGCCTACTGGTTAAGGTCTTAACTCGTACTCTGGCCTACTGGTTAAGATCTTAACTCTTACTCTGGCCTACTGGTTAAGGTCTTAACTCTTACTCTGGCCTAATAGCTAAGGTCTTAGACTCGTACTCTGGCCTACTGGTTAAGGTCTTAACTCTTACTCTGGCCTAATAGCTAAGGTCTTAGACTCGTACTCTGGCCTACTGGTTAAGGTCTTAACTCTTACTCTGGCCTACTGGTTAAGGTCTTAACTCTTACTCTGGCCTAATAGCTAAGGTCTTAGACTCGTACTCTGGCCTACAGGTTAAGGTCTTAACTCTTACTCTGGCCTAATAGCTAAGGTCTAAGACTCATACTCTGGCCTACTGGTTAAGGTCTTAACTCTTACTCTGGCCTACTGGTTAAGGTCTTAACTCTTACTCTGGCCTAATAGCTAAGGTCTTAACTCTTACTCTGGCCTAATAGCTAAGGTCTTAGACTCGTACTCTGGCCTACTGGTTAAGGTCTTAACTCTTACTCTGGCCTAATAGCTAAGGTCTTCGACTCGTACCCTGGCCTACTGGTTACGGTCTTAATTCTTACTCTGGCCTAATAGCTAAGGTATTAACTCTTACTCTGGCCTAATAGCTAAGGTCTTAGACTCGTACTCTGGCCTAATGGTTAAGGTCTTAACTCGTACTCTGGCCTACAGGTTAAGGTCTTAACTCTTACTCTGGCCTAATAGCTAAGGTCTTAGACTCGTACTCTGGCCTACTGGTTAAGGTCTTAACTCTTACTCTAGCCTACTGGTTAAGGTCTTGACTCTTACTCTGGCCTAATAGGTAAGGTCTTAGACTCGTACTATGGCCTACTGGTTAAGGTCTTAACTCTTACTCTGGCCTAATAGCTAAGGTCTTAACTCTTACTCTGGCCTACAGGTTAAGGTCTTAAATCTTACTCTGGTCTACTGGTTAAGGTCTTAACTCGTACTCTGGCCTACTGGTTAAGGTCTTAGACTCGTACTCTGGCCTACTGGTTAAGGTCTGAACTCTTACTCTTGCCTACTGGTTAAGGTCTTAACTCTTTCTCTGGCCTAATAGCTAAGGTCTTAACTCTTACTCTGGCCTAATAGCTTAGGTCTTAGACTCATACTCTGGCCTAATGGTTAAGGTCTTAGACTCTTACTATGGCCTACTGGTTAAGGTCTTAACTCTTTCTCTGGCCTAATAGCTAAGGTCTTAAGACTTACTCTGGCCTAATAACTAAGGTCTTAGACTCATACTATGGCCTACAGGTTAAGGTCTTAACTCTTACTCTGGCCTAATAGCTAAGGTCTTAGACTTGTACTCTGGCCTCATGGTTAAGGTCTTAACTCTTACTCTGGCCTAATGGTTAAGGTCTTAGACTCTTACTCCGGCCTAATAGCTAAAGTCTTACCTCTTACTCTGGCCTAATAGCTAAGGTCTTAGACTCGTACTTTGGCCTAATGGTTAAGGTCTTAAGTCTTACTCTGGCCTACAGGTTAAGGTCTTAACTCTTACTCTGGCCTACTGGTTAAGGTCTTAACTCTTACTCTGGCCTAATAGCTAAGGTCTTAGACTCGTACTATGGCCTACAGGTTAAGGTCTTAACTCTTACTCTGGCCTACTGGTTAAGGTCTTAACTCTTACTCTGGCCTAATAGCTAAGGTCTTAACTCTTACTCTGGCCTAATAGCTAAGGTCTTAGACTCGTACTCTGGCCTACTGGTTAAGGTCTTAAATCTTACTCTGGCTTACTGGTTAAGGTCTTAACTCTTACTCTGGCCTAATAGCTAAGGTCTTAGACTCGTACTCTGGCCTAATGGTTAAGGTCTTAACTCTTACTCTGGCCTACTGGTTAAGCTCTTAACTCTTACTCTGGCCTACTGGTTAAGGTCTTAACTCTTACCCTGGCCTAATAGCTCAGGTCTTAGACTCGTACTCTGGCCTAATGGTTTAGGTCTTAACTCTTACTCTGGCCTACTGGTTAAGGTCTTAACTCTTACTCTGGCCTAACAGCTAAGGTCTTAGAGTCGTACTCTGGCCTACTGGTTAAGGTCTTAACTCTTACTCTGGCCTAATAGCTAAGGTCTTAGACTCATACTATGGCCTACATGTTAAGGTCTTAACTCTTACTCTGGCCTACTGGTTAAGGTCTTAACTCTTACTCTGGCCTAATAGCTAAGGTCTTAACTCTTACTCTGGCCTACTGGTTATGGTCTTAACTCTTAGTCTGGCCTACTGGTTAAGGTCTTAACTCTTACTCTGGCCTAATAGCTAAGGTCTTAACTCTTACTCTGGCCTAATAGCTAAGGTATTAACTCTTACTCTGGTCAACTGGTTAAGGTCTTAACTCTTACTCTGGCCTACTGGTTAAGGTCTTAACTCTTACTCTGGCCTACTGGTTAAGGTCTTATCTCCTACTCTGGCCTACTGGTTAAGGTCTTAACTCTTACTCTGGCCTAACAGCTAAGGTCTTAACTCTTACTCTGGCCTACTGGTTATGGTCTTAACTCTTAGTTTGGCCTACTGGTTAAGGTCTTAATTCTTACTCTGGCCTAATAGCTAAGGTGTTAGACTCGTACTGTGGCCTAATGGTTAATGTCTTAACTCTTACTCTGGCCTAATAGCTAAGGTGTTAGACTCGTACTCTGGCCTAATGGTTAAGGTCTTAACTCTTACTCTGTCCTAAAGGTTAAGGTCTTAACTCTTACTCTGGCCTACTGGTTAAGGTCTTAACTTTTACTCTGGCCTAATATCTAAGGTCTTAACTCTTACTCTGGCCTAATAGCTAAGGTCTTAACTCTTACTCTGGTCAACTGGTTAAGGTCTTAACTCTTACTCTGGCCTACTGGTTAAGGTCTTAACTCTTACTCTGGCCTACTGGTTAAGGTCTTAACTCCTACTCTGGCCTACTGGTTAAGGTCTTAACTCTTACTTTGGCCTAACAGCTAAGGTCTTAGACTCGTACTCTGGCCTAAAGGTTAAGGTTTTAACTCTTACTCTGGCCTACTGGTTAAGGTCTTAACTCTTACTCTGGCCTAATAGCTAAGGTCTTAGACTTGTACTCTGGCCTAATGGTTAAGGTCTTAACCCTTACTCTGGCCTACTGGTTAAGGTCTTAACTCGTACTCTGGCCTACTGGTTAAGATCTTAACTCTTACTCTGTCCTACTGGTTAAGGTCTTAACTCTTACTCTGGCCTAATAGCTAAGGTCTTAGACTCGTACTCTGGCCTACAGGTTAAGGTCTTAACTCTTACTCTGGCCTAATAGCTAAGTTCTAAGACTCATACTCTGGCCTACTGGTTAAGGTCTTAACTCTTACTCTGGCCTACTGGTTAAGGTCTTAACTCTTACTCTGGCCTAATAGCTAAGGTCTTAACTCTTACTCTGGCCTAATAGCTAAGGTCTTAGACTCGTACTCTGGCCTACAGGTTAAGGTCTTCACTCTTACTCTGGCCTAATTGTTAAGGTCTTAGACTCGTACTATGTCCTACAGGTTAAGGTCTTAACTCTTACTCTTGCCTAATAGCTAAGGTCTTAGACTCATACTCTGGCCTAATGGTTAAGGTCTTCTCTCTTACTCTGGCCTAATAGATAAGGTCTTAGACTCGTACTCTGGCCTAATAGCTAAGGTCTTAGACTCTTACTCTGGCCTACTGGTTAAGGTCTTAACTCTTACTCTGGCCTAATAGCTAAGGTCTTAACACTTACTCTGGCCTAATAGCTAAGGTCTTAGACTCATACTATGGCCTACAGGTTAAGGTCTTAACTCTTACTCTGGCCTAATAGCTAAGGTCTTAGACTTGTACTCTGGTCTAATGGTTAAGGTCTTAACTCTTACTCTGGCCTAATGGTTAAGGTCTTAACTCTTACTCTGGCCTAACAGCTAAGGTCTTAGACTCCTACTCTGGTCTAATGGTTAAGGTCTTAACTCTTACTCTGGCCTACTGGTTAAGGTCTTATCTCCTACTCTGGCCTCATAGCTAAGGTCTTAACTCTTACTCTGGCCTACTGGTAAATGTCTTAACTCTTACTCTGGCCTAATAGCTATGGTCTTAGACTCGTCCTCTGGCCTAATGGTTAAGGTCTTAACTCTTACTCTGGCCTAATAGCTAAGATCTTAGACTCGTACTCTGGCCTAATGGTTAAGGTCTTAACCCTTACTCTGGCCTACTGGTTAAGGTCTTAACTCGTACTCTGGCCTACTGGTTAAGATCTTAACTCTTACTCTGGCCTACTGGTTAAGGTCTTAACTCTTACTCTGGCCTAATAGCTAAGGTCTTAGACTCGTACTCTGGCCTACTGGTTAAGGTCTTAACTCTTACTCTGGCCTAATAGCTAAGGTCTTAGACTCGTACTCTGGCTTACTGGTTAAGGTCTTAACTCTTACTCTGGCCTACTGGTTAAGGTCTTAACTCTTACTCTGGCCTAATAGCTAAGGTCTTAGACTCGTACTCTGGCCTACAGGTTAAGGTCTTAACTCTTACTCTGGCCTAATAGCTAAGGTCTAAGACTCATACTCTGGCCTACTGGTTAAGGTCTTAACTCTTACTCTGGACTACTGGTTAAGGTCTTAACTCTTACTCTGGCCTAATAGCTAAGGTCTTAACTCTTACTCTGGCCTAATAGCTAAGGTCTTAGACTCGTACTCTGGCCTACTGGTTAAGGTCTTAACTCTTACTCTGGCCTAATAGCTAAGGTCTTAGACTCGTACCCTGGCCTACTGGTTACGGTCTTAATTCTTACTCTGGCCTAATAGCTAAGGTATTAACTCTTACTCTGGCCTAATAGCTAAGGTCTTAGACTCGTACTCTGACCTAATGGTTAAGGTCTTAACTCGTACTCTGGCCTACAGGTTAAGGTCTTAACTCTTACTCTGGCCTAATAGCTAAGGTCTTAGACTCGTACTCTGGCCTACTGGTTAAGGTCTTAACTCTTACTCTGGCCTAATAGCTAAGGTCTTAACTCTTACTCTTGCCTAATAGCTAAGGTCTTAACTCTTACTCTGGCCTACTGGTTAAGGTCTTAACTCTTACTCTGGCCTACTGGTTAAGGTCTTAAATCCTACTCTGGCCTACTGGTTAAGGTCTTAACTCTTACTCTGGCCTAACAGCTAAGGTCTTAACTCTTACTCTGGCCTAATAGCTAAGGTGTTAGACTCGTACTCTGGCCTAATGGTTAAGGTCTTAACTCTTACTCTGTCCTAAAGGTTAAGGTCTTAACTCTTACTCTGGCCTACTGGTTAAGGTCTTAACTTTTACTCTGGCCTAATAGCTAAGATCTTAACTCTTACTCTGGCCTAATAGCTAAGGTCTTAACTCTTACTCTGGTCAACTGGTTAAGGTCTTAACTCTTACTCTGGCCTACTGGTTAAGGTCTTAACTCTTACTCTGGCCTACTGGTTAAGGTCTTAACTCCTACTCTGGCCTACTGGTTAAGGTCTTAACTCTTACTTTGGCCTAACAGCTAAGATCTTAGACTCGTACTCTGGCCTAAAGGTTAAGGTTTTAACTCTTACTCTGGCCTACTGGTTAAGGTCTTAATTCTTACTCTGGCCTAATAGCTAAGGTCTTAGACTTGTACTCTGGCCTAATGGTTAAGGTCTTAAACCTTACTCTGGCCTACTGGTTAAGCTCTTAACTCGTACTCTGGCCTACTGGTTAAGATCTTAACTCTTACTCTGGCCTACTGGTTAAGGTCTTAACTCTTACTCTGGCCTAATAGCTCAGGTCTTAGACTCGTACTCTGGCCTACAGGTTAAGGTCTTAACTCTTACTCTGGCCTAATAGCTAAGTTCTAAGACTCATACTCTGGCCTACTGGTTAAGGTCTTAACTCTTACTCTGGCCTACTGGTTAAGGTCTTAACTCTTACTCTGGCCTAATAGCTAAGGTCTTAACTCTTACTCTGGCCTAATAGCTAAGGTCTTAGACTCGTACTCTGGCCTACAGGTTAAGGTCTTCACTCTTACTCTGGCCTAATTGTTAAGGTCTTAGACTCGTACTATGGCCTACAGGTTAAGGTCTTAACTCTTACTCTTGCCTAATAGCTAAGGTCTTAGACTCATACTCTGGCCTAATGGTTAAGGTCTTCTCTCTTACTCTGGCCTAATAGATAAGGTCTTAGACTCGTACTCTGGCCTAATAGCTAAGGTCTTAGACTCTTACTCTGGCCTACTGGTTAAGGTCTTAACTCTTACTCTGGCCTAATAGCTAAGGTCTTAACACTTACTCTGGCCTAATAGCTAAGGTCTTAGACTCATACTATGGCCTACAGGTTAAGGTCTTAACTCTTACTCTGGCCTAATAGCTAAGGTCTTAGACTTGTACTCTGGTCTAATGGTTAAGGTCTTAACTCTTACTCTGGCCTAATGGTTAAGGTCTTAACTCTTACTCTGGCCTAACAGCTAAGGTCTTAGACTCCTACTCTGGTCTAATGGTTAAGGTCCTAACTCTTACTCTGGCCTACTGGTTAAGGTCTTATCTCCTACTCTGGCCTCATAGCTAAGGTCTTAACTCTTACTCTGGCCTACTGGTAAATGTCTTAACTCTTACTCTGGCCTAATAGCTATGGTCTTAGACTCGTCCTCTGGCCTAATGGTTAAGGTCTTAACTCTTACTCTGGCCTAATAGCTAAGGTCTTAGACTCGTACTCTGGCCTAATGGTTAAGGTCTTAACCCTTACTCTGGCCTACTGGTTAAGGTCTTAACTCGTACTCTGGACTACTGGTTAAGATCTTAACTCTTACTCTGGCCTAATAGCTAAGGTCTTAGACTCGTACTCTGGCCTAATGGTTAAGGTCTTAACCCTTACTCTGGCCTACTGGTTAAGGTCTTAACTCTTACTCTGGCCTAATAGCTAAGGTCTTAGACTCGTACTCTGGCCTACTGGTTAAGGTCTTAACTCTTACTCTGGCCTAATAGCTAAGGTCTTAGACTCGTACTCTGGCCTACTGGTTAGGGTCTTAACTCTTACTCTGGCCTACTGGTTAAGGTCTTAACTCTTACTCTGGCCTAATAGCTAAGGTCTTAGACTCGTACTCTGGCCTACAGGTTAAGGTCTTAACTCTTACTCTGGCCTAATAGCTAAGGTCTAAGACTCATACTCTGGCCTACTGGTTAAGGTCTTAACTCTTACTCTGGCCTACTGGTTAAGGTCTTAACTCTTACTCTGGCCTAATAGCTAAGGTCTTAACTCTTACTCTGGCCTAATAGCTAAGGTCTTAGACTCGTACTCTGGCCTACTGGTTAAGGTCTTAACTCTTACTCTGGCCTAATAGCTAAGGTCTTAGACTCGTACCCTGGCCTACTGGTTACTTTCTTAATTCTTACTCTGGCCTAATAGCTAAGGTATTAACTCTTACTCTGGCCTAATAGCTAAGGTCTTAGACTCGTACTCTGGCCTAATGGTTAAGGTCTTAACTCGTACTCTGGCCTACAGGTTAAGGTCTTAACTCTTACTCTGGCCTAATAGCTAAGGTCTTAGACTCGTACTCTGGCCTACTGGTTAAGGTCTTAACTCTTACTCTAGCCTACTGGTTAAGGTCTTGACTCTTACTCTGGCCTAATAGGTAAGGTCTTAGACTCGTACTATGGCCTACTGGTTAAGGTCTTAACTCTTACTCTGGCCTAATAGCTAAGGTCTTAACTCTTACTCTGGCCTACAGGTTAAGGTCTTAAATCTTACTCTGGTCTACTGGTTAAGGTCTTAACTCGTACTCTGGCCTACTGGTTAAGGTCTTAGACTCGTACTCTGGCCTACTGGTTAAGGTCTGAACTCTTACTCTTGCCTACTGGTTAAGGTCTTAACTCTTTCTCTGGCCTAATAGCTAAGGTCTTAACTCTTACTCTGGCCTAATAGCTTAGGTCTTAGGCTCATACTCTGGCCTAATGGTTAAGGTCTTAGACTCTTACTATGGCCTACTGGTTAAGGTCTTAACTCTTACTCTGGCCTAATAGCTAAGGTCTTAAGACTTACTCTGGCCTAATAACTAAGGTCTTAGACTCATACTATGGCCTACAGGTTAAGGTCTTAACTCTTACTCTGGCCTAATAGCTAAGGTCTTAGACTTGTACTCTGGCCTAATGGTTAAGGTCTTAACTCTTACTCTGGCCTAATGGTTAAGGTCTTAGACTCGTACTTTGGCCTAATGGTTAAGGTCTTAAGTCTTACTCTGGCCTACAGGTTAAGGTCTTAACTCTTACTCTGGCCTACTGGTTAAGGTCTTAACTCTTACTCTGGCCTAATAGCTAAGGTCTTAGACTCGTACTATGGCCTACAGGTTAAGGTCTTAACTCTTACTCTGGCCTACTGGTTAAGGTCTTAACTCTTACTTTGGCCTAATAGCTAAGGTCTTAACTCTTACTCTGGCCTAATAGCTAAGGTCTTAGACTCGTACTCTGGCCTACTGGTTAAGGTCTTAAATCTTACTCTGGCTTACTGGTTAAGGTCTTAACTCTTACTCTGGCCTAATAGCTAAGGTCTTAGACTCGTACTCTGGCCTAATGGTTAAGGTCTTAACTCTTACTCTGGCCTACTGGTTAAGCTCTTAACTCTTACTCTGGCCTACTGGTTAAGGTCTTAACTCTTACCCTGGCCTAATAGCTCAGGTCTTAGACTCGTACTCTGGCCTAATGGTTTAGGTCTTAACTCTTACTCTGGCCTACTGGTTAAGGTCTTAACTCTTACTCTGGCCTAACAGCTAAGGTCTTAGAGTCGTACTCTGGCCTACTGGTTAAGGTCTTAACTCTTACTCTCGCCTAATAGCTAAGGTCTTAGACTCATACTATGGCCTACATGTTAAGGTCTTAACTCTTACTCTGGCCTACTGGTTAAGGTCTTAACTCTTACTCTGGCCTAATAGCTAAGGTCTTAACTCTTACTCTGGCCTACTGGTTATGGTCTTAACTCTTAGTCTGGCCTACTGGTTAAGGTCTTAACTCTTACTCTGGCCTAATAGCTAAGGTCTTAACTCTTACTCTGGCCTAATAGCTAAGGTATTAACTCTTACTCTGGTCAACTGGTTAAGGTCTTAACTCTTACTCTGGCCTACTGGTTAAGGTCTTAACTCTTACTCTGGCCTACTGGTTAAGGTCTTATCTCCTACTCTGGCCTACTGGTTAAGGTCTTAACTCTTACTCTGGCCTAACAGCTAAGGTCTTAACTCTTACTCTGGCCTACTGGTTATGGTCTTAACTCTTAGTTTGGCCTACTGGTTAAGGTCTTAATTCTTACTCTGGCCTAATAGCTAAGGTGTTAGACTCGTACTGTGGCCTAATGGTTAATGTCTTAACTCTAACTCTGGCCTAATAGCTAAGGTGTTAGACTCGTACTCTGGCCTAATGGTTAAGGTCTTAACTCTTACTCTGTCCTAAAGGTTAAGGTCTTAACTCTTACTCTGGCCTACTGGTTAAGGTCTTAACTTTTACTCTGGCCTAATATCTAAGGTCTTAACTCTTACTCTGGCCTAATAGCTAAGGTCTTAACTCTTACTCTGGTCAACTGGTTAAGGTCTTAACTCTTACTCTGGCCTACTGGTTAAGGTCTTAACTCTTACTCTGGCCTACTGGTTAAGGTCTTAACTCCTACTCTGGCCTACTGGTTAAGGTCTTAACTCTTACTTTGGCCTAACAGCTAAGGTCTTAGACTCGTACTCTGGCCTAAAGGTTAAGGTTTTAACTCTTACTCTGGCCTACTGGTTAAGGTCTTAACTCTTACTCTGGCCTAATAGCTAAGGTCTTAGACTTGTACTCTGGCCTAATGGTTAAGGTCTTAACCCTTACTCTGGCCTACTGGTTAAGGTCTTAACTCGTACTCTGGCCTACTGGTTAAGATCTTAACTCTTACTCTGGCCTACTGGTTAAGGTCTTAACTCTTACTCTGGCCTAATAGCTAAGGTCTTAGACTCGTACTCTGGCCTACAGGTTAAGGTCTTAACTCTTACTCTGGCCTAATAGCTAAGTTCTAAGACTCATACTCTGGCCTACTGGTTAAGGTCTTAACTCTTACTCTGGCCTACTGGTTAAGGTCTTAACTCTTACTCTGGCCTAATAGCTAAGGTCTTAACTCTTACTCTGGCCTAATAGCTAAGGTCTTAGACTCGTACTCTGGCCTACAGGTTAAGGTCTTCACTCTTACTCTGGCCTAATTGTTAAGGTCTTAGACTCGTACTATGGCCTACAGGTTAAGGTCTTAACTCTTACTCTTGCCTAATAGCTAAGGTCTTAGACTCATACTCTGGCCTAATGGTTAAGGTCTTCTCTCTTACTCTGGCCTAATAGATAAGGTCTTAGACTCGTACTCTGGCCTAATAGCTAAGGTCTTAGACTCTTACTCTGGCCTACTGGTTAAGGTCTTAACTCTTACTCTGGCCTAATAGCTAAGGTCTTAACACTTACTCTGGCCTAATAGCTAAGGTCTTAGACTCATACTATGGCCTACAGGTTAAGGTCTTAACTCTTACTCTGGCCTAATAGCTAAGGTCTTAGACTTGTACTCTGGTCTAATGGTTAAGGTCTTAACTCTTACTCTGGCCTAATGGTTAAGGTCTTAACTCTTACTCTGGCCTAACAGCTAAGGTCTTAGACTCCTACTCTGGTCTAATGGTTAAGGCCTTAACTCTTACTCTGGCCTACTGGTTAAGGTCTTATCTCCTACTCTGGCCTCATAGCTAAGGTCTTAACTCTTACTCTGGCCTACTGGTAAATGTCTTAACTCTTACTCTGGCCTAATAGCTATGGTCTTAGACTCGTCCTCTGGCCTAATGGTTAAGGTCTTAACTCTTACTCTGGCCTAATAGCTAAGATCTTAGACTCGTACTCTGGCCTAATGGTTAAGGTCTTAACCCTTACTCTGGCCTACTGGTTAAGGTCTTAACTCGTACTCTGGCCTACTGGTTAAGATCTTAACTCTTACTCTGGCCTACTGGTTAAGGTCTTAACTCTTACTCTGGCCTAATAGCTAAGGTCTTAGACTCGTACTCTGGCCTACTGGTTAAGGTCTTAACTCTTACTCTGGCCTAATAGCTAAGGTCTTAGACTCGTACTCTGGCTTACTGGTTAAGGTCTTAACTCTTACTCTGGCCTACTGGTTAAGGTCTTAACTCTTACTCTGGCCTAATAGCTAAGGTCTTAGACTCGTACTCTGGCCTACAGGTTAAGGTCTTAACTCTTACTCTGGCCTAATAGCTAAGGTCTAAGACTCATACTCTGGCCTACTGGTTAAGGTCTTAACTCTTACTCTGGCCTACTGGTTAAGGTCTTAACTCTTACTCTGGCCTAATAGCTAAGGTCTTAACTCTTACTCTGGCCTAATAGCTAAGGTCTTAGACTCGTACTCTGGCCTACTGGTTAAGGTCTTAACTCTTACTCTGGCCTAATAGCTAAGGTCTTAGACTCGTACCCTGGCCTACTGGTTACGGTCTTAATTCTTACTCTGGCCTAATAGCTAAGGTCTTAGACTCATACTATGGCCTACATGTTAAGGTCTTAACTCTTACTCTGGCCTACTGGTTAAGGTCTTAACTCTTACTCTGGCCTAATAGCTAAGGTCTTAACTCTTACTCTGGCCTACTGGTTATGGTCTTAACTCTTAGTCTGGCCTACTGGTTAAGGTCTTAACTCTTACTCTGGCCTAATAGCTAAGGTCTTAACTCTTACTCTGGCCTAATAGCTAAGGTATTAACTCTTACTCTGGTCAACTGGTTAAGGTCTTAACTCTTACTCTGGCCTACTGGTTAAGGTCTTAACTCTTACTCTGGCCTACTGGTTAAGGTCTTATCTCCTACTCTGGCCTACTGGTTAAGGTCTTAACTCTTACTCTGGCCTAACAGCTAAGGTCTTAACTCTTACTCTGGCCTACTGGTTATGGTCTTAACTCTTAGTTTGGCCTACTGGTTAAGGTCTTAATTCTTACTCTGGCCTAATAGCTAAGGTGTTAGACTCGTACTGTGGCCTAATGGTTAATGTCTTAACTCTAACTCTGGCCTAATAGCTAAGGTGTTAGACTCGTACTCTGGCCTAATGGTTAAGGTCTTAACTCTTACTCTGTCCTAAAGGTTAAGGTCTTAACTCTTACTCTGGCCTACTGGTTAAGGTCTTAACTTTTACTCTGGCCTAATATCTAAGGTCTTAACTCTTACTCTGGCCTAATAGCTAAGGTCTTAACTCTTACTCTGGTCAACTGGTTAAGGTCTTAACTCTTACTCTGGCCTACTGGTTAAGGTCTTAACTCTTACTCTGGCCTACTGGTTAAGGTCTTAACTCCTACTCTGGCCTACTGGTTAAGGTCTTAACTCTTACTTTGGCCTAACAGCTAAGGTCTTAGACTCGTACTCTGGCCTAAAGGTTAAGGTTTTAACTCTTACTCTGGCCTACTGGTTAAGGTCTTAACTCTTACTCTGGCCTAATAGCTAAGGTCTTAGACTTGTACTCTGGCCTAATGGTTAAGGTCTTAACCCTTACTCTGGCCTACTGGTTAAGGTCTTAACTCGTACTCTGGCCTACTGGTTAAGATCTTAACTCTTACTCTGGCCTACTGGTTAAGGTCTTAACTCTTACTCTGGCCTAATAGCTAAGGTCTTAGACTCGTACTCTGGCCTACAGGTTAAGGTCTTAACTCTTACTCTGGCCTAATAGCTAAGTTCTAAGACTCATACTCTGGCCTACTGGTTAAGGTCTTAACTCTTACTCTGGCCTACTGGTTAAGGTCTTAACTCTTACTCTGGCCTAATAGCTAAGGTCTTAACTCTTACTCTGGCCTAATAGCTAAGGTCTTAGACTCGTACTCTGGCCTACAGGTTAAGGTCTTCACTCTTACTCTGGCCTAATTGTTAAGGTCTTAGACTCGTACTATGGCCTACAGGTTAAGGTCTTAACTCTTACTCTTGCCTAATAGCTAAGGTCTTAGACTCATACTCTGGCCTAATGGTTAAGGTCTTCTCTCTTACTCTGGCCTAATAGATAAGGTCTTAGACTCGTACTCTGGCCTAATAGCTAAGGTCTTAGACTCTTACTCTGGCCTACTGGTTAAGGTCTTAACTCTTACTCTGGCCTAATAGCTAAGGTCTTAACACTTACTCTGGCCTAATAGCTAAGGTCTTAGACTCATACTATGGCCTACAGGTTAAGGTCTTAACTCTTACTCTGGCCTAATAGCTAAGGTCTTAGACTTGTACTCTGGTCTAATGGTTAAGGTCTTAACTCTTACTCTGGCCTAATGGTTAAGGTCTTAACTCTTACTCTGGCCTAACAGCTAAGGTCTTAGACTCCTACTCTGGTCTAATGGTTAAGGTCTTAACTCTTACTCTGGCCTACTGGTTAAGGTCTTATCTCCTACTCTGGCCTCATAGCTAAGGTCTTAACTCTTACTCTGGCCTACTGGTAAATGTCTTAACTCTTACTCTGGCCTAATAGCTATGGTCTTAGACTCGTCCTCTGGCCTAATGGTTAAGGTCTTAACTCTTACTCTGGCCTAATAGCTAAGATCTTAGACTCGTACTCTGGCCTAATGGTTAAGGTCTTAACCCTTACTCTGGCCTACTGGTTAAGGTCTTAACTCGTACTCTGGCCTACTGGTTAAGATCTTAACTCTTACTCTGGCCTACTGGTTAAGGTCTTAACTCTTACTCTGGCCTAATAGCTAAGGTCTTAGACTCGTACTCTGGCCTACTGGTTAAGGTCTTAACTCTTACTCTGGCCTAATAGCTAAGGTCTTAGACTCGTACTCTGGCTTACTGGTTAAGGTCTTAACTCTTACTCTGGCCTACTGGTTAAGGTCTTAACTCTTACTCTGGCCTAATAGCTAAGGTCTTAGACTCGTACTCTGGCCTACAGGTTAAGGTCTTAACTCTTACTCTGGCCTAATAGCTAAGGTCTAAGACTCATACTCTGGCCTACTTGGTTAAGGTCTTAACTCTTACTCTGGCCTACTGGTTAAGGTCTTAACTCTTACTCTGGCCTAATAGCTAAGGTCTTAACTCTTACTCTGGCCTAATAGCTAAGGTCTTAGACTCGTACTCTGGCCTACTGGTTAAGGTCTTAACTCTTACTCTGGCCTAATAGCTAAGGTCTTAGACTCGTACCCTGGCCTACTGGTTACGGTCTTAATTCTTACTCTGGCCTAATAGCTAAGGTATTAACTCTTACTCTGGCCTAATAGCTAAGGTCTTAGACTCGTACTCTGGCCTAATGGTTAAGGTCTTAACTCGTACTCTGGCCTACAGGTTAAGGTCTTAACTCTTACTCTGGCCTAATAGCTAAGGTCTTAGACTCGTACTCTGGCCTACTGGTTAAGGTCTTAACTCTTACTCTAGCCTACTGGTTAAGGTCTTGACTCTTACTCTGGCCTAATAGGTAAGGTCTTAGACTCGTACTATGGCCTACTGGTTAAGGTCTTAACTCTTACTCTGGCCTAATAGCTAAGGTCTTAACTCTTACTCTGGCCTACAGGTTAAGGTCTTAAATCTTACTCTGGTCTACTGGTTAAGGTCTTAACTCGTACTCTGGCCTACTGGTTAAGGTCTTAGACTCGTACTCTGGCCTACTGGTTAAGGTCTGAACTCTTACTCTTGCCTACTGGTTAAGGTCTTAACTCTTTCTCTGGCCTAATAGCTAAGGTCTTAACTCTTACTCTGGCCTAATAGCTTAGGTCTTAGACTCATACTCTGGCCTAATGGTTAAGGTCTTAGACTCTTACTCTGGCCTACTGGTTAAGGTCTTAACTCTTACTCTGGCCTAATAGCTAAGGTCTTAAGACTTACTCTGGCCTAATAACTAAGGTCTTAGACTCATACTATGGCCTACAGGTTAAGGTCTTAACTCTTACTCTGGCCTAATAGCTAAGGTCTTAGACTTGTACTCTGGCCTAATGGTTAAGGTCTTAACTCTTACTCTGGCCTAATGGTTAAGGTCTTAGACTCTTACTCCGGCCTAATAGCTAAAGTCTTACCTCTTACTCTGGCCTAATAGCTAAGGTCTTAGACTCGTACTTTGGCCTAATGGTTAAGGTCTTAAGTCTTACTCTGGCCTACAGGTTAAGGTCTTAACTCTTACTCTGGCCTACTGGTTAAGGTCTTAACTCTTACTCTGGCCTAATAGCTAAGGTCTTAGACTCGTACTATGGCCTACAGGTTAAGGTCTTAACTCTTACTCTGGCCTACTGGTTAAGGTCTTAACTCTTACTCTGGCCTAATAGCTAAGGTCTTAACTCTTACTCTGGCCTAATAGCTAAGGTCTTAGACTCGTACTCTGGCCTACTGGTTAAGGTCTTAAATCTTACTCTGGCTTACTGGTTAAGGTCTTAACTCTTACTCTGGCCTAATAGCTAAGGTCTTAGACTCGTACTCTGGCCTAATGGTTAAGGTCTTAACTCTTACTCTGGCCTACTGGTTAAGCTCTTAACTCTTACTCTGGCCTACTGGTTAAGGTCTTAACTCTTACCCTGGCCTAATAGCTCAGGTCTTAGACTCGTACTCTGGCCTAATGGTTTAGGTCTTAACTCTTACTCTGGCCTACTGGTTAAGGTCTTAACTCTTACTCTGGCCTAACAGCTAAGGTCTTAGAGTCGTACTCTGGCCTACTGGTTAAGGTCTTAACTCTTACTCTGGCCTAATAGCTAAGGTCTTAGACTCATACTATGGCCTACATGTTAAGGTCTTAACTCTTACTCTGGCCTACTGGTTAAGGTCTTAACTCTTACTCTGGCCTAATAGCTAAGGTCTTAACTCTTACTCTGGCCTACTGGTTATGGTCTTAACTCTTAGTTTGGCCTACTGGTTAAGGTCTTAATTCTTACTCTGGCCTAATAGCTAAGGTGTTAGACTCGTACTGTGGCCTAATGGTTAATGTCTTAACTCTAACTCTGGCCTAATAGCTAAGGTGTTAGACTCGTACTCTGGCCTAATGGTTAAGGTCTTAACTCTTACTCTGTCCTAAAGGTTAAGGTCTTAACTCTTACTCTGGCCTACTGGTTAAGGTCTTAACTTTTACTCTGGCCTAATATCTAAGGTCTTAACTCTTACTCTGGCCTAATAGCTAAGGTCTTAACTCTTACTCTGGTCAACTGGTTAAGGTCTTAACTCTTACTCTGGCCTACTGGTTAAGGTCTTAACTCTTACTCTGGCCTACTGGTTAAGGTCTTAACTCCTACTCTGGCCTACTGGTTAAGGTCTTAACTCTTACTTTGGCCTAACAGCTAAGGTCTTAGACTCGTACTCTGGCCTAAAGGTTAAGGTTTTAACTCTTACTCTGGCCTACTGGTTAAGGTCTTAACTCTTACTCTGGCCTAATAGCTAAGGTCTTAGACTTGTACTCTGGCCTAATGGTTAAGGTCTTAACCCTTACTCTGGCCTACTGGTTAAGGTCTTAACTCGTACTCTGGCCTACTGGTTAAGATCTTAACTCTTACTCTGGCCTACTGGTTAAGGTCTTAACTCTTACTCTGGCCTAATAGCTAAGGTCTTAGACTCGTACTCTGGCCTACAGGTTAAGGTCTTAACTCTTACTCTGGCCTAATAGCTAAGTTCTAAGACTCATACTCTGGCCTACTGGTTAAGGTCTTAACTCTTACTCTGGCCTACTGGTTAAGGTCTTAACTCTTACTCTGGCCTAATAGCTAAGGTCTTAACTCTTACTCTGGCCTAATAGCTAAGGTCTTAGACTCGTACTCTGGCCTACAGGTTAAGGTCTTCACTCTTACTCTGGCCTAATTGTTAAGGTCT
The DNA here is from genome assembly GCF_964204655.1 of Triturus cristatus. Taxonomy (NCBI): domain Eukaryota; kingdom Metazoa; phylum Chordata; class Amphibia; order Caudata; family Salamandridae; genus Triturus; species Triturus cristatus. Next base: position 1,312,872,915 of record NC_140590.1, read on the forward strand.
TAGACTCGTACTATGGCCTACAGGTTAAGGTCTTAACTCTTACTCTTGCCTAATAGCTAAGGTCTTAGACTCATACTCTGGCCTAATGGTTAAGGTCTTCTCTCTTACTCTGGCCTAATAGATAAGGTCTTAGACTCGTACTCTGGCCTAATAGCTAAGGTCTTAGACTCTTACTCTGGCCTACTGGTTAAGGTCTTAACTCTTACTCTGGCCTAATAGCTAAGGTCTTAACACTTACTCTGGCCTAATAGCTAAGGTCTTAGACTCATACTATGGCCTACAGGTTAAGGTCTTAACTCTTACTCTGGCCTAATAGCTAAGGTCTTAGACTTGTACTCTGGTCTAATGGTTAAGGTCTTAACTCTTACTCTGGCCTAATGGTTAAGGTCTTAACTCTTACTCTGGCCTAACAGCTAAGGTCTTAGACTCCTACTCTGGTCTAATGGTTAAGGCCTTAACTCTTACTCTGGCCTACTGGTTAAGGTCTTATCTCCTACTCTGGCCTCATAGCTAAGGTCTTAACTCTTACTCTGGCCTACTGGTAAATGTCTTAACTCTTACTCTGGCCTAATAGCTATGGTCTTAGACTCGTCCTCTGGCCTAATGGTTAAGGTCTTAACTCTTACTCTGGCCTAATAGCTAAGATCTTAGACTCGTACTCTGGCCTAATGGTTAAGGTCTTAACCCTTACTCTGGCCTACTGGTTAAGGTCTTAACTCGTACTCTGGCCTACTGGTTAAGATCTTAACTCTTACTCTGGCCTACTGGTTAAGGTCTTAACTCTTACTCTGGCCTAATAGCTAAGGTCTTAGACTCGTACTCTGGCCTACTGGTTAAGGTCTTAACTCTTACTCTGGCCTAATAGCTAAGGTCTTAGACTCGTACTCTGGCTTACTGGTTAAGGTCTTAACTCTTACTCTGGCCTACTGGTTAAGGTCTTAACTCTTACTCTGGCCTAATAGCTAAGGTCTTAGACTCGTACTCTGGCCTACAGGTTAAGGTCTTAACTCTTACTCTGGCCTAATAGCTAAGGTCTAAGACTCATACTCTGGCCTACTGGTTAAGGTCTTAACTCTTACTCTGGCCTACTGGTTAAGGTCTTAACTCTTACTCTGGCCTAATAGCTAAGGTCTTAACTCTTACTCTGGCCTAATAGCTAAGGTCTTAGACTCGTACTCTGGCCTACTGGTTAAGGTCTTAACTCTTACTCTGGCCTAATAGCTAAGGTCTTAGACTCGTACCCTGGCCTACTGGTTACGGTCTTAATTCTTACTCTGGCCTAATAGCTAAGGTCTTAGACTCATACTATGGCCTACATGTTAAGGTCTTAACTCTTACTCTGGCCTACTGGTTAAGGTCTTAACTCTTACTCTGGCCTAATAGCTAAGGTCTTAACTCTTACTCTGGCCTACTGGTTATGGTCTTAACTCTTAGTCTGGCCTACTGGTTAAGGTCTTAACTCTTACTCTGGCCTAATAGCTAAGGTCTTAACTCTTACTCTGGCCTAATAGCTAAGGTATTAACTCTTACTCTGGTCAACTGGTTAAGGTCTTAACTCTTACTCTGGCCTACTGGTTAAGGTCTTAACTCTTACTCTGGCCTACTGGTTAAGGTCTTATCTCCTACTCTGGCCTACTGGTTAAGGTCTTAACTCTTACTCTGGCCTAACAGCTAAGGTCTTAACTCTTACTCTGGCCTACTGGTTATGGTCTTAACTCTTAGTTTGGCCTACTGGTTAAGGTCTTAATTCTTACTCTGGCCTAATAGCTAAGGTGTTAGACTCGTACTGTGGCCTAATGGTTAATGTCTTAACTCTAACTCTGGCCTAATAGCTAAGGTGTTAGACTCGTACTCTGGCCTAATGGTTAAGGTCTTAACTCTTACTCTGTCCTAAAGGTTAAGGTCTTAACTCTTACTCTGGCCTACTGGTTAAGGTCTTAACTTTTACTCTGGCCTAATATCTAAGGTCTTAACTCTTACTCTGGCCTAATAGCTAAGGTCTTAACTCTTACTCTGGTCAACTGGTTAAGGTCTTAACTCTTACTCTGGCCTACTGGTTAAGGTCTTAACTCTTACTCTGGCCTACTGGTTAAGGTCTTAACTCCTACTCTGGCCTACTGGTTAAGGTCTTAACTCTTACTTTGGCCTAACAGCTAAGGTCTTAGACTCGTACTCTGGCCTAAAGGTTAAGGTTTTAACTCTTACTCTGGCCTACTGGTTAAGGTCTTAACTCTTACTCTGGCCTAATAGCTAAGGTCTTAGACTTGTACTCTGGCCTAATGGTTAAGGTCTTAACCCTTACTCTGGCCTACTGGTTAAGGTCTTAACTCGTACTCTGGCCTACTGGTTAAGATCTTAACTCTTACTCTGGCCTACTGGTTAAGGTCTTAACTCTTACTCTGGCCTAATAGCTAAGGTCTTAGACTCGTACTCTGGCCTACAGGTTAAGGTCTTAACTCTTACTCTGGCCTAATAGCTAAGTTCTAAGACTCATACTCTGGCCTACTGGTTAAGGTCTTAACTCTTACTCTGGCCTACTGGTTAAGGTCTTAACTCTTACTCTGGCCTAATAGCTAAGGTCTTAACTCTTACTCTGGCCTAATAGCTAAGGTCTTAGACTCGTACTCTGGCCTACAGGTTAAGGTCTTCACTCTTACTCTGGCCTAATTGTTAAGGTCTTAGACTCGTACTATGGCCTACAGGTTAAGGTCTTAACTCTTACTCTTGCCTAATAGCTAAGGTCTTAGACTCATACTCTGGCCTAATGGTTAAGGTCTTCTCTCTTACTCTGGCCTAATAGATAAGGTCTTAGACTCGTACTCTGGCCTAATAGCTAAGGTCTTAGACTCTTACTCTGGCCTACTGGTTAAGGTCTTAACTCTTACTCTGGCCTAATAGCTAAGGTCTTAACACTTACTCTGGCCTAATAGCTAAGGTCTTAGACTCATACTATGGCCTACAGGTTAAGGTCTTAACTCTTACTCTGGCCTAATAGCTAAGGTCTTAGACTTGTACTCTGGTCTAATGGTTAAGGTCTTAACTCTTACTCTGGCCTAAAGGTTAAGGTCTTAACTCTTACTCTGGCCTAACAGCTAAGGTCTTAGACTCCTACTCTGGTCTAATGGTTAAGGTCTTAACTCTTACTCTGGCCTACTGGTTAAGGTCTTATCTCCTACTCTGGCCTCATAGCTAAGGTCTTAACTCTTACTCTGGCCTACTGGTAAATGTCTTAACTCTTACTCTGGCCTAATAGCTATGGTCTTAGACTCGTCCTCTGGCCTAATGGTTAAGGTCTTAACTCTTACTCTGGCCTAATAGCTAAGATCTTAGACTCGTACTCTGGCCTAATGGTTAAGGTCTTAACCCTTACTCTGGCCTACTGGTTAAGGTCTTAACTCGTACTCTGGCCTACTGGTTAAGATCTTAACTCTTACTCTGGCCTACTGGTTAAGGTCTTAACTCTTACTCTGGCCTAATAGCTAAGGTCTTAGACTCGTACTCTGGCCTACTGGTTAAGGTCTTAACTCTTACTCTGGCCTAATAGCTAAGGTCTTAGACTCGTACTCTGGCTTACTGGTTAAGGTCTTAACTCTTACTCTGGCCTACTGGTTAAGGTCTTAACTCTTACTCTGGCCTAATAGCTAAGGTCTTAGACTCGTACTCTGGCCTACAGGTTAAGGTCTTAACTCTTACTCTGGCCTAATAGCTAAGGTCTAAGACTCATACTCTGGCCTACTGGTTAAGGTCTTAACTCTTACTCTGGCCTACTGGTTAAGGTCTTAACTCTTACTCTGGCCTAATAGCTAAGGTCTTAACTCTTACTCTGGCCTAATAGCTAAGGTCTTAGACTCGTACTCTGGCCTACTGGTTAAGGTCTTAACTCTTACTCTGGCCTAATAGCTAAGGTCTTAGACTCGTACCCTGGCCTACTGGTTACGGTCTTAATTCTTACTCTGGCCTAATAGCTAAGGTATTAACTCTTACTCTGGCTTAATAGCTAAGGTCTTAGACTCGTACTCTGGCCTAATGGTTAAGGTCTTAACTCGTACTCTGGCCTACAGGTTAAGGTCTTAACTCTTACTCTGGCCTAATAGCTAAGGTCTTAGACTCGTACTCTGGCCTACTGGTTAAGGTCTTAACTCTTACTCTAGCCTACTGGTTAAGGTCTTGACTCTTACTCTGGCCTAATAGGTAAGGTCTTAGACTCGTACTATGGCCTACTGGTTAAGGTCTTAACTCTTACTCTGGCCTAATAGCTAAGGTCTTAACTCTTACTCTGGCCTACAGGTTAAGGTCTTAAATCTTACTCTGGTCTACTGGTTAAGGTCTTAACTCGTACTCTGGCCTACTGGTTAAGTTCTTAGACTCGTACTCTGGCCTACTGGTTAAGGTCTGAACTCTTACTCTTGCCTACTGGTTAAGGTCTTAACTCTTTCTCTGGCCTAATAGCTAAGGTCTTAACTCTTACTCTGGCCTAATAGCTTAGGTCTTAGACTCATACTCTGGCCTAATGGTTAAGGTCTTAGACTCTTACTCTGGCCTACTGGTTAAGGTCTTAACTCTTACTCTGGCCTAATAGCTAAGGTCTTAATACTTACTCTGGCCTAATAACTAAGGTCTTAGACTCATACTATGGCCTACAGGTTAAGGTCTTAACTCTTACTCTGGCCTAATAGCTAAGGTCTTAGACTTGTACTCTGGCCTAATGGTTAAGGTCTTAACTCTTACTCTGGCCTAATGGTTAAGGTCTTAGACTCTTACTCCGGCCTAATAGCTAAAGTCTTACCTCTTACTCTGGCCTAATAGCTAAGGTCTTAGACTCGTACTTTGGCCTAATGGTTAAGGTCTTAAGTCTTACTCTGGCCTACAGGTTAAGGTCTTAACTCTTACTCTGGCCTACTGGTTAAGGTCTTAACTCTTACTCTGGCCTAATAGCTAAGGTCTTAGACTCGTACTATGGCCTACAGGTTAAGGTCTTAACTCTTACTCTGGCCTACTGGTTAAGGTCTTAACTCTTACTCTGGCCTAATAGCTAAGGTCTTAACTCTTACTCTGGCCTAATAGCTAAGGTCTTAGACTCGTACTCTGGCCTACTGGTTAAGGTCTTAAATCTTACTCTGGCTTACTGGTTAAGGTCTTAACTCTTACTCTGGCCTAATAGCTAAGGTCTTAGACTCGTACTCTGGCCTAATGGTTAAGGTCTTAACTCTTACTCTGGCCTACTGGTTAAGCTCTTAACTCTTACTCTGGCCTACTGGTTAAGGTCTTAACTCTTACCCTGGCCTAATAGCTCAGGTCTTAGACTCGTACTCTGGCCTAATGGTTTAGGTCTTAACTCTTACTCTGGCCTACTGGTTAAGGTCTTAACTCTTACTCTGGCCTAACAGCTAAGGTCTTAGAGTCGTACTCTGGCCTACTGGTTAAGGTCTTAACTCTTACTCTGGCCTAATAGCTAAGGTCTTAGACTCATACTATGGCCTACATGTTAAGGTCTTAACTCTTACTCTGGCCTACTGGTTAAGGTCTTAACTCTTACTCTGGCCTAATAGCTAAGGTCTTAACTCTTACTCTGGCCTACTGGTTATGGTCTTAACTCTTAGTCTGGCCTACTGGTTAAGGTCTTAACTCTTACTCTGGCCTAATAGCTAAGGTCTTAACTCTTACTCTGGCCTAATAGCTAAGGTCTTAACTCTTACTCTGGTCAACTGGTTAAGGTCTTAACTCTTACTCTGGCCTACTGGTTAAGGTCTTAACTCTTACTCTGGCCTACTGGTTAAGGTCTTATCTCCTACTCTGGCCTACTGGTTAAGGTCTTAACTCTTACTCTGGCCTAACAGCTAAGGTCTTAACTCTTACTCTGGCCTACTGGTTATGGTCTTAACTCTTAGTTTGGCCTACTGGTTAAGGTCTTAATTCTTACTCTGGCCTAATAGCTAAGGTGTTAGACTCGTACTGTGGCCTAATGGTTAATGTCTTAACTCTTACTCTGGCCTAATAGCTAAGGTGTTAGACTCGTACTCTGGCCTAATGGTTAAGGTCTTAACTCTTACTCTGTCCTAAAGGTTAAGGTCTTAACTCTTACTCTGGCCTACTGGTTAAGGTCTTAACTTTTACTCTGGCCTAATATCTAAGGTCTTAACTCTTACTCTGGCCTAATAGCTAAGGTCTTAACTCTTACTCTGGTCAACTGGTTAAGGTCTTAACTCTTACTCTGGCCTACTGGTTAAGGTCTTAACTCTTACTCTGGCCTACTGGTTAAGGTCTTAACTCCTACTCTGGCCTACTGGTTAAGGTCTTAACTCTTACTTTGGCCTAACAGCTAAGGTCTTAGACTCGTACTCTGGCCTAAAGGTTAAGGTTTTAACTCTTACTCTGGCCTACTGGTTAAGGTCTTAACTCTTACTCTGGCCTAATAGCTAAGGTCTTAGACTTGTACTCTGGCCTAATGGTTAAGGTCTTAACCCTTACTCTGGCCTACTGGTTAAGGTCTTAACTCGTACTCTGGCCTACTGGTTAAGATCTTAACTCTTACTCTGGCCTACTGGTTAAGGTCTTAACTCTTACTCTGGCCTAATAGCTAAGGTCTTAGACTCGTACTCTGGCCTACAGGTTAAGGTCTTAACTCTTACTCTGGCCTAATAGCTAAGTTCTAAGACTCATACTCTGGCCTACTGGTTAAGGTCTTAACTCTTACTCTGGCTTACTGGTTAAGGTCTTAACTCTTACTCTGGCCTAATAGCTAAGGTCTTAACTCTTACTCTGGCCTAATAGCTAAGGTCTTAGACTCGTACTCTGGCCTACAGGTTAAGGTCTTCACTCTTACTCTGGCCTAATTGTTAAGGTCTTAGACTCGTACTATGGCCTACAGGTTAAGGTCTTAACTCTTACTCTTGCCTAATAGCTAAGGTCTTAGACTCATACTCTGGCCTAATGGTTAAGGTCTTCTCTCTTACTCTGGCCTAATAGATAAGGTCTTAGACTCGTACTCTGGCCTAATAGCTAAGGTCTTAGACTCTTACTCTGGCCTACTGGTTAAGGTCTTAACTCTTACTCTGGCCTAATAGCTAAGGTCTTAACACTTACTCTGGCCTAATAGCTAAGGTCTTAGACTCATACTATGGCCTACAGGTTAAGGTCTTAACTCTTACTCTGGCCTAATAGCTAAGGTCTTAGACTTGTACTCTGGTCTAATGGTTAAGGTCTTAACTCTTACTCTGGCCTAATGGTTAAGGTCTTAACTCTTACTCTGGCCTAACAGCTAAGGTCTTAGACTCCTACTCTGGTCTAATGGTTAAGGTCTTAACTCTTACTCTGGCCTACTGGTTAAGGTCTTATCTCCTACTCTGGCCTCATAGCTAAGGTCTTAACTCTTACTCTGGCCTACTGGTAAATGTCTTAACTCTTACTCTGGCCTAATAGCTATGGTCTTAGACTCGTCCTCTGGCCTAATGGTTAAGGTCTTAACTCTTACTCTGGCCTAATAGCTAAGATCTTAGACTCGTACTCTGGCCTAATGGTTAAGGTCTTAACCCTTACTCTGGCCTACTGGTTAAGGTCTTAACTCGTACTCTGGCCTACTGGTTAAGATCTTAACTCTTACTCTGGCCTACTGGTTAAGGTCTTAACTCTTACTCTGGCCTAATAGCTAAGGTCTTAGACTCGTACTCTGGCCTACTGGTTAAGGTCTTAACTCTTACTCTGGCCTAATAGCTAAGGTCTTAGACTCGTACTCTGGCTTACTGGTTAAGGTCTTAACTCTTACTCTGGCCTACTGGTTAAGGTCTTAACTCTTACTCTGGCCTAATAGCTAAGGTCTTAGACTCGTACTCTGGCCTACAGGTTAAGGTCTTAACTCTTACTCTGGCCTAATAGCTAAGGTCTAAGACTCATACTCTGGCCTACTGGTTAAGGTCTTAACTCTTACTCTGGCCTACTGGTTAAGGTCTTAACTCTTACTCTGGCCTAATAGCTAAGGTCTTAACTCTTACTCTGGCCTAATAGCTAAGGTCTTAGACTCGTACTCTGGCCTACTGGTTAAGGTCTTAACTCTTACTCTGGCCTAATAGCTAAGGTCTTAGACTCGTACCCTGGCCTACTGGTTAAGGTCTTAATTCTTACTCTGGCCTAAGAGCTAAGGTATTAACTCTTACTCTGGCCTAATAGCTAAGGTCTTAGACTCGTACTCTGGCCTAATGGTTAAGGTCTTAACTCGTACTCTGGCCTACAGGTTAAGGTCTTAACTCTTACTCTGGCCTAATAGCTAAGGTCTTAGACTCGTACTCTGGCCTACTGGTTAAGGTCTTAACTCTTACTCTAGCCTACTGGTTAAGGTCTTAACTCTTACTCTGGCCTAATAGCTAAGGTCTTAGACTCATACTCTGGCCTAAAGGTTAAGGTCTTAGACTCGTACTCTGGCCTACTGGTTAAGGTCTTAACTCTTACTCTAGCCTACTGGTTAAGGTCTTAACTCTTACTCTGGCCTAATAGCTAAGGTCTTAGACTCATACTCCGGCCTACAGGTTAAGGTCTTAACTCTTACTCTGGCCTAATAGCTAAGGTCTTAGACTCGTACTCTGGCCTACTGGTTAAGGTCTTAACTCTTACTCTGTCCTACTGGTTAAGGTCTTAACTCTTACTCTGGCCTAATAGCTAAGGTCTTAACTCTTACTCTGGCCTAATAGCTAAGGTCTTAGACTCGTACTCTGGCCTAAGTGTTAAGGTCTTAACTCTTACTCTGGCCTACTGGTTAATGTCTTAACTCGTACTCTGGCCTACTGGTTAAGATCTTAACTCTTACTTTGGCCTACTGGTTAAGGTCTTAACTCTTACTCTGGCCTAATAGCTAAGGTCTTAGACTCGTACTCTGGCCTGCTGGTTAAGGTCTTAACTCTTACTCTGGCCTACTGGTTAAGGTCTTAACTCTTACTCTGGCCTACTGGTTAAGGTCTTAACTCTTACTCTGGCCTAATAGCTAAGGTCTTAGACTCGTACTTTGGCCTACAGGTTACGGTCATAACTCTTACTCTGACCTAATAGCTAAGGTGTTAACTCTTACTCTGGCCTAACAGCTAAGGTCTTAGACTCGTACTCTGGCCTAATGGTTAAGGTCTTAACTCTTACTCTGGCCTACTGGTTAAGCTGTTAACTCTTACTCTGGCCTACGGGTTAAGGTCTTAACTCTTACCCTGGCCTAATACCTCAGGTCTTAGACTCGTACTCTGGCCTACTGGTTTAGGTCTTACTCTTACTCTGGCCTACTGGTTAAGGTCTTAACTCTTACTCTGGCCTAACAGCTAAGGTCTTAGACTCGTAATCTGGCCTAATAGCTAAGGTCTTAACACTTACTCTGGCCTACTGGTTAAGGTCTTAACTCTTACTCTTGTCTACTGGTTAAGGTCTTAACTCTTACTCTGGCCTAATAGCTAAGGTCTTAGACTCGTACTCTGGCCTAACGGTTAAGGTCTTAACTCTTACTCTGGCCTACTGGTTAAGGTCTTAACTCTTACTCTGGCCTACTGGTTAAGGTCTTAGACTCGTACTCTGGCCTAATGGTTAAGGTCTTAACTCTTACTCTGGCCTAATGGTTAAGGTCTTAACTCTTACTCTGGCCTACTGGATAAGGTCTTAACTCTTACTCTGGCCTAATAGCTAAGGTCTTATACTCGTACTCTGGCCTAATGGTTAAGGTCTTCACTCTTACTCTGGCCTAATAGCTAAGGTCTTAGACTCGTACTCTGGCCTAATAGCTAAGGTCTTAGACTCTTACTCTGGCCTACTGGTTAAGGTCTTAACTCTTACTCTGGCCTAATAGCTAAGGTCTTAACACTTACTCTGGCCTAATAGCTAAGGTCTTAGACTCATACTATGGCCTACTGGTTAAGGTCTTAACTCTTACTCTGGCCTACTGGTTAAGGTCTTAACTCTTACTCTGGCCTAATAGCTAAGGTCTTATACTCGTACTCTGGCCTAATGGTTAAGGTCTTCACTCTTACTCTTGCCTAATTGTTAAGGTCTTATACTCGTACTATGGCCTACAGGTTAAGGTCTTAACTCTTACTCTTGCCTAATAGCCAAGGTCTTAGACTCGTACTCTGGCCTAATGGTTAAGGTCTTCACTCTTACTCTGGCCTAATAGATAAGGTCTTAGACTCGTACTCTGGCCTAATAGCTAAGGTCTTAGACTCTTACTCTGGCCTACTGGTTAAGGTCTTAACTCTTACTCTGGCCTAATAGCTAAGGTCTTAACACTTACTCTGGCCTAATAGCTAAGGTCTTAGACTCATACTATGGCCTACAGGTTAAGGTCTTAACTCTTACTCTGGCCTAATAGCTAAGGTCTTAGACTTGTACTCTGGTCTAATGGTTAAGGTCTTAACTCTTACTCTGGCCTAATGGTTAAGGTCTTAACTCTTACTCTGGCCTAACAGCTAAGGTCTTAGACTCGTACTCTGGTCTAATGGTTAAGGTCTTAACTCTTACTCTGGCCTACTGGTTAAGGTCTTATCTCCTACTCTGGCCTAATAGCTAAGGTCTTAACTCTTACTCTGGCCTACTGGTAAATGTCTTAACTCTTACTCTGGCCTAATAGCTATGGTCTTAGACTCGTCCTCTGGCCTAATGGTTAAGGTCTTAACTCTTACTCTGGCCTAATAGCTCAGGTCTTAGACTCGTACTTTGGCCTAATGGTTAAGGTCTTTACCCTTACTCTGGCCTACTGGTTTAGGTCTTAACTCGTACTCTGGCCTACTGGTTAAGATCTTAACTCTTACTCTGGCCTACTGGTTAAGGTCTTAACTCTTACTCTGGCCTAATAGCTAAGGTCTTAGACTCGTACTCTGGGCTACAGGTTAAGGTCTTAACTCTTACTCTGGCCTAATAGCTAAGGTCTAAGACTCATACTCTGGCCTACTGGTTAAGGTCTTAACTCTTACCCTGGCCTACTGGTTAAGGTCTTAACTCTTACTCTGGCCTAATAGCTAAGGTCTTAACTCTTACTCTGGCCTAATAGCTAAGGTCTTAGACTCGTACTATGGCCTACAGGTTAAGGTCTTCACTCTTACTCTGGCCTAATTGTTAAGGTCTTAGACTCGTACTATGGCCTACAGGTTAAGGTCTTAACTCTTACTCTTGCCTAATAGCTAAGGTCTTAGACTCATACTCTGGCCTAATGGTTAAGGTCTTCACTCTTACTCTGGCCTAATAGATAAGGTCTTAGACTCGTACTCTGGCCTAATAGCTAAGGTCTTAGACTCTTACTCTGGCCTACTGATTAAGGTCTTAACTCTTACTCTGGCCTAATAGCTAAGGTCTTAACACTTACTCTGGCCTAATAGCTAAGGTCTTAGACTCATACTATGGCCTACAGGTTAAGGTCTTAACTCTTACTCTGGCCTAATAGCTAAGGTCTTAGACTTGTACTCTGTTCTAATGGTTAAGGTCTTAACTCTTACTCTGGCCTAATGGTTAAGGTCTTAACTCTTACTCTGGCCTAACAGCTAAGGTCTTAGACTCCTACTCTGGTCTAATGGTTAAGGTCTTAACTCTTACTCTGGCCTAACAGCTAAGGTCTTAGACTCCTACTCTGGTCTAATGGTTAAGGTCTTAACTCTTACTCTGGCCTACTGGTTAAGGTCTTATCTCCTACTCTGGCCTCATAGCTAAGGTCTTAACTCTTACTCTGGCCTACTGGTAAATGTCTTAACTCTTACTCTGGCCTAATAGCTATGGTCTTAAACTCGTCCTCTGGCCTAATGGTTAAGGTCTTAACTCTTACTCTGGCCTAATAGCTAAGGTCTTAGACTCGTACTCTGGCCTAATGGTTAAGGTCTTAACCCTTACTCTGGCCTACTGGTTAAGGACTTAACTCTTACTCTGGCCTAATAGCTAAGGTCTTAACACTTACTCTGGCCTAATAACTAAGGTCTTAGACTCATACTATGGCCTACAGGTTAAGGTCTTAACTCTTACTCTGGCCTAATAGCTAAGGTCTTAGACTTGTACTCTGGCCTAATGGTTAAGGTCTTACCTCTTACTCTGGCCTAATGGTTAAGGTCTTAGACTCTTACTCCGGCCTAATAGCTAAAGTCTTACCTCTTACTCTGGCCTAATAGCTAAGGTCTTAGACTCGTACTTTGGCCTAATGGTTAAGGTCTTAAGTCTTACTCTGGCCTACAGGTTAAGGTCTTCACTCTTACTCTGGCCTACTGGTTAAGGTCTTAACTCTTACTCTGGCCTAATAGCTAAGGTCTTAGACTCGTACTATGGCCTACAGGTTAAGGTCTTAACTCTTACTCTGGCCTACTGGTTAAGGTCTTAACTCTTACTCTGGCCTAATAGCTAAGGTCTTAACTCTTACTCTGGCCTAATAGCTAAGGTCTTAGACTCGTACTCTGGCCTACTGGTTAAGGTCTTAAATCTTACTCTGGCCTACTGGTTAAGGTCTTAACTCTTACTCTGGCCTAATAGCTAAGGTCTTAGACTTGTACTCTGGCCTAATGGTTAAGGTCTTAACTCTTACTCTGGCCTAATAGCTAAGGTCTTAGACTCGTACTCTGGCCTAATGGTTAAGGTCTTAACTCTTACTCTGGCCTACTGGTTAAGCTCTTAACTCTTACTCTGGCCTACTGGTTAAGGTCTTAACTCTTACCCTGGCCTAATAGCTCAGGTCTTAGACTCGTACTCTGGCCTAATGGTTTAGGTCTTAACTCTTACTCTGGCCTACTGGTTAAGGTCTTAACTCTTACTCTGGCCTAACAGCTAAGGTCTTAGACTCGTACTCTGGCCTAATGGTTAAGGTCTGAAGTCTTACTCTGGCCTACTGGTTAAGGTCCTAACTCTTACTCTGGCCTAATAGCTAAGGTCTTAGACTCATACTATGGCCTACATGTTAAGGTCTTAACTCTTACTCTGGCCTACTGGTTAAGGTCTTAACTCTTACTCTGGCCTAATAGCTAAGGTCTTAACTCTTACTCTGGCCTACTGGTTATGGTCTTAACTCTTAGTCTGGCCTAACAGCTAAGGTCTTAGACTCGTACTCTGGCCTAATGGTTAAGGTCTTAAGTCTTACTCTGGCCTACTGGTTAAGGTCTTAACTCTTACTCTGGCCTAATAGCTAAGGTCTTAGACTCATACTATGGCCTACATGTTAAGGTCTTAACTCTTACTCTGGCCTACATGTTAAGGTCTTAACTCTTACTCTGGCCTACTGGTTAAGGTCTTAACTCTTACTCTGGCCTAATAGCTAAGGTCTTAACTCTTACTCTGGCCTACTGGTTATGGTCTTAACTCTTAGTCTGGCCTACTGGTCAAGGTCTTAACTCTTACTCTGGCCTAATAGCTAAGGTGTTAGACTCGTACTCTGGCCTAAAGGTTAAGGTCTTAACTCTTACTCTGGCCTACTGGTTAAGGTCTTAACTCTTACTCTGGCCTAATAGCTAAGGTATTAACTCTTACTCTTGCCTAATAGCTAAGGTCTTAACTCTTACTCTGGTCAACTGGTTAAGGTCTTAACTCTTACTCTGGCCTACTGGTTAAGGTCTTAACTCTTACTCTGGCCTACTGGTTAAGGTCTTAAATCCTACTCTGGCCTACTGGTTATGGTATTAACTCTTAGTTTGGCCTACTGGTTAAGGTCTTAATTCTTACTCTGGCCTAATAGCTAAGGTGTTAGACTCGTACTGTGTCCTAATGGTTAATGTCTTAACTCTTACTCTGGCCTAATAGCTAAGGTGTTAGACTCGTACTCTGGCCTAATGGTTAAGGTCTTAACTCTTACTCTGTCCTAAAGGTTAAGGTTTTAACTCTTACTCTGGCCTACTGGTTAAGGTCTTAACTTTTACTCTGGCCTAATAGCTAAGATCTTAACTCTTACTCTGGCCTAATAGCTAAGGTCTTAACTCTTACTCTGGTCAACTGGTTAAGGTCTTAACTCTTACTCTGGCCTACTGGTTAAGGTCTTAACTCTTACTCTGGCCTACTGGTTAAGGTCTTAACTCCTACTCTGGCCTACTGGTTAAGGTCTTAACTCTTACTTTGGCCTAACAGCTAAGGTCTTAGACTCGTACTCTGGCCTAAAGGTTAAGGTTTTAACTCTTACTCTGGCCTACTGGTTAAGGTCTTAACTCTTACTCTGGCCTAATAGCTAAGGTCTTAGACTTGTACTCTGGCCTAATGGTTAAGGTATTAACCCTTACTCTGGCCTACTGGTTAAGGTCTTAACTCGTACTCTGGCCTACTGGTTAAGATCTTAACTCTTACTCTGGCCTACTGGTTAAGGTCTTAACTCTTACTCTGGCCTAATAGCTAAGGTCTTAACACTTACTCTGGCCTAATAGCTAAGGTCTTAGACTCATACTATGGCCTACAGGTTAAGGTCTTAACTCTTACTCTGGCCTAATAGCTAAGGTCTTAGACTTGTACTCTGGTCTAATGGTTAAGGTCTTAACTCTTACTCTGGCCTAATGGTTAAGGTCTTAACTCTTACTCTGGCCTAACAGCTAAGGTCTTAGACTCCTACTCTGGTCTAATGGTTAAGGTCTTAACTCTTACTCTGGCCTACTGGTTAAGGTCTTATCTCCTACTCTGGCCTCATAGCTAAGGTCTTAACTCTTACTCTGGCCTACTGGTAAATGTCTTAACTCTTACTCTGGCCTAATAGCTATGGTCTTAGACTCGTCCTCTGGCCTAATGGTTAAGGTCTTAACTCTTACTCTGGCCTAATAGCTAAGATCTTAGACTCGTACTCTGGCCTAATGGTTAAGGTCTTAACCCTTACTCTGGCCTACTGGTTAAGGTCTTAACTCGTACTCTGGCCTACTGGTTAAGATCTTAACTCTTACTCTGGCCTACTGGTTAAGGTCTTAACTCTTACTCTGGCCTAATAGCTAAGGTCTTAGACTCGTACTCTGGCCTACTGGTTAAGGTCTTAACTCTTACTCTGGCCTAATAGCTAAGGTCTTAGACTCGTACTCTGGCTTACTGGTTAAGGTCTTAACTCTTACTCTGGCCTACTGGTTAAGGTCTTAACTCTTACTCTGGCCTAATAGCTAAGGTCTTAGACTCGTACTCTGGCCTACAGGTTAAGGTCTTAACTCTTACTCTGGCCTAATAGCTAAGGTCTTAGACTCGTACTCTGGCCTACTGGTTAAGGTCTTAACTCTTACTCTGGCCTAATAGCTAAGGTCTTAGACTCGTACTCTGGCTTACTGGTTAAGGTCTTAACTCTTACTCTGGCCTACTGGTTAAGGTCTTAACTCTTACTCTGGCCTAATAGCTAAGGTCTTAGACTCGTACTCTGGCCTACAGGTTAAGGTCTTAACTCTTACTCTGGCCTAATAGCTAAGGTCTAAGACTCATACTCTGGCCTACTGGTTAAGGTCTTAACTCTTACTCTGGCCTACTGGTTAAGGTCTTAACTCTTACTCTGGCCTAATAGCTAAGGTCTTAACTCTTACTCTGGCCTAATAGCTAAGGTCTTAGACTCGTACTCTGGCCTACTGGTTAAGGTCTTAACTCTTACTCTGGCCTAATAGCTAAGGTCTTAGACTCGTACCCTGGCCTACTGGTTAAGGTCTTAATTCTTACTCTGGCCTAAGAGCTAAGGTATTAACTCTTACTCTGGCCTAATAGCTAAGGTCTTAGACTCGTACTCTGGCCTAATGGTTAAGGTCTTAACTCGTACTCTGGCCTACAGGTTAAGGTCTTAACTCTTACTCTGGCCTAATAGCTAAGGTCTTAGACTCGTACTCTGGCCTACTGGTTAAGGTCTTAACTCTTACTCTAGCCTACTGGTTAAGGTCTTAACTCTTACTCTGGCCTAATAGCTAAGGTCTTAGACTCATACTCTGGCCTAAAGGTTAAGGTCTTAGACTCGTACTCTGGCCTACTGGTTAAGGTCTTAACTCTTACTCTAGCCTACTGGTTAAGGTCTTAACTCTTACTCTGGCCTAATAGCTAAGGTCTTAGACTCATACTCCGGCCTACAGGTTAAGGTCTTAACTCTTACTCTGGCCTAATAGCTAAGGTCTTAGACTCGTACTCTGGCCTACTGGTTAAGGTCTTAACTCTTACTCTGTCCTACTGGTTAAGGTCTTAACTCTTACTCTGGCCTAATAGCTAAGGTCTTAACTCTTACTCTGGCCTAATAGCTAAGGTCTTAGACTCGTACTCTGGCCTAAGTGTTAAGGTCTTAACTCTTACTCTGGCCTACTGGTTAATGTCTTAACTCGTACTCTGGCCTACTGGTTAAGATCTTAACTCTTACTTTGGCCTACTGGTTAAGGTCTTAACTCTTACTCTGGCCTAATAGCTAAGGTCTTAGACTCGTACTCTGGCCTGCTGGTTAAGGTCTTAACTCTTACTCTGGCCTACTGGTTAAGGTCTTAACTCTTACTCTGGCCTACTGGTTAAGGTCTTAACTCTTACTCTGGCCTAATAGCTAAGGTCTTAGACTCGTACTTTGGCCTACAGGTTACGGTCATAACTCTTACTCTGACCTAATAGCTAAAGTGTTAACTCTTACTCTGGCCTAACAGCTAAGGTCTTAGACTCGTACTCTGGCCTAATGGTTAAGGTCTTAACTCTTACTCTGGCCTACTGGTTAAGCTGTTAACTCTTACTCTGGCCTACGGGTTAAGGTCTTAACTCTTACCCTGGCCTAATACCTCAGGTCTTAGACTCGTACTCTGGCCTACTGGTTTAGGTCTTACTCTTACTCTGGCCTACTGGTTAAGGTCTTAACTCTTACTCTGGCCTAACAGCTAAGGTCTTAGACTCGTAATCTGGCCTAATAGCTAAGGTCTTAACACTTACTCTGGCCTACTGGTTAAGGTCTTAACTCTTACTCTTGTCTACTGGTTAAGGTCTTAACTCTTACTCTGGCCTAATAGCTAAGGTCTTAGACTCGTACTCTGGCCTAACGGTTAAGGTCTTAACTCTTACTCTGGCCTACTGGTTAAGGTCTTAACTCTTACTCTGGCCTAATGGTTAAGGTCTTAGACTCGTACTCTGGCCTAATGGTTAAGGTCTTAACTCTTACTCTGGCCTAATGGTTAAGGTCTTAACTCTTACTCTGGCCTACTGGATAAGGTCTTAACTCTTACTCTGGCCTAATAGCTAAGGTCTTATACTCGTACTCTGGCCTAATGGTTAAGGTCTTCACTCTTACTCTGGCCTAATAGCTAAGGTCTTAGACTCGTACTCTGGCCTAATAGCTAAGGTCTTAGACTCTTACTCTGGCCTACTGGTTAAGGTCTTAACTCTTACTCTGGCCTAATAGCTAAGGTCTTAACACTTACTCTGGCCTAATAGCTAAGGTCTTAGACTCATACTATGGCCTACTGGTTAAGGTCTTAACTCTTACTCTGGCCTACTGGTTAAGGTCTTAACTCTTACTCTGGCCTAATAGCTAAGGTCTTATACTCGTACTCTGGCCTAATGGTTAAGGTCTTCACTCTTACTCTTGCCTAATTGTTAAGGTCTTATACTCGTACTATGGCCTACAGGTTAAGGTCTTAACTCTTACTCTTGCCTAATAGCCAAGGTCTTAGACTCGTACTCTGGCCTAATGGTTAAGGTCTTCACTCTTACTCTGGCCTAATAGATAAGGTCTTAGACTCGTACTCTGGCCTAATAGCTAAGGTCTTAGACTCTTACTCTGGCCTACTGGTTAAGGTCTTAACTCTTACTCTGGCCTAATAGCTAAGGTCTTAACACTTACTCTGGCCTAATAGCTAAGGTCTTAGACTCATACTATGGCCTACAGGTTAAGGTCTTAACTCTTACTCTGGCCTAATAGCTAAGGTCTTAGACTTGTACTCTGGTCTAATGGTTAAGGTCTTAACTCTTACTCTGGCCTAATGGTTAAGGTCTTAACTCTTACTCTGGCCTAACAGCTAAGGTCTTAGACTCGTACTCTGGTCTAATGGTTAAGGTCTTAACTCTTACTCTGGCCTACTGGTTAAGGTCTTATCTCCTACTCTGGCCTAATAGCTAAGGTCTTAACTCTTACTCTGGCCTACTGGTAAATGTCTTAACTCTTACTCTGGCCTAATAGCTATGGTCTTAGACTCGTCCTCTGGCCTAATGGTTAAGGTCTTAACTCTTACTCTGGCCTAATAGCTCAGGTCTTAGACTCGTACTCTGGCCTAATGGTTAAGGTCTTTACCCTTACTCTGGCCTACTGGTTTAGGTCTTAACTCGTACTCTGGCCTACTGGTTAAGATCTTAACTCTTACTCTGGCCTACTGGTTAAGGTCTTAACTCTTACTCTGGCCTAATAGCTAAGGTCTTAGACTCGTACTCTGGGCTACAGGTTAAGGTCTTAACTCTTACTCTGGCCTAATAGCTAAGGTCTAAGACTCATACTCTGGCCTACTGGTTAAGGTCTTAACTCTTACCCTGGCCTACTGGTTAAGGTCTTAACTCTTACTCTGGCCTAATAGCTAAGGTCTTAACTCTTACTCTGGCCTAATAGCTAAGGTCTTAGACTCGTACTATGGCCTACAGGTTAAGGTCTTCACTCTTACTCTGGCCTAATTGTTAAGGTCTTAGACTCGTACTATGGCCTACAGGTTAAGGTCTTAACTCTTACTCTTGCCTAATAGCTAAGGTCTTAGACTCATACTCTGGCCTAATGGTTAAGGTCTTCACTCTTACTCTGGCCTAATAGATAAGGTCTTAGACTCGTACTCTGGCCTAATAGCTAAGGTCTTAGACTCTTACTCTGGCCTACTGATTAAGGTCTTAACTCTTACTCTGGCCTAATAGCTAAGGTCTTAACACTTACTCTGGCCTAATAGCTAAGGTCTTAGACTCATACTATGGCCTACAGGTTAAGGTCTTAACTCTTACTCTGGCCTAATAGCTAAGGTCTTAGACTTGTACTCTGTTCTAATGGTTAAGGTCTTAACTCTTACTCTGGCCTAATGGTTAAGGTCTTAACTCTTACTCTGGCCTAACAGCTAAGGTCTTAGACTCCTACTCTGGTCTAATGGTTAAGGTCTTAACTCTTACTCTGGCCTAACAGCTAAGGTCTTAGACTCCTACTCTGGTCTAATGGTTAAGGTCTTAACTCTTACTCTGGCCTACTGGTTAAGGTCTTATCTCCTACTCTGGCCTCATAGCTAAGGTCTTAACTCTTACTCTGGCCTACTGGTAAATGTCTTAACTCTTACTCTGGCCTAATAGCTATGGTCTTAAACTCGTCCTCTGGCCTAATGGTTAAGGTCTTAACTCTTACTCTGGCCTAATAGCTAAGGTCTTAGACTCGTACTCTGGCCTAATGGTTAAGGTCTTAACCCTTACTCTGTCCTACTGGTTAAGGACTTAACTCTTACTCTGGCCTAATAGCTAAGGTCTTAACACTTACTCTGGCCTAATAACTAAGGTCTTAGACTCATACTATGGCCTACAGGTTAAGGTCTTAACTCTTACTCTGGCCTAATAGCTAAGGTCTTAGACTTGTACTCTGGCCTAATGGTTAAGGTCTTACCTCTTACTCTGGCCTAATGGTTAAGGTCTTAGACTCTTACTCCGGCCTAATAGCTAAAGTCTTACCTCTTACTCTGGCCTAATAGCTAAGGTCTTAGACTCGTACTTTGGCCTAATGGTTAAGGTCTTAAGTCTTACTCTGGCCTACAGGTTAAGGTCTTCACTCTTACTCTGGCCTACTGGTTAAGGTCTTAACTCTTACTCTGGCCTAATAGCTAAGGTCTTAGACTCGTACTATGGCCTACAGGTTAAGGTCTTAACTCTTACTCTGGCCTACTGGTTAAGGTCTTAACTCTTACTCTGGCCTAATAGCTAAGGTCTTAACTCTTACTCTGGCCTAATAGCTAAGGTCTTAGACTCGTACTCTGGCCTACTGGTTAAGGTCTTAAATCTTACTCTGGCCTACTGGTTAAGGTCTTAACTCTTACTCTGGCCTAATAGCTAAGGTCTTAGACTTGTACTCTGGCCTAATGGTTAAGGTCTTAACTCTTACTCTGGCCTAATAGCTAAGGTCTTAGACTCGTACTCTGGCCTAATGGTTAAGGTCTTAACTCTTACTCTGGCCTACTGGTTAAGCTCTTAACTCTTACTCTGGCCTACTGGTTAAGGTCTTAACTCTTACCCTGGCCTAATAGCTCAGGTCTTAGACTCGTACTCTGGCCTAATGGTTTAGGTCTTAACTCTTACTCTGGCCTACTGGTTAAGGTCTTAACTCTTACTCTGGCCTAACAGCTAAGGTCTTAGACTCGTACTCTGGCCTAATGGTTAAGGTCTGAAGTCTTACTCTGGCCTACTGGTTAAGGTCCTAACTCTTACTCTGGCCTAATAGCTAAGGTCTTAGACTCATACTATGGCCTACATGTTAAGGTCTTAACTCTTACTCTGGCCTACTGGTTAAGGTCTTAACTCTTACTCTGGCCTAATAGCTAAGGTCTTAACTCTTACTCTGGCCTACTGGTTATGGTCTTAACTCTTAGTCTGGCCTAACAGCTAAGGTCTTAGACTCGTACTCTGGCCTAATGGTTAAGGTCTTAAGTCTTACTCTGGCCTACTGGTTAAGGTCTTAACTCTTACTCTGGCCTAATAGCTAAGGTCTTAGACTCATACTATGGCCTACATGTTAAGGTCTTAACTCTTACTCTGGCCTACATGTTAAGGTCTTAACTCTTACTCTGGCCTACTGGTTAAGGTCTTAACTCTTACTCTGGCCTAATAGCTAAGGTCTTAACTCTTACTCTGGCCTACTGGTTATGGTCTTAACTCTTAGTCTGGCCTACTGGTCAAGGTCTTAACTCTTACTCTGGCCTAATAGCTAAGGTGTTAGACTCGTACTCTGGCCTAAAGGTTAAGGTCTTAACTCTTACTCTGGCCTACTGGTTAAGGTCTTAACTCTTACTCTGGCCTAATAGCTAAGGTATTAACTCTTACTCTTGCCTAATAGCTAAGGTCTTAACTCTTACTCTGGTCAACTGGTTAAGGTCTTAACTCTTACTCTGGCCTACTGGTTAAGGTCTTAACTCTTACTCTGGCCTACTGGTTAAGGTCTTAAATCCTACTCTGGCCTACTGGTTATGGTATTAACTCTTAGTTTGGCCTACTGGTTAAGGTCTTAATTCTTACTCTGGCCTAATAGCTAAGGTGTTAGACTCGTACTGTGTCCTAATGGTTAATGTCTTAACTCTTACTCTGGCCTAATAGCTAAGGTGTTAGACTCGTACTCTGGCCTAATGGTTAAGGTCTTAACTCTTACTCTGTCCTAAAGGTTAAGGTTTTAACTCTTACTCTGGCCTACTGGTTAAGGTCTTAACTTTTACTCTGGCCTAATAGCTAAGATCTTAACTCTTACTCTGGCCTAATAGCTAAGGTCTTAACTCTTACTCTGGTCAACTGGTTAAGGTCTTAACTCTTACTCTGGCCTACTGGTTAAGGTCTTAACTCTTACTCTGGCCTACTGGTTAAGGTCTTAACTCCTACTCTGGCCTACTGGTTAAGGTCTTAACTCTTACTTTGGCCTAACAGCTAAGGTCTTAGACTCGTACTCTGGCCTAAAGGTTAAGGTTTTAACTCTTACTCTGGCCTACTGGTTAAGGTCTTAACTCTTACTCTGGCCTAATAGCTAAGGTCTTAGACTTGTACTCTGGCCTAATGGTTAAGGTATTAACCCTTACTCTGGCCTACTGGTTAAGGTCTTAACTCGTACTCTGGCCTACTGGTTAAGATCTTAACTCTTACTCTGGCCTACTGGTTAAGGTCTTAACTCTTACTCTGGCCTAATAGCTAAGGTCTTAACACTTACTCTGGCCTAATAGCTAAGGTCTTAGACTCATACTATGGCCTACAGGTTAAGGTCTTAACTCTTACTCTGGCCTAATAGCTAAGGTCTTAGACTTGTACTCTGGTCTAATGGTTAAGGTCTTAACTCTTACTCTGGCCTAATGGTTAAGGTCTTAACTCTTACTCTGGCCTAACAGCTAAGGTCTTAGACTCCTACTCTGGTCTAATGGTTAAGGTCTTAACTCTTACTCTGGCCTACTGGTTAAGGTCTTATCTCCTACTCTGGCCTCATAGCTAAGGTCTTAACTCTTACTCTGGCCTACTGGTAAATGTCTTAACTCTTACTCTGGCCTAATAGCTATGGTCTTAGACTCGTCCTCTGGCCTAATGGTTAAGGTCTTAACTCTTACTCTGGCCTAATAGCTAAGATCTTAGACTCGTACTCTGGCCTAATGGTTAAGGTCTTAACCCTTACTCTGGCCTACTGGTTAAGGTCTTAACTCGTACTCTGGCCTACTGGTTAAGATCTTAACTCTTACTCTGGCCTACTGGTTAAGGTCTTAACTCTTACTCTGGCCTAATAGCTAAGGTCTTAGACTCGTACTCTGGCCTACTGGTTAAGGTCTTAACTCTTACTCTGGCCTAATAGCTAAGGTCTTAGACTCGTACTCTGGCTTACTGGTTAAGGTCTTAACTCTTACTCTGGCCTACTGGTTAAGGTCTTAACTCTTACTCTGGCCTAATAGCTAAGGTCTTAGACTCGTACACTGGCCTACAGGTTAAGGTCTTAACTCTTACTCTGGCCTAATAGCTAAGGTCTAAGACTCATACTCTGGCCTACTGGTTAAGGTCTTAACTCTTACTCTGGACTACTGGTTAAGGTCTTAACTCTTACTCTGGCCTAATAGCTAAGGTCTTAACTCTTACTCTGGCCTAATAGCTAAGGTCTTAGACTCGTACTCTGGCCTACTGGTTAAGGTCTTAACTCTTACTCTGGCCTAATAGCTAAGGTCTTAGACTCGTACCCTGGCCTACTGGTTACGGTCTTAATTCTTACTCTGGCCTAATAACTAAGGTATTAACTCTTACTCTGGCCTAATAGCTAAGGTCTTAGACTCGTACTCTGACCTAATGGTTAAGGTCTTAACTCGTACTCTGGCCTACAGGTTAAGGTCTTAACTCTTACTCTGGCCTAATAGCTAAGGTCTTAGACTCGTACTCTGGCCTACTGGTTAAGGTCTTAACTCTTACTCTGGCCTAATAGCTAAGGTCTTAACTCTTACTCTTGCCTAATAGCTAAGGTCTTAACTCTTACTCTGGCCTACTGGTTAAGGTCTTAACTCTTACTCTGGCCTACTGGTTAAGGTCTTAAATCCTACTCTGGCCTACTGGTTAAGGTCTTAACTCTTACTCTGGCCTAACAGCTAAGGTCTTAACTCTTACTCTGGCCTAATAGCTAAGGTGTTAGACTCGTACTCTGGCCTAATGGTTAAGGTCTTAACTCTTACTCTGTCCTAAAGGTTAAGGTCTTAACTCTTACTCTGGCCTACTGGTTAAGGTCTTAACTTTTACTCTGGCCTAATAGCTAAGATCTTAACTCTTACTCTGGCCTAATAGCTAAGGTCTTAACTCTTACTCTGGTCAACTGGTTAAGGTCTTAACTCTTACTCTGGCCTACTGGTTAAGGTCTTAACTCTTACTCTGGCCTACTGGTTAAGGTCTTAACTCCTACTCTGGCCTACTGGTTAAGGTCTTAACTCTTACTTTGGCCTAACAGCTAAGATCTTAGACTCGTACTCTGGCCTAAAGGTTAAGGTTTTAACTCTTACTCTGGCCTACTGGTTAAGGTCTTAATTCTTACTCTGGCCTAATAGCTAAGGTCTTAGACTTGTACTCTGGCCTAATGGTTAAGGTCTTAAACCTTACTCTGGCCTACTGGTTAAGGTCTTAACTCGTACTCTGGCCTACTGGTTAAGATCTTAACTCTTACTCTGGCCTACTGGTTAAGGTCTTAACTCTTACTCTGGCCTAATAGCTCAGGTCTTAGACTCGTACTCTGGCCTACAGGTTAAGGTCTTAACTCTTACTCTGGCCTAATAGCTAAGTTCTAAGACTCATACTCTGGCCTACTGGTTAAGGTCTTAACTCTTACTCTGGCCTACTGGTTAAGGTCTTAACTCTTACTCTGGCCTAATAGCTAAGGTCTTAACTCTTACTCTGGCCTAATAGCTAAGGTCTTAGACTCGTACTCTGGCCTACAGGTTAAGGTCTTCACTCTTACTCTGGCCTAATTGTTAAGGTCTTAGACTCGTACTATGGCCTACAGGTTAAGGTCTTAACTCTTACTCTTGCCTAATAGCTAAGGTCTTAGACTCATACTCTGGCCTAATGGTTAAGGTCTTCTCTCTTACTCTGGCCTAATAGATAAGGTCTTAGACTCGTACTCTGGCCTAATAGCTAAGGTCTTAGACTCTTACTCTGGCCTACTGGTTAAGGTCTTAACTCTTACTCTGGCCTAATAGCTAAGGTCTTAACACTTACTCTGGCCTAATAGCTAAGGTCTTAGACTCATACTATGGCCTACAGGTTAAGGTCTTAACTCTCACTCTGGCCTAATAGCTAAGGTCTTAGACTTGTACTCTGGTCTAATGGTTAAGGTCTTAACTCTTACTCTGGCCTAATGGTTAAGGTCTTAACTCTTACTCTGGCCTAACAGCTAAGGTCTTAGACTCCTACTCTGGTCTAATGGTTAAGGTCCTAACTCTTACTCTGGCCTACTGGTTAAGGTCTTATCTCCTACTCTGGCCTCATAGCTAAGGTCTTAACTCTTACTCTGGCCTACTGGTAAATGTCTTAACTCTTACTCTGGCCTAATAGCTATGGTCTTAGACTCGTCCTCTGGCCTAATGGTTAAGGTCTTAACTCTTACTCTGGCCTAATAGCTAAGGTCTTAGACTCGTACTCTGGCCTAATGGTTAAGGTCTTAACCCTTACTCTGGCCTACTGGTTAAGGTCTTAACTCGTACTCTGGCCTACTGGTTAAGATCTTAACTCTTACTCTGGCCTACTGGTTAAGGTCTTAACTCTTACTCTGGCCTAATAGCTAAGGTCTTAGACTCGTACTCTGGCCTACTGGTTAAGGTCTTAACTCTTACTCTGGCCTAATAGCTAAGGTCTTAGACTCGTACTCTGGCCTACTGGTTAGGGTCTTAACTCTTACTCTGGCCTACTGGTTAAGGTCTTAACTCTTACTCTGGCCTAATAGCTAAGGTCTTAGACTCGTACTCTGGCCTACAGGTTAAGGTCTTAACTCTTACTCTGGCCTAATAGCTAAGGTCTAAGACTCATACTCTGGCCTACTGGTTAAGGTCTTAACTCTTACTCTGGCCTACTGGTTAAGGTCTTAACTCTTACTCTGGCCTAATAGCTAAGGTCTTAACTCTTACTCTGGCCTAATAGCTAAGGTCTTAGACTCGTACTCTGGCCTACTGGTTAAGGTCTTAACTCTTACTCTGGCCTAATAGCTAAGGTCTTAGACTCGTACCCTGGCCTACTGGTTACTTTCTTAATTCTTACTCTGGCCTAATAGCTAAGGTATTAACTCTTACTCTGGCCTAATAGCTAAGGTCTTAGACTCGTACTCTGGCCTAATGGTTAAGGTCTTAACTCGTACTCTGGCCTACAGGTTAAGGTCTTAACTCTTACTCTGGCCTAATAGCTAAGGTCTTAGACTCGTACTCTGGCCTACTGGTTAAGGTCTTAACTCTTACTCTAGCCTACTGGTTAAGGTCTTGACTCTTACTCTGGCCTAATAGGTAAGGTCTTAGACTCGTACTATGGCCTACTGGTTAAGGTCTTAACTCTTACTCTGGCCTAATAGCTAAGGTCTTAACTCTTACTCTGGCCTACAGGTTAAGGTCTTAAATCTTACTCTGGTCTACTGGTTAAGGTCTTAACTCGTACTCTGGCCTACTGGTTAAGGTCTTAGACTCGTACTCTGGCCTACTGGTTAAGGTCTGAACTCTTACTCTTGCCTACTGGTTAAGGTCTTAACTCTTTCTCTGGCCTAATAGCTAAGGTCTTAACTCTTACTCTGGCCTAATAGCTTAGGTCTTAGACTCATACTCTGGCCTAATGGTTAAGGTCTTAGACTCTTACTATGGCCTACTGGTTAAGGTCTTAACTCTTACTCTGGCCTAATAGCTAAGGTCTTAAGACTTACTCTGGCCTAATAACTAAGGTCTTAGACTCATACTATGGCCTACAGGTTAAGGTCTTAACTCTTACTCTGGCCTAATAGCTAAGGTCTTAGACTTGTACTCTGGCCTAATGGTTAAGGTCTTAACTCTTACTCTGGCCTAATGGTTAAGGTCTTAGACTCGTACTTTGGCCTAATGGTTAAGGTCTTAAGTCTTACTCTGGCCTACAGGTTAAGGTCTTAACTCTTACTCTGGCCTACTGGTTAAGGTCTTAACTCTTACTCTGGCCTAATAGCTAAGGTCTTAGACTCGTACTATGGCCTACAGGTTAAGGTCTTAACTCTTACTCTGGCCTACTGGTTAAGGTCTTAACTCTTACTCTGGCCTAATAGCTAAGGTCTTAACTCTTACTCTGGCCTAATAGCTAAGGTCTTAGACTCGTACTTTGGCCTACTGGTTAAGGTCTTAAATCTTACTCTGGCTTACTGGTTAAGGTCTTAACTCTTACTCTGGCCTAATAGCTAAGGTCTTAGACTCGTACTCTGGCCTAATGGTTAAGGTCTTAACTCTTACTCTGGCCTACTGGTTAAGCTCTTAACTCTTACTCTGGCCTACTGGTTAAGGTCTTAACTCTTACCCTGGCCTAATAGCTCAGGTCTTAGACTCGTACTCTGGCCTAATGGTTTAGGTCTTAACTCTTACTCTGGCCTACTGGTTAAGGTCTTAACTCTTACTCTGGCCTAACAGCTAAGGTCTTAGAGTCGTACTCTGGCCTACTGGTTAAGGTCTTAACTCTTACTCTGGCCTAATAGCTAAGGTCTTAGACTCATACTATGGCCTACATGTTAAGGTCTTAACTCTTACTCTGGCCTACTGGTTAAGGTCTTAACTCTTACTCTGGCCTAATAGCTAAGGTCTTAACTCTTACTCTGGCCTACTGGTTATGGTCTTAACTCTTAGTCTGGCCTACTGGTTAAGGTCTTAACTCTTACTCTGGCCTAATAGCTAAGGTCTTAACTCTTACTCTGGCCTAATAGCTAAGGTATTAACTCTTACTCTGGTCAACTGGTTAAGGTCTTAACTCTTACTCTGGCCTACTGGTTAAGGTCTTAACTCTTACTCTGGCCTACTGGTTAAGGTCTTATCTCCTACTCTGGCCTACTGGTTAAGGTCTTAACTCTTACTCTGGCCTAACAGCTAAGGTCTTAACTCTTACTCTGGCCTACTGGTTATGGTCTTAACTCTTAGTTTGGCCTACTGGTTAACGTCTTAATTCTTACTCTGGCCTAATAGCTAAGGTGTTAGACTCGTACTGTGGCCTAATGGTTAATGTCTTAACTCTAACTCTGGCCTAATAGCTAAGGTGTTAGACTCGTACTCTGGCCTAATGGTTAAGGTCTTAACTCTTACTCTGTCCTAAAGGTTAAGGTCTTAACTCTTACTCTGGCCTACTGGTTAAGGTCTTAACTTTTACTCTGGCCTAATATCTAAGGTCTTAACTCTTACTCTGGCCTAATAGCTAAGGTCTTAACTCTTACTCTGGTCAACTGGTTAAGGTCTTAACTCTTACTCTGGCCTACTGGTTAAGGTCTTAACTCTTACTCTGGCCTACTGGTTAAGGTCTTAACTCCTACTCTGGCCTACTGGTTAAGGTCTTAACTCTTACTTTGGCCTAACAGCTAAGGTCTTAGACTCGTACTCTGGCCTAAAGGTTAAGGTTTTAACTCTTACTCTGGCCTACTGGTTAAGGTCTTAACTCTTACTCTGGCCTAATAGCTAAGGTCTTAGACTTGTACTCTGGCCTAATGGTTAAGGTCTTAACCCTTACTCTGGCCTACTGGTTAAGGTCTTAACTCGTACTCTGGCCTACTGGTTAAGATCTTAACTCTTACTCTGGCCTACTGGTTAAGGTCTTAACTCTTACTCTGGCCTAATAGCTAAGGTCTTAGACTCGTACTCTGGCCTACAGGTTAAGGTCTTAACTCTTACTCTGGCCTAATAGCTAAGTTCTAAGACTCATACTCTGGCCTACTGGTTAAGGTCTTAACTCTTACTCTGGCCTACTGGTTAAGGTCTTAACTCTTACTCTGGCCTAATAGCTAAGGTCTTAACTCTTACTCTGGCCTAATAGCTAAGGTCTTAGACTCGTACTCTGGCCTACAGGTTAAGGTCTTCACTCTTACTCTGGCCTAATTGTTAAGGTCTTAGACTCGTACTATGGCCTACAGGTTAAGGTCTTAACTCTTACTCTTGCCTAATAGCTAAGGTCTTAGACTCATACTCTGGCCTAATGGTTAAGGTCTTCTCTCTTACTCTGGCCTAATAGATAAGGTCTTAGACTCATACTCTGGCCTCATAGCTAAGGTCTTAACTCTTACTCTGGCCTACTGGTAAATGTCTTAACTCTTACTCTGGCCTAATAGCTATGGTCTTAGACTCGTCCTCTGGCCTAATGGTTAAGGTCTTAACTCTTACTCTGGCCTAATAGCTAAGATCTTAGACTCGTACTCTGGCCTAATGGTTAAGGTCTTAACCCTTACTCTGGCCTACTGGTTAAGGTCTTAACTCGTACTCTGGCCTACTGGTTAAGATCTTAACTCTTACTCTGGCCTACTGGTTAAGGTCTTAACTCTTACTCTGGCCTAATAGCTAAGGTCTTAGACTCGTACTCTGGCCTACTGGTTAAGGTCTTAACTCTTACTCTGGCCTAATAGCTAAGGTCTTAGACTCGTACTCTGGCTTACTGGTTAAGGTCTTAACTCTTACTCTGGCCTACTGGTTAAGGTCTTAACTCTTACTCTGGCCTAATAGCTAAGGTCTTAGACTCGTACTCTGGCCTACAGGTTAAGGTCTTAACTCTTACTCTGGCCTAATAGCTAAGGTCTAAGACTCATACTCTGGCCTACTGGTTAAGGTCTTAACTCTTACTCTGGCCTACTGGTTAAGGTCTTAACTCTTACTCTGGCCTAATAGCTAAGGTCTTAACTCTTACTCTGGCCTAATAGCTAAGGTCTTAGACTCGTACTCTGGCCTACTGGTTAAGGTCTTAACTCTTACTCTGGCCTAATAGCTAAGGTCTTAGACTCGTACCCTGGCCTACTGGTTACGGTCTTAATTCTTACTCTGGCCTAATAGCTAAGGTCTTAGACTCATACTATGGCCTACATGTTAAGGTCTTAACTCTTACTCTGGCCTACTGGTTAAGGTCTTAACTCTTACTCTGGCCTAATAGCTAAGGTCTTAACTCTTACTCTGGCCTACTGGTTATGGTCTTAACTCTTAGTCTGGCCTACTGGTTAAGGTCTTAACTCTTACTCTGGCCTAATAGCTAAGGTCTTAACTCTTACTCTGGCCTAATAGCTAAGGTATTAACTCTTACTCTGGTCAACTGGTTAAGGTCTTAACTCTTACTCTGGCCTACTGGTTAAGGTCTTAACTCTTACTCTGGCCTACTGGTTAAGGTCTTATCTCCTACTCTGGCCTACTGGTTAAGGTCTTAACTCTTACTCTGGCCTAACAGCTAAGGTCTTAGACTCGTACTCTGGCCTACTGGTTAAGGTCTTAACTCTTACTCTGGCCTAATAGCTAAGGTCTTAGACTCGTACTCTGGCTTACTGGTTAAGGTCTTAACTCTTACTCTGGCCTACTGGTTAAGGTCTTAACTCTTACTCTGGCCTAATAGCTAAGGTCTTAGACTCGTACTCTGGCCTACAGGTTAAGGTCTTAACTCTTACTCTGGCCTAATAGCTAAGGTCTAAGACTCATACTCTGGCCTACTGGTTAAGGTCTTAACTCTTACTCTGGCCTACTGGTTAAGGTCTTAACTCTTACTCTGGCCTAATAGCTAAGGTCTTAACTCTTACTCTGGCCTAATAGCTAAGGTCTTAGACTCGTACTCTGGCCTACTGGTTAAGGTCTTAACTCTTACTCTGGCCTAATAGCTAAGGTCTTAGACTCGTACCCTGGCCTACTGGTTACGGTCTTAATTCTTACTCTGGCCTAATAGCTAAGGTATTAACTCTTACTCTGGCCTAATAGCTAAGGTCTTAGACTCGTACTCTGGCCTAATGGTTAAGGTCTTAACTCGTACTCTGGCCTACAGGTTAAGGTCTTAACTCTTACTCTGGCCTAATAGCTAAGGTCTTAGACTCGTACTCTGGCCTACTGGTTAAGGTCTTAACTCTTACTCTAGCCTACTGGTTAAGGTCTTGACTCTTACTCTGGCCTAATAGGTAAGGTCTTAGACTCGTACTATGGCCTACTGGTTAAGGTCTTAACTCTTACTCTGGCCTAATAGCTAAGGTCTTAACTCTTACTCTGGCCTACAGGTTAAGGTCTTAAATCTTACTCTGGTCTACTGGTTAAGGTCTTAACTCGTACTCTGGCCTACTGGTTAAGGTCTTAGACTCGTACTCTGGCCTACTGGTTAAGGTCTGAACTCTTACTCTTGCCTACTGGTTAAGGTCTTAACTCTTTCTCTGGCCTAATAGCTAAGGTCTTAACTCTTACTCTGGCCTAATAGCTTAGGTCTTAGACTCATACTCTGGCCTAATGGTTAAGGTCTTAGACTCTTACTCTGGCCTACTGGTTAAGGTCTTAACTCTTACTCTGGCCTAATAGCTAAGGTCTTAAGACTTACTCTGGCCTAATAACTAAGGTCTTAGACTCATACTATGGCCTACAGGTTAAGGTCTTAACTCTTACTCTGGCCTAATAGCTAAGGTCTTAGACTTGTACTCTGGCCTAATGGTTAAGGTCTTAACTCTTACTCTGGCCTAATGGTTAAGGTCTTAGACTCTTACTCCGGCCTAATAGCTAAAGTCTTACCTCTTACTCTGGCCTAATAGCTAAGGTCTTAGACTCGTACTTTGGCCTAATGGTTAAGGTCTTAAGTCTTACTCTGGCCTACAGGTTAAGGTCTTAACTCTTACTCTGGCCTACTGGTTAAGGTCTTAACTCTTACTCTGGCCTAATAGCTAAGGTCTTAGACTCGTACTATGGCCTACAGGTTAAGGTCTTAACTCTTACTCTGGCCTACTGGTTAAGGTCTTAACTCTTACTCTGGCCTAATAGCTAAGGTCTTAACTCTTACTCTGGCCTAATAGCTAAGGTCTTAGACTCGTACTCTGGCCTACTGGTTAAGGTCTTAAATCTTACTCTGGCTTACTGGTTAAGGTCTTAACTCTTACTCTGGCCTAATAGCTAAGGTCTTAGACTCGTACTCTGGCCTAATGGTTAAGGTCTTAACTCTTACTCTGGCCTACTGGTTAAGCTCTTAACTCTTACTCTGGCCTACTGGTTAAGGTCTTAACTCTTACCCTGGCCTAATAGCTCAGGTCTTAGACTCGTACTCTGGCCTAATGGTTTAGGTCTTAACTCTTACTCTGGCCTACTGGTTAAGGTCTTAACTCTTACTCTGGCCTAACAGCTAAGGTCTTAGAGTCGTACTCTGGCCTACTGGTTAAGGTCTTAACTCTTACTCTGGCCTAATAGCTAAGGTCTTAGACTCATACTATGGCCTACATGTTAAGGTCTTAACTCTTACTCTGGCCTACTGGTTAAGGTCTTAACTCTTACTCTGGCCTAATAGCTAAGGTCTTAACTCTTACTCTGGCCTACTGGTTATGGTCTTAACTCTTAGTCTGGCCTACTGGTTAAGGTCTTAACTCTTACTCTGGCCTAATAGCTAAGGTCTTAACTCTTACTCTGGCCTAATAGCTAAGGTCTTAACTCTTACTCTGGTCAACTGGTTAAGGTCTTAACTCTTACTCTGGCCTACTGGTTAAGGTCTTAACTCTTACTCTGGCCTACTGGTTAAGGTCTTATCTCCTACTCTGGCCTACTGGTTAAGGTCTTAACTCTTACTCTGGCCTAACAGCTAAGGTCTTAACTCTTACTCTGGCCTACTGGTTATGGTCTTAACTCTTAGTTTGGCCTACTGGTTAAGGTCTTAATTCTTACTCTGGCCTAATAGCTAAGGTGTTAGACTCGTACTGTGGCCTAATGGTTAATGTCTTAACTCTTACTCTGGCCTAATAGCTAAGGTGTTAGACTCGTACTCTGGCCTAATGGTTAAGGTCTTAACTCTTACTCTGTCCTAAAGGTTAAGGTCTTAACTCTTACTCTGGCCTACTCGTTAAGGTCTTAACTTTTACTCTGGCCTAATATCTAAGGTCTTAACTCTTACTCTGGCCTAATAGCTAAGGTCTTAACTCTTACTCTGGTCAACTGGTTAAGGTCTTAACTCTTACTCTGGCCTACTGGTTAAGGTCTTAACTCTTACTCTGGCCTACTGGTTAAGGTCTTAACTCCTACTCTGGCCTACTGGTTAAGGTCTTAACTCTTACTTTGGCCTAACAGCTAAGGTCTTAGACTCGTACTCTGGCCTAAAGGTTAAGGTTTTAACTTTTACTCTGGCCTACTGGTTAAGGTCTTAACTCTTACTCTGGCCTAATAGCTAAGGTCTTAGACTTGTACTCTGGCCTAATGGTTAAGGTCTTAACCCTTACTCTGGCCTACTGGTTAAGGTCTTAACTCGTACTCTGGCCTACTGGTTAAGATCTTAACTCTTACTCTGGCCTACTGGTTAAGGTCTTAACTCTTACTCTGGCCTAATAGCTAAGGTCTTAGACTCGTACTCTGGCCTACAGGTTAAGGTCTTAACTCTTACTCTGGCCTAATAGCTAAGTTCTAAGACTCATACTCTGGCCTACTGGTTAAGGTCTTAACTCTTACTCTGGCTTACTGGTTAAGGTCTTAACTCTTACTCTGGCCTAATAGCTAAGGTCTTAACTCTTACTCTGGCCTAATAGCTAAGGTCTTAGACTCGTACTCTGGCCTACAGGTTAAGGTCTTCACTCTTACTCTGGCCTAATTGTTAAGGTCTTAGACTCGTACTATGGCCTACAGGTTAAGGTCTTAACTCTTACTCTTGCCTAATAGCTAAGGTCTTAGACTCATACTCTGGCCTAATGGTTAAGGTCTTCTCTCTTACTCTGGCCTAATAGATAAGGTCTTAGACTCGTACTCTGGCCTAATAGCTAAGGTCTTAGACTCTTACTCTGGCCTACTGGTTAAGGTCTTAACTCTTACTCTGGCTTAATAGCTAAGGTCTTAACACTTACTCTGGCCTAATAGCTAAGGTCTTAGACTCATACTATGGCCTACAGGTTAAGGTCTTAACTCTTACTCTGGCCTAATAGCTAAGGTCTTAGACTTGTACTCTGGTCTAATGGTTAAGGTCTTAACTCTTACTCTGGCCTAATGGTTAAGGTCTTAACTCTTACTCTGGCCTAACAGCTAAGGTCTTAGACTCCTACTCTGGTCTAATGGTTAAGGTCTTAACTCTTACTCTGGCCTACTGGTTAAGGTCTTATCTCCTACTCTGGCCTCATAGCTAAGGTCTTAACTCTTACTCTGGCCTACTGGTAAATGTCTTAACTCTTACTCTGGCCTAATAGCTATGGTCTTAGACTCGTCCTCTGGCCTAATGGTTAAGGTCTTAACTCTTACTCTGGCCTAATAGCTAAGATCTTAGACTCGTACTCTGGCCTAATGGTTAAGGTCTTAACCCTTACTCTGGCCTACTGGTTAAGGTCTTAACTCGTACTCTGGCCTACTGGTTAAGATCTTAACTCTTACTCTGGCCTACTGGTTAAGGTCTTAACTCTTACTCTGGCCTAATAGCTAAGGTCTTAGACTCGTACTCTGGCCTACTGGTTAAGGTCTTAACTCTTACTCTGGCCTAATAGCTAAGGTCTTAGACTCGTACTCTGGCTTACTGGTTAAGGTCTTAACTCTTACTCTGGCCTACTGGTTAAGGTCTTAACTCTTACTCTGGCCTAATAGCTAAGGTCTTAGACTCGTACTCTGGCCTACAGGTTAAGGTCTTAACTCTTACTCTGGCCTAATAGCTAAGGTCTAAGACTCATACTCTGGCCTACTGGTTAAGGTCTTAACTCTTACTCTGGCCTACTGGTTAAGGTCTTAACTCTTACTCTGGCCTAATAGCTAAGGTCTTAACTCTTACTCTGGCCTAATAGCTAAGGTCTTAGACTCGTACTCTGGCCTACTGGTTAAGGTCTTAACTCTTACTCTGGCCTAATAGCTAAGGTCTTAGACTCGTACCCTGGCCTACTGGTTAAGGTCTTAATTCTTACTCTGGCCTAAGAGCTAAGGTATTAACTCTTACTCTGGCCTAATAGCTAAGGTCTTAGACTCGTACTCTGGCCTAATGGTTAAGGTCTTAACTCGTACTCTGGCCTACAGGTTAAGGTCTTAACTCTTACTCTGGCCTAATAGCTAAGGTCTTAGACTCGTACTCTGGCCTACTGGTTAAGGTCTTAACTCTTACTCTAGCCTACTGGTTAAGGTCTTAACTCTTACTCTGGCCTAATAGCTAAGGTCTTAGACTCATACTCTGGCCTAAAGGTTAAGGTCTTAGACTCGTACTCTGGCCTACTGGTTAAGGTCTTAACTCTTACTCTAGCCTACTGGTTAAGGTCTTAACTCTTACTCTGGCCTAATAGCTAAGGTCTTAGACTCATACTCCGGCCTACAGGTTAAGGTCTTAACTCTTACTCTGGCCTAATAGCTAAGGTCTTAGACTCGTACTCTGGCCTACTGGTTAAGGTCTTAACTCTTACTCTGTCCTACTGGTTAAGGTCTTAACTCTTACTCTGGCCTAATAGCTAAGGTCTTAACTCTTACTCTGGCCTAATAGCTAAGGTCTTAGACTCGTACTCTGGCCTAAGTGTTAAGGTCTTAACTCTTACTCTGGCCTACTGGTTAATGTCTTAACTCGTACTCTGGCCTACTGGTTAAGATCTTAACTCTTACTTTGGCCTACTGGTTAAGGTCTTAACTCTTACTCTGGCCTAATAGCTAAGGTCTTAGACTCGTACTCTGGCCTGCTGGTTAAGGTCTTAACTCTTACTCTGGCCTACTGGTTAAGGTCTTAACTCTTACTCTGGCCTACTGGTTAAGGTCTTAACTCTTACTCTGGCCTAATAGCTAAGGTCTTAGACTCGTACTTTGGCCTACAGGTTACGGTCATAACTCTTACTCTGACCTAATAGCTAAAGTGTTAACTCTTACTCTGGCCTAACAGCTAAGGTCTTAGACTCGTACTCTGGCCTAATGGTTAAGGTCTTAACTCTTACTCTGGCCTACTGGTTAAGCTGTTAACTCTTACTCTGGCCTACGGGTTAAGGTCTTAACTCTTACCCTGGCCTAATACCTCAGGTCTTAGACTCGTACTCTGGCCTACTGGTTTAGGTCTTACTCTTACTCTGGCCTACTGGATAAGGTCTTAACTCTTACTCTGGCCTAACAGCTAAGGTCTTAGACTCGTAATCTGGCCTAATAGCTAAGGTCTTAACACTTACTCTGGCCTACTGGTTAAGGTCTTAACTCTTACTCTTGTCTACTGGTTAAGGTCTTAACTCTTACTCTGGCCTAATAGCTAAGGTCTTAGACTCGTACTCTGGCCTAACGGTTAAGGTCTTAACTCTTACTCTGGCCTACTGGTTAAGGTCTTAACTCTTACTCTGGCCTACTGGTTAAGGTCTTAGACTCGTACTCTGGCCTAATGGTTAAGGTCTTAACTCTTACTCTGGCCTAATGGTTAAGGTCTTAACTCTTACTCTGGCCTACTGGATAAGGTCTTAACTCTTACTCTGGCCTAATAGCTAAGGTCTTATACTCGTACTCTGGCCTAATGGTTAAGGTCTTCACTCTTACTCTGGCCTAATAGCTAAGGTCTTAGACTCGTACTCTGGCCTAATAGCTAAGGTCTTAGACTCTTACTCTGGCCTACTGGTTAAGGTCTTAACTCTTACTCTGGCCTAATAGCTAAGGTCTTAACACTTACTCTGGCCTAATAGCTAAGGTCTTAGACTCATACTATGGCCTACTGGTTAAGGTCTTAACTCTTACTCTGGCCTACTGGTTAAGGTCTTAACTCTTACTCTGGCCTAATAGCTAAGGTCTTATACTCGTACTCTGGCCTAATGGTTAAGGTCTTCACTCTTACTCTTGCCTAATTGTTAAGGTCTTATACTCGTACTATGGCCTACAGGTTAAGGTCTTAACTCTTACTCTTGCCTAATAGCCAAGGTCTTAGACTCGTACTCTGGCCTAATGGTTAAGGTCTTCACTCTTACTCTGGCCTAATAGATAAGGTCTTAGACTCGTACTCTGGCCTAATAGCTAAGGTCTTAGACTCTTACTCTGGCCTACTGGTTAAGGTCTTAACTCTTACTCTGGCCTAATAGCTAAGGTCTTAACACTTACTCTGGCCTAATAGCTAAGGTCTTAGACTCATACTATGGCCTACAGGTTAAGGTCTTAACTCTTACTCTGGCCTAATATCTAAGGTCTTAGACTTGTACTCTGGTCTAATGGTTAAGGTCTTAACTCTTACTCTGGCCTAATGGTTAAGGTCTTAACTCTTACTCTGGCCTAACAGCTAAGGTCTTAGACTCATACTCTGGTCTAATGGTTAAGGTCTTAACTCTTACTCTGGCCTACTGGTTAAGGTCTTATCTCCTACTCTGGCCTAATAGCTAAGGTCTTAACTCTTACTCTGGCCTACTGGTAAATGTCTTAACTCTTACTCTGGCCTAATAGCTATGGTCTTAGACTCGTCCTCTGGCCTAATGGTTAAGGTCTTAACTCTTACTCTGGCCTAATAGCTCAGGTCTTAGACTCGTACTCTGGCCTAATGGTTAAGGTCTTTACCCTTACTCTGGCCTACTGGTTTAGGTCTTAACTCGTACTCTGGCCTACTGGTTAAGATCTTAACTCTTACTCTGGCCTACTGGTTAAGGTCTTAACTCTTACTCTGGCCTAATAGCTAAGGTCTTAGACTCGTACTCTGGGCTACAGGTTAAGGTCTTAACTCTTACTCTGGCCTAATAGCTAAGGTCTAAGACTCATACTCTGGCCTACTGGTTAAGGTCTTAACTCTTACCCTGGCCTACTGGTTAAGGTCTTAACTCTTACTCTGGCCTAATAGCTAAGGTCTTAACTCTTACTCTGGCCTAATAGCTAAGGTCTTAGACTCGTACTATGGCCTACAGGTTAAGGTCTTCACTCTTACTCTGGCCTAATTGTTAAGGTCTTAGACTCGTACTATGGCCTACAGGTTAAGGTCTTAACTCTTACTCTTGCCTAATAGCTAAGGTCTTAGACTCATACTCTGGCCTAATGGTTAAGGTCTTCACTCTTACTCTGGCCTAATAGATAAGGTCTTAGACTCGTACTCTGGCCTAATAGCTAAGGTCTTAGACTCTTACTCTGGCCTACTGATTAAGGTCTTAACTCTTACTCTGGCCTAATAGCTAAGGTCTTAACACTTACTCTGGCCTAATAGCTAAGGTCTTAGACTCATACTATGGCCTACAGGTTAAGGTCTTAACTCTTACTCTGGCCTAATAGCTAAGGTCTTAGACTTGTACTCTGTTCTAATGGTTAAGGTCTTAACTCTTACTCTGGCCTAATGGTTAAGGTCTTAACTCTTACTCTGGCCTAACAGCTAAGGTCTTAGACTCCTACTCTGGTCTTATGGTTAAGGTCTTAACTCTTACTCTGGCCTAACAGCTAAGGTCTTAGACTCCTACTCTGGTCTAATGGTTAAGGTCTTAACTCTTACTCTGGCCTACTGGTTAAGGTCTTATCTCCTACTCTGGCCTCATAGCTAAGGTCTTAACTCTTACTCTGGCCTACTGGTAAATGTCTTAACTCTTACTCTGGCCTAATAGCTATGGTCTTAAACTCGTCCTCTGGCCTAATGGTTAAGGTCTTAACTCTTACTCTGGCCTAATAGCTAAGGTCTTAGACTCGTACTCTGGCCTAATGGTTAAGGTCTTAACCCTTACTCTGGCCTACTGGTTAAGGACTTAACTCTTACTCTGGCCTAATAGCTAAGGTCTTAACACTCACTCTGGCCTAATAACTAAGGTCTTAGACTCATACTATGGCCTACAGGTTAAGGTCTTAACTCTTACTCTGGCCTAATAGCTAAGGTCTTAGACTTGTACTCTGGCCTAATGGTTAAGGTCTTACCTCTTACTCTGGCCTAATGGTTAAGGTCTTAGACTCTTACTCCGGCCTAATAGCTAAAGTCTTACCTCTTACTCTGGCCTAATAGCTAAGGTCTTAGACTCGTACTTTGGCCTAATGGTTAAGGTCTTAAGTCTTACTCTGGCCTACAGGTTAAGGTCTTCACTCTTACTCTGGCCTACTGGTTAAGGTCTTAACTCTTACTCTGGCCTAATAGCTAAGGTCTTAGACTCGTACTATGGCCTACAGGTTAAGGTCTTAACTCTTACTCTGGCCTACTGGTTAAGGTCTTAACTCTTACTCTGGCCTAATAGCTAAGGTCTTAACTCTTACTCTGGCCTAATAGCTAAGGTCTTAAACTCGTACTCTGGCCTACTGGTTAAGGTCTTAAATCTTACTCTGGCCTACTGGTTAAGGTCTTAACTCTTACTCTGGCCTAATAGCTAAGGTCTTAGACTTGTACTCTGGCCTAATGGTTAAGGTCTTAACTCTTACTCTGGCCTAATAGCTAAGGTCTTAGACTCGTACTCTGGCCTAATGGTTAAGGTCTTAACTCTTACTCTGGCCTACTGGTTAAGCTCTTAACTCTTACTCTGGCCTACTGGTTAAGGTCTTAACTCTTACCCTGGCCTAATAGCTCAGGTCTTAGACTCGTACTCTGGCCTAATGGTTTAGGTCTTAACTCTTACTCTGGCCTACTGGTTAAGGTCTTAACTCTTACTCTGGCCTAACAGCTAAGGTCTTAGACTCGTACTCTGGCCTAATGGTTAAGGTCTGAAGTCTTACTCTGGCCTACTGGTTAAGGTCCTAACTCTTACTCTGGCCTAATAGCTAAGGTCTTAGACTCATACTATGGCCTACATGTTAAGGTCTTAACTCTTACTCTGGCCTACTGGTTAAGGTCTTAACTCTTACTCTGGCCTAATAGCTAAGGTCTTAACTCTTACTCTGGCCTACTGGTTATGGTCTTAACTCTTAGTCTGGCCTAACAGCTAAGGTCTTAGACTCGTACTCTGGCCTAATGGTTAAGGTCTTAAGTCTTACTCTGGCCTACTGGTTAAGGTCTTAACTCTTACTCTGGCCTAATAGCTAAGGTCTTAGACTCATACTATGGCCTACATGTTAAGGTCTTAACTCTTACTCTGGCCTACATGTTAAGGTCTTAACTCTTACTCTGGCCTACTGGTTAAGGTCTTAACTCTTACTCTGGCCTAATAGCTAAGGTCTTAACTCTTACTCTGGCCTACTGGTTATGGTCTTAACTCTTAGTCTGGCCTACTGGTCAAGGTCTTAACTCTTACTCTGGCCTAATAGCTAAGGTGTTAGACTCGTACTCTGGCCTAAAGGTTAAGGTCTTAACTCTTACTCTGGCCTACTGGTTAAGGTCTTAACTCTTACTCTGGCCTAATAGCTAAGGTATTAACTCTTACTCTTGCCTAATAGCTAAGGTCTTAACTCTTACTCTGGTCAACTGGTTAAGGTCTTAACTCTTACTCTGGCCTACTGGTTAAGGTCTTAACTCTTACTCTGGCCTACTGGTTAAGGTCTTAAATCCTACTCTGGCCTACTGGTTATGGTATTAACTCTTAGTTTGGCCTACTGGTTAAGGTCTTAATTCTTACTCTGGCCTAATAGCTAAGGTGTTAGACTCGTACTGTGTCCTAATGGTTAATGTCTTAACTCTTACTCTGGCCTAATAGCTAAGGTGTTAGACTCGTACTCTGGCCTAATGGTTAAGGTCTTAACTCTTACTCTGTCCTAAAGGTTAAGGTTTTAACTCTTACTCTGGCCTACTGGTTAAGGTCTTAACTTTTACTCTGGCCTAATAGCTAAGATCTTAACTCTTACTCTGGCCTAATAGCTAAGGTCTTAACTCTTACTCTGGTCAACTGGTTAAGGTCTTAACTCTTACTCTGGCCTACTGGTTAAGGTCTTAACTCTTACTCTGGCCTACTGGTTAAGGTCTTAACTCCTACTCTGGCCTACTGGTTAAGGTCTTAACTCTTACTTTGGCCTAACAGCTAAGGTCTTAGACTCGTACTCTGGCCTAAAGGTTAAGGTTTTAACTCTTACTCTGGCCTACTGGTTAAGGTCTTAACTCTTACTCTGGCCTAATAGCTAAGGTCTTAGACTTGTACTCTGGCCTAATGGTTAAGGTATTAACCCTTACTCTGGCCTACTGGTTAAGGTCTTAACTCGTACTCTGGCCTACTGGTTAAGATCTTAACTCTTACTCTGGCCTACTGGTTAAGGTCTTAACTCTTACTCTGGCCTAATAGCTAAGGTCTTAGACTCGTACTCTGGCCTACAGGTTAAGGTCTTAACTCTTACTCTGGCCTAATAGCTAAGGTCTAAGACTCATACTCTGGCCTACTGGTTAAGGTCTTAACTCTTACTCTGGCCTACTGGTTAAGGTCTTAACTCTTACTCTGGCCTAATAGCTAAGGTCTTAACTCTTACTCTGGCCTAATAGCTAAGGTCTTAGACTCGTACTCTGGCCTACAGGTTAAGGTCTTCACTCTTACTCTGGCCTAATTGTTAAGGTCGTAGACTCGTACTATGGCCTACAGGTTAAGGTCTTAACTCTTACTCTTGCCTAATAGCTAAGGTCTTAGACTCATACTCTGGCCTAATGGTTAAGGTCTTCTCTCTTACTCTGGCCTAATAGATAAGGTCTTAGACTCGTACTCTGGCCTAATAGCTAAGGTCTTAGACTCTTACTCTGGCCTACTGGTTAAGGTCTTAACTCTTACTCTGGCCTAATAGCTAAGGTCTTAACACTTACTCTAGCCTAATAGCTAAGGTCTTAGACTCATACTATGGCCTACAGGTTAAGGTCTTAACTCTTACTCTGGCCTAATAGCTAAGGTCTTAGACTTGTACTCTGGTCTAATGGTTAAGGTCTTAACTCTTACTCTGGCCTAATGGTTAAGGTCTTAACTCTTACCCTGGCCTAACAGCTAAGGTCTTAGACTCCTACTCTGGTCTAATGGTTAAGGTCTTAACTCTTACTCTGGCCTACTGGTTAAGGTCTTATCTCCTACTCTGGCCTCATAGCTAAGGTCTTAACTCTTACTCTGGCCTAATAGCTAAGGTCTTAACTCTTACTCTGGTCAACTGGTTAAGGTCTTAACTCTTACTCTGGCCTACTGGTTAAGGTCTTAACTCTTACTCTGGCCTACTGGTTAAGGTCTTAACTCCTACTCTGGCCTACTGGTTAAGGTCTTAACTCTTACTTTGGCCTAACAGCTAAGGTCTTAAACTCGTACTCTGGCCTAAAGATTAAGGTTTTAACTCTTACTCTGGCCTACTGGTTAAGGTCTTAACTCTTACTCTGGCCTAATAGCTAAGGTCTTAGACTGGTACTCTGGCCTAATGGTTAAGGTCTTAACCCTTACTCTGGCCTACTGGTTAAGGTCTGAACTCGTACTCTGGCCTACTGGTTAAGATCTTAACTCTTACTCTGGCCTACTGGTTAAGGTCTTAACTCTTACTCTGGCTTAATAGCTAAGGTCTTAGACTTGTACTCTGGCCTACAGGT
This sequence comes from Triturus cristatus, assembly GCF_964204655.1. NCBI lineage: Eukaryota > Metazoa > Chordata > Amphibia > Caudata > Salamandridae > Triturus > Triturus cristatus. The sequence goes on from NC_140590.1 coordinate 1,312,914,480, forward strand.
TAAGGTCTTAACTCTTACTCTGGCCTAATAGCTAAGGTCTAAGACTCATACTCTGGCCTACTGGTTAAGGTCTTAACTCTTACTCTGGCCTAATAGCTAAGGTCTTAGACTCGTACTCTGGCCTACAGGTTAAGGTCTTCACTCTTACTCTGGCCTAATTGTTAAGGTCTTAGACTCGTACTATGGCCTACAGGTTAAGGTCTTAACTCTTACTCTTGCCTAATAGCTAAGGTCTTAGACTCATACTCTGGCCTAATGGTTAAGGTCTTCTCTCTTACTCTGGCCTAATAGATAAGGTCTTAGACTCGTACTCTGGCCTAATAGCTAAGGTCTTAGACTCTTACTCTGGCCTACTGGTTAAGGGCTTAACTCTTACTCTGGCCTAATAGCTAAGGTCTTAACACTTACTCTGGCCTAATAGCTAAGGTCTTAGACTCATACTATGGCCTACAGGTTAAGGTCTTAACTCTTACTCTGGCCTAATAGCTAAGGTCTTAGACTTGTACTCTGGTCTAATGGTTAAGGTCTTAACTCTTACTCTGGCCTAATGGTTAAGGTCTTAACTCTTACTCTGGCCTAACAGCTAAGGTCTTAGACTCCTACTCTGGTCTAATGGTTAAGGTCTTAACTCTTACTCTGGCCGACTGGTTAAGGTCTTATCTCCTACTCTGGCCTCATAGCTAAGGTCTTAACTCTTACTCTGGCCTACTGGTAAATGTCTTAACTCTTACTCTGGCCTAATAGCTATGGTCTTAGACTCGTCCTCTGGCCTAATGGTTAAGGTCTTAACTCTTACTCTGGCCTAATAGCTAAGGTCTTAGACTCGTACTCTGGCCTAATGGTTAAGGTCTTAACCCTTACTCTGGCCTACTGGTTAAGGTCTTAACTCGTACTCTGGCCTACTGGTTAAGATCTTAACTCTTACTCTGGCCTACTGGTTAAGGTCTTAACTCTTACTCTGGCCTAATAGCTAAGGTCTTAGACTCGTACTCTGGCCTACTGGTTAAGGTCTTAACTCTTACTCTGGCCTAATAGCTAAGGTCTTAGACTCGTACTCTGGCCTACTGGTTAAGGTCTTAACTCTTACTCTGGCCTACTGGTTAAGGTCTTAACTCTTACTCTGGCCTAATAGCTAAGGTCTTAGACTCGTACTCTGGCCTACAGGTTAAGGTCTTAACTCTTACTCTGGCCTAATAGCTAAGGTCTAAGACTCATACTCTGGCCTACTGGTTAAGGTCTTAACTCTTACTCTGGCCTACTGGTTAAGGTCTTAACTCTTACTCTGGCCTAATAGCTAAGGTCTTAACTCTTACTCTGGCCTAATAGCTAAGGTCTTAGACTCGTACTCTGGCCTACTGGTTAAGGTCTTAACTCTTACTCTGGCCTAATAGCTAAGGTCTTAGACTCGTACCCTGGCCTACTGGTTAAGGTCTTAATTCTTACTCTGGCCTAATAGCTAAGGTATTAACTCTTACTCTGGCCTAATAGCTAAGGTCTTAGACTCGTACTCTGGCCTAATGGTTAAGGTCTTAACTCGTACTCTGGCCTACAGGTTAAGGTCTTAACTCTTACTCTGGCCTAATAGCTAAGGTCTTAGACTCGTACTCTGGCCTACTGGTTAAGGTCTTAACTCTTACTCTAGCCTACTGGTTAAGGTCTTGACTCTTACTCTGGCCTAATAGGTAAGGTCTTAGACTCGTACTATGGCCTACTGGTTAAGGTCTTAACTCTTACTCTGGCCTAATAGCTAAGGTCTTAACTCTTACTCTGGCCTACAGGTTAAGGTCTTAAATCTTACTCTGGTCTACTGGTTAAGGTCTTAACTCGTACTCTGGCCTACTGGTTAAGGTCTTAGACTCGTACTCTGGCCTACTGGTTAAGGTCTGAACTCTTACTCTTGCCTACTGGTTAAGGTCTTAACTCTTTCTCTGGTCTAATAGCTAAGGTCTTAACTCTTACTCTGGCCTAATAGCTTAGGTCTTAGACTCATACTCTGGCCTAATGGTTAAGGTCTTAGACTCATACTATGGCCTACAGGTTAAGGTCTTAACTCTTACTCTGGCCTAATAGCTAAGGTCTTAGACTTGTACTCTGGCCTAATGGTTAAGGTCTTAACTCTTACTCTGGCCTAATGGTTAAGGTCTTAGACTCTTACTCCGGCCTAATAGCTAAAGTCTTACCTCTTACTCTGGCCTAATAGCTAAGGTCTTAGACTCGTACTTTGGCCTAATGGTTAAGGTCTTAAGTCTTACTCTGTCCTACAGGTTAAGGTCTTAACTCTTACTCTGGCCTACTGGTTAAGGTCTTAACTCTTACTCTGGCCTAATAGCTAAGGTCTTAGACTCGTACTATGGCCTACAGGTTAAGGTCTTAACTCTTACTCTGGCCTACTGGTTAAGGTCTTAACTCTTACTCTGGCCTAATAGCTAAGGTCTTAACTCTTACTCAGGCCTAATAGCTAAGGTCTTAGACTCGTACTCTGGCCTACTGGTTAAGGTCTTAAATCTTACTCTGGCTTACTGGTTAAGGTCTTAACTCTTACTCTGGCCTAATAGCTAAGGTCTTAGACTTGTACTCTGGCCTAATGGTTAAGGTCTTAACTCTTACTCTGGCCTAATAGCTAAGGTCTTAGACTCGTACTCTGGCCTAATGGTTAAGGTCTTAACTCTTACTCTGGCCTACTGGTTAAGCTCTTAACTCTTACTCTGGCCTACTGGTTAAGGTCTTAACTCTTACCCTGGCCTAATAGCTCAGGTCTTAGACTCGTACTCTGGCCTAATGGTTTAGGTCTTAACTCTTACTCTGGCCTACTGGTTAAGGTCTTAACTCTTACTCTGACCTAACAGCTAAGGTCTTAGAGTCGTACTCTGGCCTAATGGTTAAGGTCTTAAGTCTTACTCTGGCCTACTGGTTAAGGTCTTAACTCTTACTCTGGCCTAATAGCTAAGGTCTTAGACTCATACTATGGCCTTGTTGTAAATTGAAACAACGATGTGATTAAGCATTTACTAAAGACATTAATTCCCCTCTTATAGATCATGTTTTCTCTGTTATGTTGACCGAAGTTCGGACTCCATTTTGTATTGTTATGCTTCCACGTGTTCCCCACGAGAAGAGTCCAACCTCTGTGTTAGTTGCTCTTGTAATCTGCCTAGTAACAGTCTATAAATAGCTCCTTTGTCCATCTGGCACATGCCCAGACTTGACCACATCTGTTATCAGTTAGCCTTGCTTGACCATGTTTTCGCGGGCTCAAGGAGTGTGTTAGCTCCGCCCACATATTGATTCAGTATCGAAAATGACCATAAATGGTAATGTTCTTCAGCCTCATGTTGTATCCACCCACTTATGAGCCCCTCTGTTGTGTATAAAAGGGGACTGTGTACGCAAGTTCTTTGTGCTACTCTATGCAATACTGAAGAGTGTTGTGTGGATTGTAGGACCACCCTTAAGGGTTAATAAATGCTGTCTTTGTACTTTGCAGTTTCCGTGCCAACTTCCTTATAGATTCCATTACAGGAGAGCGAACCCTTGTGTCCTGCGGGCCTAGCTGGGGCCTGTATTCATCAATTGGCGCCCGTCACGTGGGGCTCATCGGCGACTCGGATGCTCGAAGGACTGGTCGCGACGAAGGTGAGGAATTTGACCGGGGACGTGATCACTGCCAGCGGCGTCTTAGCCCTGGCATCCCGAGGTTTTTCTTCCTTCCCTTCCGAGCTGACCGTCTGGGTGGCGCCGGTCCTCGACTGAGACCTCTTCTGTCGGTCCTGCCGTGAAAGCCGTTTGGGCGATTGTGGAGCTTGGCAGTTGGAATCTGGACTCTTGATTGGTAAGAACCGGTGTACGGTACTTGCTCCGAGTTTTTGAAGCCTGATCTGGCTATTTGAGTTTGATTTGTGATGACTAGTCATATTTTGAATTTGTCTTTGTGAAAATATATATGCGTTGCAACACATATAGGCAGGTAATGTGGAGAGATTTCTCCGGAGCTGTGTAACTTTGAACGGCGCAACGATTAAGTGCCATTTTTCTATAATATTGCATATTTTGCATTATTTCTGAGCATGCCTGCTTTCAGCGCACTCCGTAAGTGGTGCTGCTGTTTCGGAAACCGGTTGAACCTCGAGGAATCTGCTCCGGCTCCCCCAGAGGGGACTCCTAATAGGGATATGTATGTGAAGCATGGTCTTTCTTCCATAATGTACAGCACAGTATGGAGGAAATATACAAAAAAAGATCCTGAGTTACGATGGCCTTTGTATGGATCGTTTGATATACGTAAGATTGAGTATGTGGAACAGTGTATGTGTAAGCGGCGTGCTCGTCAGGATATGTTTGAGTGTGTGCGGTTGTGGGTGAAGGAGGTGCGTGAGCGAGAGAAGCGTGAGAAAGCGCTGTTTGATAAAGAACAATGGAAGAATGATCATGTGCGAGCACAGGAAGCGAAGCGTCGGGAGGACAGAGAGCAGACGGACAGGCAAGAGAAGGAGCGTAGGCTACAAGTTTCGGGTCAATACGCTGTTCGGCAGCCACTTTATCCTGTCCTTAATAATCTTGATGATGATTTTTATTTACTAGATCGCTCTCCGCCCCCTTATGTTGGCGCATCTGCTCCGAGGCCACAAGATTCTGTCCCGGGTACGGGTAAGGTAGATACGCGGTCCATGTTATCAGCCGAGCAAATGGCTCAGCTTCGGCAAATTTCCTTCCGTGCACTTAACGGCAAGATATCCATAGAGGAATTATTCCATACTTGGGGGCCGTGGCAGGAGAGAGATAAATTGTATTTTCTGGGTCATTTTGCGGAGGAAGTGATTGATGCTTTCCGGAAACGTTCTGGTGTTTTTGAGCCCGACGAAGTGTCATCGGATGCTAAAGCATTGCGTAATGGTGTTTTCTCTTTTTCTAAGGCTCCAGATATGGCTCGGCGGCTGTTCGCCTTGCGGGACGAGGTGCTGGTCTTTAAAGAGAAAGCGCGCCAGCGAGCAGGGGAGGAGAAGCAATCGGATTCGTGCACAACAGAGGGCCACTCATCCACCTCTCAATCAGATAAGAGCGATCTAGTGCATGTTAAACCAATGCGAGAGGCGGCGCCTTTGTATGTTCCTCCTAAAGGAGCGGGGACTAGCTCGGACATTACCTCCGCCGATGCTAAGGGATATTTTGTGTATAATTGGGTTTACACTCCATGGCATAGGGCTGATGTTATGGCATTGAAGAATGCGCTGCCCGACCCCCGCAAGAATCCAGCGGCCTTCTATGAAGAAGTCGAGGGGGCCTTGAATTCTTGCGTCATGACTTTAGCAGACATAGATTTGTTCTTTGGGCTTATTCTACCACCAGACATGTGGCGATCTGTGCGGAAGGTAGATGATGTTGCCACTTTTAAGGCTCGATGGTCTGAATTGGAGGATGAGGATAGGGAGAGGAAGCCCGCGCAGAAACCGCCCCAGAATATTTTAGATCTCCCTGCTGCTATTGTGACTAAGTTGAAGACAATTATCCCCCCTAAAAAGATTGACTGGAATATGTTAGCTGCATGTAAACAGAAAGTTGACGAGTCAGTTGCGGACTTCTTTACGCGCTTGAGGAGACGTTTCATGATTTTAGTGGCCAGTCGCTTACTGACGATACGGGCCGCCACCTTTTTGCGGATAAATATGTGGCTAATCTGCTGCCGGCAGTTGCGGCCCGTCTAAAAGCGAGTGAAAGTTCTTGGTCCTCCGCTACACCGACGGCCCTCCTGACTATCGCCCAGTATTATGAGCGTCAGGAGCAAGAAGCTAAGGGCCAGGAGGAAAAGAAATCGAAAGATGATGTTGGCACAAGTCTATGGCCCGCCCCGGCGGGGTAGTAATAGAGGTAGGGGAGGATCTTATGGTCCCCCCTCGGGCCGATCTGATTTAAATAGGAACCAATGTGCGTATTGTAAGCAATCGGGTCATTGGGCTAGGGACTGCCCGGTGTTGCATGCATCGCGTCAGGGGCATACCTCTGGTGGCCCGCGAGGTAGAGGGGGTTTCTCGAATTTTCGAGGGAATTCTAACGAACAGGCTCGTTTTGACTCTGCTGGGCAGCACCGCGATAGATCAAACGTTTTTGATCGCCAGCATCAGTACCAAGCGTCGGGGGTTGACCGGTCGGGGTACCATGACTCTCAGCATGCATAGGAATGCGTTGGATGGGGGTTAGAATCAGTTGAGGTGCCGGTCGATCAGAAGGGCCCTTATGTATTGGCTGAGGTTTTGGGCTCTACTGATCAGTTCCTAGTGGATACAGGAGCGACACGTAGTGCACTGTCTAAGCAATTGGTTCCGGGGGCTCCCCCATCCGGCTTAATGGTCACATCGGTAGGGTTCGATGGTACACTCTCTCGAAGCCCTCTTTCACAGCCCCTCATGTTTAAGGTTGATTCTTTTTCTGCACCCTGTCCGTTTCTGCTTGCCCCGTACACACCGGACAACATTATGGGTCTTGATATGTTAAAGCATTTTAGGGCTACGATCCGTTGCTCCCCTGCTGGTGTACGGGTAATATTGAATGACAATTACCCCCGATCAGAACGAATGTGTACGATGTCAGAGGATGCGCTGTTAGCTACCCTCCCTCGTGCTTTGTGGGCAACTTCGGATACTGATGTAGGACAAATGGTGATTCCACCGGTCCACATTAGCGTCCAGGAGGGGGCGGTGTTACCACGCCTCCCACAGTACCGTATTTCCCAGGAGGGCGAGGAGGCTCTCATACAGATAGTGCAGGATTTGATGGCGGTAGGGGTAGTGGAGGAAGTCCCCTACAACATTTGTAACAGTCCGATCCTTCCCATACTGAAAAAGGATACGGATGCCAGAGTTTATCGGTTTATAATTGATTTGAGAGAAGTAAACAAGATCGTGATACCTCAGTACCCAGTGGTTTCCGATATCACGACGTTGCTTACTTTGGTCCCGCCTACGGCGACCATGTTCTCAGTGATTGATTTGAAGAATGCTTTCTTTTCCATTCCCATTCACCCCGATAGCCGATATCTTTTTGGGTTTACATTAAATAATAGATCTTATCGTTTCTGTAGGATTCCCCAGGGCTATACAGAAAGCCCTAGCATTTATAGTCAGGCTTTGAAACGACAATTGGATTCTTTTGCTCTGCTCGAGGGGGTCGCCCTCATTCAATATGTCGATGACATCTTGCTGGCGGCTGACACCCTGGAGTTGTGTGAAAAAAGTACGTTATCCTTACTTTCCTTTTTAGCGTCCCACAATCATAAGGTATCTAGGAAGAAATTGCAATTTTGTAGACCAAAGGTGACTTATTTGGGTCACCTTTTGTCTAAGGAGGGACGTGCACTCACACCGGATCGTATCCAAGTAATTTTGGATACACCGAGACCATCCACACAGAAGGATGTGCGTGCATTTTTGGGCCTTGTTTCTTTTTGCAGACAGTGGATATTGGGGTTTTCGCACATAGCTAAGCCATTGTTAGCCCTCTTGACAAAGGACACGCCTATCCCAATCCCTTGGTCAGATGAGTGTGATACTGCCTTTCAGCAACTACGACAGGCCCTTTGTTCAGCACCAGTGTTAGGAACCCCTGATTATGCAAAACCCTTTTCGTTGTATGTGCATGAGAAAGATGGATGTGCATTGTCAGTTTTAGTGCAGATGCACGGCGATAAGCAGCGCCCATGTGCATATTTTTCGGCTGTACTTGATCCTGTTGCCCGAGCATTACCAGGGTGTTTTCGCTCGGTTGCGGCGACAGCTGTGTCAATACGCCAAAGTGAGGGAATTGTGTTATCTCATAAGTTGTTGGTATTAGTCCCCCATGCTGTCGATGCCCTACTCAATCAAACGAAGACGCAGCATTTGACCAGCGCCCGTTTAACAGGATATGAGTTGACACTTTTGGCTCCTCATATTACGTTAAAAAGGTGCGTAACGTTAAACCCGGTGTTAGAAATGAGGGGGCTCTGGTTGACGCAGGTGTGAACCCACAACAAGCAGGGACCCTTTACTTCTGGTCAGGGCGAAGGATGACTCCCCAGAATAACCCCTGCTCACCCTCTAGGTGCGTGGCGCGAGCAGTCTAGGCTAAGTCTCAGGCGTACACGGTTAAGCAAATGCAATTACACATACAGTAAACCCCTTGCATGCACCACAAACGGACACCAATCAGGAGGTATATAAAAATAAGCTTTTATGTAGTTTCAGCAGATTCAAATACAAGGCCCAGTAACGTTGGACTGATGGGGCCACAATTCTTGGAAATACGGTCAAGTTCTCTTGGTTTTACGGAAAGTTCTTTAGGCGGGCACAAGGTAACTGTAGGCCTCAGCGCACTTCGTGCTGAGGCAGCGCCCGGGGAGCACACAGCAGATGACAGGGAAATAAGAACGTTGCGGACCCTGGATCCGATGCGAGCTCGCGGTCGAGTTCGTAATTACAGTACCTTGTTTCTTGACGCAAAGGCGGGTGCGGGATTCCAGCGGCTCTTCGACAGAAGAGCGAGGCGGCGTCCGGGGCTCCCACACTTCACGATGGGGGGTCTGATCTTCAGGCTCACGACAGGAGCGGGGTGTTGCAGGTGGCGGGTGAACAAAGCGGGGCAGCCGGGCACGCCGATGCGTCCGGGCCGTCCGAGGCTTGGAGATGCTCACAAAACGCCGATTCCGGCGGGAGGGTGAAGGTGCACAGCGAGCCTCCACGAGCGAGGTGACGGGGCAGCCCAGCACAGCGTAGGGGGAGCGGCTCCGATCGAGCGAGGCTCTTCCCAAGGCGGGGGCGGCTAAGCAGTCCTGGTCACGGCTCAGGGAGGGACTGGGCACGAGGGTCACAGCTCCGGCGAGGGAAAGGACACCACAGTCCAGCAGCAGGCGAGTGAAGATCAGGTAGAGCCCAATGGTCCTGGGGCTCAGTTCAGGGGGCAAGCTCAGTTCCAAGCCCTTGGAGATCGTTTTGGAAAAGCACAAGTCTTGAAAGTAAAAGTAAAGTAAAAGTCTTCAGCAACAGTTTCTCTTCTCTCCTTTGGCAGCAAGGTCACCACTGCAGGCCAATCCCCCAGGATAGGGACAGTCTTCCTCCTACAGCTTTCCCGGTGCCTCCTCCTCAGGCAGAGATTCTTCTTGGTCAAAAGCGGATCTAGTTTCTTAGGAGCAGGGCTCCTCCATTTATACCACAAATCTTTTGTTCTCCCAGGCCAGGGGGGCCCTTGCCTAGTTCAGTCCGGTTTCTGAGCACTTTGTTTACGTGATGCAGGCTTCTCCTTTCAGAGTGCAGGGCAGACTCATCAGACGCTCCACAGGGGGTGGAGCCGGCATCGAGGTAGCGGAGCACTGTCCTATTCAGAACCTAGGAGCACTCCTCCCACCCATCTACCTGTTGATCGTCCTATTCATACCAGGCTGCCTAGCCCTGCCCATCTGGGTTCCCCCAGCCCTGTCACTCACACCAGCCAGACATCAGATACACAACACGCAGAGGCGGCTGAAAGGTTTAGGCAAGCAAAGGCCAACTTTCTAAAAGCGGCATTTGCAAACCCGGAATATTAAAATAAACCTTGCGAAAAGATGTACCTTATTATTCCGAGTTCAGGCATACTAAACTCGATCTCCTACCATGTTCCCTGGGTCGGTTAGGATCATAAGGTGTAATAATCCAGGCCGCCCATACTGGCCTATGAGAACAGGGTAGCCTTGCAGTAGTGAACAACAAGATGGCGGTAATTCACTACTAGGACATGCCACGCATCCAGGCGTGTCCTACCTTAGGCGTACAATGCACCCTGCCCGTGGGCCTACCAGAGGGGTGACTAACATGCAGCTAAGGGAAGGTTTCAGGGACCGGCAAGTGTGGGCACTTGTCGGTCGGCGTGTCAGTACCAGACTGCACGCAGGTTCTGCGATGGCAGACCTTAGATATATTTTACCGGCCGCTTCTGTGGGTGGCACAACCAGTGCTGCAAGCCCACCAGCGGGGTTCGCATTTACATGCCCTGGCGCCCCCGGCGCACTTTACTGGGGTCTGACAGTAAATCAAACAGTCCAATCATGGAATCCAACCAACATATACAATTTACATAGGGAGCACTCGCACCGTGACACTGGTTGGCAGTGGCACAGCGCGCTGAGCGGCCAACACCATAAAAACACGTGAGGCACAGCGACAAAAAGAGGAAGGGAGACTCACGCCAAGGTGCCAGGTCTAACACCCGGCAACATTGTTGCCATACCCCGAAACCCAGCCTGAGGCGCGGAAAGCGCATGATTGTATTCTCGTGACTGAGGAACAAACAAAGGGTCGTATTGATCTCCAGGATACGCCCTTTCCAGATGTAGATGGGGAACTGTGGGTGGATGGATCCTGTCTGAAGCTACCAGATGGTACGGCTTCAGCAGCATATGCAATTACCACATTACAAACGATAGTGGAGACAGCACGTATACCACAGAAATCAGCCCAAGCAGCGGAACTGATAGCATTAACACGAGCATGTGAGCTCAGTACAGGACTATGTGTGAATGTTTATACAGATAGCCGCTATGCCTTCGGAGTAGCGCATGACTTCTGCCTACTCTGGAAGGAGAGAGGGTTTTTAACGTCACATGGAGTACAGATAATGCATGGAGAGTTAGTTCACAATCTTTTAACCGCATTGACATACCCAAAGAAAATTGCTATCGTTAAGTGTAGCGCCCATAGGAAAGTAGTTGACAAAGTTGGAGAAGGGAATGCGTTGGCAGATCGAGTAGCACGGGAAACTGCGATGCAGCCCGGTACTACTGCCGTGTATGTAGTGAAGTCACAGGTGGAAAGATGGCATGATGCGAAGGAGGAAGTGCGAGAAATGCAAAGGACCGCTTCTGACAAAGAGCGGGAACAATGGGCTAGCGAGGGGGAACTGGATGACGAGGGTTGCTGGAGAAATAAGCAGATGGATAGATGGAAATTACCCACGGCTTTTGTACAGCCTATGGTTCAGATGGCACATGGGCTAGCACATGTTGGAGCTTCCGCAATTGTGAAATTGCTTACCCAAGTCTGGGAGCATCCAGAGATTGCTAGCATGGCAAAGAGGGTGGTGCAGACCTGTATGATCTGCCTGAGGTACAACCCAGGAAAGGGTACTCGAACTCCAGCAGGAGGATTTGTGACACCCACTGCACCCTTTGAGGTTCTGCAGATGGATTACATCCAGCTTGAGCGCTGTAATAATCTGAAGTATGTTCTAGTAGTGGTCTGCGCTTTCAGCAAATGGGTTGAAGCGTACCCTACGAAAGACAATACTGCAATGACTACTGCGAAGCTGCTGCTGAAGGAGTTTTTCCCCCGATATGGTGTTTGTAGACTTCTGTGGAGTGATAATGGCCCTCACTTTGTAGCGGACGTTATAAAGTATGTCTTGAAGGGTCTAGGCATCACTCAGAAGTTCCACGCCGTGTTTCACCCTCAGTCTGCAGGCCTAGTTGAGAAGTATAATGGTACACTGAAGCTTAAGATCGCCAAAATTCAAGCTTCGACGTCTTTGACTTGGCCAGACGCTCTGCCACTGGCGTTATTGTCAATTAGATCGGTACCACACTCTCGAACTGGCCTTACACCTTACGAAATTGTTTTCGGACGCCCAATGAATATTTGGGGTCCACCAAGACCTAAGGCTGTGTATGATGTACCTTGTGTAATGATGAGCGATTATCTGGCACAGTTAACGGATAACTTGGTTTCTATTCATCAACAGGTCCGAGAGGCGCTCCCTGATCGGTCTACCGGCGAAGGACATGGTCTCCGGCCCGGTGACCACGTCATGGTGAAAGTTTTCGACAGGACGAACAGCTTGGAACTGAGATGGGTGGGCCCTGAGCAGGTCCTCCTCGCAACGAGGACGGCTGTGCGAGTCTCCAACCGAAAGAATTGGATCCACTCTCTGCACTGTAGGAAGGTGCCGCCCGGATTGGTGGAACCTGCCGTGCTGACCGATCAACGAGAAATCTTGGCTGCAGAGACAGGCCGTACTGCGGAGCCAAACGCCACTGAGGAGCTCTTTCCGGATCACGCGACTCCTGGAGGAAGGCGATATCATCTTCGACCAAGGAAGTGAGTTTTCCAGTACCGGGACATACTGTCAGAACAGCCCTTGGGTTAGTGAAACGGAGAGCCGATGAGGCAAGGGGGGGGGATCAGCCCTGCATTAGTGTAGCGACACCCGTCTTGGCCCGCTGGTGAAGAAATCAACCGCTGCCCAACGGGAAGAGTTCTGACAGACTTTTTAGTTTCAGGAAGATATTGGTTTTATTCTTATCTTTACCTTGACATGGAGAAAAAGAAAATCCTTTGTGCAGTAGGGTTCATGTTGACAGTAGCCATTGTTGGGATAACCACATGGTTCGTGGAGGATGTAACTCCCGCTCGGAAGATTCTTGTATTGACAACTCCGGTGCCTGAGGAGCACTACTTTTATACATTACCGTATCAAGAGTTGAAGCATCGACAATCTTACTTGAATAACACTTTCATCCAGATGCTGCATCATACCCACGTTGCTACGAATGCTACGAACTGTTGGATATGTGGGATGATGCCAGCTCATCAGAAGAAAGGAGGAACGCCATTTATACCACTTCCTTTCTCTCATAATGGCTCTTGTAGAGCATGGTATACCTTGCTTTTTGCTACTCGGAAACCAACAGTGGGACGATTGCTCTTCAGACTCAATAAAGAATGCCATCAAGACAAAAATGGGTATCCACAAGCGAATGGGACAATTTGGGAGTGGGAAGAGTACCGACCAGACAATGAATCCATTCCCTACATCTTTACGAACACAAGAGACACTGTGGGAAAGGACAAGTTTGTAATTCAAGTAGCACAAGCTCAAGCGGACCTGTGTGTCCAGAGTGTGGGTTTTATTCCTGTTGGTGTTAGTGATTGCATTACTGTTTTGAATATTGATGGGTTGAACAATAGTACCTTCTTAGCCTCCCATAATACGTACTTTGTGTGTGGAAATAAAGGTTATTACCGTCTGCCGGCTGGGTGGTCTGGGGTATGCTATGTATCATTTCTATTACCTCCAGTATTCTTAGCTCCCGCATCTTATCATAAGGATTTGAAATTATTAAATAATGTGACTGTAAATAGGTATAAACGTACTTTATCAATTGATGATGTAGATCAGACTGACACCAGTCTGCAACAGTATATTGATTTTAACTTGGGACTGTTTTTCTTTGTTGGAGCTGCCCTGAACAGTAGGAAGATCCGAAGATTAACAAGAGTGGTAGAAGCTGTGACAAATCAGACTGCTGCTGCTCTTGGGAATCTTACGGAGGAATTACAGATTACTAGAATTGTTGCATTGCAGAATCGTATGGTATTAGACGTTATGCTAGCTGACAGAGGAGGAGCATGTAAAATTATTGGAAGTAGCTGTTGTGTGTTTATTCCTGATCATACGCCATCAGTTTATAATGCCATCAATAAACTGCATAAGATTGCAGCTGAGATCCATACGGAAAACGGCACTTGGTCCTTTTCTGGATGGTTTTGGGCGTTAATTACTGCCTGGGGATGGAAGGTTCTAACTGGTCTCTGCATTATTGTAGCGGTTCTGTTTTCATGCTGTATCTGCGTTCAGTGTGGTCCTTTACTCTGCTCATTATGTGTGTCATTTTGTATCCCCGATAAGAAAGCTATTGCCAATGTCACTTATCAGAAACGTTTAGCTAAGGAAGTAGAAGAGATGATGATAATTGATATATATGATGATTATTCTAACAAGCCGGATGTCTTCAGTAAATGCTGAAAGGGTCGTCTGTTGTAAATTGAAACAACGATGTGATTAAGCATTTACTAAAGACATTAATTCCCCTCTTATAGATCATGTTTTCTCTGTTATGTTGACCGAAGTTCGGACTCCATTTTGTATTGTTATGCTTCCACGTGTTCCCCACGAGAAGAGTCCAACCTCTGTGTTAGTTGCTCTTGTAATCTGCCTAGTAACAGTCTATAAATAGCTCCTTTGTCCATCTGGCACATGCCCAGACTTGACCACATCTGTTATCAGTTAGCCTTGCTTGACCATGTTTTCGCGGGCTCAAGGAGTGTGTTAGCTCCGCCCACATATTGATTCAGTATCGAAAATGACCATAAATGGTAATGTTCTTCAGCCTCATGTTGTATCCACCCACTTATGAGCCCCTCTGTTGTGTATAAAAGGGGACTGTGTACGCAAGTTCTTTGTGCTACTCTATGCAATACTGAAGAGTGTTGTGTGGATTGTAGGACCACCCTTAAGGGTTAATAAATGCTGTCTTTGTACTTTGCAGTTTCCGTGCCAACTTCCTTATAGATTCCATTACAGGAGAGCGAACCCTTGTGTCCTGCGGGCCTAGCTGGGGCCTGTATTCATCAGCCTACATGTTAAGGTCTTAACTCTTACTCTGGCCTACTGGTTAAGGTCTTAACTCTTACTCTGGCCTAATAGCTAAGGTCTTAACTCTTACTCTGGCCTACTGGTTATGGTCTTAACTCTTAGTCTGGCCTACTGGTTAAGGTCTTAACTCTTACTCTGGCCTAATAGCTAAGGTGTTAGACTCGTACTCTGGCCTAATGGTTAAGGTCTTAACTCTTACTCTGGCCTAAGAGCTAAGGTGTTAGACTCGTACTCTGGCCTAATGGTTAAGGTCTTAACTCTTACTCTGTCCTAAAGGTTAAGGTCTTAACTCTTACTCTGGCCTACTGGTTAAGGTCTTAACTCTTACTCTGGCCTAATAGCTAAGGTCTTAACTCTTACTCTGGCCTAATAGCTAAGGTCTTAACTCTTACTCTGGTCAACTGGTTAAGGTCTTAACTCTTACTCTGGCCTACTGGTTAAGGTCTTAACTCTTACTCTGGCCTACTGGTTAAGGTCTTAACTCCTACTCTGGCCTACTGGTTAAGGTCTTAACTCTTACTCTGGCCTAACAGCTAAGGTCTTAACTCTTACTCTGGCCTACTGGTTATGATCTTAACTCTTAGTTTGGCCTACTGGTTAAGGTCTTAATTCTTACTCTGGCCTAATAGCTAAGGTGTTAGACTCGTACTGTGGCCTAATGGTTAATGTCTTAACTCTTACTCTGGCCTAATAGCTAAGGTGTTAGACTCGTACTCTGGCCTAATGGTTAAGGTCTTAACTCTTACTCTGTCCTAAAGGTTAAGGTCTTAACTCTTACTCTGGCCTACTGGTTAAGGTCTTAACTTTTACTCTGGCCTAATAGCTAAGGTCTTAACTCTTACTCTGGCCTAATAGCTAAGGTCTTAACTCTTACTCTGGTCAACTGGTTAAGGTCTTAACTCTTACTCTGTCCTACTGGTTAAGGTCTTAACTCTTACTCTGGCCTACTGGTTAAGGTCTTAACTCCTACTCTGGCCTACTGGTTAAGGTCTTACCTCTTACTTTGGCCTAACAGCTAAGGTCTTAGACTCGTACTCTGGCCTAATGGTTAAGGTTTTAACTCTTACTCTGGCCTACTGGTTAAGGTCTTAACTCTTACTCTGGACTAATAGCTAAGGTCTTAGACTTGTACTCTGGCCTAATGGTTAAGGTCTTAACTCTTACTCTGGCCTACTGGTTAAGGTCTTATCTCTTACTCTGGCCTAATAGCTAAGGTCTTAGACTCGTACTCTGGCCTAATGGTTAAGGTCTTAACTCTTACTCTGGCCGACTGGTTAAGCTCTTAACTCTTACTCTGGCCTACTGGTTAAGGTCTTAACTCTTACCCTGGCCTAATAGCTCAGGTCTTAGACTCGTACTCTGGCCTAATGGTTTAGGTCTTAACTCTAACTCTGGCCTACTGGTTAAGGTCTTAACTCTTACTCTGGCCTAACAGCTAGGGTCTTAGACTCGTACTCTGGCCTAATGGTTAAGGTCTTAAGTCTTACTCTGGCCTACTGGTTAAGGTCTTAACTCTTACTCTGGCCTAATAGCTAAGGTCTTAGACTCGTACTATGGCCTACATGTCAAGGTCTTAACTCTTACTCTGGCCTACTGGTTAAGGTCTTAACTCTTACTCAGGCCTAATAGCTAAGGTCTTAACTCTTACTCTGGCCTACTGGTTATGGTCTTAACTCTTAGTCTGGCCTACTGGTTAAGGTCTTAACTCTTACTCTGGCCTAATAGCTAAGGTGTTAGACTCGTACTCTGGCCTAATGGTTAAGGTCTTAACTCTTACTCTGGCCTAATAGCTAAGGTGTTAGACTCGTACTCTGGCCTAATGGTTAAGGTCTGAACTCTTACTCTGTCCTAAAGGTTAAGGTCTTAACTCTTACTCTGGCCTACTGGTTAAGGTCTTAACTCTTACTCTGGCCTAATACCTAAGGTCTTAACTCTTACTCTGGCCTAATAGCTAAGGTCTTAACTCTTACTCTGGTCAACTGGTTAAGGTCTTAACTCTTACTCTGGCCTACTGGTTAAGGTCTTAACTCTTACTCTGGCCTACTGGTTAAGGTCTTAACTCCTACTCTGGCCTACTGGTTAAGGTCTTAACTCTTACTCTGGCCTAACAGCTAAGGTCTTAACTCTTACTCTGGCCTAATAGCTAAGGTCTTAACTCTTACTCTGGTCAACTGGTTAAGGTCTTAACTCTTACTCTGGCCTACTGGTTCAGGTCTTAACTCTTACTCTGGCCTACTGGTTAAGGTCTTAACTCCTACTCTGGCCTACTGGTTAAGGTCTTAACTCTTACTCTGGCCTAACAGCTAAGGTCTTAACTCTTACTCTGGCCTACTGGTTATGGTCTTAACTCTTAGTCTGGCCTACTGGTTAAGGTCTTAATTCTTACTCTGGCCTAATAGCTAAGGTGTTAGACTCATACTGTGGCCTAATGGTTAAGGTCTTAACTCTTACTCTGGCCTAATAGCTAAGGTGTTAGACTCGTACTCTGGCCTAATGGTTAAGGTCTTAACTCTTACTCTGTCCTAAAGGTTAAGGTCTTAACTCTTACTCTGGTCAACTGGTTAAGGTCTTAACTCTTACTCTGCCCTACTGGTTAAGGTCTTAAGTCTTACTCTGGCCTACTGGTTAACGTCTTAACTCCTACTCTGGCCTACTGGTTAAGGTCTTAACTCTTACTTTGGCCTAACAGCTAAGGTCTTAGACTCGTACTCTGGCCTAATGGTTAAGGTCTTAACTCTTACTCTGGCCTACTGGTTAAGGTCTTATCTCCTACTGAGGAAATATGAATTTTTATGATCGATTGTGTCCCCTATCTTAGACCCCAACGGCTCCATGTACATGCTACAAGTACATGTATGTTCCCTCCACTTCCAGCTATGAAGACGCAAATACATATGCGTCCAACGTTAACATGTCCTCTTTCAGATCCACCATGAATGGATCGAATATTCCGTTCCTAAGTATGCCTTGCCACCGTCTTTATATGGTGTACCTTTCACGTTTTTCAGCTCTGGCAAGTTAGGCCCTGAATTCTGCCATCGAGCTTTTCCTGCCTTCTGCCTTTGAATGCTCCAGCCTGGACCAGTATCTGCATCCATGACCTTTGTCTTACTTCCTGCGCGTCCAACGGTGCCAGGCCCGGCCTGTTGCCTGCCAAGACTGTATTCAGCCTTCAAGTTATCTGCTCCGCTCCTCGAGAAATACATTCCTGTCTAGTAGTTTAGGTAAACATCCCTCCAGCTACAGAGCAAAGGGCCCGGCCTTACTGTCTCCGTGCAAGTAATTCATGGCTTTTGTTGCCATGGTAGGCCCATGCCCCCTCGCATCTCATTTAGACACGTAGATGCTTATACACGCACTAGTAGTTAGTATAGGATAGCCTCTGCCTGAGAGACCTTTCCTTCCAGATAATACAGTTCCTTAAACACAAGATATTAGATACGATTTGGGATTAGGTTGTTCTGACATCCCAGACTTCTGTCTCCTCATGTAGGGCTAAATGTCAAGTCCCCTTCACCCTCCAGTTACACGTCAAACACACGTCATGCTACTGTGCGCACATCTCTGCCATGTATTTCTACTGACCTTGCAGGATTCTCTTATGGATCCACCCACCTGTGTCATCCTCAGAATGACGTTTCTAGTACACGCCCTTATGCACGCCTATTGTAACGCCTTTTTCATTACGTATGTGTATTCTTATCTCTCTTCTCAGCTGTCACGCCTTCTGCATATGTCTTTACTGTAATGCATTGACTATATATATGACAACCTGTCAATAAAGTATTGCCTCTATCCCTTCCCGAACCTTAGTGGTGACGGAATACGATTGCCTGGTTCGAACCAATTCCTTTGTAAGGAATAAACCCATTTTTAAAACCTCAAATACCACGGATTCTGCCTCTTATTTTTACTGAGTTATTCTTATTGAATTTTACCGCATAAATTAAGTCAGGTAATTAAAATTTACCACATAATTGGCGCCCGAACAGGGACACCTCTCACACCCCACGCGCCGGAGGTGCGTTGCAGACCCGGTCTCCTGCCACAGCCGGACGGACAACTACGCGTACCCGCAGGATTTCCTGTACCTCCCTCAGGCCAACGGAGGTGACTGAGGCTGCGATCAACACCCAGACGAGGCGGTGAGGAGTGCGGAGGATCCCGACCAGAGCCTAGCTGAGAGACCGAGGTATACAGAGGCCCACCAGATTCCGAAGTTCCGAAGTAACTAAGTCAAGAGTCGAGTCCAGTCCAGTTTGGTCTAGTCCAGTCCAGACTTCCGAGGCCTTCTGTTCCGTTCCGTGCTTCCCGGTGAGTACCGTTGCTGGGGACGCATCTAGACGTGCACATTGGTTTGTGCCGGTCAAGACGGGTTTGGGTACACAGACCTGGTCTGCACTGTTTCAGCAGTGTATCTGTACTGTTTAGCAGTATATCTAGTATTATGCAGTTAACTAGTTTTATTCTAATTATTATTGTTCGTTCTAAAATGTTTTAATATGTTTTAAATGTCGTGGTATGAGTGATTGTTCGACCTTCATTACTGTGTTTATTGTATTAATTGTGTTCAAGTCCGAGTAAGAACCAAGTAGCAAGGTTCAAGATGCCGTTATTCTCGAAATTAAGACAGATAAAAACTAGAAAAGGGATACTCGAGGAAGCCATTCCCGTTCCACCTAGGGACACTCCAGGGTACTTTATGTACCATAAACATGGCCTAGATGCCGTATTATATCTCGACTTGTGGGTAGACTACACCAAGGATTTAGCAGAGAATCAGAGATGGCCCGTTGTTGGGACATGGGATGCAGATTGCATCATGAGAGTAGAAGAAGCATTATGGAGAAAGAAAGCCAGACAGTCACAGAAAAATGCCATTGAATTATGGCGTAAAGAATCGCATAGACGCACAGAGAAAGCGCTCAGAAAAGAAGAGAGAAGTAGGGAGGATTCAGACAAAGCCCGAGAAAATGTATTAATTGAGGGAGGTATCCGAGCAAAAGCCGAACAAGTAGACAGACAACGAAACACTCTTATGAATGGTATGTATCCTCTTCTGGCCGAGGGTTTACCTAAGGCCACCCTGGAAGTACCGAAAGATCTGCCACCTCCATTGCTTCCGACTAAAGTGCACCCCAAGACTGCAAAGGACATTTTCCTTTCTTCCTATTTAGATGACGTAGCCCCCGAATATGTTAACCCTCCGTCGCCACGCACACCGCCTGCTAATGGCGCTCGACCCCGAGAAAATCTGTCCCCACTCCCGCAGCAACATACACCTCCGTCCGTTCAAAACTTTCCGCCCGTTCCTTCACTTCTCCCTGCATCTATTCTTCCTACCTTACACCCAACGAATCCTTTTGGACCTAGCACCTCAGGAGGTGTGACAGGAAGTTTTCATACGCCGCCATCAGTGCGTCGATTGACTTATAGGTATTTAGCACACCAACGTACACCGCAAACAGCGAATTATGACATACTTAAAGAGCCTCTTACAGATTGTAGATATGATCCAGTACCAGGTAAAGACGACAGAATGATGCTATCATCAGTACGTCTACGACGAGTTGCGAACTATTTAATGATATTACCAGGAATGATTGAACATCTAGACAAAATATATCACTTTGTCCAAACAGGGCAAGGTCCTGAAAGTATTGGTGAGGCCATGGCATACCAGAAAGTGGACACGCAGAAACTGTTGTTACGCTTCTTTATAAACTGCCTGATAAGACACAGAGATAGGCCAGGTGTAGACGCGGAAGAAATGAGAGCCCTTAACAAATGGGGCCAGAATATAGCAGACGGAAAACATGATAAACAGAATAGTATAGAAAGTATGTACCGAAGGATCAGGAAAAAAGTAGAACAAATATGTGAAAAAGAACAGCCTGAAAGAGAAACAGATGCAGATAAAACCGAGTCCTCAGGGGATGAGGAACAACTAGAAATGACAACAGGACAATTACAATTACCAGCTAGAGAAACGATAGCTTATGTAGGAAAAGGAAGATCCTTCAATAATTCAATACGTCCGATACGTCCAGAAAGTAAGAGAAGTTTTCAAGCAGCCATGTCAAACCCAAAGACCCCCGAACACTTGTTTCAGGCTACTGATAAAATACTTCAAGAACGAATGGGGTACCATGTACTCGATTCTATGGATGAACAAGAATTAGCCAGGTCAGCAGTACAATGGGCTGACAGTTCTGATAAATATAGTGATGATGCGCTAGTACATACGTTTTTGAATCTTTCACCAGACGAACAGCGATTAGCTGGTATATACATGATACAACATCTCCTTATATTATATAAAGGCCAACACTCCGATCCTGGTCCCCTACCTGATATACTGATAGAACTGCTCATGAATAAATGGAGAGGTCTAGGTACAGATCTAATTAAAGTAATTCTAGAATATCGACACAGATATAGTGCCTTTTTGTGTCCAGAGC
This sequence comes from Triturus cristatus, assembly GCF_964204655.1. Classification (NCBI taxonomy): domain Eukaryota; kingdom Metazoa; phylum Chordata; class Amphibia; order Caudata; family Salamandridae; genus Triturus; species Triturus cristatus. The sequence goes on from NC_140590.1 coordinate 1,312,935,371, forward strand.
ATGATCCAGCTCCCTCCATGGAAAGAAAGACGTATTACATAGACAGACAGAATCCCTTACGCGAAGTACACCCAGTTAGAAATGATGATAATACTTTTAGACGCGTGTTCGTGTACACGCCTATAACTAAAATAGAACTATTGGAAATGAAAAAATTAGTGCCCAGCCATGACAGAGATCCAGCAGGTTTTCACCGTGAAATAAAAGACATGTTACTCATGGGTGATTATACCTATCCTGACATTATGAAAATATTGAAAGTATTATTACCTGCCGGTATTTACGAGAAACTCAAAGAAAAAGAGTGGGAGGTGGGAGAACAAAAGATTGATTGGACCGCATTAGAAAATGAAGAAAATACCCGAACTGCAGGCCTAGGGCTTGGAGACAAAACTAAAGCATTACCAGGATTATTAGTACAAGTATTACCACGTTTATTAACTACGAAAAAGGAAGACTGGGGAGCAATCTCAGCTTGCAAACAGAAACCCGATGAAGACACTAGTGATTTTTATTCCCGATTTGAAAAATGTTTTGGTATTAATAGCGGCCTGAAAGCAAGTAGCGATTCATATCCACATCTTTTTGTAACAAAATTAGTCGAAAATTCCTTGCCCCAGGTTAAGAATAGAGTATTGAAAGTAGAGAGCTCTTGGCAAGCAAATACCCCGTCACAAATGTTACAAATGTTACAGTACCACCAGAATAGAATTAGAGAAGAACAAGAACACGAACAAAGACGTATGAAAGACACGAAAATGAAAATGCTCGTCGCCCAGTCAGTTCCAGCTGACAGTCATAAAAAGGGTGCGACACAGTCCAGTAATTCAGCAGTTCCTGTTAAAGGGACATGCAACTATTGTAAACAACCAGGTCATTATATAAACGATTGTGCAGTTCTGAAACATAATATCTCTACGGGTAAAACCAAGGAAAGACCGCGTCCACCTAGACAGGATCAGATCCAACCACAAGTACCTCAGAATGTACAGGCTATGCCAGCTTCACAACAGACCGTAGCGGTATCACAGCCACAGCCTAGTGTCGCAACACAAAATACGACACAGCAGATGTACCAGTATGCACAAAATGACTATCCCGATTATCAGCGATACACATGAAACAGCCTAGAGAGGGAGGTTGGCTTACCCCTTATTGAGGTTCCTGTAGATCAAGAGGGTCCTTATGTACATAGTCAAGTATTAGGGAAGGACAGAAAGTTTTTAATTGATACAGGGGCAAGCAGAACAACTATAAGTCACGACGAGGTTCCAGGGGCACCCCTCTCAGGCTCACAGAATATTTCCCTTGGATTTTCAGGAAAGCCTATTGTTAATGAAGTATCGCAACCTCTGCCTCTTGCAGTTGGTCCATTGATACGGACTACAGATTTATTGCTTACAAAATCATGCCCAGAAAACTTGTTAGGTATAAAGACATTGAAAGCTCTAGGAGCTGTAATATGTTGTTCCCCGGAAGGGGTACGATTGTTTTTGCGTGACTTTAAAGGTCACTATGTATTTAGAGACATGGATCACCGGTTACAGAATGTCCCTGCACATTTATGGGCACAAGGCCCCACTGATGGAGGTTGTATGCACATTACACCATATCGAGTCACACTCAAAGCAGGAGTGGTATTACCACGAATTCGACAATACAAGTTACCTCCGGATGCTGTAGTGGCTTTGCTGCAAATCATTGACGAGCTCATTGCACAAGGAGTGGTAGTGGAAACCGACTCCAATGTGTGTAATTCTCCTATTATTCCAATTCTTAAACGAACTGATCCAAAAGCACCCCCAGTTTATCGATTGATTATTGATCTGCGTGAATTGAATAAATGCATTGTACCACAATATCCCGTGGTTCCGGATATCTCTTCACTATTGACAGCTATTGATTCAGAAGCAACGTTCTTTACTGTAATTGACCTCAAGAACGCCTTTTTTAGCGTCCCAATTGATCCGGAAAGCCAATATTTGTTCGGATTTAGTTTAAATGGACGAAGCTTCAAATTTGCACGCGCACCTCAAGGATTCACAGAAAGCCCCAGCATCTACAGCCAAGCACTGAAAAGACAACTTGACAGTATCCACATGCCTGTTAACACTGCCCTGCTTCAGTATGTCGATGATCTGCTGATCACCGCCCGAAGCGAACCCGAATGTGAAAAAGCATCACTGACGGTTTTACATTTTCTGGCCGACAAGGGGCACAAGGTGTCCCCTTCGAAGCTGCAATTTTGTGTTCAGCAAGTTGTGTACCTTGGGCACTTGCTGTCCAAAGGGGGAAGACAGCTCACACCTGATCGCATCCAGTTAATTATAAACATGCCACCACCCAAGACACAAAAGGAGGTGCGGGCCTTCATAGGTCTCACTTCGTACTGTAGACAATGGATTCCCCAATATGCATTTCTAGTAAAGCCACTCATTCAGTTGACAACCCAGGAGGCAGCGACTTCGACTGTCCTCCCTTGGACTCAGGCACATACACAAGCTTTTGAAGACTTAAAGAAAGCCTTATGTCAAGCACCTGTTTTAGCGACACCATGTTACAGTAAGCCTTTTACACTCTTTGTTACAGAACGCGAAGGTACTGCCTTGTCAGTACTCACTCAGGAACAAGCAGGTTCACACAAGCCGTGTGCTTACTTTTCTAGCACATTAGATCCAGTAGCTCAGGCTCTGCCTACATGCCTGAAATCAGTCGCAGCGACAGCTTTAGCAATCAGACAAAGCGATTCCATAGTATTAGGACATCAATTGACAGTGCAAGTTCCACATTCCGTGGAAGTTCTTTTAAACAGAACTCAGACTCAGCACTTGACTATAGCACGACTGACAGGTTACGAATTAACATTGTTTCAGCCACACATAGAAATCAGACGCTGTAGTACATTAAATCCTGCCACACTTTTGCCATTAAGTGGAACAGACCCATTGGCACATGATTGCATTGAAGTCATTACTATTACGACGAAACCCAGACAAGACTTGACAGACGTTCCATTATCAGATCCAGACCTGACACTTTATGTGGATGGTTCATGCATGAGAACAAGTACAGGAGAATTTGTGGCCGCTTACGCAGTCACGACAGACACCGAAGTTATTGAAACAAATTGTATTGACACATTGTCAGCTCAAGCAGCAGAGCTCATCGCTCTGACACAAGCCTGTATTCAAGCCAGAAATAAAAGAGTCAACATATACACAGATTCACGTTATGCATTCGGAGTTGTACACGACTTCGGAGTCCTTTGGCGAGAGAGAGGTTATTTGACTTCTCACGGTGCCAACATTCAACACGGTCCCCTTATTCAAGCTCTGTTAGATGCAATACATCTGCCTACTTCGATATCTATCATGAAGTGCAAGGCTCATACAAAAGTCACCGATATCATTTCCCAGGGTAACGACCTAGCAGACCGAACAGCTAAGCAAACAGCACAGAATCGGATTCATGTAACTGACTTGACAAAGACAATAGTTCCGACACCGACACACTGCATGACAGTTAAGGATCCCGCCCTTGATGTAATTGACATACAGACACATGCTACGCCAGAGGAAATCAAGAAATGGACTGAACTAGGGGGGATCCAAACAGATCAGGGATGGATGACGAAGGGAAAATCTACATGGTTTCTCCCCGACTCCATGGTTCAAGTTATCATTAACACAATACATAGTCCAGCGCATCTAGGAGAGAAAGCTATGTTAGACAGTATTCAAAATATTTGGTTTAATAAACACTTACGAGCTGCAGCCAAACAGAAAGTGCGTACTTGCATGATTTGTTGTCAGTTCAACCCAGGTAAAGGCATTCCTGTAGAACAAGGTGGATTTCAACCTCCTGATCACCCTTTTGAAGTCCTCCAGATGGATTATATCCAGATGGAACGTTGTCGAGGATTCAAATATGTCCTCGTAGTTGTATGCGCTCTTTCCCGTTGGACAGAAGCATATCCAGTCTCAGATTACACTGCCCCGACCACTGCCAAGCAGCTGGTTCGTGAATTCTTCCCACGGTATGGTTTGCCCCGTATCGTGTACTCAGATAATGGCCAACCGTTCTCATCCGAGCTAATGAAACACATTTCACTCCTGTTAGGTTATCAATGGAAATTCCACTGTGTCCGGCATCCCGAGGCAGCAGGTCTCGTGGAACGTCATAACCAGACTCTAAAAATTCGACTTTCTAAAATCTGTAGAGAGAAAGGCGTCGACTGGATAGTAGCCTTACCAGTTGCACTCTTTTACATGAGAATGGTAGCACATTCTCGAACAGGGCTATCCCCGTACGAGGTGGTCTTCGGTAGGCCACCAAATATGTGGGGGACGCCTATACCTCGTAAAATCACTGATGTTGATTGTAATATGCTGACAGATTACCTTGCTTCCTTGATGTCTGCACTACAATCTTGCCATTCACAGGTAGCTGCAGCCTTTCCCGACAACACCGAGGTGAAGCCCCATGAAGTGGTTCCCGGAGATTTTGTTTTCATAAGAAATTTCGACAGGAGGAGCCCGCTGGAGCCTCGCTGGCAAACGCCGAAATTAGTACTTCTGACCACGAGGACAGCAGTGAAGGTCGAGGGTCGCAAGGGTTGGCTACACTCGAGCCATATCAAGAAATTTCATGGACTACCTCCTGATTTGAACTCTCAGCCCCGCCCCCCTCCACAGACTGATTCAAAACTCCCCCTGGTCGAGAACACTGCTGCCCAAAACTATAAACTGAAACTAAGGTCTAGCAAGTCAGACAATTTGATTGTTTAAGTCCTCTCCTAGGTGAATCGTTTAAATTAGTCTCTGACATGTATCCTCTAGACCGAAATCGAGAGAGAGATAGACAGAAACAGCTCAAGAAACCTGCATATTGTAAATTACTTCATAGTCACTGTATAGTGACATTGTTGATTATGTTTTTTCTAAATCTTCTGATTATTGCTGCAAGTATACTGTTGCACATATACTATCCTATTTTCAAGCGTGCTCATTCTGCTTACAATGTTACTGCCGAACACTCTTTTAGCGAATTACCTCCACATGAGTTGCCCTACAGACTTGCGCTGCGCAACAACACATTCATTAATATGTTACAACACTCCCATCAGGCCAACAACGTTACTAATTGTTGGACATGTGGCCGACTCCCTCCCTATCAGAAATACAAGGGAGTTCTGCCTCTCTTTCCTTATCCATTCACACACAATGGTTCCTGTGGCGCATGGTTTAGTTTGATTAATTCTTTAGATTCAAATACTGTAGTTTACCAGAGCAACTGGGTATGGGGAAACCTGAACTTAGTTTTGCTTAAAGCCTGCTACCCTAACAAGGAGGGACTTCCCAAAAGGACAGGAACAGACCTAGAGAATGAAGTATATGGATTAGGTAATTTTACACTTAACCTCATGATTCTGAATGTTGAATCCGAAGCTGCACCAGTCTTGCCTGCTATGTCCGTACTACCAGTCAAAGGTGAATTATGTGTAAGAAAGAATGGTTCAGTACACTTGGGTCATAGTAAATGTACTACTGTGATCGAATTCAGTGATCAAGGCAAGTCTACATTTAGAGCTTCTCGTCATTCCTACTTCATTTGTGGTCATACCGCATATATACGTTTACCTCTAGATTGGGATGGTACCTGTTACATTGCATTCCTTCTGCCACCTGTTTTCCTAGCCCCTCCTGATTATCATAGAAATACCCATCTAGTACACAATAGACCCCAGAGAGATCTCCCGATTGTCGACTACACTGAAACGGCATGGGAACAATATACAGACTTCAATAAAGGCCTCTTTCCCTACATAGGTGTTGTCTCTAATAGTAAACTGATACGCAGACTAACCAGAACCCTTGAAGCAGTAGTGAATGAAACTACCTCTGCCCTAGGCAACTTAACAGAGGAGCAGTCTGCGATGCGGATTGTTGTTCTCCAAAATCGTCTTGTCCTTGACGTCATCCTGGCCGATAGGGGCGGAGCCTGTAGAGTCATCGGATCAAGTTGCTGTGTTTTCCTTCCAGAAAACGCGCCATCCGTATATAAAGCCATAACTCGTCTTCATAAGATTGCAAGCCAGATACATCAGAATCCAGGCACCTGGACATGGTCCGGTTGGTTCTGGAGCGTGTTGTCAGCCTGGGGATGGAAAGTCCTATCCTTCCTAGGTATTGGCCTTCTCATAGTATTCAGTTGCTGCCTGTGTCTACAATGTGGACCAGCGATTTGCGGCCTGTGTGCCACATCATGTATTCCACGTTCAAGTTTTCGTTCAAAATACCGGAAGAAGAAAGAAGAGCAAATGATGTTACATGAACAGATTGATGGATTCCTGAGGATCGATATCTCATGAAGGGTCCGTAGGGGACAAGGAGGGAATGAGGAAATATGAATTTTTATGATCAATTGTGTCCCCTATCTTAGACCCCAACGGCTCCATGTACATGCTACAAGTACATGTATGTTCCCTCCACTTCCAGCTATGAAGACGCAAATACATATGCGTCCAACGTTAACATGTCCTCTTTCAGATCCACCATGAATGGATCGAATATTCCGTTCCTAAGTATGCCTTGCCACCGTCTTTATATGGTGTACCTTTCACGTTTTTCAGCTCTGGCAAGTTAGGCCCTGAATTCTGCCATCGAGCTTTTCCTGCCTTCTGCCTTTGAATGCTCCAGCCTGGACCAGTATCTGCATCCATGACCTTTGTCTTACTTCCTGCGCGTCCAACGGTGCCAGGCCCGGCCTGTTGCCTGCCAAGACTGTATTCAGCCTTCAAGTTATCTGCTCCGCTCCTCGAGAAATACATTCCTGTCTAGTAGTTTAGGTAAACATCCCTCCAGCTACAGAGCAAAGGGCCCGGCCTTACTGTCTCCGTGCAAGTAATTCATGGCTTTTGTTGCCATGGTAGGCCCATGCCCCCTCGCATCTCATTTAGACACAAAGACGCTTATACACGCACTAGTAGTTAGTATAGGATAGCCTCTGCCTGAGAGACCTTTCCTTCCAGATAATACAGTTCCTTAAACACAAGATATTAGATACGATTTGGGATTAGGTTGTTCTGACATCCCAGACTTCTGTCTCCTCATGTAGGGCTAAATGTCAAGTCCCCTTCACCCTCCAGTTACACGTCAAACACACGTCATGCTACTGTGCGCACATCTCTGCCATGTATTTCTACTGACCTTGCAGGATTCTCTTATGGATCCACCCACCTGTGTCATCCTCAGAATGACGTTTCTAGTACACGCCCTTATGCACGCCTATTGTAACGCCTTTTTCATTACGTATGTGTATTCTTATCTCTCTTCTCAGCTGTCACGCCTTCTGCATATGTCTTTACTGTAATGCATTGACTATATATATGACAACCTGTCAATAAAGTATTGCCTCTATCCCTTCCCGAACCTTAGTGGTGACGGAATACGATTGCCTGGTTCGAACCAATTCCTTTGTAAGGAATAAACCCATTTTTAAAACCTCAAATACCACGGATTCTGCCTCTTATTTTTACTGAGTTATTCTTATTGAATTTTACCGCATAAATTAAGTCAGGTAATTAAAATTTACCACAGGTCTTAACTCTTACTCTGGCCTACTGGTAAAGGTCTTAAATCTTACTCTTGCCTTCTGGTTAAGGTCTTAACCCTTACTCTGGCCTAATAGCTATGGTCTTAGACTCGTACTCTGGCTTAATGGTTAAGGTCTTAACTCTTACTCTGGCCTAATAGCTAAGGTCTTAGACTCGTACTCTGGCCTACAGGTTAAGGTCTTAACTCTTACTCTGGCCTACTGGTTAAGATCTTAACTCTTACTCTGGCCTACTGGTTAAGGTCTTAACACTTACTCTGGCCTAATAGCTAAGGTCTTAACTCTTACTCTGGCCTACTGGTTAAGGTGTTAACTCTTACTCTGGCCTAATAGCTAAGGTCTTAGACTCGTACTCTGGCCTACTGGTTAAGGTCTTAACTCTTACTCTGGCCTACAGGTTAAGGTCTTAACTCTTACTCTGGCCTAATAGCTAAGGTCTTAGACTTGTACTCTGGCATAATGGTTAAGGTCTTAACTCTTACTCTGGCCTAATGGTTAAGGTCTTAGACTCTTACTCTGGCCTAATAACTAAAGTCTTACCTCTTACTCTGGCCTAATAGCTAAGGTCTTAGACTTGTACTCTGGCCTAATGGTTAAGGTCTTAAGTCTTACTCTGGCCTACAGGTTAAGGTCTTAACTCTTACTCTGGCCTACTGGTTAATATCTTAACTCTTACTCTGGCCTAATAGCTAAGGTCTTAGACTCGTACTATGGCCTACAGGTTAAGGTCTTAACTCTTACTCTGGCCTACTGGTTAAGGTCTTAACTCTTACTCTGGCCTAATAGCTAAGGTCTTAACTCTTACTCTGGCCTAATAGCTAAGGTCTTAGACTCATACTCTGGCCTAATGGTTAAGGTCTTAACACTTACTCTGGCCTACTGGTTAAGGTCTTAACTCTTACTCTGGCCTAACAGCTAAAGTCTTAGACTCGTACTCTGGCCTAATGGTTAAGGTCTTAAGTCTTACTCTGGCCTACTGGTTAAGGTCTTAACTCTTACTCTGGCCTAATAGCTATGGTCTTAGACTCGTACTCTGGCCTAATGGTTAAGGTCTTAACTCTTTCTCTGGCCTAATGGTTAAGGTCTTAACTCTTACTCTGGCCTTCTGGTTAAGGTCTTAACTCTTACTCTGGCCTAATAGCTAAGGTCTAAGACTCGTACTATGGCCTACAGGTTAAGGTCTTAACTCTTACTCTGGCCTACTGGTTAAGGTCTTAACTCTTACTCTGGCCTAATAGCTAAGGTCTTAGACTCATACTCTGGCCTAAAGGTTAAGGTCTTAACTCTTACTCTGGCCTACTGGTTAAGGTCTTAACTCTTACTCTGGCCTAATGGTTAAGGTCTTAACTCTTACTCTGGCCTACTAGCTAAGGTCTTAACTCTTACACTGGCCTAATAGCTAAGGTCTTAGACTCATACTCCGGCCTACAGGTTAAGGTCTTAACTCTTACTCTGGCCTACTGGTTAAGGTCTTAACACATACTCTGGCCTACAGGTTAAGGTCTTAACTCTTACTCTGTCCTACTGGTTAAGGTCTTAACTCGTACTCTGGCCTACTGGTTAAGATCTTAACTCTTACTTTGGCCTACTGGTTAAGGTCTTAACTCTTACTCTGGCCTAATAGCTAAGGTCTTAGACTCATACTCTGGCCTGCTGGTTAAGGTCTTAACTCTTACTCTGGCCTAATAGCTAAGGTCTTAACTCTTACTGTGGCCTAATAGCTAAGGTCTTAACTCTTACTCTGGCCTACAGGTTAAGGTCTTAACTCTTACTCTGGCCTACTGGTTAAGGTCTTAACTCTTACTCTGGCCTACTGGTTAAGGTCTTAACTCTTACTCTGGCCTAATAGCTAAGGTCTTAACTCTTACTCTGGCCTAATAGCTAAGGTCTTAGACTCGTACTCTGGCCTAATGGTTAAGGTCTTAACTCTTACTCTGGCCTACTGGTTAAGCTCTTAACTCTTACTCTGGCCTACTGGTTAAGGTCTTAACTCTTACCCTGGCCTAATAGCTCAGGTCTTAGACTCGTACTCTGGCCTAATGGTTTAGGTCTTAACTTTTACTCTGGCCTACTGGTTAAGGTCTTAACTCTTACTCTGGCCTAACAGCTAAGGTCTTAGACTCGTACTCTGGCCTAATGGTTAAGGTCTTAAGTCTTACTCTGGCCTACTGGTTAAGGTCTTAACTCTTACTCTGGCCTAATAGCTAAGGTCTTAGACTCGTACTATGGCCTACATGTTAAGGTCTTAACTCTTACTCTGGCCTACTGGTTAAGGTCTTAACTCTTACTCTGGCCTAATAGCTAAGGTCTTAACTCTTACTCTGGCCTACTGGTTATGGTCTTAACTCTTAGTCTGGCCTACTGGTTAAGGTCTTAACTCTTACTCTGGCCTAATAGCTAAGGTGTTAGACTCGTACTCTGGCCTAATGGTTAAGGTCTTAACTCTTACTCTGGCCTAATAGCTAAGGTGTTAGACTCGTACTCTGGCCTAATGGTTAAGGTCTTAACTCTTACTCTGTCCTAAAGGTTAAGGTCTTAACTCTTACTCTGGCCTACTGGTTAAGGTCTTAACTCTTACTCTGGCCTAATAGCTAAGGTCTTAACTCTTACTCTGGCCTAAAAGCTAAGTTCTTAACTCTTACTCTGGTCAACTGGTTAAGGTCTTAACTCTTACTCTGGCCTACTGGTTAAGGTCTTAACTCTTACTCTGGCCTACTGGTTAAGGTCTTAACTCCTACTCTGGCCTACTGGTTAAGGTCTTAACTCTTACTCTGGCCTAACAGCTAAGGTCTTAACTCTTACTCTGGCCTACTGGTTATGGTCTTAACTCTTAGTCTGGCCTACTGGTTAAGGTCTTAATTCTTACTCTGGCCTAATAGCTAAGGTGTTAGACTCGTACTGTGGCCTAATGGTTAAGGTCTTAACTCTTACTCTGGCCTAATAGCTAAGGTGTTAGACTCGTACTCTGGCCTAATGATTAAGGTCTTAACTCGTACTCTGGCCTAATGGTTAAGGTCTTAACTCTTACTCTGGCCTAATAGCTAAGGTCTTAACTCTTACTCTGGCCTAATAGCTTAGGTCTTAACTCTTACTCTGGCCTAATAGCTAAGGTCTTAGACTTGTACTCTGGCCTACAGGTTAAGGTCTTAACTCTTACTCTGGCCTACTGGTTAAGATCTTAACTCTTACTCTGGCCTACTGGTTAAGGTCTTAACACTTACTCTGGCCTAATAGCTAAGGTCTTAACTCTTACTCTGGCCTACTGGTTAAGGTCTTAACTCTTACTCTGGGCTTATAGCTAAGGTCTTAGACTCGTACTCTGGCCTACTGGTTAAGGTCTTAACTCTTACTCTGGCCTACAGGTTAAGGTCTTAACTCTTACTCTGGCCTAATAGCTAAGGTCTTAACTCTTACTCTGGCATAATGGTTGAGGTCTTAACTCTTACTCTGGCCTAATAGCTAAGGTGTTAGACTCGTACTCTGGCCTAATGGTTAAGGTCTTAACTCTTACTCTGTCCTAAAGGTTAAGGTCTTAACTCTTACTCTGGCCTAATAGCTAAGGTGTTAGACTCGTACTCTGGCCTAATGGTTAAGGTCTTAACTCTTACTCTGTCCTAAAGGTTAAGGTCTTAACTCTTACTCTGGTCAACTGGTTAAGGTCTTAACTCTTACTCTGGCCTACTGGTTAAGGTCTTAATTCTTACTCTGGCCTACTGGTTAAGGTCTTAACTCCTACTCTGGCCTACTGGTTAAGGTCTTAACTCTTACTTTGGCCTAACAGCTAAGGTCTTAGACTCGTACTCTGGCCTAATGGTTAAGGTCTTAACTCTTACTCTGGCCTACTGGTTAAGGTCTTATCTCCTACTCTGGCCTAATAGCTAAGGTCTTAACTCTTACTCTGGCCTACTGGTAAAGGTCTTAAATCTTACTCTTGCCTTCTGGTTAAGGTCTTAACCCTTACTCTGGCATAATAGCTATGGTCTTAGACTCGTACTCTGGCTTAATGGTTAAGGTCTTAACTCTTACTCTGGCCTAATAGCTAAGGTCTTAGACTTGTACTCTGGCCTACAGGTTAAGGTCTTAACTCTTACTCTGGCCTACTGGTTAAGATCTTAACTCTTACTCTGGCCTACTGGTTAAGGTCTTAACACTTACTCTGGCCTAATAGCTAAGGTCTTAACTCTTACTCTGGCCTACTGGTTAAGGTCTTAACTCTTACTCTGGCCTAATAGCTAAGGTCTTAGACTTGTACTCTGGCATAATGGTTAAGGTCTTAAGTCTTACTCTGGCCTACAGGTTAAGGTCTTAACTCTTACTCTGGCCTACTGGTTAATATCTTAACTCTTACTCTGGCCTAATAGCTAAGGTCTTAGACTCGTACTATGGGCTACAGGTTAAGGTCTTAACTCTTACTCTGGCCTACTGGTTAAGGTCTTAACTCTTACTCTGGCCTAATAGCTAAGGTCTTAACTCTTCCTCTGGCCTAATAGCTAAGGTCTTAGACTCATACTCTGGCCTAATGGTTAAGGTCTTAACACTTACTCTGGCCTACTGGTTAAGGTCGTAACTCTTACTCTGGCCTAACAGCTAAAGTCTTAGACTCGTACTCTGGCCTAATGGTTAAGGTCTTAAGTCTTACTCTGGCCTACTGGTTAAGGTCTTAACTCTTACTCTGGCCTAATAGCTATGGTCTTAGACTCGTACTCTGGCCTAATGGTTAAGGTCTTAACTCTTTCTCTGGCCTAATGGTTAAGGTCTTAACTCTTACTCTGGCCTTCTGGTTAAGGTCTTAACTCTTACTCTGGCCTAATAGCTAAGGTCTAAGACTCGTACTATGGCCTACAGGTTAAGGTCTTAACTCTTACTCTGGCCTACTGGTTAAGGTCTTAACTCTTACTCTGGCCTAATAGCTAAGGTCTTAGACTCATACTCTGGCCTAAAGGTTAAGGTCTTAACTCTTACTCTGGCCTACTGGTTAAGGTCTTAACTCTTACTCTGGCCTAATGGTTAAGGTCTTAACTCTTACTCTGGCCTAATAGCTAAGGTCTTAACTCTTACACTGGCCTAATAGCTAAGGTCTTAGACTCATACTCCGGCCTACAGGTTAAGGTCTTAACTCTTACTCTGGCCTACTGGTTAAGGTCTTAACACTTACTCTGGCCTACAGGTTAAGGTCTTAACTCTTACTCTGGCCTAATAGCTAAGGTCTTAACTCTTACTCTGGCCTAATAGCTAAGGTCTTAGACTCGTACTCTGGCCTAAGTGTTAAGGTCTTAACTCTTACTCTGGCCTACTGGTTAATGTCTTAACTCGTACTCTGGCCTACTGGTTAAGATCTTAACTCTTACTTTGGCCTACTGGTTAAGGTCTTAACTCTTACTCTGGCCTAATAGCTAAGGTCTTAGACTCATACTCTGGCCTGCTGGTTAAGGTCTTAACTCTTACTCTGGCCTAATAGCTAAGGTCTTAACTCTTACTGTGGCCTAATAGCTAAGGTCTTAACTGTTACTCTGGCCTACAGGTTAAGGTCTTAACTCTTACTCTGGCCTACTGGTTAAGGTCTTAACTCTTACTCTGGCCTACTGGTTAAGGTCTTAACTCTTACTCTGGCCTAACAGCTAAGGTCTTAGACTCGTACTCTGGCCTAATGGTTAAGGTCTTAAGTCTTACTCTGGCCTACTGGTTAAGGTCTTAACTCTTACTCTGGCCTAATAGCTAAGGTCTTAGACTCGTACTATGGCCTACATGTTAAGGTCTTAACTCTTACTCTGGCCTACTGGTTAAGGTCTTAACTCTTACTCTGGCCTAATAGCTAAGGTCTTAACTCTTATTCTGGCCTACTGGTTATGGTCTTAACTCTTAGTCTGGCCTACTGGTTAAGGTCTTAACTCTTACTCTGGCCTAATTGCTAAGGTGTTAGACTCGTACTCTGGCCTAATGGTTAAGGTCTTAACTCTTACTCTGGCCTAATAGCTAAGGTGTTAGACTCGTACTCTGGCCTAATGGTTAAGGTCTTAACTCTTACTCTGTCCTCAAGGTTAAGGTCTTAACTCTTACTCTGGCCTAATAGCTAAGGTCTTAACTCTTACTCTGGCCTAAAAGCTAAGTTCTTAACTCTTACTCTGGTCAACTGGTTAAGGTCTTAACTCTTACTCTGGCCTACTGGTTAAGGTCTTAACTCTTACTCTGGCCTACTGGTTAAGGTCTTAACTCCTACTCTGGCCTACTGGTTAAGGTCTTAACTCTTACTCTGGCCTAACAGCTAAGGTCTTAACTCTTACTCTGGCCTACTGGTTATGGTCTTAACTCTTAGTCTGGCCTACTGGTTAAGGTCTTAATTCTTACTCTGGCCTAATAGCTAAGGTGTTAGACTCGTACTGTGGCCTAATGGTTAAGGTCTTAACTCTTACTCTGGCCTAATAGCTAAGGTGTTAGACTCGTACTCTGGCCTAATGGTTAAGGTCTTAACTCTTACTCTGGCCTACTGGTTAAGGTCTTAACTCTTACTCTGGCCTAATAGCTAAGGTCTTACACTCGTACTCTGGCCTAATGGTTAAGGTCTTAACTCTTACTCTGGCCTACTTGTTAAGCTCTTAACTCTTACTCTGGCCTACTGGTTAAGGTCTTAACTCTTACTCTGGCCTAACAGCTAAGGTCTTAGACTCGTACTCTGGCCTAATGGTTAAGGTCTTAAGTCTTACTCTGGCCTACTGGTTAAGGTCTTAACTCTTACTCTGGCCTAATAGCTAAGGTCTTACGCTCGTACTCTGGCCTACTGGTTAAGGTCTTAACTCTTACTCTGGCCTACTGGTTAAGGTCTTAACTCTTACTCTGGCCTAATAGCTAATGTCTTAGACTCTTACTCTGGCCTACTGGTTAAGGTCTTAACTCTTACTCTGGCCTAATAGCTAAGGTCTTAGACTCGTACTCTGGCCTACTGGTTAAGGTCTTAACTCTTACTCTGGCCTAATACCTAAGGTCTTAACTCTTACTCTGGCCTAATAGATAAGGTCTTAACTCTTACTCTGGTCAACTGGTTAAGGTCTTAACTCTTACTCTGGCCTACTGGTTAAGGTCTTAACTCTTACTCTGGCCTACTGGTTAAGGTCTTAACTCCTATTCTGGCCTACTGGTTAAGGTCTTAACTCTTACTCTGGCCTAACAGCTAAGGTCTTAACTCTTACTCTGGCCTACTGGTTATGGTCTTAACTCTTAGTCTGGCATACTGGTTAAGGTCTTAATTCTTACTCTGGCCTAATAGCTAAGGTGTTAGACTCATACTGTGGCCTAATGGTTAAGGTCTTAACTCTTACTCTGGCCTAATAGCTAAGGTGTTAGACTCGTACTCTGGCCTAATGGTTAAGGTCTTAACTCTTACTCTGTCCTAAAGGTTAAGGTCTTAACTCTTACTCTGGTCAACTGGTTAAGGTCTTAACTCTTACTCTGGCCTACTGGTTAAGGTCTTAAGTCTTACTCTGGCCTACTGGTTGAGGTCTTAACTCCTACTCTGGCCTACTGGTTAAGGTCTTAACTCTTACTTTGGCCTAACAGCTAAGGTCTTAGACTCGTACTCTGGCCTAATGGTTAAGGTCTTATCTCTTACTCTGGCCTACTGGTTAAGGTCTTATCTCCTACTCTGGCCTAATAGCTAAGGTCTTAACTCTTACTCTGGCCTACTGGTAAAGGTCTTAAATCTTACTCTTGCCTTCTGGTTAAGGTCTTAACCCTTACTCTGGCCTAATAGCTATGGTCTTAGACTCGTACTCTGGCTTAATGGTTAAGGTCTTAACTCTTACTCTGGCCTAATAGCTAAGGTCTTAGACTCGTACTCTGGCCTACAGGTTAAGGTCTTAACTCTTACTCTGGCCTACTGGTTAAGATCTTAACTCTTACTCTGGCCTACTGGTTAAGGTCTTAACACTTACTCTGGCCTAATAGCTAAGGTCTTAACTCTTACTCTGGCCTACTGGTTAAGGTCTTAACTCTTACTCTGGCCTAATAGCTAAGGTCTTAGACTCGTACTCTGGCCTACTGGTTAAGGTCTTAACTCTTACTCTGGCCTACAGGTTAAGGTCTTAACTCTTACTCTGGCCTAATAGCTAAGGTCTTAGACTTGTACTCTGGCATAATGGTTAAGGTCTTAACTCTTACTCTGGCCTAATGGTTAAGGTCTTAGACTCTTACTCTGGCCTAATAGCTAAAGTCTTACCTCTTACTCTGGCCTAATAGCTAAGGTCTTAGACTTGTACTCTGGCCTAATGGTTAAGGTCTTAAGTCTTACTCTGGCCTACAGGTTAAGGTCTTAACTCTTACTCTGGCCTACTGGTTAATATCTTAACTCTTACTCTGGCCTAATAGCTAAGGTCTTAGACTCGTACTATGGCCTACAGGTTAAGGTCTTAACTCTTACTCTGGCCTACTGGTTAAGGTCTTAACTCTTACTCTGGCCTAATAGCTAAGGTCTTAACTCTTACTCTGGCCTAATAGCTAAGGTCTTAGACTCATACTCTGGCCTAATGGTTAAGGTCTTAACACTTACTCTGGCCTACTGGTTAAGGTCTTAACTCTTACTCTGGCCTAACAGCTAAAGTCTTAGACTCGTACTCTGGCCTAATGGTTAAGGTCTTAAGTCTTACTCTGGCCTACTGGTTAAGGTTTTAACTCTTACTCTGGCCTAATAGCTATGGTCTTAGCCTCGTACTCTGGCCTACTGGTTATGGTCTTAACTCTTAGTCTGGCCTACTGGTTAAGGTCTTAACTCTTACTCTGGCCTAATAGCTAAGGTGTTAGACTCGTACTCTGGCCTAATGGTTAAGGTCTTAACTCTTACTCTGGCCTAATAGCTAAGGTGTTAGACTCGTACTCTGGCCTAATGGTTAAGGTCTTAACTCTTACTCTGTCCTAAAGGTTAAGGTCTTAACTCTTACTCTGGCCTACTGGTTAAGGTCTTAACTCTTACTCTGGCCTAATAGCTAAGGTCTTAACTCTTACTCTGGCCTAAAAACTAAGGTCTTAACTCTTACTCTGGTCAACTGGTTAAGGTCTTAACTCTTACTCTGGCCTACTGGTTAAGGTCTTAACTCTTAAACTGGCCTACTGGTTAAGGTCTTAACTCCTACTCTGGCCTACTGGTTAAGGTCTTAACTCTTACTCTGGCCTAACAGCTAAGGTCTTAACTCTTACTCTGGCCTACTGGTTATGGTCTTAACTCTTAGTCTGGCCTACTGGTTAAGGTCTTAATTCTTACTCTGGCCTAATAGCTAAGGTGTTAGACTCGTACTGTGGCCTAATGGTTAAGGTCTTAACTCTTACTCTGGCCTAATAGCTAAGGTGTTAGACTCGTACTCTGGCCTAATGGTTAAGGTCTTAACTCTTACTGTGGCCTACTGGTTAAGGTCTTAACTCTTACTCTGGCCTAATAGCTAAGGTCTTAGACTCGTACTCTGGCCTAATGGTTAAGGTCTTAACTCTTACTCTGGCCTACTGGTTAAGCTCTTAACTCTTACTCTGGTATACTGGTTAAGGTCTTAACTCTTACCCTGTTCTAATAGCTCAGGTCTTAGACTCGTACTCTGGCCTAATGGTTAAGGTCTTAAGTCTTACTCTGGCCTACTGGTTAAGGTCTTAACTCTTACTCTGGCCTAATAGCTAAGGTCTTAGGCTCGTACTCTGGCCTACTGGTTAAGGTCTTAACTCTTACTCTGGCCTACTGGTTAAGGTCTTAACTCTTACTCTGGCCTAATAGCTAATGTCTTGGACTCGTACTCTGGCCTACTGGTTAAGGTCTTAACTCTTACTCTGGCCTAATAGCTAAGGTCTTAGACTCGTACTCTGGCCTACTGGTTAAGGTCTTAACTCTTACTCTGACCTAATAGCTAAGGTCTTAACTCTTACTCTGGCCTAAAAGCTAAGGTCTTAACTCTTACTCTGGTCAACTGGTTAAGGTCTTAACTCTTACTCTGGCCTACTGGTTAAGGTCTTAACTCTTACTCTGGCCTACTGGTTAAGGTCTTAACTCCTACTCTGGCCTACTGGTTAAGGTCTTAACTCTTACTCTGGCCTAACAGCTAAGGTCTTAACTCTTACTCTGGCCTACTGGTTATGGTCTTAACTCTTAGTCTGGCCTACTGGTTAAGGTCTTAATTCTTACTCTGGCCTAATAGTAAGGTGTTAAACTCATACTGTGGCCTAATGGTGAAGGTCTTAACTCTTACTCTGGCCTAATAGCTAAGGTGTTAGACTCATACTCTGGCCTAATGGTTAAGGTCTTAACTCTTACTCTGGTCAACTGGTTAAGGTCTTAACTCTTACTCTGGCCTACTGGTTAAGGTCTTAAGTCTTACTCTGGCCTACTGGTTAAGGTCTTAACTCCTACTCTGGCCTACTGGTTAAGGTCTTAACTCTTACTTTGGCCTAACAGCTAAGGTCTTAGACTCGTACTCTGGCCTAATGGTTAAGGTCTTAACTCTTACTCTGGCCTACTGGTTAAGGTCTTATCTCCTACTCTGGCCTAATAGCTAAGGTCTTATCTCCTACTCTGGCCTAATAGCTAAGGTCTTAACTCTTACTCTGGCCTACTGGTAAAGGTCTTAAATCTTACTCTTGCCTTCTGGTTAAGGTCTTAACCCTTACTCTGGCCTAATAGCTATGGTCTTAGACTCGTACTCTGGCCTAATGGTTAAGGTCTTAACTCTTACTCTGGCCTAATAGCTAAGGTCTTAGACTCGTACTCTGGCCTACAGGTTAAGGTCTTAACTCTTACTCTGGCCTACTGGTTAAGATCTTAACTCTTACTCTGGCCTACTGGTTAAGGTCTTAGACTCGTACTCTGGCCTACTGGTTAAGGTCTTAACTCTTACTCTGGCCTACAGGTTAAGGTCTTAACTCTTACTCTGGCCTAATAGCTAAGGTCTTAGACTTGTACTCTGGCATAATGGTTAAGGTCTTAACTCTTACTCTGGCCTAATGGTTAAGGTCTTAAATCTTTCTCTGGCCTACTGGTTAAGATCTTAACTCTTACTCTGGCCTAATAGCTAAGGTCTTAGACTCGTACTATGGCCTACAGGTTAAGGTCTTAACTCTTACTCTGGCCTACTGGTTAAGGTCTTAACTCTTACTCTGGCCTAATAGCTAAGGTCTTAACTCTTACTCTGGCCTAATAGCTAAGGTCTTAGACTCGTACTCTGGCCTAATGGTTAAGGTCTTAACACTTACTCTGGCCTACTGGTTAAGGTCTTAACTCTTACTCTGGCCTAACAGCTAAGGTCTTAGACTCGTACTCTAGCCTAATGGTTAAGGTCTTAAGTCTTACTCTGGCCTACTGGTTAAGGTCTTAACTCTTACTCTGGCCTAATAGCTAAGGTCTTAGACTCGTACTCTGGCCTAATGGTTAAGGTCTTAACTCTTTCTCTGGCCTAATGGTTAAGGTCTTAACTCTTACTCTGGCCTTCTGGTTAAGGTCTTAACTCTTACTCTGGCCTAATAGCTAAGGTCTAAGACTCGTACTATGGCCTACAGGTTAAGGTCTTAACTCTTACTCTGGCCTACTGGTTAAGGTCTTAACTCTTACTCTGGCCTAATAGCTAAGGTCTTAGACTCATACTCTGGCCTAAAGGTTAAGGTCTTAACTCTTACTCTGTCCTAATAGCTAATGTCTTAGACTCGTACTCTGGCCTAATGGTTAAGGTCTTAACTCTTACTCTGGCCTACTGGTTAAGGTCTTAACTCTTACTCTGGCCTAATAGCTAAGGTCTTAGACTCATACTCCGGCCTACAGGTTAAGGTCTTAACTCTTACTCTGGCCTAATAGCTAAGGTCTTAGACTTGTACTCTGGCCTACTGGTTAAGGTCTTAACTCTTACTCTGGCCTACTGGTTAAGGTCTTAACACTTACTCTGGCCTACAGGTTAAGGTCTTAACTCTTACTCTGTCCTACTGGTTAAGGTCTTAACTCTTACTCTGGCCTAATAGCTAAGGTCTTAACACTTACTCTGGCCTAATAGCTAAGGTCTTAGACTCATACTCTGGCCTAAGTGTTAAGGTCTTAACTCTTACTCTGGCCTAATAGCTAAGGTGTTAGACTCGTACTCTGGCCTAATGGTTAAGGTCTTAACTCTTACTCTGGCCTAATAGCTAAGGTCTTAACTCTTACTCTGGTCAACTGGTTAAGGTCTTAGCTCTTACTCTGGCCTACTGGTTAAGGTCTTAAGTCTTACTCTGGCCTACTGGTTAAGGTCTTAACTCCTACTCTGGCCTACTGGTTAAGGTCTTAACTCTTACTTTGGCCTAACAGCTAAGGTCTTAGACTCATACTCTGGCCTAATGGTTAAGGTCTTAACTCTTACTCTGGCCTACTGGTTAAGGTCTTATCTCCTACTCTGGCCTAATAGCTAAGGTGTTAGACTTGTACTCTGGCCTAATGGTTAAGGTCTTAACTCTTACTCTGGCCTACTGGTTATGGTCTTAACTCTTAGTCTGGCCTACTGGTTAAGGTCTTAATTCTTACTCTGGCCTAATAGCTAAGGTGTTAGACTCGTACTGTGGCCTAATGGTTAAGGTCTTAACTCTTACTCTGGCCTAATAGCTAAGGTGTTAGACTCGTTCTCTGGCCTAATGGTTAAGGTCTTAACTCTTACTCTGGCCTACTGTTTAAGGTCTTAACTCTTACTCTGGCCTAATAGCTAAGGTCTTAGACTCGTACTCTGGCCTAATGGTTAAGGTCTTAACTCTTACTCTGGCCTACTGGTTAAGCTCTTAACTCTTACTCTGGCCTACTGGTTAAGGTCTTAACTCTTACTCTGGTCTACTGGTTAAGGTCTTAACTCTTACTCTGGCCTAATAGCTAAGGTCTTAACTCTTACTCTGGCCTAATAGCTAAGGTCTTATACTCGTACTCTGGCCTAATTGTTAAGGTCTTAGACTCGTACTATGGCCTACAGGTTAAGGTCTTAACTCGTACTCTGGCCTAATAGCTAAGGTCTTAACTCTTACTCTGGCCTAATAGCTAAGGTCTTAGACTCGTACTCTGGCCTAATGGTTAAGGTCTTAACTCTTACTCTGGCCTACTGGTTAAGCTCTTAACTCTTACTCTGGCCTACTGGTTAAGGTCTTAACTCTTACCCTGGCCTAATAGCTCAGGTCTTAGACTCGTACTCTGGCCTAATGGTTTAGGTCTTAACTTTTACTCTGGCCTACTGGTTAAGGTCTTAACTCTTACTCTGGCCTAACAGCTAAGGTCTTAGACTCGTACTCTGGCCTAATGGTTAAGGTCTTAAGTCTTACTCTGTCCTATTGGTTAAGGTCTTAACTCTTACTCTGGCCTAATAGCTAAGGTCTTAGACTCGTACTATGGCCTACATGTTAAGGTCCTAACTCTTACTCTGGCCTACTGGTTAAGGTCTTAACTCTTACTCTGGCCTAATAGCTAAGGTCTTAACTCTTACTCTGGCCTACTGGTTATGGTCTTAACTCTTAGTCTGGCCTACTGGTTAAGGTCTTAACTCTTACTCTGGCCTAATAGCTAAGGTGTTAGACTCGTACTCTGGCCTAATGGTTAAGGTCTTAACTCTTACTCTGGCCTAATAGCTAAGGTGTTAGACTCGTACTCTGGCCTAATGGTTAAGGTCTTAACTCTTACTCTGTCCTAAAGGTTAAGGTCTTAACTCTTACTCTGGCCTACTGGTTAAGGTCTTAACTCTTACTCTGGCCTAATAGCTAAGGTCTTAACTCTTACTCTGGCCTAAAAGCTAAGGTCTTAACTCTTACTCTGGTCAACTGGTTAAGGTCTTAACTCTTACTCTGGCCTACTGGTTAAGGTCTTAACTCTTACTCTGGCCTACTGGTTAAGGTCTTAACTCCTACTCTGGCCTACTGGTTAAGGTCTTAACTCTTACTCTGGCCTAACAGCTAAGGTCTTAACTCTTACTCTGGCCTACTGGTTATGGTCTTAACTCTTAGTCTGGCCTACTGGTTAAGGTCTTAGTTCTTACTCTGGCCTAATAGCTAAGGTGTTAGACGCGTACTGTGGCCTAATGGTTAAGGTCTTAACTCTTACTCTGGCCTAATAGCTAAGGTGTTAGACTCGTACTCTGGCCTAATGGTTAAGGTCTTAACTCTTACTCTGGCCTAATAGCTAAGGTGTTAGACTCGTACTCTGGCCTAATGGTTAAGGTCTTAACTCTTACTCTGGCCTAATAGCTAAGGTGTTAGACTCGTACTCTGGCCTAATGGTTAAGGTCTTAACTCTTACTCTGGCCTAATAGCTAAGGTCTTAGACTCGTACTCTGGCCTAATGGTTAAGGTCTTAACTCTTACTCTGGCCTACTGGTTAAGCTCTTAACTCTTACTCTGGCCAACTGGTTAAGGTCTTAACTCTTACCCTGGCCTAATAGCTCAGGTCTTAGACTCGTACTCTGGCCTAATGGTTTAGGTCTTAACTCTTACTCTGGCCTACTGGTTAAGGTCTTAACTCTTACTCTGGCCTAACAGCTAAGGTCTTAGACTCATACTCTGGCCTAATGGTTAAGGTCTTAAGTCTTACTCTGGCCTACTGGTTAAGGTCTTAACTCTTACTCTGGCCTAATAGCTAAGGTCTTAGGCTCGTACTCTGGCCTACTGGTTAAGGTCTTAACTCTTACTCTGGCCTACTGGTTAAGGTCTTAACTCTTACTCTGGCCTAATAGCTAAGGTCTTAGACTCGTACTCTGGCCTACTGGTTAAGGTCTTAACTCTTACTCTGGCCTAATAGCTAAGGTCTTAACTCTTACTCTGGCCTAAAAGCTAAGGTCTTAACTCTTACTCTGGTCAACTGGTTAAGGTCTTAACTCTTACTCTGGCCTACTGGTTAAGGTCTTAACTCTTACTCTGGCCTAATAGCTAAGGTCTTAGACTCGTACTCTGGCCTACTGGTTAAGGTCTTAACTCTTACTCTGGCCTAATAGCTAAGGTCTTAACTCTTACTCTGGCCTAAAAGCTAAGGTCTTAACTCTTACTCTGGTCAACTGGTTAAGGTCTTAACTCTTACTCTGGCCTACTGGTTAAGGTCTTAACTCTTACTCTGGCCTACTGGTTAAGGTCTTAACTCCTACTCTGGCCTACTGGTTAAGGTCTTAACTCTTACTCTGGCCTAACAGCTAAGGTCTTAACTCTTACTCTGGCCTACTGGTTATGGTCTTAACTCTTAGTCTGGCCTACTGGTTAAGGTCTTAATTCTTACTCTGGCCTAATAGCTAAGGTGTTAAACTCATACTGTGGCCTAATGGTGAAGGTCTTAACTCTTACTCTGGCCTAATAGCTAAGGTGTTAGACTCGTACTCTGGCCTAATGGTTAAGGTCTTAACTCTTACTCTGGACAACTGGTTAAGGTCTTAACTCTTACTCTGGCCTACTGGTTAAGGTCTTAAGTCTTACTCTGGCCTACTGGTTAAGGTCTTAACTCTTACTTTGGCCTAACAGCTAAGGTCTTAACTCTTACTCTGGCCTACTGGTTATGGTCTTAACTCTTAGTCTGGCCTACTGGTTAAGGTCTTAATTCTTACTCTGGCCTAATAGCTAAGGTGTTAGACTCGTACTGTGGCCTAATGGTTAAGGTCTTAACTCTTACTCTGGCCTAATAGCTAAGGTGTTAGACTCGTACTCTGGCCTAATGGTTAAGGTCTTAACTCTTACTGTGGCCTACTGGTTAAGGTCTTAACTCTTACTCTGGCCTAATAGCTAAGGTCTTAGACTCGTACTCTGGCCTAATGGTTTAGGTCTTAACTCTTACTCTGGCCTACTGGTTAAGGTCTTAACTCTTACTCTGGCCTAACAGCTAAGGTCTTAGACTCGTACTCTGGCCTAATGGTTAAGGTCTTAAGTCTTACTCTGGCCTACTGGTTAAGGTCTTAACTCTTACTCTGGCCTACTGGTTAAGGTCTTAACTCTTACTCTGGCCTAATAGCTAAGGTCTTAGACTCGTACTCTGGCCTAATGGTTAAGGTCTTAACTCTTACTCTGGCCTACTGGTTAAGCTCTTAACTCTTACTCTGGCCTACTGGTTAAGGTCTTAACTCTTACCCTGGCCTAATAGCTCAGGTCTTAGACTCGTACTCTGGCCTAATGGTTTAGGTCTTAACTCTTACTCTGGCCTACTGGTTAAGGTCTTAACTCTTACTCTGGCCTAACAGCTAAGGTCTTAGACTCATACTCTGGCCTAATGGTTAAGGTCTTAAGTCTTACTCTGGCCTACTGGTTAAGGTCTTAACTCTTACTCTGGCCTAATAGCTAAGGTCTTAGGCTCGTACTCTGGCCTACTGGTTAAGGTCTTAACTCTTACTCTGGCCTACTGGTTAAGGTCTTAACTCTTACTCTGGCCTAATAGCTAAGGTCTTAGACTCGTACTCTGGCCTACTGGTTAAGGTCTTAACTCTTACTCTGGCCTAATAGCTAAGGTCTTAACTCTTACTCTGGCCTAAAAGCTAAGGTCTTAACTCTTACTCTGGTCAACTGGTTAAGGTCTTAACTCTTACTCTGGCCTACTGGTTAAGGTCTTAACTCTTACTCTGGCCTAATAGCTAAGGTCTTAGACTCGTACTCTGGCCTACTGGTTAAGGTCTTAACTCTTACTCTGGCCTAATAGCTAAGGTCTTAACTCTTACTCTGGCCTAAAAGCTAAGGTCTTAACTCTTACTCTGGTCAACTGGTTAAGGTCTTAACTCTTACTCTGGCCTACTGGTTAAGGTCTTAACTCTTACTCTGGCCTACTGGTTAAGGTCTTAACTCCTACTCTGGCCTACTGGTTAAGGTCTTAACTCTTACTCTGGCCTAACAGCTAAGGTCTTAACTCTTAGTCTGGCCTACTGGTTAAGGTCTTAATTCTTACTCTGGCCTAATAGTTAAGGTGTTAAACTCATACTGTG
Organism: Triturus cristatus; assembly: GCF_964204655.1. Lineage (NCBI taxonomy): Eukaryota > Metazoa > Chordata > Amphibia > Caudata > Salamandridae > Triturus > Triturus cristatus. The sequence goes on from NC_140590.1 coordinate 1,312,959,880, forward strand.
GCCTAATGGTGAAGGTCTTAACTCTTACTCTGGCCTAATAGCTAAGGTGTTAGACTCGTACTCTGGCCTAATGGTTAAGGTCTTAACTCTTACTCTGGTCAACTGGTTAAGGTCTTAACTCTTACTCTGGCCTACTGGTTAAGGTCTTAAGTCTTACTCTGGCCTACTGGTTAAGGTCTTAACTCCTACTCTGGCCTACTGGTTAAGGTCTTAACTCTTACTTTGGCCTAACAGCTAAGGTCTTAGACTCGTACTCTGGCCTAATGGTTAAGGTCTTAACTCTTACTCTGGCCTACTGGTTAAGGTCTTATCTCCTACTCTGGCCTAATAGCTAAGGTCTTAACTCTTACTCTGGCCTACTGGTAAAGGTCTTAAATCTTACTCTTGCCTTCTGGTTAAGGTCTTAACCCTTACTCTGGCCTAATAGCTATGGTCTTAGACTCGTACTCTGGCCTAATGGTTAAGGTCTTAACTCTTACTCTGGCCTAATAGCTAAGGTCTTAGACTCGTACTCTGGCCTACAGGTTAAGGTCTTAACTCTTACTCTGGCCTACTGGTTAAGATCTTAACTCTTACTCTGGCCTACTGGTTAAGGTCTTAGACTCGTACTCTGGCCTACTGGTTAAGGTCTTAACTCTTACTCTGGCCTACAGGTTAAGGTCTTAACTCTACTCTGGCCTAATAGCTAAGGTCTTAGACTTGTACTCTGGCATAATGGTTAAGGTCTTAACTCTTACGCTGGCCTAATGGTTAAGGTCTTAAATCTTTCTCTGGCCTAATAGCTAAGGTCTTAGACTCGTACTATGGCCTACAGGTTAAGGTCTTAACTCTTACTCTGGCCTACTGGTTAAGGTCTTAACTCTTACTCTGGCCTAATAGCTAAGGTCTTAACTCTTACTCTGGCCTAATAGCTAAGGTCTTAACTCTTACTCTGGCCTACTGGTTAAGGTCTTAACTCTTACTCTGGCCTAATAGCTAAGGTCTTAGACGCGTACTCTGGCCTACTGGTTAAGGTCTTAACTCTTACTCTGGCCTAATAGCTAAGGTCTTAACTCTTACTCTGGCCTAAAAGCTAAGGTCTTAACTCTTACTCTGGTCAACTGGTTAAGGTCTTAACTCTTACTCTGGCCTACTGGTTAAGGTCTTAACTCTTACTCTGGCCTAATAGCTAAGGTCTTAGACTCGTACTCTGGCCTACTGGTTAAGGTCTTAACTCTTACTCTGGCCTAATAGCTAAGGTCGTAACTCTTACTCTGGCCTAAAAGCTAAGGTCTTAACTCTTACTCTGGTCAACTGGTTAAGGTCTTAACTCTTACTCTGGCCTACTGGTTAAGGTCTTAACTCTTACTCTGGCCTACTGGTTAAGGTCTTAACTCCTACTCTGGCCTACTGGTTAAGGTCTTAACTCTTACTCTGGCCTAACAGCTAAGGTCTTAACTCTTACTCTGGCCTACTGGTTATGGTCTTAACTCTTAGTCTGGCCTACTGGTTAAGGTCTTAATTCTTACTCTGGCCTAATAGCTAAGGTGTTAAACTCATACTGTGGCCTAATGGTGAAGGTCTTAACTCTTACTCTGGCCTAATAGCTAAGGTGTTAGACTCGTACTCTGGCCTAATGGTTAAGGTCTTAACTCTTACTCTGGTCAACTGGTTAAGGTCTTAACTCTTACTCTGGCCTACTGGTTAAGGTCTTAAGTCTTACTCTGGCCTACTGGTTAAGGTCTTAACTCCTACTCTGGCCTACTGGTTAAGGTCTTAACTCTTACTTTGGCCTAACAGCTAAGGTCTTAGACTCGTACTCTGGCCTAATGGTTAAGGTCTTAACTCTTACTCTGGCCTACTGGTTAAGGTCTTATCTCCTACTCTGGCCTAATAGCTAAGGTCTTAACTCTTACTCTGGCCTACTGGTAAAGGTCTTAAATCTTACTCTTGCCTTCTGGTTAAGGTCTTAACCCTTACTCTGGCCTAATAGCTATGGTCTTAGACTCGTACTCTGGCCTAATGGTTAAGGTCTTAACTCTTACTCTGGCCTAATAGCTAAGGTCTTAGACTCGTACTCTGGCCTACAGGTTAAGGTCTTAACTCTTACTCTGGCCTACTGGTTAAGATCTTAACTCTTACTCTGGCCTACTGGTTAAGGTCTTAGACTCGTACTCTGGCCTACTGGTTAAGGTCTTAACTCTTACTCTGGCCTACAGGTTAAGGTCTTAACTCTACTCTGGCCTAATAGCTAAGGTCTTAGACTTGTACTCTGGCATAATGGTTAAGGTCTTAACTCTTACGCTGGCCTAATGGTTAAGGTCTTAAATCTTTCTCTGGCCTAATAGCTAAGGTCTTAGACTCGTACTATGGCCTACAGGTTAAGGTCTTAACTCTTACTCTGGCCTACTGGTTAAGGTCTTAACTCTTACTCTGGCCTAATAGCTAAGGTCTTAACTCTTACTCTGGCCTAATAGCTAAGGTCTTAGACTCGTACTCTGGCCTAATGGTTAAGGTCTTAACACTTACTCTGGCCTACTGGTTAAGGTCTTAACTCTTACTCTGGCCTAACAGCTAAGGTCTTAGACTCGTACTCTGGCCTAATGGTTAAGGTCTTAAGTCTTACTCTGGCCTACTGGTTAAGGTCTTAACTCTTACTCTGGCCTAATAGCTAAGGTCTTAGACTCGTACTCTGGCCTAATGGTTAAGGTCTTAACTCTTTCTCTGGCCTAATGGTTAAGGTCTTAACTCTTACTCTGGCCTTCTGGTTAAGGTCTTAACTCTTACTCTGGCCTAATAGCTAAGGTCTAAGACTCGTACTATGGCCTACAGGTTAAGGTCTTAACTCTTACTCTGGCCTACTGGTTAAGGTCTTAACTCTTACTCTGGCCTAATAGCTAAGGTCTTAGACTCATACTCTGGCCTAAAGGTTAAGGTCTTAACTCTATCTCTGTCCTAATAGCTAAGGTCTTAGACTCGTACTCTGGCCTAATGGTTAAGGTCTTAACTCTTACTCTGGCCTACTGGTTAAGGTCTTAACTCTTACTCTGGCCTAATAGCTAATGTCTTAGACTCATACTCCGGCCTACAGGTTAAGGTCTTAACTCTTACTCTGGCCTAATAGCTAAGGTCTTAGACTTGTACTCTGGCCTACTGGTTAAGGTCTTAACTCTTACTCTGGCCTACTGGTTAAGGTCTTAACACTTACTCTGGCCTACAGGTTAAGGTCTTAACTCTTACTCTGTCCTACTGGTTAAGGTCTTAACTCTTACTCTGGCCTAATAGCTAAGGTCTTAACACTTACTCTGGCCTAATAGCTAAGGTCTTAGACTCGTACTCTGGCCTAAGTGTTAAGGTCTTAACTCTTACTCTGGCCTAATAGCTAAGGTGTTAGACTCGTACTCTGGCCTAATGGTTGAGGTCTTAACTCTTACTTTGTCCTAAAGGTTAAGGTCTTAACTCTTACTCTGGCCTACTGGTTAAGGTCTTAACTCTTACTCTGGCCTAATAGCTAAGGTCTTAACTCTTACTCTGGCCTAATAGCTAAGGTCTTAACTCTTACTCTGGCCTAATAGCTAAGGTCTTAACTCTTACTCTGGTCAACTGGTTAAGGTCTTAACTCTTACTCTGGCCTACTGGTTAAGTTCTTAACTCTTACTCTGGCCTACTGGTTAAGGTCTTAACTCCTACTCTGGCCTACTGGTTAAGGTCTTAACTCTTACTCTGGCCTAACAGCTAAGGTCTTAACTCTTACTCTGGCCTACTGGTTATGGTCTTAACTCTTAGTGTGGCCTACTGGTTAAGGTCTTAATTCTTACTCTGGCCTAATAGCTAAGGTGTTCGACTCATACTGTGACCTAATGGTTAAGGTCTTAACTCTTACTCTGGCCTAATAGCTAAGGTCTTAGACTTGTACTCTGGCATAATGGTTAAGGTCTTAACTCTTACGCTGGCCTAATGGTTAAGGTCTTAAATCTTTCTCTGGCCTAATAGCTAAGGTCTTAGACTCGTACTATGGCCTACAGGTTAAGGTCTTAACTCTTACTCTGGCCTACTGGTTAAGGTCTTAACTCTTACTCTGGCCTAATAGCTAAGGTCTTAACTCTTACTCTGGCCTAATAGCTAAGGTCTTAGACTCGTACTCTGGCCTAATGGTTAAGGTCTTAACACGTACTCTGGCCTACTGGTTAAGGTCTTAACTCTTACTCTGGCCTAACAGCTAAGGTCTTAGACTCGTACTCTGGCCTAATGGTTAAGGTCTTAAGTCTTACTCTGGCCTACTGGTTAAGGTCTTAACTCTTACTCTGGCCTAATAGCTAAGGTCTTAGACTCGTACTCTGGCCTAATGGTTAAGGTCTTAACTCTTTCTCTGGCCTAATGGTTAAGGTCTTAACTCTTACTCTGGCCTTCTGGTTAAGGTCTTAACTCTTACTCTGGCCTAATAGCTAAGGTCTAAGACTCGTACTATGGCCTACAGGTTAAGGTCTTAACTCTTACTCTGGCCTACTGGTTAAGGTCTTAACTCTTACTCTGGCCTAATAGCTAAGGTCTTAGACTCATACTCTGGCCTAAAGGTTAAGGTCTTAACTCTTACTCTGTCCTAATAGCTAAGGTCTTAGACTCGTACTCTGGCCTAATGGTTAAGGTCTTAACTCTTACTCTGGCCTACTGGTTAAGGTCTTAACTCTTACTCTGGCCTAATAGCTAATGTCTTAGACTCATACTCCGGCCTACAGGTTAAGGTCTTAACTCTTACTCTGGCCTAATAGCTAAGGTCTTAGACTTGTACTCTGGCCTACTGGTTAAGGTCTTAACTCTTACTCTGGCCTACTGGTTAAGGTCTTAACACTTACTCTGGCCTACAGGTTAAGGTCTTAACTCTTACTCTGTCCTACTGGTTAAGGTCTTAACTCTTACTCTGGCCTAATAGCTAAGGTCTTAACACTTACTCTGGCCTAATAGCTAAGGTCTTAGACTCGTACTCTGGCCTAAGTGTTAAGGTCTTAACTCTTACTCTGGCCTAATAGCTAAGGTGTTAGACTCGTACTCTGGCCTAATGGTTGAGGTCTTAACTCTTACTTTGTCCTAAAGGTTAAGGTCTTAACTCTTACTCTGGCCTACTGGTTAAGGTCTTAACTCTTACTCTGGCCTAATAGCTAAGGTCTTAACTCTTACTCTGGCCTAATAGCTAAGGTCTTAACTCTTACTCTGGTCAACTGGTTAAGGTCTTAACTCTTACTCTGGCCTACTGGTTAAGGTCTTAACTCTTACTCTGGCCTACTGGTTAAGGTCTTAACTCCTACTCTGGCCTACTGGTTAAGGTCTTAACTCTTACTCTGGCCTAACAGCTAAGGTCTTAACTCTTACTCTGGCCTACTGGTTATGGTCTTAACTCTTAGTGTGGCCTACTGGTTAAGGTCTTAATTCTTACTCTGGCCTAATAGCTAAGGTGTTAGACTCATACTGTGACCTAATGGTTAAGGTCTTAACTCTTACTCTGGCCTAATAGCTAAGGTGTTAGACTTATACTCTGGCCTAATGGTTAAGGTCTTAACTCTTACTCTGTCCTAAAGGTTAAGGTCTTAACTCTTACTCTGGTCAACTGGTTAAGGTCTTAGCTCTTACTCTGGCCTACTGGTTAAGGTCTTAAGTCTTACTCTGGCCTACTGGTTAAGGTCTTAACTCCTACTATGGCCTACTGGTTAAGGTCTTAACTCTTACTTTGGCCTAACAGCTAAGGTCTTAGACTCATACTCTGGCCTAATGGTTAAGGTTTTAACTCTTACTCTGGCCTACTGGTTAAGGTCTTATCTCCTACTCTGGCCTAATAGCTAAGGTGTTAGACTTGTACTCTGGCCTAATGGTTAAGGTCTTAACTCTTACTCTGGCCTACTGGTTATGGTCTTAACTCTTAGTCTGGCCTACTGGTTAAGTTCTTAATTCTTACTCTGGCCTAATAGCTAAGGTGTTAGACTCGTACTGTGGCCTAATGGTTAAGGTCTTAACTCTTACTCTGGCCTAATAGCTAAGGTGTTAGACTCGTACTCTGGCCTAATGGTTAAGGTCTTAACTCTTACTCTGGCCTACTGGTTAATGTCTTAACTCTTACTCTGGCCTAATAGCTAAGGTCTTAGACTCGTACTCTGGCCTAATGGTTAAGGTCTTAACTCTTACTCTGGCCTACTGGTTAAGCTCTTAACTCTTACTCTGGCCTACTGGTTAAGGTCTTAACTCTTACTCTGGTCTACTGGTTAAGGTCTTAACTCTTACTCTGGCCTAATAGCTAAGGTCTTAACTCTTACTCTGGCCTAATAGCTAAGGTCTTATACTTGTACTCTGGCCTAATTGTTAAGGTCTTAGACTCGTACTATGGCCTACAGGTTAAGGTCTTAACTCGTACTCTGGCCTAATAGCTAAGGTCTTAGACTCGTACTCTGGCCTAATGGTTAAGGTCTTAACTCTTACTCTGGCCTAATAGCTAAGGTCTTAGACTCGTACTATGCCCTAATAGCTAAGGTCTTACACTCGTACGCTGGCCTAATGGTTAAGGTCTTAACTCTTACTCTAGCCTACTGGTTAAGGTCTTAACTCTTACTCTGACCTAATAGCTAAGGCCTTAGACTCATACTCTGGCCTAATTGTTAAGGTCTTAACTCTTACTCTGGCCTAATAGCTAAGGTCTTAACTCTTACTCTGGCCTAATAGCGATGTCTTAACTCTTACTCTGGCCTAATAGCTAAGGTCTTAGACTCGTACTCTGGCCTACAGGTTAAGGTCTTAACTCTTACTCTGGCCTAATAGCTAAGGTCTTAGAATCGTACTCTGGCCTACTGGTTAAGGTCTTAACTCTTACTCTGGCCTAATAGCTAAGGTCTTAGACTCGTACTCTGGCCTACTGGTTAAGGTCTTAACTCTTACTCTGGCCTACTGGTTAAGGTCTTAACACTTACTCTGTCCTAATAGCTAAGGTCTTAGACTTGTACTCAGGCCTAATGGTTAAGGTCCTAACTCTTACTCTGGCCTAATAGCTAAGGTCTTAGACTTGTACTCTGGCCTACTGGTTAAGGTATTAACTCTTACTCTGGCCTAATAGCTAAGGTCTTAACTCTTACTCTGGCCTAATAGCTAAGGTCTTAGACTCGTACTCTGGCCTAATAGCTAAGGTCTTTGACTCGTACACTGGCCTAATGGTTTGGTCTTAACTCTTACTCTGGCCTACTGGTTAAGGTCTTAACTCTTACTCTGGCCTATTAGCTAAGGTCTTAGACTCGCACTATGGCCAACTGGTTAAGGTCTTAACTCTTCCTCTGGCCTAATAGCTAAGGTCTTAGACTCATACTCTGGCCTAATGGTTAAGGTCTTAACTCTTACTCTGGCCTAATAGCTAAGGTCTTAACTCTACTCTGGCCTAATAGCTAAGGTCTTAGACTCGTACACTGGCCTACAGGTTAAGGTCTTAACTCTTACTCTGGCCTAATAGCTAAGGTCTTAGACTCGTACTCTGGCCTACTGGTTAAGGTCTTAACTCTTACTCTGGCCTAATAGCTAAGGTCTTAGACTCGTACTCTGGCCTACTGAATAAGGTCTTAACTCTTACTCTGGCCTACTGGTTAAGGTCGTAACTCTTACTCTGGCCTAATAGCTAAGGTCTTTGACTCGTACTTTGGCCTACTGGTTAAGGTCTTAACTCTTACTCTGGCTTAATAGCTAAGGTCTTAACTCTTACTCTGGCCTACAGGTTAAGGTCTTAACTCTTATTCTGGCCTACTGGTTAAGGTCTTAACTCATACTCTGGCCTACTGGTTAAGGTCTTAGACTTGTACTCTGGCCTACTGGTTAAGGTCTTAACTCTTACTCTGGCCTACTGGTTAAGGTCTTAACTCTTACTCTGGCCTAATAGCTAAGGTCTTAGACTCGTTCTCTGGCCTAATGGTTAAGTTCTTAACTCTTACTCTGGCCTAATAGCTTAGGTCTTAGACTCATACTCTGGCATAATGGTTAAGGTCTTAACTCTTACTCTGGCCTACTGGTTAAGGTCTTAACTCTTACCCTGGCCTAATAGCTAAGGTCTTAGACTCGTACTTTGGCCTACGATTTTCTGTACAAGCGGCTACTGGATGGAACTCCCTCCCACGTACCCTTAGACTGGAATCCAGTTATTTGGTTTTTCGTAAAAAACTGAAGACACTCCTATTCCCCAAATAATACCTCCCCTCTTCCTCCCCCTCATCTGGATAACAATTCTTTACAGCGCGGGGATGCCCTTGGGTCACCAGGCGCTTTACAAGTCGCTAAATAAATAAATAAATAATAAGAGCTAAGGTCTTAGACTCGTACTCTGGCCTAATGGTTAAGGTCTTAACTCTTAGTCTGGCCTAATAGCTAAGGTCTTAACTCTTACTCTGGCCTACAGGTTAAGGTCTTAACTCTTACTCTGGCCTACTGGTTAAGGTCTTAACTCATACTCTGGCCTACTGGTTAAGGTCTTAGACTCGTACTCTGGCCTACTGGTTAAGGTCTTAACTCTTACTCTGGCCTACTGGTTAAGGTCTTAACTCTTACTCGGGCCTAATAGCTAAGGTCTTAACTGTTACTCTGGCCTAATAGCTTAGGTCTTAGACTCATACTCTGGCCTAATGGTTAAGGTCTTAACACTTACTCTGGCCTACTGGTTAAGGACTTAACTCTTACTCTGGCCTAATAGCTAAGGTCTTAGACTCGTACTATGGCCTACAGGTTAAGGTCTTAACTCTTACTCTGGCCTAATAGCTAAGGTCTTAACTCTTACTCTGGCCTACAGGTTAATGTCTTAACTCGTACTCTGGCCTAATAGCTAAGGTCTTAGACTCGTACTATGGCCTAATAGCTAAGGTCATAGACTCGTACTCTGGCCTACTGGTTAAGGTCTTAACTCTTACTCTGGCCTACTGGTTAAGGTCTTAACTCTTACTCTGGCCTAATAGCTAAGGTCTTAAACTTGTACTATGGCCTAAAAGCTAAGATCTTAGACTCGTACTCTGGCCTAATGGTTAAGGTCTTAACTCTTACTCTGGCCTACTGTTTAAGGTCTTAACTCTTACTCTGGCCTAATAGCTAAGGTCTTAGACTCGTACTCTGGCTTACTGGTTAAGGTCTTAACTCTTACTCTGGTCTACTGGTTAAGGTCTTAACACTTACTCTAGCCTAATAGCTAAAGTCTTTGACTCATACTCTGGCCTAATGGTTAAGGTCTTAACTCTTACTCTGGCCTAATAGCTAAGGTCTTAGACTCGTACTCTGGCCTACTGGTTAAGGTCTTAACTCTTACTCTGGCCTAATAGCTAAGGTCTTAACTCGTACTCTGGCCTACTGGTTAAGGTCTTAACTCTTACTCTGGCCTACTGGTTAATGTCTTAACTCTTACTCTGGTCTAATAGCTAAGGTCTTAAACTCGTACTTTGGCCTACTGGTTAAGGTCTTAACTCTTACTCTGGCCTAATAGCTAAGATCTTAACTCTTACTCTAACCTAATAGCTAAGGTCTTAACTCTTACTCTGGCCTACAGGTTAAGGTCTTAACTCTTACTCTGGCCTACTGGTTAACGTCTTAACTCATACTCTGGCCTACTGCTTAAGGTCTTAGACTCGTACTCTGGCCTACTGGTTAAGGTATTAACTCTTACTCTGGCCTACTGGTTAAGGTCTTAACTCTTACTCTGGCCTAATAGCTAAGGTCCTAACTCTTACTCTGGCCTAATAGCTTAGGTCTTAGACTCATACTCTGGCCTAATGGTTAAGGTCTTAACTCTTACTCTGGCTTACTGGTTAAGGTCTTAACTCTTACTTGGGCCTAATAGCTAAGGTCTTAGACTCGTACTATGGCCTACAGGTTAAGGTCTTAACTCTTACTCTGGCCTAATAGCTAAGGTCTTAACTCTTACTATGGCCTACAGGTTAATGTCTTAACTCATACTCTGGCCTAATAGCTAAGGTCTTAGACTCGTACTATGGACTACAGGTTAAGGTCTTAACTCTTACTCTGGCCTACTGGTTAAGGTCTTAACTCTTACTCTGGCCTAATAGCTAAGGTCTTAGACTCATACTATGGCCTAATAGCTAAGGTCATAGACTAGTACTCTGGCCTAATGGTTAAGGTCTTAACTCTTACTCTGGCCTATTGGTTCAGGTCTTAACTCTTACTCTGGCCTAATAGCTAAGGTCTTAGACTCGTACTATGGCCTAATAGCTAAGGTATTTGACTCGTACACTGGCCTAATGGTTAAGGTCTTAACTCTTACTCTGGCCTACTGGTTAAGGTCTTAACTCTTACTCTGGCCTATTAGCTAAGGTCTTAGACTCGCACTATGGCCAACTGGTTAAGGTCTTAACTCTTCCTCTGGCCTAATAGCTAAGGTCTTAGACTCATACTCTGGCCTAATGGTTAAGGTCTTAACTCTTACTCTGGCCTAATAGCTAAGGTCTTAACTCTTACTCTGGCCTAATAGCTAAGGTCTTAACTCTTACTCTGGCCTAATAGCTAAGGTCTTAGACTCGTACTCTGGCCTACAGGTTAAGGTCTTAACTCTTACTCTGGCCTAATAGCTAAGGTCTTAGACTCGTACTCTGACCTAATAGCTTAGGTCTTAGACTCATACTCTGGCCTAAGGCTTAAGGTGTTATCTCTTGCTCTGGCCTACTGGTTAAGGTCTTAACTCTTACTCTGGCCTAATAGCTAAGGTCTTAGACTCGTACTATGGCATACAGGTTAAGGTCTTAACTCTTACTCTGGCCTAATAGCTAAGGTCTTAACTCTTACTCTGGCCTAAAGGTTAATGTCTTAACTCGTACTCTGGCCTAATAACTAAGGTCTTAGACTCGTACTATGGCCTACAGGTTAAGGTCTTAACTCTTACTCTGGACTACTGGTTAAGGTCTTAACTCTTATTCTGGCCTAATAGCTAAGGTCTTAGACTCATACTCTGGCCTAATGGTTAAGGTCTTAACTCTTACTCTGGCCTAATAGCTAAGGTTTTAGACTCGTACTATGCCCTAATAGCTGAGGTCTTACACTCATACTCTGGCCTAATGGTTAAGGTCTTAACTCTTACTCTGGCCTACTGGTTAAGGTCTTAACTCTTACTCTGACCTAATAGCTAAGGCCTTAGACTCATACTCTAGCCTAATTGTTATGGTCTTAACTCTTACTCTGGCCTAATAGCTAAGGTGTTAACTCTTACTCTGGCCTAATAGCTAAGGTCTTAGACTCGTACTCTGGCCTACAGGTTAAGGTCTTAACTCTTACTCTGGCCTAATAGCTAAGGTCTTAGACTCGTACTCTGGCCTACTGGTTAACCCCTTCGGTGCTCATGACGGAATGGTTCCGTCATGACCCACGGTTGAGCTGTGCTCATGACGGAACCATTCCGTCATGACCCCGCCCGCGCAAGATTCCGCCAGCACAGCGGCGGAATCTGCGCAGCATCGAAGGGGTTAAGGTCTTAACTCTTACTCTGGCCTACTGGTTAAGGTCTTAACTCTTACTCTGGCCTACAGGTTAAGGTCTTAACTCTTACTCTGGCCTACTGGTTAAGGTCTTAGACTCGTACTCTGTCCTACTGGTTAAGGTCTTAACTCTTACTCTGGCCTACTGGTTAAGGTCTTAACTCTTACTCTGGCCTAATAGCTAAGGTCTTAACTGTTACTCTGGCCTAATAGCTTAGGTCTTAGACTCATACTCTGGCCTAATGGTTAAGGTATTAACACTTACTCTGGCCTACTGGTTAAGGACTTAACTCTTACTCTGGCCTAATAGCTAAGGTCTTAGACTCGTACTATGGCCTACAGGTTAAGGTCTTAACTCTTACTCTGGCCTAATAGCTAAGGTCTTAACTCTTACTCTGGCCTACAGGTTAATGTCTTAACTCGTACTCTGGCCTAATAGCTAAGGTCTTAGACTCGTACTATGGCCTAATAGCTAAGGTCATAGACTCGTACTCTGGCCTAATGGTTAAGGTCTTAACTCTCACTCTGGCCTACTGGTTAAGGTCTTAACTCTTACTCTGGCCTAATAGCTAAGGTCTTAAACTTGTACTATGGCCTAAAAGCTAAGATCTTAGACTCGTACTCTGGCCTAATGGTTAAGGTCTTAACTCTTACTCTGGCCTACTGGTTAAGGTCTTAACTCTTACTCTGGCCTAATAGCTAAGGTCTTAGACTCGTACTCTGGCTTACTGGTTAAGGTCTTAACTCTTACTCTGGTCTACTGGTTAAGGTCTTAACACTTACTCTGGCCTAATAGCTAAAGTCTTTGACTCATACTCTGGCCTAATTGTTAAGGTCTTAACTCTTACTCTGGCCTAATAGCTAAGGTCTTAGACTCGTACTCTGGCCTAATGGTTAAGGTCTTAACTCTTACTCTGGCCTAATAGCTAAGGTCATAACTCGTAATCTGGCCAACTGGTTAAGGTCTTAACTCTTATTCTGGCCTACTGGTTAATGTCTTAACTCTTACTCTGGTCTAATAGCTAAGGTCTTAGACTCGTACTTTGGCCTACTGGTTAAGGTCTTAACTCTTACTCTGGCCTAATAGCTAAGATCTTAACTCTTACTCTAACCTAATAGCTAAGGTCTTAACTCTTACTCTGGCCTACAGGTTAAGGTCTTTACTCTTACTCTGGCCTACTGGTTAACGTCTTAACTCATACTCTGGCCTACTGCTTAAGGTCTTAGACTCGTACTCTGGCCTACTGGTTAAGGTATTAACTCTTACTCTGGCCTACTGGTTAAGGTCTTAACTCTTACTCTGGCCTAATAGCTAAGGTCCTAACTCTTACTCTGGCCTAATAGCTTAGGTCTTAGACTCATACTCTGGCCTAATGGTTAAGGTCTTAACTCTTACTCTGGCTTACTGGTTAAGGTCTTAACTCTTACTCGGGCCTAATAGCTAAGGTCTTAGACTCGTACTATGGCCTCCAGGTTAAGGTCTTAACTCTTACTCTGGCCTAATAGCTAAGGTCTTAACTCTTACTCTGGCCTACAGGTTAATGTCTTAACTCATACTCTGGCCTAATAGCTAAGGTCTTAGACTCGTACTATGGCCTACAGGTTAAGGTCTTAACTCTTACTCTGGCCTACTGGTTAAGGTCTTAACTCTTACTCTGGCCTAATAGCTAAGGTCTTAGACTCGTACTATGGCCTAATAGCTAAGGTCATAGACTCGTACTCTGGCCTAATGGTTAAGGTCTTAACTCTTACTCTGGCCTATTGGTTCAGGTCTTAACTCTTACTCTGGCCTAATAGCTAAGGTCTTAGACTCGTACTATGGCCTAATAGCTAAGGTATTTGACTCGTACACTGGCCTAATGGTTAAGGTCTTAACTCTTACTCTGGCCTACTGGTTAAGGTCTTAACTCTTACTCTGGCCTATTAGCTAAGGTCTTAGACTCGCACTATGGCCAACTGGTTAAGGTCTTAACTCTTCCTCTGGCCTAATAGCTAAGGTCTTAGACTCATACTCTGGCCTAATGGTTAAGGTCTTAACTCTTACTCTGGCCTAATAGCTAAGGTCTTAACTCTTACTCTGGCCTAATAGCTAAGGTCTTAACTCTTACTCTGGCCTAATAGCTAAGGTCTTAGACTCGTACTCTGACCTAATAGCTTAGGTCTTAGACTCATACTCTGGCCTAAGGCTTAAGGTGTTATCTCTTACTCTGGCCTACTGGTTAAGGTCTTAACTCTTACTCTGGCCTAATAGCTAAGGTCTTAGACTCGTACTATGGCATACAGGTTAAGGTCTTAACTCTTACTCTGGCCTAATAGCTAAGGTCTTAACTCTTACTCTGGCCTAATAGCTAAGGTCTTAGACTCGTACTCTGACCTAATAGCTTAGGTCTTAGACTCATACTCTGGCCTAAGGCTTAAGGTGTTATCTCTTACTCTGGCCTACTGGTTAAGGTCTTAACTCTTACTCTGGCCTAATAGCTAAGGTCTTAGACTCGTACTATGGCATACAGGTTAAGGTCTTAACTCTTACTCTGGCCTAATAGCTAAGGTCTTAACTCTTACTCTGGCCTACAGGTTAATGTCTTAACTCGTACTCTGGCCTAATAGCTAAGGTCTTAGACTCGTACTCTGGCCTACTGGTTAAGGTCTTAACTCTTACTCTGGCCTAATAGCTAAGGTCTTAGACTCGTACTCTGGCCTACTGGTTAAGGTCTTAACTCTTACTCTGGCCTACTGGTTAAGGTCTTAACTCTTACTCTGGACTAATAGCTAAGGTCTTAGACTCGTACTCAGGCCTAATGGTTAAGGTCTTAACTCTTACTCTGGCCTAATAGCTAAGGTCTTAGACTTGTACTCTGGCCTACTGGTTAAGGTCTTAACTCTTACTCTGGCCTAATAGCTAAGGTCTTAACTCTTACTCTGGCCTAATAGCTAAGGACTTAGACTCGTACTCTGGCCTAATAGCTAAGGTCTTTGACTCGTACACTGGCCTAATGGTTTGGTCTTAACTCTTACTCTGGCCTACTGGTTAAGGTCTTAACTCTTACTCTGGCCTATTAGCTAAGGTCTTAGACTCGCACTATGGCCAACTGGTTAAGGTCTTAACTCTTCCTCTGGCCTAATAGCTAAGGTCTTAGACTCATACTCTGGCCTAATGGTTAAGGTCTTAACTCTTACTCTGGCCTAATAGCTAAGGTCTTAACTCTACTCTGGCCTAATAGCTAAGGTCTTAGACTCGTACACTGGCCTACAGGTTAAGGTCTTAACTCTTACTCTGGCCTAATAGCTAAGGTCTTAGACTCGTACTCTGGCCTACTGGTTAAGGTCTTAGCTCTTACTCTGGCCTAATAGCTAAGGTCTTAGACTCGTACTCTGGGCTACTGGTTAAGGTCTTAACTCTTACTCTGGCCTACTGGTTAAGGTCTTAACTCTTACTCTGGCCTAATAGCTAAGGTCTTAGACTCGTACTCTGGCCTAATGGTTAAGGTCTTAACTCTTACTCTGGCCTAATAGCTAAGGTCTCAGACTCGTACTCTGGCCTACTGGTTAAGGTCTTAACTCTTACTCTGGCCTAATAGCTAAGGTCTTAACTCTTACTCTGGCCTAATAGCTAAGGTCTTAGACTCATACTCTGGCCTAATAGCTAAGGTCTTAGACTTGTACTCTGGCCTAATGGTTAAGGTCTTAACGCGTACTCTGGCCTACTGGTTAAGGTCTTAACCCTTACTCTGGCCTACTGGTTAAGGTCTTAACTCTTACTCTGGCCTAATAGCTAAGGTCTTAGACTCGTACTATGGCCTAATAGCTAAGGTCATAGACTCGTACTCTGGCCTAACGGTTAAGGTCTTAACTCTTACGCTGGCCTACTGGTTAAGGTCTTAACTCTTACTCTGACCTAATAGCTAAGGCCTTAGACTCATACTCTGGCCTAATTGTTCAGGTCTTAACTCTTACTCTGGCCTAATAGCTAAGGTCTTAACTCTTACTCTGGCCTAATAGCTAAGGTCTTAACTCTTACTCTGGCCTAATAGCTAAGGTCTTAGACTCGTACTCTGGCCTACAGGTTAAGGTCTTAACTCTTACTCTGGCCTAATAGCTAAGGTCTTAGACTCGTACTCTGGCCTACTGGTTAAGGTCTTAACTCTTACTCTGGCCTAATAGCTAAGGTCTTAGACTCGTACTCTGGCTTACTGGTTAAGGTCTTAACTCTTACTCTGGCCTACTGGTTAAGGTCTTAACACTTACTCTGGCCTAATAGCTAAGGTCTTAGACTCGTACTCAGGCCTAATGGTTAAGGTCTTAACTCTTACTCTGGCCTAATAGCTAAGGTCTTAGACTTGTACTCTGGCCTACTGGTTAAGGTCTTAACTCTTACTCTGGCCTACTGGTTAATGTCTTAACTCTTACTATGGTCTAATAGCTAAGGTCTTAGACTCGTACTTTGGCCTACTGGTTAAGGTCTTAACTCTTACTCTGGCCTAATAGCTAAGATCTTAACTCTTACTCTAACCTAATAGCTAAGGTCTTAACTCTTACTCTGGCCTACAGGTTAAGGTCTTAACTCTTACTCTGGCCTACTGGTTAACGTCTTAACTCATACTCTGGCCTACTGCTTAAGGTCTTAGACTCATACTCTGGCCTACTGGTTAAGGTATTAACTCTTACTCTGGCCTACTGGTTAAGGTCTTAACTCTTACTCTGGCCTAATAGCTAAGGTCCTAACTCTTACTCTGGCCTAATAGCTTAGGTCTTAGACTCATACTCTGGCCTAATGGTTAAGGTCTTAACTCTTACTCTGGCTTACTGGTTAAGGTCTTAACTCTTACTCGGGCCTAATAGCTAAGGTCTTAGACTCGTACTATGGCCTACAGGTTAAGGTCTTAACTCTTACTCTGGCCTAATAGCTAAGGTCTTAACTCTTACTCTGGCCTACAGGTTAATGTCTTAACTCATACTCTGGCCTAATAGCTAAGGTCTTAGACTCGTACTATGGCCTACAGGTTAAGGTCTTAACTCTAACTCTGGCCTACTGGTTAAGGTCTTAACTCTTACTCTGGCCTAATAGCTAAGGTCTTAGACTCGTACTATGGCCTACAGGTTAAGGTCTTAACTCTTACTCTGGCCTATTGGTTCAGGTTTTAACTCTTACTCTGGCCTAATAGCTAAGGTCTTAGACTCGTACTATGGCTTAATAGCTAAGGTATTTGACTCGTACACTGGCCTAATGGTTAAGGTTTTAACTCTTACTCTGGCCTACTGGTTAAGGTCTTAACTCTTACTCTGGCCTATTAGCTGAGGTCTTAGACTCGCACTATGGCCAACTGGTCAAGGTCTTAACTCTTCCTCTGGCCTAATAGCTAAGGTCTTAGACTCATACTCTGGCCTAATGGTTAAGGTCTTAACTCTTACTCTGGCCTAATAGCTAAGGTCTTAACTCTTACGCTGGCCTAATAGCTAAGGTCTTAACTCTTACTCTGGCCTAATAGCTAAGGTCTTAGACTCGTACTCTGACCTAATAGCTTAGGTCTTAGACTCATACTCTGGCCTAAGGCTTAAGGTGTTATCTCTTACTCTGGCCTACTGGTTAAGGTCTTAACTCTTACTCTGGCCTAATAGCTAAGGTCTTAGACTCGTACTATGGCATACAGGTTAAGGTCTTAACTCTTACTCTGGCCTAATAGCTAAGGTCTTAACTCTTACTCTGGCCTACAGGTTTATGTCTTAACTCGTACTCTGGCCTAATAACTAAGGTCTTAGACTCGTACTATGGCCTACAGGTTAAGGTCTTAACTCTTACTCTGGACTACTGGTTAAGGTCTTAACTCTTATTCTGGCCTAATAGCTAAGGTCTTAGACTCATACTCTGGCCTAATGGTTAAGGTCTTAACTCTTACTCTGGCCTAATAGCTAAGGTCTTAGACTCGTACTATGCCCTAATAGCTAAGGTCTTACACTCGTACTCTGGCCTAATGGTTAAGGTCTTAACTCTTACTCTGGCCTACTGGTTAAGGTCTTAACTCTTACTCTGACCTAATAGCTAAGGCCTTAGACTCATACTCTAGCCTACTGGTTAAGGTCTTAACTCTTACTCTGGCCTAATAGCTAAGGTCTTAGACTCGTACTCTGGCCTACTGGTTAAGGTCTTAACTCTTACTCTGGCCTACTGGTTAAGGTCTTAACTCTTACTCTGGCCTAATAGCTAAGGTCTTTGACTCGTACTCAGGCCTAATGGTTAAGGTCTTAACTCTTACTCTGGCCTAATAGCTAAGGTCTTAGACTTGTACTCTGGCCCACTGGTTAAGGTCTTAACTCTTACTCTGGCCTAATAGCTAAGGTCTTAACTCTTACTCAGGCCTAATAGCTAAGGACTTAGACTCGTACTCTGGCCTAATAGCTAAGGTCTTTGACTCGTACACTGGCCTAATGGTTTGGTCTTAACTCTTACTCTGGCCTACTGGTTAAGGTCTTAACTCTTACTCTGGCCTATTAGCTAAGGTCTTAGACTCGCACTATGGCCAACTGGTTAAGGTCTTAACTCTTCCTCTGGCCTAATAGCTAAGGTCTTAGACTCATACTCTGGCCTAATGGTTAAGGTCTTAACTCTTACTCTGGCCTAATAGCTAAGGTCTTAACTCTACTCTGGCCTAATAGCTAAGGTCTTAGACTCGTACACTAGCCTACAGGTTAAGGTCTTAACTCTTACTCTGGCCTAATAGCTAAGGTCTTAGACTCGTACTCTGGCCTACTGGTTAAGGTCTTAACTCTTACTCTGGCCTAATAGCTAAGGTCTTAGACTCGTACTCTGGGCTACTGGTTAAGGTCTTAACTCTTACTCTGGCCTACTGGTTAAGGTCTTAACTCTTACTCTGGCCTATTAGCTAAGGTCTTAGACTCGTACTCTGGCCTAATGGTTAAGGTCTTAACTCTTACTCTGGCCTAATAGCTAAGGTCTTAGACTCGTACTCTGGCCTACTGGTTAAGGTCTTAACTCTTACTCTGGCCTAATAGCTAAGGTCTTAACTCTTACTCTGGCCTAATAGCTAAGGTCTTAGACTCGTACTCTGGCCTAATAGCTAAGGTCTTAGACTTGTACTCTGGCCTAATGGTTAAGGTCTTAACGCGTACTCTGGCCTACTGGTTAAGGTCTTAACCCTTACTCTGGCCTACTGGTTAAGGTCTTAACTCTTACTCTGGCCTAATAGCTAAGGTCTTAGACTCGTACTATGGCCTAATAGCTAAGGTCATAGACTCGTACTCTGGCCTAATGGTTAAGGTCTTAACTCTTACGCTGGCCTACTGGTTAAGGTCTTAACTCTTACTCTGACCTAATAGCTAAGGCCTTAGACTCATACTCTGGCCTAATTGTTCAGGTCTCAACTCTTACTCTGGCCTAATAGCTAAGGTCTTAACTCTTACTCTGGCCTAATAGCTAAGGTCTTAACTCTTACTCTGGCCTAATAGCTAAGGTCTTAGACTCGTACTCTGGCCTACAGGTTAAGGTCTTAACTCTTACTCTGGCCTAATAGCTAAGGTCTTAGACTCGTACTCTGGCCTACTGGTTAAGGTCTTAACTCTTACTCTGGCCTAATAGCTAAGGTCTTGGACTCGTACTCTGGCTTACTGGTTAAGGTCTTAACTCTTATTCTGGCCTACTGGTTAAGGTCTTAACACTTACTCTGGCCTAATAGCTAAGGTCTTAGACTCGTACTATGCCCTAATAGCTAAGGTCTTACACTCGTACTCTGGCCTAATGGTTAAGGTCTTAACTCTTACTCTGGCCTACTGGTTAAGGTCTTAATTCTTACTCTGACCTAATAGCTAAGGCCTTAGACTCATACTCTAGCCTAATTGTTAAGGTCTTAACTCTTACTCTGGCCTAATAGCTAAGGTGTTAACTCTTACTCTGGCCTAATAGCTAAGGTCTTAGACTCGTACTCTGGCCTACAGGTTAAGGTCTTAACTCTTACTCTGGCCTAATAGCTAAGGTCTTAGACTCGTACTCTGGCCTACTGGTTAAGGTCTTAACTCTTACTCTGGCCTAATAGCTAAGGTCTTAGACTCGTACTCTGGCCTACTGGTTAAGGTCTTAACTCTTACTCTGGCCTACTGGTTAAGGTCTTAACTCTTACTCTGGCCTAATAGCTAAGGTCTTTGACTCGTACTCAGGCCTAATGGTTAAGGTCTTAACTCTTACTCTGGCCTAATAGCTAAGGTCTTAGACTTGTACTCTGGCCTACTGGTTAAGGTCTTAACTCTTACTCTAGCCTAATAGCTAAGGTCTTAACTCTTACTCTGGCCTAATAGCTAAGGACTTAGACTCGTACTCTGGCCTAATAGCTAAGGTCTTTGACTCGTACACTGGCCTAATGGTTTGGTCTTAACTCTTACTCTGGCCTACTGGTTAAGGTCTTAACTCTTACTCTGGCCTATTAGCTAAGGTCTTAGACTCGCACTATGGCCAACTGGTTAAGGTCTTAACTCTTCCTCTGGCCTAATAGCTAAGGTCTTAGACTCATACTCTGGCCTAATGGTTAAGGTCTTAACTCTTACTCTGGCCTAATAGCTAAGGTCTTAACTCTACTCTGGCCTAATAGCTAAGGTCTTAGACTCGTACACTGGCCTACAGGATAAGGTCTTAACTCTTACTCTGGCCTAATAGCTAAGGTCTAAGACTCGTACTCTGGCCTACTGGTTAAGGTCTTAACTCTTACTCTGGCCTAATAGCTAAGGTCTTAGACTCGTACTCTGGGCTACTGGTTAAGGTCTTAACTCTTACTCTGGCCTACTGGTTAAGGTCTTAACTCTTACTCTGGCCTAATAGCTAAGGTCTTAGACTCGTACTCTGGCCTAATGGTTAAGGTCTTAACTCTTACTCTGGCCTAATAGCTAAGGTCTTAGACTCGTACTCTGGCCTACTGGTTAAGGTCTTAACTCTTACTCTGGCCTAATAGCTAAGGTCTTAACTCTTACTCTGGCCTAATAGCTAAGGTCTTAGACTCATACTCTGGCCTAATAGCTAAGGTCTTAGACTTGTACTCTGGCCTAATGGTTAAGGTCTTAACGCGTACTCTGGCCTACTGGTTAAGGTCTTAACCCTTACTCTGGCCTACTGGTTAAGGTCTTAACTCTTACTCTGGCCTAATAGCTAAGGTCTTAGACTCGTACTATGGCCTAATAGCTAAGGTCATAGACTCATACTCTGGCCTAATGGTTAAGGTCTTAACTCTTACGCTGGCCTACTGGTTAAGGTCTTAACTCTTACTCTGACCTAATAGCTAAGGCCTTAGACTCATACTCTGGCCTAATTGTTCAGGTCTCAACTCTTACTCTGGCCTAATAGCTAAGGTCTTAACTCTTACTCTGGCCTAATAGCTAAGGTCTTAACTCTTACTCTGGCCTAATAGCTAAGGTCTTAGACTCGTACTCTGGCCTACAGGTTAAGGTCTTAACTCTTACTCTGGCCTAATAGCTAAGGTCTTAGACTCGTACTCTGGCCTACTGGTTAAGGTCTTAACTCTTACTCTGGCCTAATAGCTAAAGTCTTAGACTCGTACTCTGGCTTACTGGTTAAGGTCTTAACTCTTACTCTGGCCTACTGGTTAAGGTCTTAACACTTACTCTGGCCTAATAGCTAAGGTCTTAGACTCGTACTCAGGCCTAATGGTTAAGGTCTTAACTCTTACTCTGGCCTAATAGCTAAGGTCTTAGACTTGTACTCTGGCCTACTGGTTAAGGTCTTAACTCTTACTCTGGCCTAATAGCTAAGGTCTTAACTCTTACTCTGGCCTAATAGCTAAGGTCTTAGACTCGTACTCTGGCCTAATAGCTAAGGTCTTAGACTCGTACTCTGGCGTAATGGTTAAGGTCTTAACTCGTAGTCTGGCCTACTGAATAAGGTCTTAACTCTTACTCTGGCCTACTGGTTAAGGTCGTAACTCTTACTCTGGCCTAATAGCTAAGGTCTTTGACTCGTACTTTGGCCTACTGGTTAAGGTCATAACTCTTACTCTGGCTTAATAGCTAAGGTCTTAACTCTTACTCTGGCCTACAGGTTAAGGTCTTAACTCTTACTCTGGCCTACTGGTTAAGGTCTTAACTCATACTCTGGCCTACTGGTTAAGGTCTTAGACTTGTACTCTGGCCTACTGGTTAAGGTCTTAACTGTTACTCTGGCCTAATAGCTAAGGTCTTAGACTCGATCTCTGGCCTAATGGTTAAGGTCTTAACTCTTACTCTGGCCTAATAGCTTAGGTCTTAGACTCATACTCTGGCGTAATGGTTAAGGTCTTAACTCTTACTCTGGCCTACTGGTTAAGGTCTTAACTCTTACCCTGGCCTAATAGCTAAGGTCTTAGACTCGTACTTTGGCCTAATAGCTAAGGTCTTAGACTCGTACTCTGGCCTAATGGTTAAGCTCTTAACTCTTAGTCTGGCCTAATAGCTAAGGTCTTAACTCTTACTCTAGCCTACAGGTTAAGGTCTTAACTCTTACTCTGGCCTACTGGTTAAGGTCTTAACTCATACTCTGGCCTACTGGTTAAGGTCTTAGACTCGTACTCTGGCCTACTGGTTAAGGTCTTAACTCTTACTCTGGCCTACTGGTTAAGGTCTTAACTCTTACTCTGGCCTAATAGCTAAGGTCTTAACTGTTACTCTGGCCTAATAGCTTAGGTCTTAGACTCATACTCTGGCCTAATGGTTAAGGTCTTAAAATTTACTCTGGCCTACTGGTTAAGGACTTAACTCTTAATCTGGCCTAATAGCTAAGGTCTTAGACTCGTACTATGGCCTACAGGTTAAGGTCTTAACTCTTACTCTGGCCTAATAGCTAAGGTCTTAACTCTTACTCTGGCCTACAGGTTAATGTCTTAACTCGTACTCTGGCCTAATAGCTAAGGTCTTAGACTCGTACTATGGCCTAATAGCTAAGGTCATAGACTCGTACTCTGGCCTAATGGTTAAGGTCTTAACTCTTACTCTGGCCTACTGGTTAAGGTCTTAACTCTTACTCTGGCCTAATAGCTAAGGTCTTAAACTTGTACTATGGCCTAAAAGCTAAGATCTTAGACTCGTACTCTGGCCTAATGGTTAAGGTCTTAACTCTTACTCTGGCCTACTGGTTAAGGTCTTAACTCTTACTCTGACCTAATATCTAAGGTCTTAGACTCGTACTATGGCCTACTGGTTAAGGTCTTAACTCTTCCTCTGGCCTAATAGCTAAGGTCTTAGACTCATACTCTGGCCTAATGGTTAAGGTCTTAACTCTTACTCTGGCCTAATATCTAAGGTCTTAACTCTTACTCTGGCCTAATAGCTAAGGTCTTAACTCTTACTCTGGCCTAATAGCTAAGGTCTTACACTCGTACTCTGGCCGACAGGTTAAGGTCTTAACTCTTACTCTGGCCTAATAGCTAAGGCTTAGACTCGTACTCTGGCCTAATGGTTAAGGTCTTAACTATTACTCTGGCCTAATAGCTAAGGTCTTAACTCTTACTCTGGCCTAATAGCTAAGGTCTTAGACTCGTACTCTGGCCTAATGGTTAAGGTCTTAACTCTTACTCTGGCCTAATAGCTAAGACTCTTACTCTGCCCAATAGCTAAGGTCTTAGACTTGTACTCTGGCCTAATGGTTAAGGTATTAACTCTTACTCTGGCCTACTGGTTAAGGTCTTAACACTTACTCTGGCCTAAAAGCTAATGTCTTAGACTCGTACTCTGACCTATTGGTTAAGGTCTTAAATCTTACTCTAGCCTACTGGTTAAGGTCTTAATTCTTACTCTGGCCTAATAGCTAATGTCTTAACTCTTACTTTGGCCTACAGATTAATGTCTTAACTCGTACTCTGG
Organism: Triturus cristatus; assembly: GCF_964204655.1. Classification (NCBI taxonomy): domain Eukaryota; kingdom Metazoa; phylum Chordata; class Amphibia; order Caudata; family Salamandridae; genus Triturus; species Triturus cristatus. Next base: position 1,312,983,186 of record NC_140590.1, read on the forward strand.
CCTAATAGCTAAAGTCTTAGACTCGTACTTTGGCCAAATAGCTAAGGTCTAAGACTCGTACTCTGGCCTAATGGTTAAGGTCTTAACTCTTAGTCTGGCCTAATAGCTAAGGTCTTAAGTCTTACTCTGGCCTACAGGTTAAGGTCTTAACTCTTACTCTGGCCTACTGGTTAAGGTCTTAACTCATACTCTGGCCTACTGGTTAAGGTCTTAGACTAGTTTTCTGGCCTACTGGTTAAGGTCTTAACTCTTACTCTGGCCTACTGGTTAAGGTCTTAACTGTTACTCTGGCCTAATAGCTAAGGTCTTAACTGTTACTCTGGCCTAATAGCTTAGGTCTTAGACTCATACTCTGGCCTAATGGTTAAGGTCTTAACAGTTACTCTGGCCTACTGGTTAAGGTCTTAACTCTTACTCTGGCCTAATAGCTAAGGTCTTAGACTCGTACTATGGCCTACAGGTTAAGGTCTTAACTCTTACTCTGGCCTAATAGCTAAGGTCTTAACTCTTACTCTGGCCTACAGGTTAATGTCTTAACTCGTACTCTGGCCTAATAGCTAAGGTATTAGACTCGTACTATGGCCTACAGGTTAAGGTCTTAACTCTTACTCTGGCCTACTGGTTAAGGTCTTAACTCCTACTCTGGCCTAATAGCTAAGGTCTTAGACTCGTACTATGGCCTAATAGCTAAGGTCATAGACTTGTACTCTGGCCTAATGGTTAAGGTCTTAACTCTTACTATGGCCTACTGGTTAAGGTCTTAACTCTTCCTCTGGCCTAATAGCTAAGGTCTTAGACTCATACTCTGGCCTAATGGTTAAGGTCTTAACTCTTACTCTGGCCTAATATCTAAGGTCTTAACTCTTACTCTGGCCTAATAGCTAAGGCTTAGACTCGTACTCTGGCCTAATGGTTAAGGTCTTAACTCTTACTCTGGCCTAATAGCTAAGACTCTTACTCTGCCCAATAGCTAAGGTCTTAGACTCGTACTCTGGCCTAATGGTTAAGGTATTAAGTCTTACTCTGGCCTACTGGTTAAGGTCTTAACACTTACTCTGGCCTAAAAGCTAATGTCTTAGACTCGTACTCTGACCTACTGGTTAAGGTCTTAAATCTTACTCTAGCCTACTGGTTAAGGTCTTAACTCTTACTCTGGCCTAATAGCTAAGGTCTTAGACTCGTACTCTGGCCTACAGGTTAAGGTCTTAACTCTTACTCTGGCCTAATAGCTAAGGTCTTAGATGCGTACTCTGGCCTACTGGTTAAGGTCTTAACTCTTACTCTGGCCTAATAGCTAAGGTCTTAGACTCGTACTCTGGCCTACAGGTTAAGGTCTTAACTCTTACTCTGGCCTAATAGCTAAGGTCTTAGACTTGTACTCTGGCCTACTGGTTAAGGTCTTAACTCTTACTCTGGCCTAATAGCTAAGGTCTTAGACTCGCACTATGGCCTACTGGTTAAGGTCTTAACTCTTCCTCTGGCCTAATAGCTAAGGTCTTAACTCTTACTCTGGCCTAATAGCTAAGGTCTTAGACTCGTATTCTGACCTAATGGTTAAGGTCTTATCTCTTACTCTGGCTTAATAGCTAAGGTCTTAACTCTTACTCTGGCCTACAGGTTAAGGTCTTAGACTTGTACTCTGGCCTACTGGTTAAGGTCTTAACTCTTACTCTGGCCTACTGGTTAAGGTCTTAACTCTTACTCTGGCCTAATAGCTAAGGTCTTAGACTCGTTCTCTGGCCTAATGGTTAAGGTCTTAACTCTTACTCTGGCCTAATAGCTTAGGTCTTAGACTCGTTCTATGGCCTAATGGTTAAGGTCTTAACTCTTACTCTGGCCTAATAGCTTAGGTCTTAGACTCATACTCTGGCCTAATGGTTAAGGTCTTAACTCTTACTCTGGCCTAATAGCTAAGGTCTTAACACTTACTCTGGCCTAATAGCTAAGGTCTTAGACTCGTACACTGGCCTACAGGTTAAGGTCTTAACTCTTACTCTGGCCTAATAGCTAAGGTCTTAGACTCGTACTCTGGCCTACTGGTTAAGGTCTTAACTCTTTCTCTGGCCTAATAGCTAAGGTCTTAGACTCGTACTCTGGGCTACTGGTTAAGGTCTTAACTCTTACTCTGGCCTACTGGTTAAGGTCTTAACTCATACTCTGGCCTACTGGTTAAGGTCTTAGACTCGCACTCTGGCCTACTGGCTAAGGTCTTAACTCTTACTCTGGCCTACTGGTTAAGGTCTTGACTCTTACTCTGGCCTAATAGCTAAGGTCTTAACTGTTACTCTGGCCTAATAGCTTAGGTCTTAGACTCATACTCTGGCCTAATGGTTAAGGTCTTAACACTTACTCTGGCCTACTGGTTAAGGTCTTAACTCTTACTCTGGCCTAATAGCAAAGGTCTTAGACTCGTACTATGGCCTACAGGTTAAGGTCTTAACTCTTACTCTGGCCTAATAGCTAAGGTCTTAACTCTTACTCTGGCCTACAGGTTAATGCCTTAACTCATACTCTGGCCTAATAGCTAAGGTCTTAGACTCGTACTATGGCCTACAGGTTAAGGTCTTAACTCTTACTCTGGCCTACTGGTTAAGGTCTTAACTCCTACTCTGGCCTAATAGCTAAGGTCTTAGACTCGTACTATGGCCTAATAGCTAAGGTCATAGACTTGTACTCTGGCCTAATGGTTAAGGTCTTAACTCATACTCTGGCCTACTGGTTAAGGTCTTAACTCTTACTCTGACCTAATATCTAAGGTCTTAGACTCACACTATGGCCTACTGGTTAAGGTCTTAACTCTTCCTCTGGCCTAATAGCTAAGGTCTTAGACTCATACTCTGGCCTAATGGTTAAGGTCTTAACTCTTACTCTGGCCTAATATCTAAGGTCTTAACTCTTACTCTGGCCTAATAGCTAAGGTCTTAACTCTTACTCTGGCCTAATAGCTAAGGCTTAGACTCGTACTCTGGCCTAATGGTTAAGGTCTTAACTCTTACTCTGGCCTAATAGCTAAGACTCTTACTCTGCCCAATAGCTAAGGTCTTAGACTCGTACTCTGGCCTAATGGTTAAGGTATTAAGTCTTACTCTGGCCTACTGGTTAAGGTCTTAACACTTACTCTGGCCTAAAATCTAATGTCTTAGACTCGTACTCTGACCTACTGGTTAAGGTCTTAAATCTTACTCTAGCCTACTGGTTAAGGTCTTAACTCTTACTCTGGCCTAATAGCTAAGGTCTTAGACTCGTACTCTGGCCTACAGGTTAAGGTCTTAACTCTTACTCTGGCCTAATAGCTAAGGTCTTAGACGCGTACTCTGGCCTACTGGTTAAGGTCTTAACTCTTACTCTGGCCTAATAGCTAAGGTCTTAGACTCGTACTCTGGCCTACAGGTTAAGGTCTTAACTCTTACTCTGGCCTAATAGCTAAGGTCTTAGACTCGTACTCTGGCCTACTGGTTAAGGTCTTAACTCTTACTCTGGCCTAATAGCTAAGGTCTTAGACTCGCACTATGGCCTACTGGTTAAGGTCTTAACTCTTCCTCTGGCCTAATAGCTAAGGTCTTAACTCTTACTCTGGCCTAATAGCTAAGGTCTTAGACTCGTATTCTGACCTAATGGTTAAGGTCTTAACTCTTACTCTGGCTTAATAGCTAAGGTCTTAACTCTTACTCTGGCCTACAGGTTAAGGTCTTAACTCTTACTCTGGCCTACTGGTTAAGGTCTTAACTCATACACTGGCCTACTGGTTAAGGTCTTAGACTTGTACTCTGGCCTACTGGTTAAGGTCTTAACTCTTACTCTAGCCTACTGGTTAAGGTCTTAACTCTCACTCTGGCCTAATAGCTAAGGTCTTAGACTCGTTCTCTGGCCTAATGGTTAAGGTCTTAACTCTTACTCTGGCCTAATAGCTTAGGTCTTAGACTCGTTCTATGGCCTAATGGTTAAGGTCTTAACTCTTACTCTGGCCTAATAGCTTAGGTCTTAGACTCATACTCTGGCCTAATGGTTAAGGTCTTAACTCTTACTCTGGCCTAATAGCTAAGGTCTTAACACTTACTCTGGCCTAATAGCTAAGGTCTTAGACTCGTACACTGGCCTACAGGTTAAGGTCTTAACTCTTACTCTGGCCTAATAGCTAAGGTCTTAGACTCGTACTCTGGCCTACTGGTTAAGGTCTTAACTCTTACTCTGGCCTAATAGCTAAGGTCTTAGGCTCGTACTCTGGCCTACTGGTTAAGGTCTTAACTCATACTCTGGCCTACTGGTTAAGGTCTTAGACTCGTACTCTGGCCTACTGGCTAAGGTCTTAACTCTTACTCTGGCCTACTGGTTAAGGTCTTAACTCTTACTCTGGCCTAATAGCTAAGGTCTTAACTGTTACTCTGGCCTAATAGCTTAGGTCTTAGACTCATACTCTGGCCTAATGGTTAAGGTCTTAACACTTACTCTGGCCTACTGGTTAAGGTCTTAACTCTTAATCTGGCCTAATAGCTAAGGTCTTAACTCTTACTCTGGCCTAATAGCTAAGGTCTTAGACTCGTACTCTGGCCTAATAGCTAAGGTCTTAGACTTGTACTCTGGCCTAATGGTTAAGGTCTTAACGCGTACTCTGGCCTACTGGTTAAGGTCTTAACCCTTACTCTGGCCTACTGGTTAAGGTCTTAACTCTTACTCTGGCCTAATAGCTAAGGTCTTAGACTCGTACTATGGCCTAATAGCTAAGGTCATAGACTCGTACTCTGGCCTAATGGTTAAGGTCTTAACTCTTACGCTGGCCTACTGGTTAAGGTCTTAACTCTTACTCTGACCTAATAGCTAAGGCCTTAGACTCATACTCCGGCCTAATTGTTCAGGTCTCAACTCTTACTCTGGCCTAATAGCTAAGGTCTTAACTCTTACTCTGGCCTAATAGCTAAGGTCTTAACTCTTACTCTGGCCTAATAGCTAAGGTCTTAGACTCGTACTCTGGCCTACAGGTTAAGGTCTTAACTCTTACTCTGGCCTAATAGCTAAGGTCTTAGACTCGTATTCTGGCCTACTGGTTAAGGTCTTAACTCTTACTCTGGCCTAATAGCTAAGGTCTTAGACTCGTACTCTGGCTTACTGGTTAAGGTCTTAACTCTTACTCTGGCCTACTGGTTAAGGTCTTAACACTTACTCTGGCCTAATAGCTAAGGTCTTAGACTCGTACTATGCCCTAATAGCTAAGGTCTTACACTCGTACTCTGGCCTAATGGTTAAGGTCTTAACTCTTACTCTGGCCTACTGGTTAAGGTCTTAACTCTTACTCTGACCTAATAGCTAAGGCCTTAGACTCATACTCTAGCCTAATTGTTAAGGTCTTAACTCTTACTCTGGCCTAATAGCTAAGGTGTTAACTCTTACTCTGGCCTAATAGCTAAGGTCTTAGACTCGTACTCTGGCCTACAGGTTAAGGTCTTAACTCTTACTCTGGCCTAATAGCTAAGGTCTTAGACTCGTACTCTGGCCTACTGGTTAAGGTCTTAACTCTTACTCTGGCCTAATAGCTAAGGTCTTAGACTCGTACTCTGGCCTACTGGTTAAGGTCTTAACTCTTACTCTGGCCTACTGGTTAAGGTCTTAACTCTTACTCTGGCCTAATAGCTAAGGTCTTTGACTCGTACTCAGGCCTAATGGTTAAGGTCTTAACTCTTACTCTGGCCTAATAGCTAAGGTCTTAGACTTGTACTCTGGCCTACTGGTTAAGGTCTTAACTCTTACTCTGGCCTAATAGCTAAGGTCTTAACTCTTACTCTGGCCTAATAGCTAAGGACTTAGACTCGTACTCTGGCCTAATAGCTAAGGTCTTTGACTCGTACACTGGCCTAATGGTTTGGTCTTAACTCTTACTCTGGCCTACTGGTTAAGGTCTTAACTCTTACTCTGGCCTATTAGCTAAGGTCTTAGACTCGCACTATGGCCAACTGGTTAAGGTCTTAACTCTTCCTCTGGCCTAATAGCTAAGGTCTTAGACTCATACTCTGGCCTAATGGTTAAGGTCTTAACTCTTACTCTGGCCTAATAGCTAAGGTCTTAACTCTACTCTGGCCTAATAGCTAAGGTCTTAGTGTGGAAATATGGATTTTTCTGGTCAGTTATGTCCCCTATCTTGGACCCCAACGGTTACATGAGCATGTCACAAGTACATGTATGTTCCCTCCAGTTCCAGTTATGAAGACGCAAATACATGTGCGTCCACCGTCAACATGTCCTTTGTCAGATCCGCCATGAATAGGCCGGATATTCCATTCCTAAATATGAAAGGCCACCGGCTTTATATGGTTCACTTATGCCACTTTACAGTCCAGGCAAGTAGGCCCTGATTCTGTCATCAAAACTCCTCTTGCCTTCTGCCTCTGAAAGCTCCAGTCCGAGCCTGCATCTGTGACTATGAACTTTGTCTCATTCGCTGCGCGGCTCACGAAGCCTGACATCAGCCTATTCTCTGCCAAGAACTGTATTTCACCTTCGAATTATCTGCCTCTCCCTCAGCCGATGCATTCCTGCCTAGTAGTTTAAGTAAACATTCTTCCAGTTACCAAGCTAAAAGGCCCATCTTCTCTGTCCTCATGCAAGTAATTCATAGCCCTGTTACCATGGAATATTCCTACCCCCTCGCATTCAGTGTAGACACTTAGACGCTTGTACACGCACGCACCGTCAGTATAGAATAGATTCTGTCCGAGAGTCCTTCTTTTGTGGATAACATAGTTCTTTAAACATAGGATGTTAGATATGATTTGGGATTAGGTTGACTTGACCCCCAGACTTCTCGTCTCCACATATAGAGCTAAATGTCAAGTCCTCGTCACCCCCTAGTTACACGTCAATTACACGTCATACTGCTGCGCGCGCATCTATGCCAAGTATTATCTTATAGATCCACCTATACATGACATCATAACCAATCATGTTCCTTTTTACTCATTATTACACCCATTTTCGGTTACGCAGACAGACGTCAATGTCCTTATCAATTGTTACGCCTACTGTATTCACTTCATTATAATGTATGTACTATAAAAGTTATTTTCTGTCAATAAAGTAGGTACTTCACTTCCTGAACCCCCGTGGTGATGGAACTTGAAGCATCCGATTATAATCGATTATTGGAATAAAGCCCATTCCGAAACTCTAATATCACGGATTCTGCCTCTCATTTTATTGAGCTATTTTATAATGTTTCTGTATCAAATTCAGTCCCGGTAAAGGAAGTTTTATTTACCACATGATGGCGCCCGAACAGGGACACTTTCTCATCTCACGCGCCGGCGGTGAGTAGCAGGCCCGGTCTCCTGCCGCAGATGGACGGACAATAACGCGTACCAGCAGGATTTCCTGTATCTCCCTCCGGTCAAGCGGGGGCGACTGAGACTGCGATCAACACCCAGACGAGGCGGTGAGAAGTGCGAAGTATCCCGACCAGAGCCTAGCTGAGAGAGCAAGATCCGAGGTATACAGAGACCCACCAGTTCGAAGTCAAGCCCAGTTTCCGACGAGGCGAGTCGAGTCCAGTCCGGTTCAAGTTCAAGTTACCGAGGCCTTCCGTTTCCGAAGCTACCCGGTGAGTACCATTACTGGGGAGGCATTTCTGACGTGCACATAGGTTGTGCCGGTCAAGACGGGTTTGGGTACACAAATCCGGTCTGCACTGTTTTAGCAGTGTATCTGTACTGGTTAGCAGTATATCAAGTATTCCGAAGTATCAAGAATTAAGCATGGTGATTTAGTTATGCAGACGATCATCATTGTTGTTTCAGTTAAAGGTTTAATGTTTTAATGTTTAATGTGTTAAACGTCCTGCATATTGTGGTATGAATGGTTGTTCATTATTGCGCTTTTGTATTAAGTGTGTTCAAGACTAAGTATCAGATCAGTTGTCAATATGCCGCTCTTTTCGAAATTAAGACAGATCACTACTAGAAAAGGGGTACTCGAAGAAGCCGTCCCTATTCCTCCTAGGGATACTCCAGGGCACTTCATGTATCACAAACATGGCTTAGACGCTATATTATTTCTTGATTTATGGGTAGACTACACCAAGGGATTACCAGAAAGTCAGAGATGGCCCGCAGCGGGAACCTGGGATGCAGAGTGCATCATGAAAGTCGAGGAAGAGTTATGGAAAAGGAAAGTCAGACAGTCACAGAAAAACGCCGTTGAGTTATGGCGTAAAGAATCTCATAGACGCACAGAAAAAGCACGTAGACAGGAAGAGAAGAGTAAAGAAAGTTCAAGCAAGGTTCAAGAAAATCTATTAATTGAGGAAGGTATCCGAGTGAAATCAGAACAAGTAGACAGACAAAGAAATGCCCTTATGAATGGTATGTATCCCCTTCTGGCCGAAGGATTACCTAAGGCTACTCCAGAGATACCGAAAGACTTGCCACCCCCATTATTTCCAATCAAGGTACATCCTAAGGGGCATCCTAGAACCGCAGAAGATGTTTTTCTTTCCTCATATTTAGATGACGCAGCTCCCGAGTATGCTAATTCCGCCCCACGTAGACCGCATACCAGGGAGGTCCAACGCCAAGATCCAGCACCCGTATCCCTACAGCAACAAATCGAGTCACAAGTTCAGGCAAGCACATCTGTTTCTGCATCTGTTCCTACAGGTGCTTCCATAGCTGAGTCCACACCTATAGTTGCTGTGTCACGTTCGACGAATCCTTTCACACCCGACGCCCCAGACGGGGCCACGGGAGGTGCTACCAATATTTTTTCTACGCCACCTAGAATAAATAAACTTATTTTTCAAGAGTCAGCGCATTCACGTACACCCAAATTCGTAAGTGATCGTACGCTTAAGGAACTTCTTATAGATTGTAGATATGACCCGGTGCTCGGTAAAGAGGACGAAATGATCCTGGCATCATTACGTATCAGACGAGCCGCAGGGTATTTAGCGAAGCTTCCAGGAATGACTGCGCATCTAGATAAAATATATCATTTTGTTCAAACAGGGCGAGATCCAGAATGTATTAACAGAGCTATGGAATACCAGAAAGTAGAGATACAGGGGGAACTGTTACGTTTCCTCATAAACTGTGTGATCAGAAATCAAGACCGACCGGGGGTAGATCCGGAAGCAATGAAAATTCTTACAAAATGGAGCCAGAATATATCAGAAGGGAGACACGATAAGCAAAATTGTATAATAGCCATGTGCCGAAAGATCCGTAAAGAAATAGAACGCCTACACGAGGAGAGATTAGAGACAGACGAGTTCGAACAAAGCGAGGAAGAAGGGTCAGGACTGCCCGCAGGACAGTCGGACACCATAGCCTATGTAGGTAGAGGAAGATCTTGTAATAGGAATCAGACTAGATGTCATACTGACTCAATACGTCCAATATGTCCAGATAATGACAGGAATTTCCAAATACCTATAATTAACATAAGGTCTAACGAGCATTCGTTCCAAACCGCCGACAAGCTACTCCGAGAACGAAGGGGTTATCATTTTCTCGATTCTATGGATGAACAAGATTTAGCAAGGGCAGCTGTCCATTGGGTGGACAGTCCCGGAAAATATAGTGATGAGACAGTAGTACGCACATTTTTGAATCTCACCCCAGATGAGCAGAGGTTAGCTGGGATTTATATGATTCAACAACTCATTATACTATATCAGAGTCAGCATTCGGACCCTGGTCCTTTACCTGACATATTAACTGAATTGCTTATGAATAAATGGAGAGGTCCAAGTACTAAGTTAATTAAAGAAATTCTAGTATCAAGAAAGCAGTATATTCTTTTTGTATGCTCAGAGCATGTCTCATTGCCTGTCAAGGAAAGAACAACGTATCACATGGATAGACAGAATCCCTTACGAGAAGTGCACCCAATAAAAGGCGAGGACGATCAGTTTAAACGTGTATTTGTATATACGCCCATATCGAAAATAGAATTGTTAGAAATGAAGAAAGTGGTACCCAGTCATGACAAAGACCCAGCGGGTTTTCACCGAGAAATTAAAGACATGTTACTCATGGGAGAGTATACCTACCCCGACATTATGACAATATTAAAGGTATTGATGCCTGCTGGCATTTATGAGAAACTCAAGGAAAAGGAGTGGGAGGTAGGTGATCAAAAGATAGAATGGTCAGCATTAGAAGCAGAAGAAAGGGCCCGAGGTCCAGGTTCGGGGCTTGGGGATAAAACTAAAGCACTACCAGGTTTACTAGTACAGGTACTGCCACGTTTATTAACTACGAAAAAGGAAGATTGGGGTACGATTTCAGCCTGTAAACAGAAGCAAGATGAAGACACTAGCGATTACTATGCCCGATTCGAGAAATGTTTTGGTATAAATAGTGGCATAAAAGCAAGTAGTGAATCATACCCGCATCTGTTTGTAACAAAATTAGTGGAAAATGCCCTGCCCCCAGTAAAGAATAGAGTATTAAAATTCGAGAGTACCTGGCAAGGTAACACTCCAACACAAATGTTACAAATGTTACAGTACCACCACAATAGAATTAAAGAGGAACAAGAACATGAACACAGACGCATGAAAGACACGAAAATGAAAATGCTAGTTTCCCAGACAGTTCCAGCTGAAGGACATAAAAAGGGTATGACACATTCCGATTCAGCAGGACCTGTAAAAGGGGCATGCAATTATTGTAAAAAGCCAGGTCATTACGTACACGATTGTCCAGTTTTAAAACATAATATCGCCATAGGTAAAACACAAGAAAGATCACGGCCACTAAGACAAGATCAGAATGAACAAGGAGCTATGCAGCATGCCCAGGCCATGCCAGCCGCACAACAGCCAATACAGTTTGTGCCAGCTGCACCACCGTTGCCCGCTGCTGCCACACAGACAACAACACGACAAATGTATCAGACTGCACAGTATGAATATCCTGAGTATCAACGTTACGCATGAACTAGCCTAGAGAGGGAAGTTGACTTACCCCTTATCGAGATTCCTGTAGATCAAGAAGGACCTTATGTACATAGTGAATTATTAGGTCAAGATAGAAAATTTTTACTCGATACAGGGGCAAGTCGAACAACTATAAAACGTAGTGAAGTTCCAGGGGCACCCCTCTCAGGCTCTCAGAATATTTCCCTTGGTTTTTCAGGAAAACCTATTGTTAATGAAGTATCACAGCCTCTTCCACTTACGATAGGACCTCTGACCCGAACTACAGATTTATTGCTTACTAAATCATGTCCAGAAAACTTGTTAGGAATAAAAACGTTGAAAGCTCTAGGAGCCATAATATGTTGTTCTCCGGAAGGAGTAAGGTTGTTTTTACGTGATTTTAAAGGTCACTATGTATCTAGAGACATGGATCCCCGACTGCAGACTTTACCTACACATCTATGGGCACAAGGCCCTACTGATGTTGGTTGCATGAATATTACACCATATCGAGTCACACTAAAGGCAGGAGTGGTGCTACCACGAATGTGACAATACAAGTTACCACCAGATGCTGTAGTGGCTTTACTACAAATCATTGACGAGCTTATTGCCCAAGGAGTAGTTGTAGAAACAGACTCCAATGTATGTAATTCACCGATAATTCCGATTCTTAAACGAACAGATCCTACAGCTCCGCCGGTATATCGATTGGTTATTGATCTGCGCGAGTTAAACAAATGCATTGTGCCACAATTTCCTGTGGTCCCAGATATCTCGTCATTATTGACAGCTATTGATTCCGAAGCAACATTCTTTACTGTAATTGACCTCAAGAATGCCTTTTTCAGTGTCCCAATAGATCCGGAAAGCCAATATTTGTTCGGATTTAGTTTAAATGGGCGTAGCTTTAAATTCTCCCGCGCACCTCAAGGATTTACAGAAAGCCCCAGCATCTATAGCCAAGCACTGAAACGAGAACTTGACAGTATCCACATGCCAGTTAACACTGCTCTGCTCCAATACGTCGATGATCTGCTGATCACCGCGAGAAGCGAACCGGAATGTGAAAAGGCATCACTGACAGTTTTACAATTTCTAGCCGAAAAGGGGCACAAGGTGTCCCCTTCTAAGCTGCAATTCTGTGTCCAGCGAGTTGTTTATCTTGGACACTCGCTGTCCAAGGAGGGAAGGCAGCTTACACCCGACCGCATTCAGTTAATAGCTAACATGTCAATACCCAAGACACAAAAGGAGGTGCGGGCTTTCATAGGCCTCACTTCATATTGTAGGCAGTGGATCCCTCAATATGCATTTCTAGCAAAACCACTCATTCAGTTAACCACACAGGAGGCAGCCACATCGACTGTTCTCCCTTGGACTCAGGAACACACACAAGCTTTTGAAAGCTTAAAGAAAGCTTTATGTCAAGCACCCGTTTTAGCAACGCCATGTTACAGAAAACAGTTTACACTCTTTGTTACAGAACGCGAAGGTACTGCCTTGTCAGTACTCACACAGGAACAAGCAGGAGCACACAAACCATGTGCTTATTTTTCTAGTACATTAGATCCCGTAGCTCAGGCTTTGCCTGCGTGCCTGAAATCAGTAGCAGCGACAGCTTTAGCAATCAGACAAAGCGATGCCATAGTGTTAGGACATCCATTGACAGTTCAAGTACCACACGCAGTAGAGGTTCTTGTAAATAGAACGCAAACACAACACTTGACTATAGCACGACTTACAGGATACGAGCTTACATTGTTTCAACCACATATAGAAATCAGACGCTGTAACACATTGAATCCTGCCACACTTTTACCTGTAATCGGAACAGACCCACTAGCCCATGACTGTATTGAAGTTATTACAATAACAACAAAACCCAGACAAGACTTGACAGATGTCCCATTGTCAGATCCAGACCTGACATTGTATGTAGACGGTTCTTGTATGAGAACAAGTACAGGAGAGTTAGTGGCTGCTTACGCAGTTACAACAGATACTGAAGTCATTGAAACTAATCGTATAAATACTTTGTCAGCTCAAGCCGCAGAACTTATCGCTCTGACACAAGCCTGTATTCAAGCCATGAATAAAAAAGTCAACATATACACTGACTCACGTTATGCATTCGGAGTTGTACATGACTTCGGCGTGCTGTGGCGAGAGAGAGGTTATTTAACTTCCCACGGTGCCCACATTCAGCACGGACCCCTCATTCATGCATTATTAGATGCAATACATCTACCCACTGAAATATCAATTATGAAATGTAAGGCCCATACAAAGGCTACTGATATCATTTCCCAAGGCAATGATCTAGCCGATAGAACAGCTAAACTGACCGCTCAAACTCAAACCCCCGACATGACAAAGACAATAGTCCTGACACCGACACATTGTATGACAGTTAAAGATCCTACTCTTGACGTAATTGACATACAGACACATGCTACACCAGACGAAATAAAGAAATGGACTGAATTAGGAGGGATCCAAACGGACCAAGGATGGATGATGAAGGAAAGGTCTGTATGGTTCCTTCCTGATTCAATGGTCCAAGTTATAATTAACACTATACATAGTCCAGCACATCTAGGAGAAAAAGCTATGCTAGACAGCATTCAACACATTTGGTTCAATAAACATTTACGAGCAGCAGCAAAACAAAAGGTCCGTACCTGTATGATCTGTTGTCAGTTCAACCCAGGAAAAAGCGTTCCCGTAGAACAGGGTGGATTTCATACTCCTAATCATCCTTTTGAAGTACTCCAGATGGACTATATCCAGATGGAACGATGTCGAGGATTCAAATATGTTCTCGTAGTTGTTTGCGCTCTGTCCCGTTGGACGGAGGCATACCCGGTTTCAGATTACACTGCCCCGACTACTGCCAAACAGTTGGTTCGAGAATTTTTCCCACGATACGGTTTACCACGTGCTGTTTACTCAGATAACGGCCAGCCGTTCTCATCAGAATTAATGAAACACGTTTCACTTCTGTTAGGATATCAGTGGAAATTCCACTGTGTCCGACACCCCGAGGCAGCAGGTCTCGTAGAAAGACATAACCAGATACTGAAAATCAGAATGTCCAAAATATGCAGAGAGAAAGGTGTCGACTGGGTAGTAGCGTTACCAGTTGCACTATTTTACATGAGAATGGTAGCACACTCTCGAACAGGGCTATCCCCGTATGAGGTGATCTTCGGTAGACCACCAAATATGTGGGGGACGCCTATACCACGCAAAATAACTGATATTGACTGTAATATGCTGACAGATTACTTGGCTTCCTTGATGTCTGCACTACAATCTTCTCGTTCACAGGTAGCTGCAGCTTTTCCCGACAACACTGAGGTGAAACCCCATGACGTTGTTCCGGGTAATCTTGTCTTTGTGAGGAATTTCGACCGAAAGACTCAGCTGGAGCCCAGGTGGAAAGCACCCAAGTTGGTCCTGTTGACCACAAGAACAGCCGTGAAGATCGAGGGCCGCAAGGGCTGGATTCATTCAAGCCATATCAAGAAATTTCATGGACTATCCTCGGATATAGACACTGTGCCCTGCACTCCCTCACAGACTGATACAAAGCTTCCTTTTGTTGAACCGAACAATTCTGAAAAGTACAAACTAAAGCTTAGGCCCAACCAGTCGAGCAATTTGATTGTTTAAGTCCTCTCCAAGGTGAAGCGGTTGAATTGTCTCTGACATGTATCCCTTGGACCTGAGTAGAGAAAATACCCGTAAAATGTTGAAACAACAGGCGTATTGTAAATCACTGCGTAGCCACTGTATAGTGACATTATTAATTTTGTTTTTATTGAGTCTTTTAATAATTATTACAAGTATGTTGTTGCACATATATTACCCTATTTCTAGACATGTTTATAATGTTGCTGCTGAACATTCTTTTAGTGACTTACCTCCGCATGAATTGTCTTATAGACTTGCGCTGCGCAATAACACTTTCATTAGCATGTTACATCATTCCCATCAGACTAGTAATGCCACCAATTGTTGGGTGTGTGGCCGACTCCCTCCCTATCAGAATTATGAAGGAGTCCTGCCTTTCTTTCCACATCCATTTACACATAATGGCTCCTGTGGAGCATGGTTTAGTTTAATTAATTCCATAGACTCAGACACAGCAGTTTACCAAGATCATTGGGTATGGGGAAACCTGAACCTAGCTTTACTCAAGGTCTGCTATCCTGACAAGGAGGGTCGCCCCAAAAGAACAGGAACTGATCTAGAAAATGAAGTATATGGATTAGGAAATTTTACACCTAATCTCATGATTCTAAATGTCGTATCCGAAGTTGAACTAGTCTTACCCACCATGTCAGTATTCCCAGCGAAGGGTGAATTGTGTGTAAGAAAGGTTGGTTCCATACATATGGGCCATAGTAAATGCACTACTATAGTAGAATTCAGTGATCAAGGAAAATCTTCATTTAGAGCTTCTCGCCACTCCTACTTCATATGTGGTCAGACTGCATATATGCGTCTACCCCTAGATTGGGATGGTACCTGCTACATTGCCTTCCTTTTGCCACCTGTTTTCCTAGCTCCTCCTGATTATTACAGAAATATTCATTTAGTACACAACAGAGAACGGAGAGATCTCCCCATTGTCGATTACACTGAGACGGCATGGGACAAGTATGTAGATTTTAATAAAGGCATCTTTCCCTATATAGGTACTGTTACTAATAGTAAGCTGATACGTAGATTAACTAGAACCCTTGAAGCAGTAGTGAATGAGGCTATTTCCGCCTTAGGCAATTTAACGGAAGAGCAGTCTGCTATGCGGATTGTTGTGCTTCAAAATCGTCTTGTCCTTGACGTCATCCTGGCTGATAGGGGCGGAGCTTGTAGGGTCATCGGATCAAGCTGCTGCGTATTCATACCAGAAAATTCGCCATCTGTATATAAAGCCATCACTCGCCTTCATAAGATTGTAAGCCAGATACACCAGAACCCAGGCACTTGGACTTGGTCCAGTTGGTTTTGGAATGTGGTATCAGCCTGGGGATGGAGAGTTCTATCCTTCCTAGGTATTGGCCTTCTCATACTATTCAGTTGCTGTCTATGTCTACAATGTGGACCAGCGATTTGTGGTCTGTGTGCCACATCGTGCATTCCACATCAAGATTTACGTTCAAGATCCCGGAAGAAGAAAGAAGAACAAATGATGCTATATGAATAGATCAATGGATTGATGAAGATTGATATCTCTTGAAGGGCAAGTAGGGGACAAGGAGGGAATGTGGAAATATGGATTTTTCTGGTCAGTTATGTCCCCTATCTTGGACCCCAACGGTTACATGAGCATGTCACAAGTACATGTATGTTCCCTCCAGTTCCAGTTATGAAGACGCAAATACATGTGCGTCCACCGTCAACATGTCCTTTGTCAGATCCGCCATGAATAGGCCGGATATTCCATTCCTAAATATGAAAGGCCACCGGCTTTATATGGTTCACTTATGCCACTTTACAGTCCAGGCAAGTAGGCCCTGATTCTGTCATCAAAACTCCTCTTGCCTTCTGCCTCTGAAAGCTCCAGTCCGAGCCTGCATCTGTGACTATGAACTTTGTCTCATTCTCTGCGCGGCTCACGAAGCCTGACATCAGCCTATTCTCTGCCAAGAACTGTATTTCACCTTCGAATTATCTGCCTCTCCCTCAGCCGATGCATTCCTGCCTAGTAGTTTAAGTAAACATTCTTCCAGTTACCAAGCTAAAAGGCCCATCTTCTCTGTCCTCATGCAAGTAATTCATAGCCCTGTTACCATGGAATATTCCTACCCCCTCGCATTCAGTGTAGACACTTAGACGCTTGTACACGCACGCACCGTCAGTATAGAATAGATTCTGTCCGAGAGTCCTTCTTTTGTGGATAACATAGTTCTTTAAACATAGGATGTTAGATATGATTTGGGATTAGGTTGACTTGACCCCCAGACTTCTCGTCTCCACATATAGAGCTAAATGTCAAGTCCTCGTCACCCCCTAGTTACACGTCAATTACACGTCATACTGCTGCGCGCGCATCTATGCCAAGTATTATCTTATAGATCCACCTATACATGACATCATAACCAATCATGTTCCTTTTTACTCATTATTACACCCATTTTCGGTTACGCAGACAGACGTCAATGTCCTTATCAATTGTTACGCCTACTGTATTCACTTCATTATAATGTATGTACTATAAAAGTTATTTTCTGTCAATAAAGTAGGTACTTCACTTCCTGAACCCCCGTGGTGATGGAACTTGAAGCATCCGATTATAATCGATTATTGGAATAAAGCCCATTCCGAAACTCTAATATCACGGATTCTGCCTCTCATTTTATTGAGCTATTTTATAATGTTTCTGTATCAAATTCAGTCCCGGTAAAGGAAGTTTTATTTACTCGTACACTGGCCTACAGGTTAAGGTCTTAACTCTTACTCTGGCCTAATAGCTAAGGTCTTAGACTCGTACTCTGGCCTACTGGTTAAGGTCTTAACTCTTACTCTGGCCTAATAGCTAAGGTCTTAGACTCGTACTCTGGGCTACTGGTTAAGGTCTTAACTCTTACTCTGGCCTACTGGTTAAGGTCTTAACTCTTACTCTGGCCTAATAGCTAAGGTCTTAGACTCGTACTCTGGCCTAATGGTTAAGGTCTTAACTCTTACTCTGGCCTAATAGCTAAGGTCTTAGACTCGTACTCTGGCCTACTGGTTAAGGTCTTAACTCTTACTCTGGCCTAATAGCTAAGGTCTTAACTCTTACTCTGGCCTAATAGCTAAGGTCTTAGACTCGTACTCTGGCCTAATAGCTAAGGTCTTAGACTTGTACTCTGGCCTAATGGTTAAGGTCTTAACGCGTACTCTGGCCTACTGGTTAAGGTCTTAACCCTTACTCTGGCCTACTGGTTAAGGTCTTAACTCTTACTCTGGCCTAATAGCTAAGGTCTTAGACTCGTATTATGGCCTAATAGCTAAGGTCATAGACTCGTACTCTGGCCTAATGGTTAAGGTCTTAACTCTTACGCTGGCCTACTGGTTAAGGTCTTAACTCTTACTCTGACCTAATAGCTAAGGCCTTAGACTCATACTCTGGCCTAATTGTTCAGGTCTCAACTCTTACTCTGGCCTAATAGCTAAGGTCTTAACTCATACTCTGGCCTAATAGCTAAGGTCTTAACTCTTACTCTGGCCTAATAGCTAAGGTCTTAGACTCGTACTCTGGCCTACAGGTTAAGGTCTTAACTCTTACTCTGGCCTAATAGCTAAGGTCTTAGACTCGTACTCTGGCCTACTGGTTAAGGTCTTAACTCTTACTCTGGCCTAATAGCTAAGGTCTTAGACTCGTACTCTGGCTTACTGGTTAAGGTCTTAACTCTTACTCTGGCCTACTGGTTAAGGTCTTAACACTTACTCTGGCCTAATAGCTAAGGTCTTAGACTCGTACTCAGGCCTAATGGTTAAGGTCTTAACTCTTACTCTGGCCTAATAGCTAAGGTCTTAGACTTGTACTCTGGCCTACTGGTTAAGGTCTTAACTCTTACTCTGGCCTAATAGCTAAGGTCTTAACTCTTACTCTGGCCTAATAGCTAAGGTCTTAGACTCGTACTCTGGCCTAATAGCTAAGGTCTTAGACTCGTACTCTGGCGTAATGGTTAAGGTCTTAACTCGTAGTCTGGCCTACTGAATAAGGTCTTAACTCTTACTCTGGCCTACTGGTTAAGGTCGTAACTCTTACTCTGGCCTAATAGCTAAGGTCTTTGACTCGTACTTTGGCCTACTGGTTAAGGTCATAACTCTTACTCTGGCTTAATAGCTAAGGTCTTAACTCTTACTCTGGCCTACAGGTTAAGGTCTTAACTCTTACTCTGGCCTACTGGTTAAGGTCTTAACTCATACTCTGGCCTACTGGTTAAGGTCTTAGACTTGTACTCTGGCCTACTGGTTAAGGTCTTAACTCTTACTCTGGCCTACTGGTTAAGGTCTTAACTGTTACTCTGGCCTAATAGCTAAGGTCTTAGACTCGATCTCTGGCCTAATGGTTAAGGTCTTAACTCTTACTCTGGCCTAATAGCTTAGGTCTTAGACTCATACTCTGGCGTAATGGTTAAGGTCTTAACTCTTACTCTGGCCTACTGGTTAAGGTCTTAACTCTTACCCTGGCCTAATAGCTAAGGTCTTAGACTCGTACTTTGGCCTAATAGCTAAGGTCTTAGACTCGTACTCTGGCCTAATGGTTAAGGTCTTAATTCTTAGTCTGGGCTAATAGCTAAGGTCTTAACTCTTACTCTAGCCTACAGGTTAAGGTCTTAACTCTTACTCTGGCCTACTGGTTAAGGTCTTAACTCATACTCTGGCCTACTGGTTAAGGTCTTAGACTCGTACTCTGGCCTACTGGTTAAGGTCTTAACTCTTACTCTGGCCTACTGGTTAAGGTCTTAACTGTTACTCTGGCCTAATAGCTTAGGTCTTAGACTCATACTCTGGCCTAATGGTTAAGGTCTTAAAACTTACTCTGGCCTACTGGTTAAGGACTTAACTCTTACTCTGGCCTAATAGCTAAGGTCTTAGACTCGTACTATGGCCTACAGGTTAAGGTCTTAACTCTTACTCTGGCCTAATAGCTAAGGTCTTAACTCTTACTCTGGCCTACAGGTTAATGTCTTAACTCGTACTCTGGCCTAATAGCTAAGGTCTTAGACTCGTACTATGGCCTAATAGCTAAGGTCATAGACTCGTACTCTGGCCTAATGGTTAAGGTCTTAACTCTTACTCTGGCCTACTGGTTAAGGTCTTAACTCTTACTCTGGCCTAATAGCTAAGGTCTTAAACTTGTACTATGGCCTAAAAGCTAAGATCTTAGACTCGTACTCTGGCCTAATGGTTAAGGTCTTAACTCTTACTCTGGCCTACTGGTTAAGGTCTTAACTCTTACTCTGACCTAATATCTAAGGTCTTAGACTCGCACTATGGCCTACTGGTTAAGGTCTTAACTCTTCCTCTGGCCTAATAGCTAAGGTCTTAGACTCATACTCTGGCCTAATGGTTAAGGTCTTAACTCTTACTCTGGCCTAATATCTAAGGTCTTAACTCTTACTCTGGCCTAATAGCTAAGGTCTTAACTCTTACTCAGGCCTAATAGCTAAGGTCTTAGACTCGTACTCTGGCCTACAGGTTAAGGTCTTAACTCTTACTCTGGCCTAATAGCTAAGGCTTAGACTCGTACTCTGGCCTAATAGCTAAGGTCTTAACTCTTACTCTGGCCTACAGGTTAAGGTCTTAACTCTTACTCTGGCCTACTGGTTAAGGTCTTAACTCATACTCTGGCCTACTGGTTAAGGTCTTAGACTCATTTTCTGGCCTACTGGTTAAGGTCTTAACTCTTACTCTGGCCTACTGGTTAAGGTCTTAACTGTTACTCTGGCCTAATAGCTAAGGTCTTAACTGTTACTCTGGCCTAATAGCTTAGGTCTTAGACTCATACTCTGGCCTAATGGTTAAGGTCTTAACAGTTACTCTGGCCTACTGGTTAAGGTCTTAACTCTTACTCTGGCCTAATAGCTAAGGTCTTAGACTCGTACTATGGCCTACAGGTTAAGGTCTTAACTCTTACTCTGGCCTAATAGCTAAGGTCTTAACTCTTACTCTGGCCTACAGGTTAATGTCTTAACTCGTACTCTGGCCTAATAGCTAAGGTATTAGACTCGTACTATGGCCTACAGGTTAAGGTCTTAACTCTTACTCTGGCCTACTGGTTAAGGTCTTAACTCCTACTCTGGCCTAATAGCTAAGGTCTTAGACTCGTACTATGGCCTAATAGCTAAGGTCATAGACTTGTACTCTGGCCTAATGGTTAAGGTCTTAACTCATACTCTGGCCCACTGGTTAATGTCTTAACTCTTACTCTGACCTAATATCTAAGGTCTTAGACTCGCACTATGGCCTACTGGTTAAGGTCTTAACTCTTCCTCTGGCCTAATAGCTAAGGTCTTAGACTCATACTCTGGCCTAATGGTTAAGGTCTTAACTCTTACTCTGGCCTAATATCTAAGGTCTTAACTCTTACTCTGGCCTAATAGCTAAGGTCTTAACTCTTACTCTGGCCTAATAGCTAAGGCTTAGACTCGTACTCTGGCCTAATGGTTAAGGTCTTAACTCTTACTCTGGCCTAATAGCTAAGACTCTTACTCTGCCCAATAGCTAAGGTCTTAGACTCGTACTCTGGCCTAATGGTTAAGGTATTAAGTCTTACTCTGGCCTACTGGTTAAGGTCTTAACACTTACTCTGGCCTAAAAGCTAATGTCTTAGACTCGTACTCTGACCTACTGGTTAAGGTCTTAAATCTTACTCTAGCCTACTGGTTAAGGTCTTAACTCTTACTCTGGCCTAATAGCTAAGGTCTTAGACTCGTACTCTGGCCTACAGGTTAAGGTCTTAACTCTTACTCTGGCCTAATAGCTAAGGTCTTAGACGCGTACTCTGGCCTACTGGTTAAGGTCTTAACTCTTACTCTGGCCTAATAGCTAAGGTCTTAGACTCGTACTCTGGCCTACAGGTTAAGGTCTTAACTCTTACTCTGGCCTAATAGCTAAGGTCTTAGACTCGTACTCTGGCCTACTGGTTAAGGTCTTAACTCTTACTCTGGCCTAATAGCTAAGGTCTTAGACTCGCACTATGGCCTACTGGTTAAGGTCTTAACTCTTCCTCTGGCCTAATAGCTAAGGTCTTAACTCTTACTCTGGCCTAATAGCTAAGGTCTTAGACTCGTATTCTGACCTAATAGCTAAGGTCTTAACTCTTACTCTGGCCTACAGGTTAAGGTCTTAACTCTTACTCTGGCCTACTGGTTAAGGTCTTAACTCATACTCTGGCCTACTGGTTAAGGTCTTAGACTTGTACTCTGGCCTACTGGTTAAGGTCTTAACTCTTACTCTGGCCTACTGGTTAAGGTCTTAAGTCTTACTCTGGCCTAATAGCTAAGGTCTTAGACTCGTTCTCTGGCCTAATGGTTAAGGTCTTAACTCTTACTCTGGCCTAATAGCTTAGGTCTTAGACTCGTTCTATGGCCTAATGGTTAAGGTCTTAACTCTTACTCTGGCCTAATAGCTTAGGTCTTAGACTCATACTCTGGCCTAATGGTTAAGGTCTTAACTCTTATTCTGGCCTAATAGCTAAGGTCTTAACTCTTACTCTGGCCTAATAGCTAAGGTCTTAGACTCGTACACTGGCCTACAGGTTAAGGTCTTAACTCTTACTCTGGCCTAATAGCTAAAGTCTTAGACTCGTACTCTGGCCTACTGGTTAAGGTCTTAACTCTTACCCTGGCCTAATAGCTAAGGTCTTAGACTCGTACTCTGGCCTAATGGTTAAGGTCTTAACTCTTACTCTGGCCTAATAGCTAAGGTCTTAGACTCGTACTCTGGCCTACTGGTTAAGGTCTTAACTCTTACTCTGGCCTAATAGCTAAGGTCTTAACTCGTACTCTGGCCTAATAGCTAAGGTCTTAGATTTGTACTCTGGCTTAATGGTTAAGGTCTTAACGCGTACTCTGGCCTACTGGTTAAGGTCTTAACCCTTACTCTGGCCTACTGGTTAAGGTCTTAACTCTTACTCTGGCCTAATAGCTAAGGTCTTAGACTCGTACTATGGCCTAATAGCTGAGGTCATAGACTCGTACTCTGGCCTAATGGTTAAGGTCTTAACTCTTACGCTGGCCTACTGGTTAAGGTCTTAACTCTTACTCTGGCCTAATAGCTAAGGTCTTAGACTCGCACTATGCCCTAATAGCTAAGGTCTTAAACTCGTACGCTGGCCTAATGGTTAAGGTCTTAACTCTTACTCTGGCCTACTGGTTAAGGTCTTAACACTTACTCTGGCCTAATAGCTAAGGTCTTAGACTCGTACTCAGGCCTAATGGTTAAGGTCTTAACTCTTACTCTGGCCTAATAGCTAAGGTCTTAGACTTGTACTCTGGCCTACTGGTTAAGGTCTTAACTCTTACTCTGGCCTAATAGCTAAGGTCTTAACTCTTACTCTGGCCTAATAGCTAAGGTCTTAGACTCGTACTCTGGCCTAATAGCTAAGGTCTTAGACTCGTACTCTGGCGTAATGGTTAAGGTCTTAACTCGTAGTCTGGCCTACTGAATAAGGTCTTAACTCTCACTCTGGCCTACTGGTTAAGGTCGTAACTCTTACTCTGGCCTAATAGCTAAGGTCTTTGACTCGTACTTTGGCCTACTGGTTAAGGTCTTAACTCTTACTCTGGCTTAATAGCTAAGGTCTTAACTCTTACTCTGGCCTACAGGTTAAGGTCTTAACTCTTACTCTGGCCTACTGGTTAAGGTCTTAACTCTTACTCTGGCCTAATAGCTAAGGTCTTAGACTCGTACTCTGGCCTACAGGTTAAGGTCTTAACTCTTACTCTGGCCTAATAGCTAAGGTCTTAGACTCGTACTCTGGCCTACTGGTTAAGGTCCTAACTCTTACTCTGGCCTACTGGTTAAGGTCTTAACTCTTACTCTGGCCTAATAGCTAAGGTCTTAGACTCGCACTATGGCCTACTGGTTAAGGTCTTAACTCTTCCTCTGGCCTAATAGCTAAGGTCTTAACTCTTACTCTGGCCTAATAGCTAAGGTCTTAGACTCGTATTCTGACCTAATGGTTAAGGTCTTAACTCTTACTCTGGGCTAATAGCTAAGATCTTAACTCTTACTCTGGCCTAATAACTAAGGTCTTAACTCTTACTCTGGCCTAATAGCTAAGGTCTTAGACTCGTACTATGGCCTAATGGTTAAGGTCTTAACTCTTACTCTGGCCTAATAGCTAAGGTCTTAACTCTTACTCTGGCCTACTGGTTAAGGTCTTAGTTAAGGTCTTAACTCTTACTCTGGCCTACTGGTTAAGGTCTTAACTCTTACTCGGGCCTACTGGTTAAGGTCTTAACTCTTACTCTGACCTAATAGCTAATGTCTTAACTCTTACTCTGGCCTAATAGCTAAGGTCTTAGACTCTTACTCTGGCCTAATGGTTAAGGTCTTAACTCTTACTCTGGCCTACTGGTTAAGGTCTTAACTCTTACTCTGGCCTACTGGTTAAGGTCTTAACTCTTACTCTGGCCTAATAGCTAAGGTCTTAGACTCGTACTCTGGCCTACTGGTTAAGGTCTTAACTCTTACTCTGGCCTAATAGCTAAGGTCTTAGACTCGCACTATGGCCTACTGGTTAAGGTCTTAACTCTTCCTCTGGCCTAATAGCTAAGGTCTTAACTCTTACTCTGGCCTAATAGCTAAGGTCTTAGACTCGTATTCTGACCTAATGGTTAAGGTCTTAACTCTTACTCTGGCTTAATAGCTAAGGTCTTAACTCTTACTCTGGCCTACAGGTTAAGGTCTTAACTCTTACTCTGGCCTACTGGTTAAGGTCTTAACTCATACTCTGGCCTACTGGTTAAGGTCTTAGACTTGTACTCTGGCCTACTGGTTAAGGTCTTAACTCTTACTCTGGCCTACTGGTTAAGGTCTTAACTCTTACTCTGGCCTAATAGCTAAGGTCTTAGACTCGTTCTCTGGCCTAATGGTTAAGGTCTTAACTCTTACTCTGGCCTAATAGCTTAGGTCTTAGACTCGTACTCTGGCCTACTGGTTAAGGTCTTAACTCTTACTCTGGCCTAATAGCTAAGGTCTTAACTCGTACTCTGGCCTAATAGCTAAGGTCTTAGATTTGTACTCTGGCTTAATGGTTAAGGTCTTAACGCGTACTCTGGCCTACTGGTTAAGGTCTTAACCCTTACTCTGGCCTACTGGTTAAGGTCTTAACTCTTACTCTGGCCTAATAGCTAAGGTCTTAGACTCGTACTATGGCCTAATAGCTGAGGTCATAGACTCGTACTCTGGCCTAATGGTTAAGGTCTTAACTCTTACGCTGGCCTACTGGTTAAGGTCTTAACTCTTACTCTGGCCTAATAGCTAAGGTCTTAGACTCGCACTATGCCCTAATAGCTAAGGTCTTACACTCGTACGCTGGCCTAATGGTTAAGGTCTTAACTCTTACTCTGGCCTACTGGTTAAGGTCTTAACACTTACTCTGGCCTAATAGCTAAGGTCTTAGACTCGTACTCAGGCCTAATGGTTAAGGTCTTAACTCTTACTCTGGCCTAATAGCTAAGGTCTTAGACTTGTACTCTGGCCTACTGGTTAAGGTCTTAACTCTTACTCTGGCCTAATAGCTAAGGTCTTAACTCTTACTCTGGCCTAATAGCTAAGGTCTTAGACTCGTACTCTGGCCTAATAGCTAAGGTCTTAGACTCGTACTCTGGCGTAATGGTTAAGGTCTTAACTCGTAGTCTGGCCTACTGAATAAGGTCTTAACTCTCACTCTGGCCTACTGGTTAAGGTCGTAACTCTTACTCTGGCCTAATAGCTAAGGTCTTTGACTCGTACTTTGGCCTACTGGTTAAGGTCTTAACTCTTACTCTGGCTTAATAGCTAAGGTCTTAACTCTTACTCTGGCCTACAGGTTAAGGTCTTAACTCTTACTCTGGCCTACTGGTTAAGGTCTTAACTCTTACTCTGGCCTAATAGCTAAGGTCTTAGACTCGTACTCTGGCCTACAGGTTAAGGTCTTAACTCTTACTCTGGCCTAATAGCTAAGGTCTTAGACTCGTACTCTGGCCTACTGGTTAAGGTCCTAACTCTTACTCTGGCCTACTGGTTAAGGTCTTAACTCTTACTCTGGCCTAATAGCTAAGGTCTTAGACTCGCACTATGGCCTACTGGTTAAGGTCTTAACTCTTCCTCTGGCCTAATAGCTAAGGTCTTAACTCTTACTCTGGCCTAATAGCTAAGGTCTTAGACTCGTATTCTGACCTAATGGTTAAGGTCTTAACTCTTACTCTGGGCTAATAGCTAAGATCTTAACTCTTACTCTGGCCTAATAACTAAGGTCTTAACTCTTACTCTGGCCTAATAGCTAAGGTCTTAGACTCGTACTATGGCCTAATGGTTAAGGTCTTAACTCTTACTCTGGCCTAATAGCTAAGGTCTTAACTCTTACTCTGGCCTACTGGTTAAGGTCTTAACTCTTACTCTGGCCTACTGGTTAAGGTCTTAACTCTTACTCGGGCCTACTGGTTAAGGTCTTAACTCTTACTCTGACCTAATAGCTAATGTATTAACTCTTACTCTGGCCTAATAGCTAAGGTCTTAGACTCTTACTCTGGCCTAATGGTTAAGGTCTTAACTCTTACTCTGGCCTACTGGTTAAGGTCTTAACTCTTACTCTGGCCTACTGGTTAAGGTCTTAACTCTTACTCTGGCCTAATAGCTAAGGTCTTAGACTCGTACTCTGGCCTACTGGTTAAGGTCTTAACTCTTACTCTGGCCTAATAGCTAAGGTCTTAGACTCGCACTATGGCCTACTGGTTAAGGTCTTAACTCTTCCTCTGGCCTAATAGCTAAGGTCTTAACTCTTACTCTGGCCTAATAGCTAAGGTCTTAGACTCGTATTCTGACCTAATGGTTAAGGTCTTAACTCTTACTCTGGCTTAATAGCTAAGGTCTTAACTCTTACTCTGGCCTACAGGTTAAGGTCTTAACTCTTACTCTGGCCTACTGGTTAAGGTCTTAACTCATACTCTGGCCTACTGGTTAAGGTCTTAGACTTGTACTCTGGCCTACTGGTTAAGGTCTTAACTCTTACTCTGGCCTACTGGTTAAGGTCTTAACTCTTACTCTGGCCTAATAGCTAAGGTCTTAGACTCGTTCTCTGGCCTAATGGTTAAGGTCTTAACTCTTACTCTGGCCTAATAGCTTAGGTCTTAGACTCGTTCTATGGCCTAATGGTTAAGGTCTTAACTCTTACTCTGGCCTAATAGCTTAGGTCTTAGACTCATACTCTGGCCTAATGGTTAAGGTCTTAACTCTTACTCTGGCCTAATAGCTAAGGTCTTAACTCTTACTCTGGCCTAATAGCTAAGGTCTTAGACTCGTACACTGGCCTACAGGTTAAGGTCTTAACTCTTACTCTGGCCTAATAGCTAAGGTCTTAGACTCGTACTCTGGCCTACTGGTTAAGGTCTTAACTCTTACTCTGGCCTAATAGCTAAGGTCTTAGACTTGTGGAAATATGAATTTTTATGGTCAATTGTGTCCCCTATCTTAGACCCCAACGGCTCCATGTACATGCTATAAGTACATGTATGTTCCCTCCAGTTCCAGCTATGAAGACGCAAATACATGTGCATCCAACGTCAACATGCCCTCTTTTAGATCCGCCATGAATGGGTCGAATATTCCATTCCTAAGTATGAAAGGCCACCGACTTTATGTGGTTCACTTTTCTAGTTTTGCAGTTAAGGCGAGTAGGCCCTGAATTCTGCCATCAAGCCTTTTTCTGTTTCTGCCTCTGAAATGCTCCAGCTTGGACCTGCATCCGTGTCCATGAACTTTGTCTTACTCCCTGCGCGGCTAACGGTGCCTGACGCAGCCTGTTGCCTGCCAAAAACTGTATTCAGCCTTCAAGTTATCTGCTCCGCTCCTCATCCAATGCATTCCTGTCCAGTAGTTTAGGTAAACATCCCTCCAGCTACCGAGCAAAAGGCTCGGCCTCGCTATCTCTATGCAAGTAATTCATAGCCCCTGTTACTATGGAAGATTCCTGCCCCCTCGTATCACATGTAGACACATAGACGCTTGTACACGCACTAACAGTCAGTATAGAATAGGATCTGTCCGAGAAGACCCTTCCTTCCAGATAATATAGTTCCTTAAACACAAGATATTAGATATGATTTAGGACTAGGTTGTCCTGACACCCCAGACTTCTGTCTCCACATGTAGGGCCAAATGTCAAGTTCCCTTCAT
The DNA here is from genome assembly GCF_964204655.1 of Triturus cristatus. Classification (NCBI taxonomy): domain Eukaryota; kingdom Metazoa; phylum Chordata; class Amphibia; order Caudata; family Salamandridae; genus Triturus; species Triturus cristatus. The sequence goes on from NC_140590.1 coordinate 1,313,010,979, forward strand.
CCTCTAGTTGTACGTCAATCACACGTCATGCGGCTGCGCGCGCATCTCTGTCAAATATTTCTGCTGACACTGCAGGATTCTCTTATGGATCCACCCACTTGTGACATCATTTTTAATGATGTTTCTAGTATACGCCTATTTTCATTACGTATGTGTATTCTTATCTGTATTATCAGCTGTTACGCCTCCTGCATCTGTCCTAATGCAATGCTTTCCATATAAATATTGTTACTTGTCAATAATGTATTGCTGATCCCTTCCTGAACCTTTGTGGTGATGGAATATGGTTGCCTAGTTCGAACTATAATTCCTTTGTAAGGAATAAAGCCCTTTTCAGAACCTCTAATACCACGGATTCTGCCTCTTATTTTGACTGAGTTATTCTTACTAGACTTTACCGCATAAAAAATAGTACAGGTAATTTAAATATTTACCACAGAAATTGGCGCCCGAACAGGGACACTTTCTCATCTCACGCGCCGGAGGTGCGTTGCAGGCCCGGTCTCCTGCCACAGCCGGACGGACAACAACGCGTACCCGCAGGATTTCCTGTATCTCCCTCCGACCAAGCGGGGGTGACTGAGGCTGCGATCAACACCCAGACGAGGCGGTGAGAAGTGCGAAGTATCCCGACCAGAGCCTAGCAGAGAGAGCAAGATCCGAGGTATACAGAGGCCCACCAGGTTCCGAAGTTCCGAGTCGAGTCGAGTCCAGTCCGGTCCAGTTCAGTTCAGTTCCGAGGCCTTCCGTTCCGTGCTACCCGGTGAGTACCGTTGCTGGGGAGGCAGTTAGACGTGCACATTAATTTGTGCCGGTCCTGACGGGTTTGGGTACACAGATCCGGTCTGCACTGTTTTAGCAGTGTATCTGTACTGTTTAGCAGTATATCCAGTATGTTCATGTATATAAATCAGTATTATCTAGTATTAGTATTATGTCAGTAACTAGTTTTCTTCTAAATTATCATTGTCCGTTTAAAAAAATTAAATGTTAAATGTTAAATGTTTTACTGGGTCCAAAAATTGTGGTATGAATGAGTGTTCAATATTGTGTCTATCGTATTAATTGTGTTCAAATCCAGTTCAAGTAAGAACCAAGTAACAAAGTTTAAAGATGCCGTTCTTTTCAAAATTAAGACAGATCAAAACTAGAAAAGGAGTACTCGAAGAAGCTGTTCCCATTCCACCTAGGGACACTCCAGGGTATTTTATGTATCATAAACATGGCCTAGATGCCGTATTATATCTTGACTTATGGGTGGACTACACCAAGGATCTAGCAGAAAGTCAGAGGTGGCCCGCAGCTGGGACATGGGATGCAGATTGCATCATGAGAGTAGAAGAAGAATTATGGAAAAAGAAAGCCAGACAGTCACAGAAAGATGCTATTGAGTTATGGCGTAAAGAATCGCATAGGCGTACAGAGAAAGCGCTCAGACTGGAAGAGAAAAGTAGGGAGAACTCAAATAGAGCCCGAGAAAACGTATTAGTTAAGGAAGGTATCCGAGTAAAAACATAACAAGTAGACAGACAACGAAACACTCTTATGAATGGTATGTATCCTCTTTTGGCCGAAGGTTTACCTAAGGCCACCCCGGAAATACCGAAAGATTTGCCACCCCCATTACTCCCGATTAAAGCACATCCCAAGACCGCAAAATATATTTTCCTTTCCTCCTATTTAGACGACGTAGCTCCCGAATATGTTAATGATCCACCACACACGCCACCCGTCGTTGGAGCTCAACACCGAGATCATCTGCCCCCACCTCCGCAACAACAAACTCCTCCGCACAATCCAACAGGTCCATCTGTTTCCACCGATTTTCCTGCATCCACAGTCTCTACCTTACACCCCACAAATCCTTTCATGCCTAGCACCTCAGAAGGTGCGACAGCAATTTTTGCCACACCACCATCAAGAAGCAAATCGTCTCTTAGAGATTTAGCAAACCAACGTACACCCCAAATAGCAACATCCGACATGTTTAAAGAACATCTTGTAGATTGTAGATATGATCCAGTGCCCGGTAAAAATGACAGAATGGTGCTATCATCACTACGTATACGACGAGCCTCAATATATTTAACGACGCTACCAGGAATGATTAAACATTTAGACAATATATATCGCTTTGTCCAAACAGGGCAAGGCCCTGAAAGTATTGACGAAGCCATGGAATACCAGAAAGCGGATATACAGAGACAACTGTTACGTTTCTTCATAAACTGCTTGATCAGAGACAGAGATAGGTCCGAGGTAGACCAGGATGAAATGCAAGTACTTACCCGATGGGGTCAGAATATATCCGAGGGAAAGCATGATAAACAGACATGCATAGTAGTTATGTGCCGAAAGATCCGCAAAGAAGTAGAACGAATACATAAAGCCAGATTAGAGGCAGACAAAACTGAATCAGAGGGAGAGGAGGAGGAAGAATCAGAAATGCCCACAGGACAATTAGAAACGATAGCTTATGTAGGTAGGGGAAGACCTTGTAACAATACCAGATACTTTAATGACCCGATACGCCCGATACGTCCAGAATGTAACAGACATTTTCAAGCCCCTATGTTAAATATGAAGTCCCCTGAACACTTATTCCAGGCTGCTGATAAATTACTCCGAGACCGAAGGGGGTATCATATGCTCGATTCTATGGATGAACAAGAATTAGCTAGGTCAGCAGTACAATGGGCTGACAGTTCTGAAAAATACAGTGATGATGCGTTGGCACACACGTTTTTGAATCTTACCCCAGACGAACAGCGTTTAGCTGGTATATACATGATACAACATCTCGTTATATTATATAGAAGCCAACACTCCGATCCCGGTCCCCTGCCTGATATACTGATAGAATTACTCACGAATAGATGGAGAGGTTCAGGTACTGATTTAATTAAGGAAATTCTAGAATATCGACACCAGTACATTGTCTTCGTATCCCCAGAGCATGTTTCAGTTCCCCCCAAGTTGGAAAGAAAAACGTATCACATAGACAGACAGAATCCCTTACGCGAAGTGCACCCAGTCAGAGGTGAGGACAATATTTTTAAACGCGTGTTTGTGTACGCGCCCATAACTAAAATTGAATTATTAGAGATGAAGAAAGTAGTACCTAGCCATGACAAAGACCCAGCAGGTTTCCACCGTGAGATAAAAGATATGTTACTCTTGGGAGAGTATACTTACCCGGACCTTATGAAAATATTAAAAGTCCTATTACCCGCCGGTATTTACGAGAAACTCAAAGAAAAGGAATGGGAGGTGGGAGACCAAAAGATAGATTGGACAGTATTAGAAAACGAAGAAAAGGCCCGAGCTGCAGGTTCAGGGCTTGGGGAAAGGACTACAGCATTACCAGGATTATTAGTGCAGGTACTACCACGTTTATTAACTACGAAAAAGGAAGATTGGGGTGCAATCTCAGCCTGTAAACAAAAACAAGATGAAGACACTAGTGATTTCTATTCCCGATTTGAAAAATGTTTTGGTATTAATAGTGGCATAAAAGCAAGTAGTGAATCGTATCCACATCTGTTTGTGACAAAATTAGTTGAGAATTCCCTGCCCCAAGTCAAGAGTAGAGTACTGAAATTCGAGAGTACCTGGCAAGGAAACACACCGTCACAGATGTTACAAATGTTACAATATCATCACAATAGAATTAGGGAAGAACAAGAACATGAACATAGACGTATGAAAGACACAAAAATGAAAATGCTTGTTGCTCAGTCAGTTCCAGTTGACGGTCATAAAAAGGGTATGACACAGTCCAATGATTCAGTAGGTCCTGTTAGAGGGACATGCAACTATTGTAAACAGCCAGGTCATTATATACACGATTGCGCAGTCCTGAAACATAATATCTCTACCGGTATAACGAAAGAGAGACCACGTCCGCCTAGACAGGATCAGATCCAACAACAAGTACCTCAGAATATACAGCCTATGCCAGCTGTACAACAGACCGCACCACAACCACAACAACAATTACAACAACAGCCACAGCCTATTGCTGCAACACAAAACACGACACAACAGATGTACCAGTATGCACAAAATGACTATCCAGAGTATCAGCGCTACACATGAAATAGCCTAGAGAGGGAAGTTGGCTTACCCCTTATTGAGGTTCCAGTAGACCAAGAGGGTCCTTATGTACAAAGTCAGTTATTAGGGAAAGATAGAAAGTTTCTACTCGATACAGGGGCAAGCAGAACCACTATCCGTCACAGCGAAGTCCCAGGGGTACCCCTCTCAGGCTCACAAAATATTTCCCTTGGTTTTTCAGGAAAGCCTACTGTTAACGAAGTATCGCAACCACTTGCATTTACAGTCGGTCCATTAACACGGACTACAGATCTATTACTTACGAAATCATGTCCAGAAAACTTGTTAGGTATAAAAACATTGAAGGCTCTAGGAGCTGTAATATGTTGTTCTCCGGAAGGAGTACGACTATTTTTGCGTGACTTTAAAGGTCACTACGTGTCTAGAGACATGGATCACCGGTTACAGAATCTACCTGCACATTTATGGGCACAAGGCCCCACTGATGTAGGTTGTATGCACATTACACCATATCGAGTCACACTCAAAACAGGAGTGGTACTACCACGAATGCGACAATACAAATTACCGCCAGATGCTGTGGTGGCTTTACTGCAAATCATTGACGAGCTCATCGCACAAGGAGTGGTTGTTGAAACCGACTCCAATATATGTAATTCCCCGATAATTCCGATTCTTAAACGAACCGATCCAAAAGCACCACCAGTATATCGATTAGTTATTGATCTGCGAGAATTAAATAAATGCATTGTACCACAATACCCCGTGGTCCCAGATATCTCTTCATTATTAACGGCCATAGATTCAGAAGCAACGTTCTTTACTGTAATTGATCTCTAAAACGCTTTCTTTAGCGTCCCAATCGATCCGGAAAGCCAATATTTGTTCGGATTCAGTTTAAATGGACGAAGTTTTAAATTCACACGCGCACCTCAAGGATTCACAGAAAGCCCCAGCATCTATAGCCAAGCACTGAAAAGAGAACTTGACAGTATTCACATGCCAGCTAATACTGCCCTGCTTCAATACGTCGATGATCTGCTGATCACCGCACGAAGCGAACCTGAATGTGAAAAAGCATCACTGACGGTTTTACATTTCTTAGCCGACAAGGGGCACAAAGTGTCCCCTTCGAAACTACAATTCTGTGTACAGCAAGTTGTGTACCTAGGGCACTTGCTGTCCAAATGGGGGAGACAGCTCACACCTGATCGCATCCAGTTAATTGCAAACATGCCACCACCCAAGACACAAAAGGAGGTACGGGCCTTCATAGGCCTCACTTCGTACTGTAGGCAGTGGATCCCCCAATATGCATTTTTAGCTAAACCACTCATTCAGTTAACAACACAGGAGGCAGCAACACCGACTGTCCTCCCTTGGACTCAGGAACATACACAAGCTTTTGAAAGCTTAAAGAAAGCTTTATGCCAAGCACCTGTTTTAGCAACGCCATGTTACAGCAAACGTTTTACACTTTTTGTTACAGAACGTGAAGGTACTGCTTTGTCAGTACTCACGCAGGAACAAGCAGGATCACACAAGCCATGTGCTTATTTTTCTAGTACATTAGATCCCGTAGCTCAGGCTCTTCCTGCGTGCCTGAAATCAGTCGCAGCAACAGCTTTAGCAATCAGACAAAGCGACGCCATAGTGTTAGGACATCAATTGACAGTACAAGTACCACACGCAGTAGAGGTTCTCCTGAACCGGACCCAAACACAACACTTGACTATAGCAAGACTGACGGGTTACGAATTAACATTGTTCCAGCCACACATAGAAATCAGACGCTGTAGTACATTAAATCCTGCCACACTTTTGCCATTAAATGGAACAGATCCATTGGCACATGATTGTATTGAAGTCATTACTATTACAACGAAACCCAGACAAGACTTGACAGATATTCCATTTTCAGACCCAGACCTGACATTATATGTAGATGGTTCATGCATGAGAACAAATGCAGGAGAATTAGTGGCCGCTTATGCAGTCACAACAGACACTGAAATTATTGAAACAAATTGTATCGATACCTTGTCAGCTCAAGCAGCAGAGCTCATTGCTCTGACACAAGCCTGTATTCAAGCCAAAAATAAGAAAGTCAACATATACACAGATTCACGTTATGCATTCGGAGTCGTCCATGACTTCGGCGTACTGTGGCGAGAGAGAGGTTATTTAACTTCTCACGGTGCCCACATCCAGCACGGTCCCCTTATTCAAGCTCTGTTAGATGCAATACATCTGCCTACTTCAATATCTATCATGAAGTGTAAAGCCCATACAAAAGTAACTGACATTATTTCTCAGGGTAATAACCTAGCTGACAGAACAGCTAAACAGACTGCTCAGAATCAGACTCGTCCAATTGACACGACAAAGACAATAGTTCCGACACCAACACACTGCATGACAGTTAAGGATCCCGCCCTTGATGTAATTGACATACAGACACATGCTACACCAGAAGAAATAAAGAGATGGACTGAATTAGGAGGGATCCAAACGGATCAAGGATGGATAACGAAGGGAAAATCTATATGGTTTCTCCCCGACTCAATGGTTCAGGTCATCATTAACACAATACATAGTCCAGCGCACCTAGGAGAGAAAGCTATGCTAGACAGTATTCAACACATTTGGTTTAATAAACACTTACGAGCAGCGGCTAAACAGAAAGTACGTACCTGTATGATTTGTTGTCAGTTCAATCCAGGAAAAGGCGTATCTGTAGACCAGGGTGGATTTCAACCCCCCGATCACCCTTTTGAAGTCCTCCAGATGGATTATATCCAGATGGAACGTTGTCGAGGATTCAAATATGTCCTCGTAGTTGTATGCGCTCTTTCCCGGTGGACAGAGGCGTATCCCGTCTCAGATTACACTGCCCCGACTACTGCCAAACAGTTAGTTCGAGAATTCTTCCCACGGTATGGTTTGCCCCGTATCGTGTACTCAGATAATGGCCAACCATTCTCATCCGAGCTCATGAAACATGTTTCACTTCTGTTAGGCTACCAATGGAAATTCCACTGTGTCCGACATCCCGAGGCAGCAGGTGTCGTGGAACGACATAATCAAACTCTGAAAATTAGACTGTCAAAAATATGTAGAGAAAAAGGTGTCGACTGGATAGTAGCTTTACCAGTTGCGCTCTTTTACATGAGAATGGTAGCACACTCTCGAACAGGGCTATCCCCGTATGAGGTGATCTTCGGTAGACCACCAAATATGTGGGGGACGCCTATACCTCGTAAAATAACTGATGTTGATTGTAATATGCTGACAGATTACCTGGCTTCCTTGATGTCTGCACTACAATCTTGTCGTTCACAGGTAGCTGCAGCTTTTCCCGACAACACTGAGGTGAAGCCCCACGACGTGGTTCCGGGGGACCTCGTGTTTGTGAGGAATTTTGACAGGAAGAGCCAGCTGGAGCCTCGGTGGCGGTCGCCGAAGCTCGTCATTTTGACCACAAGGACAGCCGTGAAGATTGAGGGACGTAAAGGGTGGTTGCACTCGAGCCACATCAAAAAATTTTATGGACTACCGTCCGACGTGAACCCTCAGCCCTGCATTCCCTCACAGACTGATTCAAAACTACCCCTGGTTGAACAAACCAAGAGTGGAAACTATAAACTAAAACTAAGGTCTAGCAAGTCGGACAATTTGATTGTTTAAGTCCTCTCCAAGGTGAATCGGTTGAATTTGTCTCTGACATGTATCCTCTAGACCGAAATAGAGAGAAAAATGGACAGAAACAGCTCAGGACACATGCGTACTGTAAATCACTTCGTAGTCACTGCATAGTGACATTGTTAATTATGTTTTTTCTAAGTCTTCTGATTATTATCTCCGGTATATTATTACACATGTATTACCCTATCTCCAAGCGTGCTTCCAATGCTACTACCGAACACTCTTTTAGCGAATTACCCCCACATGAGTTGTCCTATAGATTTGCGCTGCGCAACAACACATTCATTAGTATGTTACATCATTCTCATCAGACCAGCAAAGCTACAAATTGTTGGATATGTGGCCGACTCCCTCCCTATCAGAAATACAAGGGAGTTCTGCCCCTCTTTCCGTATCCATTCACACACAATGGCTCCTGTGGAGCATGGTTTAGTTTGATTAATTCCCTAGATTCAAATACAGTAGTTTACCAAGACAATTGGGTATGGGGAAACCTGAACCTAGTTTTACTTAACGTCTGCTACCCTAACAAGGAGGGACTTCCCAAAAGAACAGGAACTGATCTAGAAAATGAAGTATATGGATTAGGTAACTTTACACTTAATCTTATGATCCTGAATATTGAATCCGAAGCTACACCAATCTTGCCCGCTATGTCAGTATTTCCAGTTAGAGGCGAATTATGTGTAAGAAAGAATGGTTCAAAACACATGGGCCATAGTAAATGTACCACTGTAATAGAATTCAGTGATAAAGGCAAATCTACATTTAGAGCTTCCCGTCACTCCTACTTCATCTGTGGTCACACCGCATACATACTCCTACCCCTAGATTGGGATGGTACCTGTTACATTGCATTCCTTCTGCCACCTGTTTTCCTAGCCCCGCCTGATTATCATAGGAACACCCATTTAGTACACAATAGACAGCAGAGAGACCTCCCGATTTTCGACTACACTGAAACAGCATGGGAGAAATACACAGATTTCAATAAAGGTTTCTTTCCCTACATAGGTACAGTCACCAATAGTAAGCTGATACGTAGATTAACTAGAACACTTGAAGCAGTAGTGAATGAAACTACTTCAGCTTTGGGCAACTTAACGGAGGAACAGTCTGCGATGCGGATTGTTGTTCTCCAAAATCGTCTTGTCCTTGACGTCATTCTGGCCGATAGGGGCGGAGCTTGTAGGGTCATCGGATCAAGTTGCTGTGTTTTCATACCAGAAAACGCGCCGTCAGTATATAAAGCCATAACTCGACTTCATAAGATCGTAAGCCAGATACACCAGAATCCAGGCACCTGGACTTGGTCCGGTTGGTTCTGGAGCGTGTTGTCAGCCTGGGGATGGAGGATCCTATCCTTCCTAGGTATTGGCTTTCTCATACTATTCAGTTGCTGCTTGTGTCTACAATGTGGGCCAGCGATTTGTGGTCTGTGTGCCACATCGTGTATCCCGCCTTCAAATTTTCATTCAAGATCTCGGAAGAAGAAAGAAGAACAAATGATGCTATATGAACAGATTGATGGATTAATGAAGATGGATATTTCATGAGGGTCCGTAGGGGACAAGGAGGGAATGTGGAAATATGAATTTTTATGGTCAATTGTGTCCCCTATCTTAGACCCCAACGGCTCCATGTACATGCTATAAGTACATGTATGTTCCCTCCAGTTCCAGCTATGAAGACGCAAATACATGTGCGTCCAACGTCAACATGCCCTCTTTCAGATCCGCCATGAATGGGTCGAATATTCCATTCCTAAGTATGAAAGGCCACCGACTTTATGTGGTTCACTTTTCTAGTTTTGCAGTTAAGGCGAGTAGGCCCTGAATTCTGCCATCAAGCCTTTTTCTGTTTCTGCCTCTGAAATGCTCCAGCTTGGACCTGCATCCGTGTCCATGAACTTTGTCTTACTCCCTGCGCGGCTAACGGTGCCTGACGCGGCCTGTTGCCTGCCAAAAACTGTATTCAGCCTTCAAGTTATCTGCTCCGCTCCTCATCCAATGCATTCCTGTCTAGTAGTTTAGGTAAACATCCCTCCAGCTACCGAGCAAAAGGCTCGGCCTCGCTATCTCTATGCAAGTAATTCAAAGCCCCTGTTACTATGGAAGATTCCTGCCCCCTCGTATCACATGTAGACACATAGACGCTTGTACACGCACTAACAGTCAGTATAGAATAGGATCTGTCCGAGAAGACCCTTCCTTCCAGATAATATAGTTCCTTAAACACAAGATATTAGATATGATTTAGGACTAGGTTGTCCTGACACCCAAGACTTCTGTCTCCACATGTAGGGCCAAATGTCAAGTTCCCTTCATCCTCTAGTTGTACGTCAATCACACGTCATGCGGCTGCGCGCGCATCTCTGTCAAATATTTCTGCTGACACTGCAGGATTCTCTTATGGATCCACCCACTTGTGACATCATTTTTAATGACGTTTCTAGTATACGCCTATTTTCATTACGTATGTGTATTCTTATCTGTATTATCAGCTGTTACGCCTCCTGCATCTGTCCTAATGCAATGCTTTCCATATAAATATTGTTACTTGTCAATAATGTATTGCTGATCCCTTCCTGAACCTTTGTGGTGATGGAATATGGTTGCCTAGTTCGAACTATAATTCCTTTGTAAGGAATAAAGCCCTTTTCAGAACCTCTAATACCACGGATTCTGCCTCTTATTTTGACTGAGTTATTCTTACTAGACTTTACCGCATAAAAAATAGTACAGGTAATTTAAATATTTACCACAGACTCGTACTCTGGGCTACTGGTTAAGGTCTTAACTCTTACTCTGGCCTACTGGTTAAGGTCTTAACTCTTACTCTGGCCTAATAGCTAAGGTCTTAGACTCGTACTCTGGCCTAATGGTTAAGGTCTTAACTCTTACTCTGGCCTAATAGCTAAGGTCTTAGACTCGTACTCTGGCCTACTGGTTAAGGTCTTAACTCTTCCTCTGGCCTAATAGCTAAGGTCTTAACTCTTACTCTGGCCTAATAGCTAAGGTCTTAGACTCGTATTCTGACCTAATGGTTAAGGTATTAACTCTTACTCTGGCTTAATAGCTAAGGTCTTAACTCTTACTCTGGCCTACAGGTTAAGGTCTTAACTCTTACTCTGGCCTACTGGTTAAGGTCTTAACTCTTACTCTGGCCTAATAGCTAAGGTCTTTGACTCGTACACTGGCCTACAGGTTAAGGTCTTAACTCTTACTCTGGCCTAATAGCTAAGGTCTTAGACTCATACTCTGGGCTACTGGTTAAGGTCTTAACTCTTACTCTGGCCTACTGGTTAAGGTCTTAACTCTTACTCTGGCCTAATAGCTAAGGTCTTAGACTCGTACTCTGGCCTAATGGTTAAGGTCTTAACTCTTACTCTGGCCTAATAGCTAAGGTCTTAGACTCGTACTCTGGCCTACTGGTTAAGGTCTTAACTCTTACTCTGGCCTAATAGCTAAGGTCTTAACTCGTACTCTGGCCTAAAAGCTAAGGTCTTAGACTTGTACTCTGGCCTAATGGTTAAGGTCTTAACGCGTACTCTGGTCTACTGGTTAAGGTCTTAACCCTTACTCTGGCCTTCTGGTTAAGGTCTTAACTCTTACTCTGGCCTAATAGCTAAGGTCTTAGACTCGTACTATGGCCTAATAGCTGAGGTCATAGACTCGTACTCTGGCCTAATGGTTAAGGTCTTAACTCTTACGCTGGCCTACTGGTTAAGGTCTTAACTCTTACTCTGGCCTAATAGCTAAGGTCTTAGACTCGTACTATGCCCTAATAGCTAAGATCTTACACTCGTACGCTGGCCTAATGGTTAAGGTCTTAACTCTTACTCTGGCCTACTGGTTAAGGTCTTAACTCTTACTCTGACCTAATAGCTAAGGTCTTAACTCTTACTCTGGCCTAATACCGAAGGTCTTAACTCTTACTCTGGCCTAATAGCTAAGGTCTTAGACTTGTACTCTGGCCTACTGGTTAAGGTCTTAACTCTTACTCTGGCCTACTGGTTAAGGTCTTAACACTTACTCTGGCCTAATAGCTAAGGTCTTAGACTCATACTCAGGCCTAATGGTTAAGGTCCTAACTCTTACTCTGGCCTAATAGCTAAGATCTTAGACTTGTACTCTGGCCTACTGGTTAAGGTCTTAACTTTTACTGTGGCCTAATAGCTAAGGTCTTAACTCTTACTCTGGCCTAATAGCTAAGGTCTTAGACTCGTACTCTGGCCTAATAGCTAAAGTCTTAAACTCGTACTCTGGCGTAATGGTTAAGGTCTTAACTCGTAGTCTGGCCTACTGAATAAGGTCTTAACTCTTACTCTGGCCTACTGGTTAAGGTCGTAACTCTTACTCTGGCCTACTGGTTAAGGTCTTAACTCTTACTCTGGCCTAATAGCTAAGGTCTTAGACCCGTACTCTGGCCTACAGGTTAAGGTCTTAACTCTTACTCTGGCCTAAAAGCTAAGGTCTTAGACTCGTACTCTGGCCTACTGGTTAAGGTCCTAACTCTTACTCTGGCCTACTTGTTAAGGTCTTAACTCTTACTCTGGCCTAATAGCTAAGGTCTTAGACTCGCACTATGGCCTACTGGTTAAGGTCTTAACTCTTCCTCTGGCCTAATAGCTAAGGTCTTAACTCTTACTCTGGCCTAATAGCTAAGGTCTTAGACTCGTATTCTGACCTAATGGTTAAGGTCTTAACTCTTACTCTGGGCTAATAGCTAAGATCTTAACTCTTACTCTGGCCTATTAGCTAAGGTCTTAACTCTTACTCTGGCCTAATAGCTAAGGTCTTAGATTCGTACTATGGCCTAATGGTTAAGGTCTTAACTCTTACTCTGGCCTACTGGTTAAGGTCTTAACTCTTACTCTGGCCTACTGGTTAAGGTCTTAACTCTTACTCTGGCCTACTGGTTAAGGTCTTAACTCTTACTCTGGCCTAATAGCTAAGGTCTTAGACTCGCACTATGGCCTACTGGTTAAGGTCTTAACTCTTCCTCTGGCCTAATAGCTAAGGTCTTAACTCTTACTCTGGCCTAATAGCTAAGGTCTTAGACTCGTATTCTGACCTAATGGTTAAGGTCTTAACTCTTACTCTGGGCTAATAGCTAAGATCTTAACTCTTACTCTGGCCTAATAGCTAAGGTCTTAACTCTTACTCTGGCCTAATAGCTAAGGTCTTAGATTCGTACTATGGCCTAATGGTTAAGGTCTTAACTCTTACTCTGGCCTACTGGTTAAGGTCTTAACTCTTACTCTGGCCTACTGGTTAAGGTCTTAACTCTTACTCTGGCCTACTGGTTAAGGTCTTAACTCTTACTCTGACCTAATAGCTAATGTCTTAACTCTTACTCTGGCCTAATAGCTAAGGTCTCAGACTCTTACTCTGGCCTAATGGTTAAGGTCTTAACTCTTACTCTGGCCTACTGGTTAAGGTCTTAACTCTTACTCTGGCCTACTGGTTAAGGTCTTAACTCTTACTCTGGCCTAATAGCTAACGTCTTAACTCTTACTCTGGCCTAATAGCTAAGGTCTTAGACTCGTTCTCTGGCCTAATGGTTAAGGTTTTAACTCTTTCTCTGGCCTAATAGCTAAGGTCTTAACTCTTACTCTGGCCTAATAGCTAACGTTTTAGACTCGTACTCTGGCCTACTGGTTAAAGTCTTAACTCTTACTCTGGCCTACTGGTTAAGGTCTTAACTCTTACTCTGGCCTAATAGCTAAGGTCTTAGACTCGTACTCTGGCCAAATGGTTAAGGTCTTAACTCTTACTCTGGCCTACTGGTTAAGGTCTTAGACTCGTACTCTGGCCTAATGGTTAAGGTCTTAACTCTTACTCTGGCCTAATAGCTAAGGTCTTAGACTCGTTCTCTGGCCTAATGGTTAAGGTCTTAACTCTTACTCTGGCCTAATAGCTTAGGTCTTAGACTCATACTCTGGCATAATGGTTAAGGTCTTAACTCTTACTCTGGCCTACTGGTTAAGGTCTTAACTCTTACCCTGGCCTAAAAGCTAAGGTCTTAGACTCGTACTTTGGCCTAATAGCTAAGGTCTTAGACTCATACTCTGGCCAATTGGTTAAGGTCTTAACTCTTACCCTGGCCTACTGGTTAAGGTCTTAACTCTTACTTTGACCTAATAGCTAAGGCCTTAGACTCATACTCTAGCCTAATTGTTAAGGTCTTAACTCTTACTCTGACCTAATAGCTAAGGTCTTAACTCTTACTCTGGCCTAATAGCTAAGGTCTTAACTCTTACTCTGGCCTAATAGCTAAGGTCTTAGACTCGTACTCTGGCCTACAGGTTAAGGTCTTAACTCTTACTCTGGCCTAATAGCTAAGGTCTTAGACTCGTACTCTGGCCTACTGGTTAAGGTCTTAACTCTTACTCTGGCCTAATAGCTAAGGTCTTAGACTCGTACTCTGGCCTACTGGTTAAGGTCTTAACTCTTACTCTGGCCTACTGGTTAAGGTCTTAACTCTTACTCTGTCCTAATAGCTAAGGTCTTAGACTCGTACTCTGGCCTACTGGTTAAGGTCTTAACTCTTACTCTGGCCTAATAGCTAAGGTCTTAGACTTGTACTCTGGCCTACTGGTTAAGGTCTTAACTCTTACTCTGGCCTAATAGCTAAGGTCTTAACTCTTACTCTGGCCTAATAGCTAAGGTCTTAGACTCGTACTCTGGCCTAATAGCTAAGGTCTTTGACTCGCACACTGGCCTAATGGTTTGGTCTTAACTCTTACTCTGGCCTACTGGTTAAGGTCTTAACTCTTACTCTGGCCTATTAGCTAAGGTCTTATTGGAACTGGTGTGCGGAGCGGCTAAATACAACCTCCAACCACTGCAAGTCGACTGTCGCCTTTTTGCAAATTAAAGACACTGTGGCTTTTGAACCCTACCTGGACTTGATAACTCTCCCTTATGACCGAGCCCTTTATTTCAAATTCAGAGTTGGATGCCTCCCCCTAGGTGCATTGGTATCGAGTTGGTCACCTGTGCCCCGCATTTCTCCCAATTGTGCATGTTGCCCTAGCAAGGTTGAGACTATTGTACACGTTTTATTTGCTTGCCCGGATTATGCAAGGCCCAGGGGTGTCTGGTTGAAACCCCTCTGTCGCAATATGGGCACACGTAGTCACCTTGAGGCCCTGCGCATTTTAACAACGGACACTTCCCCCCTTTTTGTGTGTGGAATTGCGAAATTTTTAAAGTGGTCCTGGCTCATTCGCTGCAAGAGATTGTCAGTAGCTGTTTAATTCTTTTTTAGATAATTTATTATGGGAAATTTATGCCCTTTTTTATATTCTTATGTTTTTCATACTGGCTTCTTGTAACTGTGATTTTTATGTGTCTATTGTATTTTTTATGTGCTTACAAGATATCTTGCATATCGAATAAAAGCTTATGACTGAAGACTGAAGCTAAGGTCTTAGACTCGCACTATGGCCAACTGGTTAAGGTCTTAACTCTTCCTCTGGCCTAATAGCTAAGGTCTTAGACTCATACTCTGGCCTAATGGTTAAGGTCGTAACTCTTACTCTGGCCTAATAGCTAAGGTCTTAACTCTTACTCTGGGCTAATAGCTAAGATCTTAGACTCGTACGCTGGCCTACAGGTTAAGGTCTTAACTCTTACTCTGGCCTAATAGCTAAGGTCTTAGACTCGTACTCTGGCCTACTGGTTAAGGTCTTAACTCTTACTCTGGCCTAATAGCTAAGGTCTTAGACTCGTACCCTGGGCTACTGGTTAAGGTCTTAACTCTTACTCTGGCCTACTGGTTAAGGTCTTAACTCTTACTCTGGCCTAATAGCTAAGGTCTTAGACTCGTACTCTGGCCTAATGGTTAAGGTCTTAACTCTTACTCTGGCCTAATAGCTAAGGTCTTAGACTCGTACTCTGGCCTACTGGTTAAGGTCTTAACTCTTACTCTGGCCTAATAGCTAAGGTCTTAACTCTTACTCTGGCCTAATAGCTAAGGTCTTAGACTCGTACTCTGGCCTAATAGCTAAGGTCTTAGACTTGTACTCTGGCCTTATGGTTAAGGTCTTAACGCGTACTCTGGCCTACTGGTTAAGGTCTTAACCCTTACTCTGGTCTACTGGTTAAGGTCTTAACTCTTACTCTGGCCTAATAGCTAAGGTCTTAGACTCGTACTATGGCCTAATAACTAAGGTCATAGACTTGTACTCTGGCCTAATGGTTAAGGTCTCAACTCTTACGCTGGCATACTGGTTAAGGTCTTAACTCTTACTCTGGCCTAATAGCTAAGGTCTTAGACTCGTACTATGCCCTAATAGCTAAGGTCTTACACTCGTACTCTGGCCTAATGGTTAAGGTCTCAACTCTTACTCTGGCCTACTGGTTAAGGTCTTAACTCTTACTCTGACCTAATAGCTAAGGCCTTAGACTCATACTCTGGCCTAATTGTTAAGGTCTTAACTCTTCCTCTGGCCTAATAGCTAAGGTCTTAACTCTTACTCTGGCCTAATAGCTAAGGTCTTAGACTCGTACTCTGGCCTAAAGGTTAAGGTCTTAACTCTTACTCTGGCCTAATAGCTAAGGTCTTAGACTCGTACTCTGGCCTACTGGTTAAGGTCTTAACTCTTACTCTGGCCTAATAGCTAAGGTCTTAGACTCGTACTCTGGCCTACTGGTTAAGGTCGTAACTCTTACTCTGGCCTACTGGTTAAGGTCTTAACTCTTACTCTGGCCTAATAGCTAAGGTCTTAGACTCGTACTCAGGCCTAATGGTTAAGGTCTTAACTCTTACTCTGGCCTAATAGCTAAGGTCTTAGACTTGGACTCTGGCCTACTGGTTAAGGTCTTAACTCTTACTCTGGCCTAATAGCTAAGGTCTTAACTCTTACTCTGGCCTAATAGCTAAGGTCTTAGACTCGTACTCTGGCCTAATGGTTAAGGTATTAACTCTTACTCTGGCCTACTGGTTAAGGTCTTAACACTTACTCTGGCCTAAAAGCTAATGTCTTAGACTCGTACTCTGACCTATTGGTTAAGGTCTTAAATCTTACTCTAGCCTACTGGTTAAGGTCTTAATTCTTACTCTGGCCTAATAGCTAATGTCTTAACTCTTACTTTGGCCTACAGGTTAATGTCTTAACTCGTACTCTGGCCTAATAGCTAAAGTCTTAGACTCGTACTTTGGCCAAATAGCTAAGGTCTAAGACTCGTACTCTGGCCTAATGGTTAAGGTCTTAACTCTTAGTCTGGCCTAATAGCTAAGGTCTTAACTCTTACTCTGGCCTACAGGTTAAGGTCTTAACTCTTACTCTGGCCTACTGGTTAAGGTCTTAACTCATACTCTGGCCTACTGGTTAAGGTCTTAGACTCATTTTCTGGCCTACTGGTTAAGGTCTTAACTCTTACTCTGGCCTACTGGTTAAGGTCTTAACTGTTACTCTGGCCTAATAGCTAAGGTCTTAACTGTTACTCTGGCCTAATAGCTTAGGTCTTAGACTCATACTCTGGCCTAATGGTTAAGGTCTTAACAGTTACTCTGGCCTACTGGTTAAGGTCTTAACTCTTACTCTGGCCTAATAGCTAAGGTCTTAGACTCGTACTATGGCCTACAGGTTAAGGTCTTAACTCTTACTCTGGCCTAATAGCTAAGGTCTTAACTCTTACTCTGGCCTACAGGTTAATGTCTTAACTCGTACTCTGGCCTAATAGCTAAGGTATTAGACTCGTACTATGGCCTACAGGTTAAGGTCTTAACTCTTACTCTGGCCTACTGGTTAAGGTCTTAACTCCTACTCTGGCCTAATAGCTAAGGTCTTAGACTCGTACTATGGCCTAATAGCTAAGGTCATAGACTTGTACTCTGGCCTAATGGTTAAGGTCTTAACTCATACTCTGGCCCACTGGTTAATGTCTTAACTCTTACTCTGACCTAATATCTAAGGTCTTAGACTCGCACTATGGCCTACTGGTTAAGGTCTTAACTCTTCCTCTGGCCTAATAGCTAAGGTCTTAGACTCATACTCTGGCCTAATGGTTAAGGTCTTAACTCTTACTCTGGCCTAATATCTAAGGTCTTAACTCTTACTCTGGCCTAATAGCTAAGGTCTTAACTCTTACTCTGGCCTAATAGCTAAGGCTTAGACTCGTACTCTGGCCTAATGGTTAAGGTCTTAACTCTTACTCTGGCCTAATAGCTAAGACTCTTACTCTGCCCAATAGCTAAGGTCTTAGACTCGTACTCTGGCCTCATGGTTAAGGTATTAAGTCTTACTCTGGCCTACTGGTTAAGGTCTTAACACTTACTCTGGCCTAAAAGCTAATGTCTTAGACTCGTACTCTGACCTACTGGTTAAGGTCTTAAATCTTACTCTAGCCTACTGGTTAAGGTCTTAACTCTTACTCTGGCCTAATAGCTAAGGTCTTAGACTCGTACTCTGGCCTACAGGTTAAGGTCTTAACTCTTACTCTGGCCTAATAGCTAAGGTCTTAGACGCGTACTCTGGCCTACTGGTTAAGGTCTTAACTCTTACTCTGGCCTAATAGCTAAGGTCTTAGACTCGTACTCTGGCCTACAGGTTAAGGTCTTAACTCTTACTCTGGCCTAATAGCTAAGGTCTTAGACTCGTACTCTGGCCTACTGGTTAAGGTCTTAACTCTTACTCTGGCCTAATAGCTAAGGTCTTAGACTCGCACTATGGCCTACTGGTTAAGGTCTTAACTCTTCCTCTGGCCTAATAGCTAAGGTCTTAACTCTTACTCTGGCCTAATAGCTAAGGTCTTAGACTCGTATTCTGACCTAATAGCTAAGGACTTAACTCTTACTCTGGCCTACAGGTTAAGGTCTTAACTCTTACTCTGGCCTACTGGTTAAGGTCTTAACTCATACTCTGGCCTACTGGTTAAGGTCTTAGACTTGTACTCTGGCCTACTGGTTAAGGTCTTAACTCTTACTCTGGCCTACTGGTTAAGGTCTTAACTCTTACTCTGGCCTAATAGCTAAGGTCTTAGACTCGTTCTCTGGCCTAATGGTTAAGGTCTTAACTCTTACTCTGGCCTAATAGCTTAGGTCTTAGACTCGTTCTATGGCCTAATGGTTAAGGTCTTAACTCTTACTCTGGCCTAATAGCTTAGGTCTTAGACTCATACTCTGGCCTAATGGTTAAGGTCTTAACTCTTATTCTGGCCTAATAGCTAAGGTCTTAACTCTTACTCTGGCCTAATAGCTAAGGTCTTAGACTCGTACACTGGCCTACAGGTTAAGGTCTTAACTCTTACTCTGGCCTAATAGCTAAAGTCTTAGACTCGTACTCTGGCCTACTGGTTAAGGTCTTAACTCTTACCCTGGCCTAATAGCTAAGGTCTTAGACTCGTACTCTGGCCTAATGGTTAAGGTCTTAACTCTTACTCTGGCCTAATAGCTAAGGTCTTAGACTCGTACTCTGGCCTACTGGTTAAGGTCTTAACTCTTACTCTGGCCTAATAGCTAAGGTCTTAACTCGTACTCTGGCCTAATAGCTAAGGTCTTAGATTTGTACTCTGGCTTAATGGTTAAGGTCTTAACGCGTACTCTGGCCTACTGGTTAAGGTCTTAACCCTTACTCTGGCCTACTGGTTAAGGTCTTAACTCTTACTCTGGCCTAATAGCTAAGGTCTTAGACTCGTACTATGGCCTAATAGCTGAGGTCATAGACTCGTACTCTGGCCTAATGGTTAAGGTCTTAACTCTTACGCTGGCCTACTGGTTAAGGTCTTAACTCTTACTCTGGCCTAATAGCTAAGGTCTTAGACTCGCACTATGCCCTAATAGCTAAGGTCTTACACTCGTACGCTGGCCTAATGGTTAAGGTCTTAACTCTTACTCTGGCCTACTGGTTAAGGTCTTAACACTTACTCTGGCCTAATAGCTAAGGTCTTAGACTCGTACTCAGGCCTAATGGTTAAGGTCTTAACTCTTACTCTGGCCTAATAGCTAAGGTCTTAGACTTGTACTCTGGCCTACTGGTTAAGGTCTTAACTCTTACTCTGGCCTAATAGCTAAGGTCTTAACTCTTACTCTGGCCTAATAGCTAAGGTCTTAGACTCGTACTCTGGCCTAATAGCTAAGGTCTTAGACTCGTACTCTGGCGTAATGGTTAAGGTCTTAACTCGTAGTCTGGCCTACTGAATAAGGTCTTAACTCTCACTCTGGCCTACTGGTTAAGGTCGTAACTCTTACTCTGGCCTAATAGCTAAGGTCTTTGACTCGTACTTTGGCCTACTGGTTAAGGTCTTAACTCTTACTCTGGCTTAATAGCTAAGGTCTTAACTCTTACTCTGGCCTACAGGTTAAGGTCTTAACTCTTACTCTGGCCTACTGGTTAAGGTCTTAACTCTTACTCTGGCCTAATAGCTAAGGTCTTAGACTCGTACTCTGGCCTACAGGTTAAGGTCTTAACTCTTACTCTGGCCTAATAGCTAAGGTCTTAGACTCGTACTCTGGCCTACTGGTTAAGGTCCTAACTCTTACTCTGGCCTACTGGTTAAGGTCTTAACTCTTACTCTGGCCTAATAGCTAAGGTCTTAGACTCGCACTATGGCCTACTGGTTAAGGTCTTAACTCTTCCTCTGGCCTAATAGCTAAGGTCTTAACTCTTACTCTGGCCTAATAGCTAAGGTCTTAGACTCGTATTCTGACCTAATGGTTAAGGTCTTAACTCTTACTCTGGGCTAATAGCTAAGATCTTAACTCTTACTCTGGCCTAATAACTAAGGTCTTAACTCTTACTCTGGCCTAATAGCTAAGGTCTTAGACTCGTACTATGGCCTAATGGTTAAGGTCTTAACTCTTACTCTGGCCTAATAGCTAAGGTCTTAACTCTTACTCTGGCCTACTGGTTAAGGTCTTAACTCTTACTCTGGCCTACTGGTTAAGGTCTTAACTCTTACTCGGGCCTACTGGTTAAGGTCTTAACTCTTACTCTGACCTAATAGCTAATGTCTTAACTCTTACTCTGGCCTAATAGCTAAGGTCTTAGACTCTTACTCTGGCCGAATGGTTAAGGTCTTAACTCTTACTCTGGCCTACTGGTTAAGGTCTTAACTCTTACTCTGGCCTACTGGTTAAGGTCTTAACTCTTACTCTGGCCTAATAGCTAAGGTCTTAGACTCGTACTCTGGCCTACTGGTTAAGGTCTTAACTCTTACTCTGGCCTAATAGCTAAGGTCTTAGACTCGCACTATGGCCTACTGGTTAAGGTCTTAACTCTTCCTCTGGCCTAATAGCTAAGGTCTTAACTCTTACTCTGGCCTAATAGCTAAGGTCTTAGACTCGTATTCTGACCTAATGGTTAAGGTCTTAACTCTTACTCTGGCTTAATAGCTAAGGTCTTAACTCTTACTCTGGCCTACAGGTTAAGGTCTTAACTCTTACTCTGGCCTACTGGTTAAGGTCTTAACTCATACTCTGGCCTACTGGTTAAGGTCTTAGACTTGTACTCTGGCCTACTGGTTAAGGTCTTAACTCTTACTCTGGCCTACTGGTTAAGGTCTTAACTCTTACTCTGGCCTAATAGCTAAGGTCTTAGACTCGTTCTCTGGCCTAATGGTTAAGGTCTTAACTCTTACTCTGGCCTAATAGCTTAGGTCTTAGACTCGTACTCTGGCCTACTGGTTAAGGTCTTAACTCTTACTCTGGCCTAATAGCTAAGGTCTTAACTCGTACTCTGGCCTAATAGCTAAGGTCTTAGATTTGTACTCTGGCTTAATGGTTAAGGTCTTAACGCGTACTCTGGCCTACTGGTTAAGGTCTTAACCCTTACTCTGGCCTACTGGTTAAGGTCTTAACTCTTACTCTGGCCTAATAGCTAAGGTCTTAGACTCGTACTATGGCCTAATAGCTGAGGTCATAGACTCGTACTCTGGCCTAATGGTTAAGGTCTTAACTCTTACGCTGGCCTACTGGTTAAGGTCTTAACTCTTACTCTGGCCTAATAGCTAAGGTCTTAGACTCGCACTATGCCCTAATAGCTAAGGTCTTACACTCGTACGCTGGCCTAATGGTTAAGGTCTTAACTCTTACTCTGGCCTACTGGTTAAGGTCTTAACACTTACTCTGGCCTAATAGCTAAGGTCTTAGACTCGTACTCAGGCCTAATGGTTAAGGTCTTAACTCTTACTCTGGCCTAATAGCTAAGGTCTTAGACTTGTACTCTGGCCTACTGGTTAAGGTCTTAACTCTTACTCTGGCCTAATAGCTAAGGTCTTAACTCTTACTCTGGCCTAATAGCTAAGGTCTTAGACTCGTACTCTGGCCTAATAGCTAAGGTCTTAGACTCGTACTCTGGCGTAATGGTTAAGGTCTTAACTCGTAGTCTGGCCTACTGAATAAGGTCTTAACTCTCACTCTGGCCTACTGGTTAAGGTCGTAACTCTTACTCTGGCCTAATAGCTAAGGTCTTTGACTCGTACTTTGGCCTACTGGTTAAGGTCTTAACTCTTACTCTGGCTTAATAGCTAAGGTCTTAACTCTTACTCTGGCCTACAGGTTAAGGTCTTAACTCTTACTCTGGCCTACTGGTTAAGGTCTTAACTCTTACTCTGGCCTAATAGCTAAGGTCTTAGACTCGTACTCTGGCCTACAGGTTAAGGTCTTAACTCTTACTCTGGCCTAATAGCTAAGGTCTTAGACTCGTACTCTGGCCTACTGGTTAAGGTCCTAACTCTTACTCTGGCCTACTGGTTAAGGTCTTAACTCTTACTCTGGCCTAATAGCTAAGGTCTTATACTCGCACTATGGCCTACTGGTTAAGGTCTTAACTCTTCCTCTGGCCTAATAGCTAAGGTCTTAACTCTTACTCTGGCCTAATAGCTAAGGTCTTAGACTTGTATTCTGACCTAATGGTTAAGGTCTTAACTCTTACTCTGGGCTAATAGCTAAGATCTTAACTCTTACTCTGGCCTAATAACTAAGGTCTTACTCTGGCCTAATAGCTAAGGTCTTAGACTCGTACTATGGCCTAATGGTTAAGGTCTTAACTCTTACTCTGGCCTAATAGCTAAGGTCTTAACTCTTACTCTGGCCTACTGGTTAAGGTCTTAACTCTTACTCTGGCCTACTGGTTAAGGTCTTAACTCTTACTCGGGCCTACTGGTTAAGGTCTTAACTCTTACTCTGACCTAATAGCTAATGTCTTAACTCTTACTCTGGCCTAATAGCTAAGGTCTTAGACTCTTACTCTGGCCTAATGGTTAAGGTCTTAACTCTTACTCTGGCCTACTGGTTAAGGTCTTAACTCTTACTCTGGCCTACTGGTTAAGGTCTTAACTCTTACTCTGGCCTAATAGCTAAGGTCTTAGACTCGTACTCTGGCCTACTGGTTAAGGTCTTAACTCTTACTCTGGCCTAATAGCTAAGGTCTTAGACTCGCACTATGGCCTACTGGTTAAGGTCTTAACTCTTCCTCTGGCCTAATAGCTAAGGTCTTAACTCTTACTCTGGCCTAATAGCTAAGGTCTTAGACTCGTATTCTGACCTAATGGTTAAGGTCTTAACTCTTACTCTGGCTTAATAGCTAAGGTCTTAACTCTTTCTCTGGCCTACAGGTTAAGGTCTTAACTCTTACTCTGGCCTACTGGTTAAGGTCTTAACTCATACTCTGGCCTACTGGTTAAGGTCTTAGACTTGTACTCTGGCCTACTGGTTAAGGTCTTAACTCTTACTCTGGCCTACTGGTTAAGGTCTTAACTCTTACTCTGGCCTAATAGCTAAGGTCTTAGACTCGTTCTCTGGCCTAATGGTTAAGGTCTTAACTCTTACTCTGGCCTAATAGCTTAGGTCTTAGACTCGTTCTATGGCCTAATGGTTAAGGTCTTAACTCTTACTCTGGCCTAATAGCTTAGGTCTTAGACTCATACTCTGGCCTAATGGTTAAGGTCTTAACTCTTACTCTGGCCTAATAGCTAAGGTCTTAACTCTTACTCT